>NC_091254.1:13145000-13770000 GCF_042477335.2 Ovis canadensis | reverse complement strand
TCACTTGGGCCCCACCCGGAAATCACGTGGGCCCCACCCGGAAATCACGTGGGCCCCACCCGGAAATCACGTGGGCCACACCGGGAAATCACGTGGGCCCCACGGGGAAATCACGTGTTCCTCCAGGGGAAATCACGTGGGCCCCATTGGGATATCACGTGGGCCCCACCCGGAAATCACGTGGGCCCCACCCGGAAATCACGTGGGCCCCACCCGGAAATCACGTGGGCCCCACGGGGAAATCACGTGGGCCCCACCCGGAAATCACGTGGGCCCCACCCGGAAATCACGTGGGCCCCACCCGGAAATCACGTGGGCCCCACCCGGAAATCACGTGGGCCCCAGCCGGAAATCACGTGGGCCCCACGGGGAAATCACGTGGGCCCCACCCGGAAATCACGTGGGCCCCACCCGGAAATCACGTGGGCCCCACCCGGAAATCACGTGGGCCCCACCCGGAAATCACGTGGGCCGCACGGGGAAATCACGTGGGCCCCACGGGGAAATCACTTGGGCCCCACCCGGAAATCACGTGGGCCCCACCCGGAAATCACGTGGGCCCCACCCGGAAATCACGTGGGCCCCACCGGGAAATCACGTGGGCCCCACGGGGAAATCACGTGTGCCTCCAGGGGAAATCACGTGGGCCCCATTGGGATATCACGTGGGCCCCACCCGGAAATCACGTGGGCCCCACCCGGAAATCACGTGGGCCCCACCCGGAAATCACGTGGGCCCCACCCGGAAATCACGTGGGCCCCACGGGGAAATCACGTGGGCCCCACCCGGAAATCACGAGGGCCCCACCCGGAAATCACGTGGGCCCCACCCGGAAATCACGTGGGCCCCACCCGGAAATCTCGTGGGCCCCACCCGGAAATCACGTGGGCCCCACCCGGAAATCACGTGGGCCCCACCCGGAAATCACGTGGGCCCCACCCGGAAATCACGTGGGGCCCACCCGGAAATCACGTGGGCCCCACCCGGAAATCACGTGGGCCCCACCCGGAAATCACGTGGGCCCCACCCGGAAATCACGTGGGCCCCACCCGGAAATCACGTGGGCCCCACCCGGAAATCACGTGGGCCCCACCCGGAAATCACGTTGGCCCCACCCGGAAATCACGTGGGCCCCACCCGGAAATCACGTGGGCCCCACGGGGAAATCACGTGGGCCCCACCCGGAAATCACGTGGGGCCCACCCGGAAATCTCGTGGGCCCCACCCGGAAATCACGTGGGCCCCACCCGGAAATCACCTGGGCCCCACCCGGAAATCACGTGGGCCCCACCCGGAAATCACGTGGGCCCCACCCGGAAATCACGTGGGCCCCAGCCGGAAATCACGTGGGCCCCACGGGGAAATCACGTGGGCCCACCCGGAAATCACGTGGGCCCCACCCGGAAATCACGTGGGCCCCACCCGGAAATCACGTGGGCCCCACCCGGAAATCACGTGGGCCCCACGCGGAAATCACGTGGGCCCCACGGGGAAATCACGTGGGCCCCACCCGGAAATCACGTGGGCCCCACCCGGAAATCACGTGGGCCCCACGGGGAAATCACGTGGGCCCCACCCGGAAATCACGTGGGCCCCACGGGGAAATCACGTGGGCCCCACCCGGAAATCACGTGGGCCCCACCCGGAAATCACGTGGGCCCCACGGGGAAATCACGTGGGCCCCACCCGGAAACCACGTGGGCCCCACCCGGAAATCACGTGGGCCCCACCCGGAAATCACGTGGGCCCCACGGGGAAATCACGTGGGCCCCCAGGGGAAATCACGTGGGCCCCCAGGGGAAATCACGTGGGCCCCACCCGGAAATCACGTGGGCCCCACCCGGAAATCACGTCGGCCCCACGGGGAAATCACGTGGGCCCCACCCGGAAATCACGTGGGCCCCACCCGGAAATCACGTGGGCCCCACCCAGAAATCACGTGGGCCCCACCCGGAAAACACGTTGGCCCCCAGGGGAAATCACGTGGACCCCACGTTGAAATCACGTGGGCCCCACCCAGAAATCACGTGGTCCCCACCCGGAAATCACGTGGGCCCCACGGGGAAATCACGTGTGCCCCAAGGGGAAATCACGTGGGCCCCACGGGGAAATCACTTGAGCCCCAACCGGAAATCACGTGGGCCCCACCCGGAAATCACGTGGGCCCCACCCGGAAATCACGTGGGCCCCACCCGGAAATCACGTGGGCCCCACGTGGAAATCACGTGGGCCCCACCCGGAAATCACGTGGGCCCCACCCGGAAATCACGTGGGCCCCACCCGGAAATCACGTGGGCCCCACCCGGAAATCACGTGGGCCCCACGGGGAAATCACGTGGGCCCCACGGGGAAATCACGTGGGCCCCACGGGGAAATCACGTGGGCCCCACGGGGAAATCACTTGAGCCCCAACCGGAAATCACGTGGGCCCCACCCGGAAATCACGTGGGCCCCACCCGGAAATCACGTGGGCCCCACCCGGAAATCACGTGGGCCCCACCCGGAAATCACGTGGGCCCCACGTGGAAATCACGTGGGCCCCACCCGGAAATCACGTGGGCCCCACCCGGAAATCACGTGGGCCCCACCCGGAAATCACGTGGGCCCCACCCGGAAATCACGTGGGCCCCACGGGGAAATCACGTGGGCCCCACGGGGAAATCACGTGGGCCCCACGGGGAAATCACGTGGGCCCCACCCGGAAATCACGTGGGCCCCACGGGGAAATCACGTGTGCCTCCAGGGGAAATCACGTGGGCCCCATTGGGATATCACGTGGGCCCCACCCGGAAATCACGTGGGCCCCAGCCGGAAATCACGTGGGCCCCACCCGGAAATCACGTGGGCCCCACCCGGAAATCACGTGGGCCCCACGGGGAAATCACGTGGGCCCCACCCGGAAATCACGAGGGCCCCACCCGGAAATCACGTGGGCCCCACCCGGAAATCACGTGGGCCCCACCCGGAAATCTCGTGGGCCCCACCCGGAAATCACGTGGGCCCCACCCGGAAATCACGTGGGCCCCACCCGGAAATCTCGTGGGCCCCACCCGGAAATCACGTGGGCCCCACCCGGAAATCACGTGGGCCCCACCCGGAAATCACGTGGGCCCCACCCGGAAATCACGTGGGCCCCACCCGGAAATCACGTGGGCCCCAGCCGGAAATCACGTGGGCCCCACGGGGAAATCACGTGGGCCCACCCGGAAATCACGTGGGCCCCACCCGGAAATCACGTGGGCCCCACCCGGAAATCACGTGGGCCCCACCCGGAAATCACGTGGGCCCCACCCGGAAATCACGTGGGCCCCACGGGGAAATCACGTGGGCCCCACCCGGAAATCACGTGGGCCCCACCCGGAAATCACGTGGGCCCCACGGGGAAATCACGTGGGCCCCACCCGGAAATCACGTGGGCCCCACGGGGAAATCACGTGGGCCCCACCCGGAAATCACGTGGGCCCCACCCGGAAATCACGTGGGCCCCACGGGGAAATCACGTGGGCCCCACCCGGAAATCACGTGGGCCCCACCCGGAAATCACGTGGGCCCCACCCGGAAATCACGTGGGCCCCACGGGGAAATCACGTGGGCCCCCAGGGGAAATCACGTGGGCCCCCAGGGGAAATCACGTGGGCCCCACCCGGAAATCACGTGGGCCCCACCCGGAAATCACGTCGGCCCCACGGGGAAATCACGTGGGCCCCACCCGGAAATCACGTGGGCCCCACCCGGAAATCACGTGGGCCCCCAGGGGAAATCACGTGGGCCCCCAGGGGAAATCACGTGGGCCCCACCCGGAAATCACGTGGGCCCCACCCGGAAATCACGTCGGCCCCACGGGGAAATCACGTGGGCCCCACCCGGAAATCACGTGGGCCCCACCCGGAAATCACGTGGGCCCCACCCAGAAATCACGTGGGCCCCACCCGGAAATCACGTGGGCCCCACCCGGAAATCACGTGGGCCCCACGGGGAAATCACGTGGGCCCCACCCGGAAATCACGTGGGCCCCACCCGGAAATCACGTGGGCCCCACCCAGAAATCACGTGGGCCCCACCCGGAAATCACGTGGGCCCCACCCGGAAATCACGTGGGCCCCACGCGGAAATCACGTGGGCCCCACGGGGAAATCACGTGGGCCCCACGGGGAAATCACGTGGGCCCCACGGGGAAATCACGTGGGCCCCACGGGGAAATCACGTGGGCCCCACCCGGAAATCACGTGGGCCCCACCCGGAAATCACGTGGGCCCCACCCGGAAATCACGTGGGCCCCACGGGGAAATCACGTGGGCCCCACCCGGAAATCACGTGGGCCCCACGGGGAAATCACGTGGGCCCCACGGGGAAATCACGTGGGCCCCACCCGGAAATCACGTGGGCCCCACCCGGAAATCACGTGGGCCCCACCCGGAAATCACGTGGGCCCCACCCGGAAATCACGTGGGCCCCACGGGGAAATCACGTGGGCCCCACCCGGAAATCACGTGGGCCCCACCCGGAAATCACGTTGGCCCCACCCGGAAATCACGTGGGCCCCACGGGGAAATCACGTGGGCCCCACCCGGAAATCACGTGGGCCCCACCCGGAAATCACGTGGGCCCCATTGGGATATCACGTGGGCCCCACCCGGAAATCACGTGGGCCCCACCCGGAAATCACGTGGGCCCCACCCGGAAATCACGTGGGCCCCACCCGGAAATCACGTGGGCCCCACGGGGAAATCACGTGGGCCCCACCCGGAAATCACGAGGGCCCCACCCGGAAATCAGGTGGGCCCCACCCGGAAATCACGTGGGCCCCACCCGGAAATCTCGTGGGCCCCACCCGGAAATCACGTGGGCCCCACCCGGAAATCACGTGGGCCCCACCCGGAAATCACGTGGGCCCCACCCGGAAATCACGTGGGCCCCACCCGGAAATCACGTGGGCCCCACCCGGAAATCACGTGGGCCCCAGCCGGAAATCACGTGGGCCCCACGGGGAAATCACGTGGGCCCACCCGGAAATCACGTGGGCCCCACCCGGAAATCACGTGGGCCCCACCCGGAAATCACGTGGGCCCCACCCGGAAATCACGTGGGCCCCACGCGGAAATCACGTGGGGCCCTCCCGGAAATCACGTGGGCCCCACGGGGAAATCACGTGGGCCCCCAGGGGAAATCACGTGGGCCCCCAGGGGAAATCACGTGGGCCCCACCCGGAAATCACGTGGGCCCCACCCGGAAATCACGTCGGCCCCACGGGGAAATCACGTGGGCCCCACCCGGAAATCACGTGGGCCCCACCCGGAAATCACGTGGGCCCCACCCAGAAATCACGTGGGCCCCACCCGGAAAACACGTTGGCCCCCAGGGGAAATCACGTGGACCCGACGTTGAAATCACGTGGGCCCCACCCAGAAATCACGTGGTCCCCACCCGGAAATCACGTGGGCCCCACGGGGAAATCACGTGTGCCCCAAGGGGAAATCACGTGGGCCCCACGGGGAAATCACGTGAGCCCCAACCGGAAATCACGTGGGCCCCACCCGGAAATCACGTGGGCCCCACCCGGAAATCACGTGGGCCCCACCCGGAAATCACGTGGGCCCCACCCGGAAATCACGTGGGCCCCACGTGGAAATCACGTGGGCCCCACCCGGAAATCACGTGGGCCTCACCCGGAAATCACGTGGGCCCCACCCGGAAATCACGTGGGCCCCACCCGGAAATCACGTGGGCCCCACGGGGAAATCACGTGGGCCCCACGGGGAAATCACGTGGGCCCCACGGGGAAATCACGTGGGCCCCACGGGGAAATCACGTGGGCCCCACCCGGAAATCACGTGGGCCCCACCCGGAAATCACGTGGGCCCCACCCGGAAATCACGTGGGGCCCACCCGGAAATCACGTGGGCCCCACCCGGAAATCACGTGGGCCCCACACGGAAATCACGTAGGCCCCACCCGGAAATCACGTGGGCCCCACCCGGAAATCACGTGGGCCCCACCCGGAAATCACGTGGGCCCCACCCGGAAATCACGTTGGCCCCACCCGGAAATCACGTGGGCCCCACACGGAAATCACGTGGGCCCCACCCGGAAATCACGTGGGCCCCACCCGGAAATCACGTGGGCCCCACCCGGAAATCACGTGGGCCCCACCCGGAAATCACGTGGGCCCCACCCGGAAATCACGTGGGGCCCACCCTGAAATCACGTGGGCCCCACCCGGAAATCACGTGGGCCCCACGGGGAAATAACGTGGGCCCCACACGGAAATCACGTGGGCCCCACCCGGAAATCACGTGGGCCCCACCCGGAAATCACGTGGGCCCCACCCGGAAATCACGTGGGCCCCAGCCGGAAATCACATGGGCCCCACAGGTAAATCACGTGGGCCCCACCCGGAAATCACGTGGGCCCCACCCGGAAATCACGTGGGCCCCACCCGGAAATCACGTGGGCCCCTCCCGGAAATCACGTGGGCCCCACGGGGAAATCACGTGGGCCCTACCCGGAAATCACGTGGGCCCCACAGGGAAATCACGTGGGCCCCACGGGGAAATCACGGGGGCCCCACGGGGAAATCACGTGGGCCCCACCCGGAAATCACGTGGGCCCCACAGGGAAATCACGTGGGCCCCACGGGGAAATCACGGGGGCCCCACGGGGAAATCACGTGGGCCCCACCCGGAAATCACGTGGGGCCCACCCGGAAATCACGTGGGGCCCACCCGGAACTCACGTGGGCCCCACCCGGACATCACGTGGGGCCCACCCAGAAATCACGTGGGCCCCACCCGGAAATCACGTGGGCCCCACCCGGAAAGCACGTGGGCCCCACGGGGAAATCACGTGGGCCCCACCCGGAAATCACGTGGGGCCCACCCGGAAATCACGTGGGCCGCACCCGGAAATCACGTGGGCCCCACCCGGAAATCACCTGGGCCCCACCCGGAAATCACGTGGGCCCCACCCGGAAATCACGTGGGCCCCACCCGGAAATCACGTGGGGCCCACCCGGAAATCACGTGGGCCCCACCCGGAAATCACGTGGGCCCCACCCGGAAATCACGTGGGCCCCACCCGGAAATCACGTGGGCCCCACGGGGAAATCACGTATGCCCCACGGGGAAATCACGTGGGCCCCACGGGAAATCACGTGGGCCCCACCCGGAAATCACGTGGGCCCCACCCGGAAATCACGTGGGCCCCACGGGGAAATCACGTGGGCCCCACGGGGAAATCACGTTGGCCCCACGGGGAAATCACGTGGGCCCCACCCGGAAATCACGTGGGCCCCACCCGGAAATCACGTGGGCCCCACCCGGAAATCACGTGGGCCCCACCCGGAAATCACGTGGGCCCCACCCGGAAATCACGTGGGCCCCACCCGGAAATCACGTGGGCCCCACGGGGAAATCACGTGGGCCCCACGGGGAAATCACGTGGGCCCCACCCGGAAATCACGTGGGCCCCACCCAGAAATCACGTGGGCCCCACCCGGAAATCACGTGGGCCCCACCCGGAAATCACGTGGGCCCCACGGGGAAATCACGTGGGCCCCACCCGGAAATCACGTGGGGCCCACACGGAAATCACGTGGGCCCCATCCGGAAATCACGTGGGCCCCACCCGGAAATCACGTGGGCCCCACCCGGAAATCACGTGGGCCCCACCCGGAAATCACGTGGGCCCCACCCGGAAATCACGTGGGCCCTACCCGGAAATCACGTGGGCCCCACCCGGAAATCACGTGGGCCCCACCCCCAAATCACGTGGGCCCCACCCGGAAATCACGTGGGCCCCACCCGGAAATCACGTGGGCCCCACCCGGAAAACACGTTGGCCCCCAGGGGAAATCACGTGGACCCCACGTTGAAATCACGTGGGCCCCACCCAGAAATCACGTGGTCCCCACCCGGAAATCACGTGGGCCCCACGGGGAAATCACGTGTGCCCCAAGGGGAAATCACGTGGGCCCCACGGGGAAATCACGTGAGCCCCACCCGGAAATCACGTGGGCCCCACCCGGAAATCACGTGGGCCCCACCCGGAAATCACGTGGGCCCCACCCGGAAATCACGTGGGCCCCACGTGGAAATCACGTGGGCCCCACCCGGAAATCACGTGGGCCCCACCCGGAAATCACGTGGGCCCCACCCGGAAATCACGTGGGCCCCACCCGGAAATCACGTGGGCCCCACGGGGAAATCACGTGGGCCCCACGGGGAAATCACGTGGGCCCCACGGGGAAATCACGTGGGCCCCACCCGGAAATCACGTGGGCCCCACCCGGAAATCACGTGGGCCCCACCCGGAAATCACGTGGGCCCCAGCCGGAAATCACGTGGGCCCCACGGGGAAATCACGTGGGCCCCACCCGGAAATCACGTGGGCCCCACCCGGAAATCACGTGGGCCCCACCCGGAAATCACGTGGGCCCCACCCGGAAATCACGTGGGCCGCACGGGGAAATCACGTGGGCCCCACGGGGAAATCACGTGGGCCCCACCCGGAAATCACGTGGGCCCCACCCGGAAATCACGTGGGCCCCACCCGGAAATCACGTGGGCCCCACCGGGAAATCACGTGGGCCCCACGGGGAAATCACGTGTGCCTCCAGGGGAAATCACGTGGGCCCCATTGGGATATCACGTGGGCCCCACCCGGAAATCACGTGGGCCCCACCCGGAAATCACGTGGGCCCCACCCGGAAATCACGTGGGCCCCACCCGGAAATCACGTGGGCCCCACGGGGAAATCACGTGGGCCCCACCCGGAAATCACGAGGGCCCCACCCGGAAATCACGTGGGCCCCACCCGGAAATCACGTGGGCCCCACCCGGAAATCTCGTGGGCCCCACCCGGAAATCACGTGGGCCCCACCCGGAAATCACGTGGGCCCCACCCGGAAATCACGTGGGCCCCACCCGGAAATCACGTGGGCCCCACCCGGAAATCACGTGGGCCCCACCCGGAAATCACGTGGGCCCCACCCGGAAATCACGTGGGCCCCACGGGGAAATCACGTGGGCCCCTCGCGGAAATCACGTGGGCCCACCCGGAAATCACGTGGGCCCCACCCGGAAATCACGTGGGCCCCACCCGGAAATCACGTGGGCCCCATCCGGAAATCACGTGGGCCCCACGCGGAAATCACGTGGGGCCCTCCCGGAAATCACGTGGGCCCCACCGGGAAATCACGTGGGCCCCACCCGGAAATCACGTGGGCCCCACCCGGAAATCACGTGGGCCCCACGGGGAAATCACGTGGGCCCCACCCGGAAATCACGTGGGCCCCACGGGGAAATCACGTGGGCCTCACCCGGAAATCACGTGGGCCCCACCCGGAAATCACGTGGGCCCCACGGGGAAATCACGTGGGCCCCACCCGGAAATCACGTGGGCCCCACCCGGAAATCACGTGGGCCCCACCCGGAAATCACGTGGGCCCCACGGGGAAATCACGTGGGCCCCCAGGGGAAATCACGTGGGCCCCCAGGGGAAATCACGTGGGCCCCACCCGGAAATCACGTGGGCCCCACCCGGAAATCACGTCGGCCCCACGGGGAAATCACGTGGGCCCCACCCGGAAATCACGTGGGCCCCACCCGGAAATCACGTGGGCCCCACCCAGAAATCACGTGGGCCCCACCCGGAAAACACGTTGGCCCCCAGGGGAAATCACGTGGACCCCACGTTGAAATCACGTGGGCCCCACCCAGAAATCACGTGGTCCCCACCCGGAAATCACGTGGGCCCCACGGGGAAATCACGTGTGCCCCAAGGGGAAATCACGTGGGCCCCACGGGGAAATCACGTGAGCCCCAACCGGAAATCACGTGGGCCCCACCCGGAAATCACGTGGGCCCCACCCGGAAATCACGTGGGCCCCACCCGGAAATCACGTGGGCCCCACCCGGAAATCACGTGGTCCCCACGTGGAAATCACGTGGGCCCCACCCGGAAATCACGTGGGCCCCACCCGGAAATCACGTGGGCCCCACCCGGAAATCACGTGGGCCCCACCCGGAGATCACGTGGGCCCCACGGGGAAATCACGTGGGCCCCACGGGGAAATCACGTGGGCCCCACGGGGAAATCACGTGGGCCCCACGGGGAAATCACGTGGGCCCCACCCGGAAATCACGTGGGCCCCACCCGGAAATCACGTGGGCCCCTCCCGGAAATCACGTGGGGCCCACCCGGAAATCACGTGGGCCCCACCCGGAAATCACGTGGGCCCCACCCGGAAATCACGTGGGCCCCACCCGGAAATCACGTGGGCCCCACGGGGAAATCACGTGGGCCCCACCCGGAAATCACGTGGGCCCCACCCGGAATCACGTTGGCCCCACCCGGAAATCACGTGGGCCCCACACGGAAATCACGTGGGCCCCACCCGGAAATCACGTGGGCCCCACCCGGAAATCACGTGGGCCCCACCCGGAAATCACGTGGGCCCCACCCGGAAATCACGTGGGCCCCACGGGGAAATCACGTGGGCCCCACCCGGAAATCACGTGGGCCCCACCCGGAAATCACGTGGGCCCCACCCGGAAATCACGTGGGCCCCACGGGGAAATCACGTGGGCCCCATCCGGAAATCACGTGGGGCCCACACGGAAATCACGTGGGCCCCACCCGGAAATCACGTGGGCCCCACCCGGAAATCACGTGGGCCCCACCCGGAAATCACGTGGGCCCCAGCCGGAAATCACGTGGGCCCCACGGGGAAATCACGTGGGCCCCACCCGGAAATCACGTGGGCCCCACCCGGAAATCACGTGGGCCCCACCCGGAAATCACGTGGGCCCCACCCGGAAATCACGTGGGCCGCACGGGGAAATCACGTGGGCCCCACGGGGAAATCACTTGGGCCCCACCCGGAAATCACGTGGGCCCCACCCGGAAATCACGTGGGCCCCACCCGGAAATCACGTGGGCCCCACCGGGAAATCACGTGGGCCCCACGGGGAAATCACGTGTGCCTCCAGGGGAAATCACGTGGGCCCCATTGGGATATCACGTGGGCCCCACCCGGAAATCACGTGGGCCCCACCCGGAAATCACGTGGGCCCCACCCGGAAATCACGTGGGCCCCACCCGGAAATCACGTGGGCCCCACGGGGAAATCACGTGGGCCCCACCCGGAAATCACGAGGGCCCCACCCGGAAATCACGTGGGCCCCACCCGGAAATCACGTGGGCCCCACCCGGAAATCTCGTGGGCCCCACCCGGAAATCACGTGGGCCCCACCCGGAAATCACGTGGGCCCCACCCGGAAATCACGTGGGCCCCACCCGGAAATCACGTGGGGCCCACCCGGAAATCACGTGGGCCCCACCCGGAAATCACGTGGGCCCCACCCGGAAATCACGTGGGCCCCACCCGGAAATCACGTGGGCCCCACCCGGAAATCACGTGGGCCCCACCCGGAAATCACGTGGGCCCCACCCGGAAATCACGTTGGCCCCACCCGGAAATCACGTGGGCCCCACCCGGAAATCACGTGGGCCCCACGGGGAAATCACGTGGGCCCCACCCGGAAATCACGTGGGGCCCACCCGGAAATCTCGTGGGCCCCACCCGGAAATCACGTGGGCCCCACCCGGAAATCACCTGGGCCCCACCCGGAAATCACGTGGGCCCCACCCGGAAATCACGTGGGCCCCACCCGGAAATCACGTGGGCCCCAGCCGGAAATCACGTGGGCCCCACGGGGAAATCACGTGGGCCCACCCGGAAATCACGTGGGCCCCACCCGGAAATCACGTGGGCCCCACCCGGAAATCACGTGGGCCCCACCCGGAAATCACGTGGGCCCCACGCGGAAATCACGTGGGCCCCACGGGGAAATCACGTGGGCCCCACCCGGAAATCACGTGGGCCCCACCCGGAAATCACGTGGGCCCCACGGGGAAATCACGTGGGCCCCACCCGGAAATCACGTGGGCCCCACGGGGAAATCACGTGGGCCCCACCCGGAAATCACGTGGGCCCCACCCGGAAATCACGTGGGCCCCACGGGGAAATCACGTGGGCCCCACCCGGAAACCACGTGGGCCCCACCCGGAAATCACGTGGGCCCCACCCGGAAATCACGTGGGCCCCACGGGGAAATCACGTGGGCCCCCAGGGGAAATCACGTGGGCCCCCAGGGGAAATCACGTGGGCCCCACCCGGAAATCACGTGGGCCCCACCCGGAAATCACGTCGGCCCCACGGGGAAATCACGTGGGCCCCACCCGGAAATCACGTGGGCCCCACCCGGAAATCACGTGGGCCCCACCCAGAAATCACGTGGGCCCCACCCGGAAAACACGTTGGCCCCCAGGGGAAATCACGTGGACCCCACGTTGAAATCACGTGGGCCCCACCCAGAAATCACGTGGTCCCCACCCGGAAATCACGTGGGCCCCACGGGGAAATCACGTGTGCCCCAAGGGGAAATCACGTGGGCCCCACGGGGAAATCACTTGAGCCCCAACCGGAAATCACGTGGGCCCCACCCGGAAATCACGTGGGCCCCACCCGGAAATCACGTGGGCCCCACCCGGAAATCACGTGGGCCCCACGTGGAAATCACGTGGGCCCCACCCGGAAATCACGTGGGCCCCACCCGGAAATCACGTGGGCCCCACCCGGAAATCACGTGGGCCCCACCCGGAAATCACGTGGGCCCCACGGGGAAATCACGTGGGCCCCACGGGGAAATCACGTGGGCCCCACGGGGAAATCACGTGGGCCCCACGGGGAAATCACTTGAGCCCCAACCGGAAATCACGTGGGCCCCACCCGGAAATCACGTGGGCCCCACCCGGAAATCACGTGGGCCCCACCCGGAAATCACGTGGGCCCCACCCGGAAATCACGTGGGCCCCACGTGGAAATCACGTGGGCCCCACCCGGAAATCACGTGGGCCCCACCCGGAAATCACGTGGGCCCCACCCGGAAATCACGTGGGCCCCACCCGGAAATCACGTGGGCCCCACGGGGAAATCACGTGGGCCCCACGGGGAAATCACGTGGGCCCCACGGGGAAATCACGTGGGCCCCACCCGGAAATCACGTGGGCCCCACGGGGAAATCACGTGTGCCTCCAGGGGAAATCACGTGGGCCCCATTGGGATATCACGTGGGCCCCACCCGGAAATCACGTGGGCCCCAGCCGGAAATCACGTGGGCCCCACCCGGAAATCACGTGGGCCCCACCCGGAAATCACGTGGGCCCCACGGGGAAATCACGTGGGCCCCACCCGGAAATCACGAGGGCCCCACCCGGAAATCACGTGGGCCCCACCCGGAAATCACGTGGGCCCCACCCGGAAATCTCGTGGGCCCCACCCGGAAATCACGTGGGCCCCACCCGGAAATCACGTGGGCCCCACCCGGAAATCTCGTGGGCCCCACCCGGAAATCACGTGGGCCCCACCCGGAAATCACGTGGGCCCCACCCGGAAATCACGTGGGCCCCACCCGGAAATCACGTGGGCCCCACCCGGAAATCACGTGGGCCCCAGCCGGAAATCACGTGGGCCCCACGGGGAAATCACGTGGGCCCACCCGGAAATCACGTGGGCCCCACCCGGAAATCACGTGGGCCCCACCCGGAAATCACGTGGGCCCCACCCGGAAATCACGTGGGCCCCACCCGGAAATCACGTGGGCCCCACGGGGAAATCACGTGGGCCCCACCCGGAAATCACGTGGGCCCCACCCGGAAATCACGTGGGCCCCACGGGGAAATCACGTGGGCCCCACCCGGAAATCACGTGGGCCCCACGGGGAAATCACGTGGGCCCCACCCGGAAATCACGTGGGCCCCACCCGGAAATCACGTGGGCCCCACGGGGAAATCACGTGGGCCCCACCCGGAAATCACGTGGGCCCCACCCGGAAATCACGTGGGCCCCACCCGGAAATCACGTGGGCCCCACGGGGAAATCACGTGGGCCCCCAGGGGAAATCACGTGGGCCCCCAGGGGAAATCACGTGGGCCCCACCCGGAAATCACGTGGGCCCCACCCGGAAATCACGTCGGCCCCACGGGGAAATCACGTGGGCCCCACCCGGAAATCACGTGGGCCCCACCCGGAAATCACGTGGGCCCCCAGGGGAAATCACGTGGGCCCCCAGGGGAAATCACGTGGGCCCCACCCGGAAATCACGTGGGCCCCACCCGGAAATCACGTCGGCCCCACGGGGAAATCACGTGGGCCCCACCCGGAAATCACGTGGGCCCCACCCGGAAATCACGTGGGCCCCACCCAGAAATCACGTGGGCCCCACCCGGAAATCACGTGGGCCCCACCCGGAAATCACGTGGGCCCCACGGGGAAATCACGTGGGCCCCACCCGGAAATCACGTGGGCCCCACCCGGAAATCACGTGGGCCCCACCCAGAAATCACGTGGGCCCCACCCGGAAATCACGTGGGCCCCACCCGGAAATCACGTGGGCCCCACGCGGAAATCACGTGGGCCCCACGGGGAAATCACGTGGGCCCCACGGGGAAATCACGTGGGCCCCACGGGGAAATCACGTGGGCCCCACGGGGAAATCACGTGGGCCCCACCCGGAAATCACGTGGGCCCCACCCGGAAATCACGTGGGCCCCACCCGGAAATCACGTGGGCCCCACCCGGAAATCACGTGGGCCCCACGGGGAAATCACGTGGGCCCCACCCGGAAATCACGTGGGCCCCACGGGGAAATCACGTGGGCCCCACGGGGAAATCACGTGGGCCCCACCCGGAAATCACGTGGGCCCCACCCGGAAATCACGTGGGCCCCACCCGGAAATCACGTGGGCCCCACCCGGAAATCACGTGGGCCCCACGGGGAAATCACGTGGGCCCCACCCGGAAATCACGTGGGCCCCACCCGGAAATCACGTTGGCCCCACCCGGAAATCACGTGGGCCCCACGGGGAAATCACGTGGGCCCCACCCGGAAATCACGTGGGCCCCACCCGGAAATCACGTGGGCCCCATTGGGATATCACGTGGGCCCCACCCGGAAATCACGTGGGCCCCACCCGGAAATCACGTGGGCCCCACCCGGAAATCACGTGGGCCCCACCCGGAAATCACGTGGGCCCCACGGGGAAATCACGTGGGCCCCACCCGGAAATCACGAGGGCCCCACCCGGAAATCAGGTGGGCCCCACCCGGAAATCACGTGGGCCCCACCCGGAAATCTCGTGGGCCCCACCCGGAAATCACGTGGGCCCCACCCGGAAATCACGTGGGCCCCACCCGGAAATCACGTGGGCCCCACCCGGAAATCACGTGGGCCCCACCCGGAAATCACGTGGGCCCCACCCGGAAATCACGTGGGCCCCAGCCGGAAATCACGTGGGCCCCACGGGGAAATCACGTGGGCCCACCCGGAAATCACGTGGGCCCCACCCGGAAATCACGTGGGCCCCACCCGGAAATCACGTGGGCCCCACCCGGAAATCACGTGGGCCCCACGCGGAAATCACGTGGGGCCCTCCCGGAAATCACGTGGGCCCCACGGGGAAATCACGTGGGCCCCCAGGGGAAATCACGTGGGCCCCCAGGGGAAATCACGTGGGCCCCACCCGGAAATCACGTGGGCCCCACCCGGAAATCACGTCGGCCCCACGGGGAAATCACGTGGGCCCCACCCGGAAATCACGTGGGCCCCACCCGGAAATCACGTGGGCCCCACCCAGAAATCACGTGGGCCCCACCCGGAAAACACGTTGGCCCCCAGGGGAAATCACGTGGACCCGACGTTGAAATCACGTGGGCCCCACCCAGAAATCACGTGGTCCCCACCCGGAAATCACGTGGGCCCCACGGGGAAATCACGTGTGCCCCAAGGGGAAATCACGTGGGCCCCACGGGGAAATCACGTGAGCCCCAACCGGAAATCACGTGGGCCCCACCCGGAAATCACGTGGGCCCCACCCGGAAATCACGTGGGCCCCACCCGGAAATCACGTGGGCCCCACCCGGAAATCACGTGGGCCCCACGTGGAAATCACGTGGGCCCCACCCGGAAATCACGTGGGCCTCACCCGGAAATCACGTGGGCCCCACCCGGAAATCACGTGGGCCCCACCCGGAAATCACGTGGGCCCCACGGGGAAATCACGTGGGCCCCACGGGGAAATCACGTGGGCCCCACGGGGAAATCACGTGGGCCCCACGGGGAAATCACGTGGGCCCCACCCGGAAATCACGTGGGCCCCACCCGGAAATCACGTGGGCCCCACCCGGAAATCACGTGGGGCCCACCCGGAAATCACGTGGGCCCCACCCGGAAATCACGTGGGCCCCACACGGAAATCACGTAGGCCCCACCCGGAAATCACGTGGGCCCCACCCGGAAATCACGTGGGCCCCACCCGGAAATCACGTGGGCCCCACCCGGAAATCACGTTGGCCCCACCCGGAAATCACGTGGGCCCCACACGGAAATCACGTGGGCCCCACCCGGAAATCACGTGGGCCCCACCCGGAAATCACGTGGGCCCCACCCGGAAATCACGTGGGCCCCACCCGGAAATCACGTGGGCCCCACCCGGAAATCACGTGGGGCCCACCCTGAAATCACGTGGGCCCCACCCGGAAATCACGTGGGCCCCACGGGGAAATAACGTGGGCCCCACACGGAAATCACGTGGGCCCCACCCGGAAATCACGTGGGCCCCACCCGGAAATCACGTGGGCCCCACCCGGAAATCACGTGGGCCCCAGCCGGAAATCACATGGGCCCCACAGGTAAATCACGTGGGCCCCACCCGGAAATCACGTGGGCCCCACCCGGAAATCACGTGGGCCCCACCCGGAAATCACGTGGGCCCCTCCCGGAAATCACGTGGGCCCCACGGGGAAATCACGTGGGCCCTACCCGGAAATCACGTGGGCCCCACAGGGAAATCACGTGGGCCCCACGGGGAAATCACGGGGGCCCCACGGGGAAATCACGTGGGCCCCACCCGGAAATCACGTGGGCCCCACAGGGAAATCACGTGGGCCCCACGGGGAAATCACGGGGGCCCCACGGGGAAATCACGTGGGCCCCACCCGGAAATCACGTGGGGCCCACCCGGAAATCACGTGGGGCCCACCCGGAAATCACGTGGGCCCCACCCGGAAATCACGTGGGGCCCACCCAGAAATCACGTGGGCCCCACCCGGAAATCACGTGGGCCCCACCCGGAAAACACGTGGGCCCCACGGGGAAATCACGTGGGCCCCACCCGGAAATCACGTGGGGCCCACCCGGAAATCACGTGGGCCGCACCCGGAAATCACGTGGGCCCCACCCGGAAATCACCTGGGCCCCACCCGGAAATCACGTGGGCCCCACCCGGAAATCACGTGGGCCCCACCCGGAAATCACGTGGGGCCCACCCGGAAATCACGTGGGCCCCACCCGGAAATCACGTGGGCCCCACCCGGAAATCACGTGGGCCCCACCCGGAAATCACGTGGGCCCCACGGGGAAATCACGTATGCCCCACGGGGAAATCACGTGGGCCCCACGGGAAATCACGTGGGCCCCACCCGGAAATCACGTGGGCCCCACCCGGAAATCACGTGGGCCCCACGGGGAAATCACGTGGGCCCCACGGGGAAATCACGTGGGCCCCACGGGGAAATCACGTGGGCCCCACCCGGAAATCACGTGGGCCCCACCCGGAAATCACGTGGGCCCCACCCGGAAATCACGTGGGCCCCACCCGGAAATCACGTGGGCCCCACCCGGAAATCACGTGGGCCCCACCCGGAAATCACGTGGGCCCCACGGGGAAATCACGTGGGCCCCACGGGGAAATCACGTGGGCCCCACCCGGAAATCACGTGGGCCCCACCCAGAAATCACGTGGGCCCCACCCGGAAATCACGTGGGCCCCACCCGGAAATCACGTGGGCCCCACGGGGAAATCACGTGGGCCCCACCCGGAAATCACGTGGGGCCCACACGGAAATCACGTGGGCCCCATCCGGAAATCACGTGGGCCCCACCCGGAAATCACGTGGGCCCCACCCGGAAATCACGTGGGCCCCACCCGGAAATCACGTGGGCCCCACCCGGAAATCACGTGGGCCCTACCCGGAAATCACGTGGGCCCCACCCGGAAATCACGTGGGCCCCACCCGGAAATCACGTGGGCCCCACCCGGAAATCACGTGGGCCCCACCCGGAAATCACGTGGGCCCCACCCGGAAAACACGTTGGCCCCCAGGGGAAATCACGTGGACCCCACGTTGAAATCACGTGGGCCCCACCCAGAAATCACGTGGTCCCCACCCGGAAATCACGTGGGCCCCACGGGGAAATCACGTGTGCCCCAAGGGGAAATCACGTGGGCCCCACGGGGAAATCACGTGAGCCCCACCCGGAAATCACGTGGGCCCCACCCGGAAATCACGTGGGCCCCACCCGGAAATCACGTGGGCCCCACCCGGAAATCACGTGGGCCCCACGTGGAAATCACGTGGGCCCCACCCGGAAATCACGTGGGCCCCACCCGGAAATCACGTGGGCCCCACCCGGAAATCACGTGGGCCCCACCCGGAAATCACGTGGGCCCCACGGGGAAATCACGTGGGCCCCACGGGGAAATCACGTGGGCCCCACGGGGAAATCACGTGGGCCCCACCCGGAAATCACGTGGGCCCCACCCGGAAATCACGTGGGCCCCACCCGGAAATCACGTGGGCCCCAGCCGGAAATCACGTGGGCCCCACGGGGAAATCACGTGGGCCCCACCCGGAAATCACGTGGGCCCCACCCGGAAATCACGTGGGCCCCACCCGGAAATCACGTGGGCCGCACGGGGAAATCACGTGGGCCCCACGGGGAAATCACGTGGGCCCCACCCGGAAATCACGTGGGCCCCACCCGGAAATCACGTGGGCCCCACCCGGAAATCACGTGGGCCCCACCGGGAAATCACGTGGGCCCCACGGGGAAATCACGTGTGCCTCCAGGGGAAATCACGTGGGCCCCATTGGGATATCACGTGGGCCCCACCCGGAAATCACGTGGGCCCCACCCGGAAATCACGTGGGCCCCACCCGGAAATCACGTGGGCCCCACCCGGAAATCACGTGGGCCCCACGGGGAAATCACGTGGGCCCCACCCGGAAATCACGAGGGCCCCACCCGGAAATCACGTGGGCCCCACCCGGAAATCACGTGGGCCCCACCCGGAAATCTCGTGGGCCCCACCCGGAAATCACGTGGGCCCCACCCGGAAATCACGTGGGCCCCACCCGGAAATCACGTGGGCCCCACCCGGAAATCACGTGGGCCCCACCCGGAAATCACGTGGGCCCCACCCGGAAATCACGTGGGCCCCACCCGGAAATCACGTGGGCCCCACGGGGAAATCACGTGGGCCCCACGGGGAAATCACGTGGGCCCACCCGGAAATCACGTGGGCCCCACCCGGAAATCACGTGGGCCCCACCCGGAAATCACGTGGGCCCCATCCGGAAATCACGTGGGCCCCACGCGGAAATCACGTGGGGCCCTCCCGGAAATCACGTGGGCCCCACGGGGAAATCACGTGGGCCCCACCCGGAAATCACGTGGGCCCCACCCGGAAATCACGTGGGCCCCACGGGGAAATCACGTGGGCCCCACCCGGAAATCACGTGGGCCCCACGGGGAAATCACGTGGGCCTCACCCGGAAATCACGTGGGCCCCACCCGGAAATCACGTGGGCCCCACGGGG
Source organism: Ovis canadensis (assembly GCF_042477335.2). Classification (NCBI taxonomy): domain Eukaryota; kingdom Metazoa; phylum Chordata; class Mammalia; order Artiodactyla; family Bovidae; genus Ovis; species Ovis canadensis. The sequence goes on along the minus strand of NC_091254.1, from coordinate 13,750,280 downwards.
AAATCACGTGGGCCCCACCCGGAAATCACGTGGGCCCCACCCGGAAATCACGTGGGCCCCACCCGGAAATCACGTGGGCCCCACGGGGAAATCACGTGGGCCCCCAGGGGAAATCACGTGGGCCCCCAGGGGAAATCACGTGGGCCCCACCCGGAAATCACGTGGGCCCCACCCGGAAATCACGTCGGCCCCACGGGGAAATCACGTGGGCCCCACCCGGAAATCACGTGGGCCCCACCCGGAAATCACGTGGGCCCCACCCAGAAATCACGTGGGCCCCACCCGGAAAACACGTTGGCCCCCAGGGGAAATCACGTGGACCCCACGTTGAAATCACGTGGGCCCCACCCAGAAATCACGTGGTCCCCACCCGGAAATCACGTGGGCCCCACGGGGAAATCACGTGTGCCCCAAGGGGAAATCACGTGGGCCCCACGGGGAAATCACGTGAGCCCCAACCGGAAATCACGTGGGCCCCACCCGGAAATCACGTGGGCCCCACCCGGAAATCACGTGGGCCCCACCCGGAAATCACGTGGGCCCCACCCGGAAATCACGTGGTCCCCACGTGGAAATCACGTGGGCCCCACCCGGAAATCACGTGGGCCCCACCCGGAAATCACGTGGGCCCCACCCGGAAATCACGTGGGCCCCACCCGGAGATCACGTGGGCCCCACGGGGAAATCACGTGGGCCCCACGGGGAAATCACGTGGGCCCCACGGGGAAATCACGTGGGCCCCACGGGGAAATCACGTGGGCCCCACCCGGAAATCACGTGGGCCCCACCCGGAAATCACGTGGGCCCCTCCCGGAAATCACGTGGGGCCCACCCGGAAATCACGTGGGCCCCACCCGGAAATCACGTGGGCCCCACCCGGAAATCACGTGGGCCCCACCCGGAAATCACGTGGGCCCCACGGGGAAATCACGTGGGCCCCACCCGGAAATCACGTGGGCCCCACCCGGAATCACGTTGGCCCCACCCGGAAATCACGTGGGCCCCACACGGAAATCACGTGGGCCCCACCCGGAAATCACGTGGGCCCCACCCGGAAATCACGTGGGCCCCACCCGGAAATCACGTGGGCCCCACCCGGAAATCACGTGGGCCCCACCCGGAAATCACGTGGGGCCCACCCGGAAATCACGTGGGCCCCACCCGGAAATCACGTGGGCCCCACCCGGAAATCACGTGGGCCCCACCCGGAAATCACGTGGGCCCCTCCCGGAAATCACGTGGGCCCCACGGGGAAATCACGTGGGCCCTACCCGGAAATCACGTGGGCCCCACAGGGAAATCACGTGGGCCCAACGGGGAAATCACGGGGGCCCCACGGGGAAATCACGTGGGCCCCACCCGGAAATCACGTGGGCCCCACAGGGAAATCACGTGGGCCCCACGGGGAAATCACGGGGGCCCCACGGGGAAATCACGTGGGCCCCACCCGGAAATCACGTGGGGCCCACCCGGAAATCACGTGGGGCCCACCCGGAAATCACGTGGGCCCCACCCGGAAATCACGTGGGGCCCAACCCGGAAATCACGTGGGCCCCACCCGGAAATCACGTGGGGCCCACCCGGAAATCACGTGGGGCCCACCCGGAAATCACGTGGGCCCCACCCGGAAATCACGTGGGCCCCACCCGGAAAACACGTTGGCCCCCAGGGGAAATCACGTGGACCCCACGTTGAAATCACGTGGGCCCCACCCAGACATCACGTGGTCCCCACCCGGAAATCACGTGGGCCCCATGGGGAAATCACGTGTGCCCCAAGGGGAAATCACGTGGGCCCCACGGGGAAATCACGTGAGCCCCAACCGGAAATCACGTGGGCCCCACCCGGAAATCACGTGGGCCCCACCCGGAAATCACGTGGGCCCCACCCGGAAATCACGTGGGCCCCACCCGGAAATCACGTGGGCCCCACGTGGAAATCACGTGGGCCCCACCCGGAAATCACGTGGGCCCCACCCGGAAATCACGTGGGCCCCACCCGGAAATCACGTGGGCCCCACCCGGAAATCACGTGGGCCCCACCCGGAAATCACGTGGGCCCCACGGGGAAATCACGTGGGCCCCACGGGGAAATCACGTGGGCCCCACGGGGAAATCACGTGGGCCCCACCCGGAAATCACGTGGGCCCCACCCGGAAATCACGTGGGCCCCACCCGGAAATCACGTGGGCCCCACGGGGAAATCACGTGGGCCCCCAGGGGAAATCACGTGGGCCCCCAGGGGAAATCACGTGGGCCCCACCCGGAAATCACGTGGGCCCCACCCGGAAATCACGTCGGCCCCACGGGGAAATCACGTGGGCCCCACCCGGAAATCACGTGGGCCCCACCCGGAAATCACGTGGGCCCCACCCAGAAATCACGTGGGCCCCACCCGGAAAACACGTCGGCCCCCAGGGGAAATCACGTGGACCCGACGTTGAAATCACGTGGGCCCCACCCAGAAATCACGTGGTCCCCACCCGGAAATCACGTGGGCCCCACGGGGAAATCACGTGTGCCCCAAGGGGAAATCACGTGGGCCCCACGGGGAAATCACGTGAGCCCCAACCGGAAATCACGTGGGCCCCACCCGGAAATCACGTGGGCCCCACCCGGAAATCACGTGGGCCCCACCCGGAAATCACGTGGGCCCCACCCGGAAATCACGTGGGCCCCACGTGGAAATCACGTGGGCCCCACGTGGAAATCACGTGGGCCCCACCCGGAAATCACGTGGGCCCCACCCGGAAATCACGTGGGCCCCACCCGGAAATCACGTGGGCCCCACCCGGAAATAACGTGGGCCCCACGGGGAAATCACGTGGGCCCCACGGGGAAATCACGTGGGCCCCACGGGGAAATCACGTGGGCCCCACGGGGAAATCACGTGGGCCCCACCCGGAAATCACGTGGGCCCCACCCGGAAATCACGTGGGCCCCACCCGGAAATCACGTGGGGCCCACCCGGAAATCACGTGGGCCCCACCCGGAAATCACGTGGGCCCCACCCGGAAATCACGTGGGCCCCACCCGGAAATCACGTGGGCCCCACCCGGAAATCACGTGGGCCCCACCCGGAAATCACGTGGGCCCCACCCGGAAATCACGTTGGCCCCACCCGGAAATCACGTGGGCCCCACACGGAAATCACGTGGGCCCCACCCGGAAATCACGTGGGCCCCACCCGGAAATCACGTGGGCCCCACCCGGAAATCACGTGGGCCCCACCCGGAAATCACGTGGGCCCCACCCGGAAATCACGTGGGGCCCACCCGGAAATCACGTGGGCCCCACCCGGAAATCACGTGGGCCCCACGGGGAAATAACGTGGGCCCCACACGGAAATCACGTGGGCCCCACCCGGAAATCACGTGGGCCCCACCCGGAAATCACGTGGGCCCCACCCGGAAATCACGTGGGCCCCAGCCGGAAATCACGTGGGCCCCACAGGGAAATCACGTGGGCCCCACCCGGAAATCACGTGGGCCCCACCCGGAAATCACGTAGGCCCCACCCGGAAATCACGTGGGCCCCTCCCGGAAATCACGTGGGCCCCACGGGGAAATCACGTGGGCCCTACCCGGAAATCACGTGGGCCCCACAGGGAAATCACGTGGGCCCCACGGGGAAATCACGGGGGCCCCACGGGGAAATCACGTGGGCCCCACCCGGAAATCACGTGGGCCCCACAGGGAAATCACGTGGGCCCCACGGGGAAATCACGGGGGCCCCACGGGGAAATCACGTGGGCCCCACCCGGAAATCACGTGGGGCCCACCCGGAAATCACGTGGGGCCCACCCGGAAATCACGTGGGCCCCACCCGGAAATCACGTGGGGCCCACCCAGAAATCACGTGGGCCCCACCCGGAAATCACGTGGGCCCCACCCGGAAATCACGTGGGCCCCACCCGGAAATCACGTTGGCCCCACCCGGAAATCACGTGGGCCCCACCCGGAAATCACGTGGGCCCCACGGGGAAATCACGTGGGCCCCACCCGGAAATCACGTGGGGCCCACCCGGAAATCACGTGGGCCCCACCCGGAAATCACGTGGGCCCCACCCGGAAATCACCTGGGCCCCACCCGGAAATCACGTGGGCCCCACCCGGAAATCACGTGGGCCCCACCCGGAAATCACGTGGGGCCCACCCGGAAATCACGTGGGCCCCACCCGGAAATCACGTGGGCCCCACCCGGAAATCACGTGGGCCCCACCCGGAAATCACGTGGGCCCCACCCGGAAATCACGTGGGCCCCACGGGGAAATCACGTGGGCCCCACGGGGAAATCACGTGGGCCCCACGGGGAAATCACGTGGGCCCCACCCGGAAATCACGTGGGCCCCACCCGGAAATCACGTGGGCCCCACCCGGAAATCACGTGGGCCCCACCCGGAAATCACGTGGGCCCCACCCGGAAATCACGTGGGCCCCACCCGGAAATCACGTGGGCCCCACGGGGAAATCACGTGGGCCCCATCCGGAAATCACGTGGGGCCCACACGGAAATCACGTGGGCCCCATCCGGAAATCACGTGGGCCCCACCCGGAAATCACGTGGGCCCCACCCGGAAATCACGTGGGCCCCACCCGGAAATCACGTGGGCCCCACCCGGAAATCACGTGGGCCCTACCCGGAAATCACGTGGGCCCCACCCGGAAATCACGTGGGCCCCACCCGGAAATCACGTGGGCCCCACCCGGATATCACGTGGGCCCCACCCGGAAATCACGTGGGCCCCACCCGGAAAACACGTTGGCCCCCAGGGGAAATCACGTGGACCCCACGTTGAAATCACGTGGGCCCCACCCAGAAATCACGTGGTCCCCACCCGGAAATCACGTGGGCCCCACGGGGAAATCACGTGTGCCCCAAGGGGAAATCACGTGGGCCCCACGGGGAAATCACGTGAGCCCCAACCGGAAATCACGTGGGCCCCACCCGGAAATCACGTGGGCCCCACCCGGAAATCACGTGGGCCCCAGCCGGAAATCACGTGGGCCCCACGGGGAAATCACGTGAGCCCCAACCGGAAATCACGTGGGCCCCACCCGGAAATCACGTGGGCCCCACCCGGAAATCACGTGGGCCCCAGCCGGAAATCACGTGGGCCCCACGGGGAAATCACGTGGGCCCCACGGGGAAATCACGAAGGCCCCACCCGGAAATCACGTGGGCCCCACCCGGAAATCACGTGGGCACCACCCGGAAATCACGTGGGGCCCACCCGGAAATCACGTGGGGCCCACCCGGAAATCACGTGGGCCCCACCCGGAAATCACGTGGGCCCCACCCGGAAATCACGTGGGCCCCACCCGGAAATCACGTGGGCCCCACCCGGAAATCACGTGGGCCCCACCCGGAAATCACGTGGGCCCCACCCGGAAATCACGTGGGCCCCACCCGGAAATCACGTGGGGCCCACCCGGAAATCACGTGGGCCCCACCCGGAAATAACGTGGGCCCCTCCCGGAAATCACGTGGGCCCCACCCGGAAATCACGTGGGCCCCACCCGGAAATCACGTGGGCCCCACCCGGAAATCACGTGGGCCCCACCCGGAAATCACGTGGGCCCCACCCGGAAATCACGTGGGCCCCAGCCGGAAATCACGTGGGCCCCAGCCGGAAATCACGTGGGCCCCACGGGGAAATCACGTGGGCCCCACCCGGAAATCACGTGGGCCCCACCCGGAAATCACGTGGGCCCCACCCGGAAATCACGTGGGCCGCACGGGGAAATCACGTGGGCCCCACGGGGAAATCACTTGGGCCCCACCCGGAAATCACGTGGGCCCCACCCGGAAATCACGTGGGCCCCACCCGGAAATCACGTGGGCCACACCGGGAAATCACGTGGGCCCCACGGGGAAATCACGTGTTCCTCCAGGGGAAATCACGTGGGCCCCATTGGGATATCACGTGGGCCCCACCCGGAAATCACGTGGGCCCCACCCGGAAATCACGTGGGCCCCACCCGGAAATCACGTGGGCCCCACGGGGAAATCACGTGGGCCCCACCCGGAAATCACGTGGGCCCCACCCGGAAATCACGTGGGCCCCACCCGGAAATCACGTGGGCCCCACCCGGAAATCACGTGGGCCCCAGCCGGAAATCACGTGGGCCCCACGGGGAAATCACGTGGGCCCCACCCGGAAATCACGTGGGCCCCACCCGGAAATCACGTGGGCCCCACCCGGAAATCACGTGGGCCCCACCCGGAAATCACGTGGGCCGCACGGGGAAATCACGTGGGCCCCACGGGGAAATCACTTGGGCCCCACCCGGAAATCACGTGGGCCCCACCCGGAAATCACGTGGGCCCCACCCGGAAATCACGTGGGCCCCACCGGGAAATCACGTGGGCCCCACGGGGAAATCACGTGTGCCTCCAGGGGAAATCACGTGGGCCCCATTGGGATATCACGTGGGCCCCACCCGGAAATCACGTGGGCCCCACCCGGAAATCACGTGGGCCCCACCCGGAAATCACGTGGGCCCCACCCGGAAATCACGTGGGCCCCACGGGGAAATCACGTGGGCCCCACCCGGAAATCACGAGGGCCCCACCCGGAAATCACGTGGGCCCCACCCGGAAATCACGTGGGCCCCACCCGGAATTCTCGTGGGCCCCACCCGGAAATCACGTGGGCCCCACCCGGAAATCACGTGGGCCCCACCCGGAAATCACGTGGGCCCCACCCGGAAATCACGTGGGGCCCACCCGGAAATCACGTGGGCCCCACCCGGAAATCACGTGGGCCCCACCCGGAAATCACGTGGGCCCCACCCGGAAATCACGTGGGCCCCACCCGGAAATCACGTGGGCCCCACCCGGAAATCACGTGGGCCCCACCCGGAAATCACGTTGGCCCCACCCGGAAATCACGTGGGCCCCACCCGGAAATCACGTGGGCCCCACGGGGAAATCACGTGGGCCCCACCCGGAAATCACGTGGGGCCCACCCGGAAATCTCGTGGGCCCCACCCGGAAATCACGTGGGCCCCACCCGGAAATCACCTGGGCCCCACCCGGAAATCACGTGGGCCCCACCCGGAAATCACGTGGGCCCCACCCGGAAATCACGTGGGCCCCAGCCGGAAATCACGTGGGCCCCACGGGGAAATCACGTGGGCCCACCCGGAAATCACGTGGGCCCCACCCGGAAATCACGTGGGCCCCACCCGGAAATCACGTGGGCCCCACCCGGAAATCACGTGGGCCCCACGCGGAAATCACGTGGGCCCCACGGGGAAATCACGTGGGCCCCACCCGGAAATCACGTGGGCCCCACCCGGAAATCACGTGGGCCCCACGGGGAAATCACGTGGGCCCCACCCGGAAATCACGTGGGCCCCACGGGGAAATCACGTGGGCCCCACCCGGAAATCACGTGGGCCCCACCCGGAAATCACGTGGGCCCCACGGGGAAATCACGTGGGCCCCACCCGGAAACCACGTGGGCCCCACCCGGAAATCACGTGGGCCCCACCCGGAAATCACGTGGGCCCCACGGGGAAATCACGTGGGCCCCCAGGGGAAATCACGTGGGCCCCCAGGGGAAATCACGTGGGCCCCACCCGGAAATCACGTGGGCCCCACCCGGAAATCACGTCGGCCCCACGGGGAAATCACGTGGGCCCCACCCGGAAATCACGTGGGCCCCACCCGGAAATCACGTGGGCCCCACCCAGAAATCACGTGGGCCCCACCCGGAAAACACGTTGGCCCCCAGGGGAAATCACGTGGACCCCACGTTGAAATCACGTGGGCCCCACCCAGAAATCACGTGGTCCCCACCCGGAAATCACGTGGGCCCCACGGGGAAATCACGTGTGCCCCAAGGGGAAATCACGTGGGCCCCACGGGGAAATCACTTGAGCCCCAACCGGAAATCACGTGGGCCCAACCCGGAAATCACGTGGGCCCCACCCGGAAATCACGTGGGCCCCACCCGGAAATCACGTGGGCCCCACGTGGAAATCACGTGGGCCCCACCCGGAAATCACGTGGGCCCCACCCGGAAATCACGTGGGCCCCACCCGGAAATCACGTGGGCCCCACCCGGAAATCACGTGGGCCCCACGGGGAAATCACGTGGGCCCCACGGGGAAATCACGTGGGCCCCACGGGGAAATCACGTGGGCCCCACGGGGAAATCACTTGAGCCCCAACCGGAAATCACGTGGGCCCCACCCGGAAATCACGTGGGCCCCAGCCGGAAATCACGTGGGCCCCACCCGGAAATCACGTGGGCCCCACCCGGAAATCACGTGGGCCCCACGTGGAAATCACGTGGGCCCCACCCGGAAATCACGTGGGCCCCACCCGGAAATCACGTGGGCCCCACCCGGAAATCACGTGGGCCCCACCCGGAAATCACGTGGGCCCCACGGGGAAATCACGTGGGCCCCACGGGGATATCACGTGGGCCCCACGGGGAAATCACGTGGGCCCCACCCGGAAATCACGTGGGCCCCACGGGGAAATCACGTGTGCCTCCAGGGGAAATCACGTGGGCCCCATTGGGATATCACGTGGGCCCCACCCGGAAATCACGTGGGCCCCAGCCGGAAATCACGTGGGCCCCACCCGGAAATCACGTGGGCCCCACCCGGAAATCACGTGGGCCCCACGGGGAAATCACGTGGGCCCCACCCGGAAATCACGAGGGCCCCACCCGGAAATCACGTGGGCCCCACCCGGAAATCACGTGGGCCCCACCCGGAAATCTCGTGGGCCCCACCCGGAAATCACGTGGGCCCCACCCGGAAATCACGTGGGCCCCACCCGGAAATCTCGTGGGCCCCACCCGGAAATCACGTGGGCCCCACCCGGAAATCACGTGGGCCCCACCCGGAAATCACGTGGGCCCCACCCGGAAATCACGTGGGCCCCACCCGGAAATCACGTGGGCCCCAGCCGGAAATCACGTGGGCCCCACGGGGAAATCACGTGGGCCCACCCGGAAATCACGTGGGCCCCACCCGGAAATCACGTGGGCCCCACCCGGAAATCACGTGGGCCCCACCCGGAAATCACGTGGGCCCCACCCGGAAATCACGTGGGCCCCACGGGGAAATCACGTGGGCCCCAGCCGGAAATCACGTGGGCCCCACCCGGAAATCACGTGGGCCCCACCCGGAAATCACGTGGGCCCCACCCGGAAATCACGTGGGCCCCACGGGGAAATCACGTGGGCCCCACCCGGAAATCACGTGGGCCCCACCCGGAAATCACGTGGGCCCCACGGGGAAATCACGTGGGCCCCACCCGGAAATCACGTGGGCCCCACCCGGAAATCACGTGGGCCCCACCCGGAAATCACGTGGGCCCCACGGGGAAATCACGTGGGCCCCCAGGGGAAATCACGTGGGCCCCCAGGGGAAATCACGTGGGCCCCACCCGGAAATCACGTGGGCCCCACCCGGAAATCACGTCGGCCCCACGGGGAAATCACGTGGGCCCCACCCGGAAATCACGTGGGCCCCACCCGGAAATCACGTGGGCCCCCAGGGGAAATCACGTGGGCCCCCAGGGGAAATCACGTGGGCCCCACCCGGAAATCACGTGGGCCCCACCCGGAAATCACGTCGGCCCCACGGGGAAATCACGTGGGCCCCACCCGGAAATCACGTGGGCCCCACCCGGAAATCACGTGGGCCCCACCCAGAAATCACGTGGGCCCCACCCGGAAATCACGTGGGCCCCACCCGGAAATCACGTGGGCCCCACGGGGAAATCACGTGGGCCCCACCCGGAAATCACGTGGGCCCCACCCGGAAATCACGTGGGCCCCACCCAGAAATCACGTGGGCCCCACCCGGAAATCACGTGGGCCCCACCCGGAAATCACGTGGGCCCCACGCGGAAATCACGTGGGCCCCACGGGGAAATCACGTGGGCCCCACGGGGAAATCACGTGGGCCCCACGGGGAAATCACGTGGGCCCCACGGGGAAATCACGTGGGCCCCACCCGGAAATCACGTGGGCCCCACCCGGAAATCACGTGGGCCCCACCCGGAAATCACGTGGGCCCCACCCGGAAATCATGTGGGCCCCACGGGGAAATCACGTGGGCCCCACCCGGAAATCACGTGGGCCCCACGGGGAAATCACGTGGGCCCCACGGGGAAATCACGTGGGCCCCACCCGGAAATCACGTGGGCCCCACCCGGAAATCACGTGGGCCCCACCCGGAAATCACGTGGGCCCCACCCGGAAATCACGTGGGCCCCACGGGGAAATCACGTGGGCCCCACCCGGAAATCACGTGGGCCCCACCCGGAAATCACGTTGGCCCCACCCGGAAATCACGTGGGCCCCACGGGGAAATCACGTGGGCCCCACCCGGAAATCACGTGGGCCCCACCCGGAAATCACGTGGGCCCCATTGGGATATCACGTGGGCCCCACCCGGAAATCACGTGGGCCCCACCCGGAAATCACGTGGGCCCCACCCGGAAATCACGTGGGCCCCACCCGGAAATCACGTGGGCCCCACGGGGAAATCACGTGGGCCCCACCCGGAAATCACGAGGGCCCCACCCGGAAATCAGGTGGGCCCCACCCGGAAATCACGTGGGCCCCACCCGGAAATCTCGTGGGCCCCACCCGGAAATCACGTGGGCCCCACCCGGAAATCACGTGGGCCCCACCCGGAAATCACGTGGGCCCCACCCGGAAATCACGTGGGCCCCACCCGGAAATCACGTGGGCCCCACCCGGAAATCACGTGGGCCCCAGCCGGAAATCACGTGGGCCCCACGGGGAAATCACGTGGGCCCACCCGGAAATCACGTGGGCCCCACCCGGAAATCACGTGGGCCCCACCCGGAAATCACGTGGGCCCCACCCGGAAATCACGTGGGCCCCACGCGGAAATCACGTGGGGCCCTCCCGGAAATCACGTGGGCCCCACGGGGAAATCACGTGGGCCCCACCGGGAAATCACGTGGGCCCCACCCGGAAATCACGTGGGCCCCACGGGGAAATCACGTGGGCCCCACCCGGAAATCACGTGGGCCCCACGGGGAAATCACGTGGGCCCCACCCGGAAATCACGTGGGCCCCACCCGGAAATCACGTGGGCCCCACGGGGAAATCACGTGGGCCCCACCCGGAAATCACGTGGGCCCCACCCGGAAATCACGTGGGCCCCACCCGGAAATCACGTGGGCCCCACGGGGAAATCACGTGGGCCCCCAGGGGAAATCACGTGGGCCCCCAGGGGAAATCACGTGGGCCCCACCCGGAAATCACGTGGGCCCCACCCGGAAATCACGTCGGCCCCACGGGGAAATCACGTGGGCCCCACCCGGAAATCACGTGGGCCCCACCCGGAAATCACGTGGGCCCCACCCAGAAATCACGTGGGCCCCACCCGGAAAACACGTTGGCCCCCAGGGGAAATCACGTGGACCCGACGTTGAAATCACGTGGGCCCCACCCAGAAATCACGTGGTCCCCACCCGGAAATCACGTGGGCCCCACGGGGAAATCACGTGTGCCCCAAGGGGAAATCACGTGGGCCCCACGGGGAAATCACGTGAGCCCCAACCGGAAATCACGTGGGCCCCACCCGGAAATCACGTGGGCCCCACCCGGAAATCACGTGGGCCCCACCCGGAAATCACGTGGGCCCCACCCGGAAATCACGTGGGCCCCACGTGGAAATCACGTGGGCCCCACCCGGAAATCACGTGGGCCCCACCCGGAAATCACGTGGGCCCCACCCGGAAATCACGTGGGCCCCACCCGGAAATCACGTGGGCCCCACGGGGAAATCACGTGGGCCCCACGGGGAAATCACGTGGGCCCCACGGGGAAATCACGTGGGCCCCACCCGGAAATCACGTGGGCCCCACCCGGAAATCACGTGGGCCCCACCCGGAAATCACGTGGGGCCCACCCGGAAATCACGTGGGCCCCACCCGGAAATCACGTGGGCCCCACCCGGAAATCACGTAGGCCCCACCCGGAAATCACGTGGGCCCCACCCGGAAATCACGTGGGCCCCACCCGGAAATCACGTGGGCCCCACCCGGAAATCACGTTGGCCCCACCCGGAAATCACGTGGGCCCCACACGGAAATCACGTGGGCCCCACCCGGAAATCACGTGGGCCCCACCCGGAAATCACGTGGGCCCCACCCGGAAATCACGTGGGCCCCACCCGGAAATCACGTGGGCCCCACCCGGAAATCACGTGGGGCCCACCCTGAAATCACGTGGGCCCCACCCGGAAATCACGTGGGCCCCACGGGGAAATAACGTGGGCCCCACACGGAAATCACGTGGGCCCCACCCGGAAATCACGTGGGCCCCACCCGGAAATCACGTGGGCCCCACCCGGAAATCACGTGGGCCCCAGCCGGAAATCACATGGGCCCCACAGGTAAATCACGTGGGCCCCACCCGGAAATCACGTGGGCCCCACCCGGAAATCACGTGGGCCCCACCCGGATATCACGTGGGCCCCTCCCGGAAATCACGTGGGCCCCACGGGGAAATCACGTGGGCCCTACCCGGAAATCACGTGGGCCCCACAGGGAAATCACGTGGGCCCCACGGGGAAATCACGGGGGCCCCACGGGGAAATCACGTGGGCCCCACCCGGAAATCACGTGGGCCCCACAGGGAAATCACGTGGGCCCCACGGGGAAATCACGGGGGCCCCACGGGGAAATCACGTGGGCCCCACCCGGAAATCACGTGGGGCCCACCCGGAAATCACGTGGGGCCCACCCGGAAATCACGTGGGCCCCACCCGGAAATCACGTGGGGCCCACCCAGAAATCACGTGGGCCCCACCCGGAAATCACGTGGGCCCCACCCGGAAATCACGTGGGCCCCACGCGGAAATCACGTGGGCCCCACCCGGAAATCACGTGGGGCCCACCCGGAAATCACGTGGGCCGCACCCGGAAATCACGTGGGCCCCACCCGGAAATCACCTGGGCCCCACCCGGAAATCACGTGGGCCCCACCCGGAAATCACGTCTGCCCCACCCGGAAATCACGTGGGGCCCACCCGGAAATCACGTGGGCCCCACCCGGAAATCACGTGGGCCCCACCCGGAAATCACGTGGGCCCCACCCGGAAATCACGTGGGCCCCACGGGGAAATCACGTATGCCCCACGGGGAAATCACGTGGGCCCCACGGGAAATCACGTGGGCCCCACCCGGAAATCACGTGGGCCCCACCCGGAAATCACGTGGGCCCCACGGGGAAATCACGTGGGCCCCACGGGGAAATCACGTGGGCCCCACGGGGAAATCACGTGGGCCCCACCCGGAAATCACGTGGGCCCCACCCGGAAATCACGTGGGCCCCACCCGGAAATCACGTGGGCCCCACCCGGAAATCACGTGGGCCCCACCCGGAAATCACGTGGGCCCCACCCGGAAATCACGTGGGCCCCACGGGGAAATCACGTGGGCCCCACGGGGAAATCACGTGGGCCCCACCCGGAAATCACGTGGGCCCCACCCAGAAATCACGTGGGCCCCACCCGGAAATCACGTGGGCCCCACCCGGAAATCACGTGGGCCCCACGGGGAAATCACGTGGGCCCCACCCGGAAATCACGTGGGGCCCACACGGAAATCACGTGGGCCCCATCCGGAAATCACGTGGGCCCCACCCGGAAATCACGTGGGCCCCACCCGGAAATCACGTGGGCCCCACCCGGAAATCACGTGGGCCCCACCCGGAAATCACGTGGGCCCTACCCGGAAATCACGTGGGCCCCACCCGGAAATCACGTGGGCCCCACCCGGAAATCACGTGGGCCCCACCCGGAAATCACGTGGGCCCCACCCGGAAATCACGTGGGCCCCACCCGGAAAACACGTTGGCCCCCAGGGGAAATCACGTGGACCCCACGTTGAAATCACGTGGGCCCCACCCAGAAATCACGTGGTCCCCACCCGGAAATCACGTGGGCCCCACGGGGAAATCACGTGTGCCCCAAGGGGAAATCACGTGGGCCCCACGGGGAAATCACGTGAGCCCCACCCGGAAATCACGTGGGCCCCACCCGGAAATCACGTGGGCCCCACCCGGAAATCACGTGGGCCCCACCCGGAAATCACGTGGGCCCCACGTGGAAATCACGTGGGCCCCACCCGGAAATCACGTGGGCCCCACCCGGAAATCACGTGGGCCCCACCCGGAAATCACGTGGGCCCCACCCGGAAATCACGTGGGCCCCACGGGGAAATCACGTGGGCCCCACGGGGAAATCACGTGGGCCCCACGGGGAAATCACGTGGGCCCCACCCGGAAATCACGTGGGCCCCACCCGGAAATCACGTGGGCCCCACCCGGAAATCACGTGGGCCCCAGCCGGAAATCACGTGGGCCCCACGGGGAAATCACGTGGGCCCCACCCGGAAATCACGTGGGCCCCACCCGGAAATCACGTGGGCCCCACCCGGAAATCACGTGGGCCCCACCCGGAAATCACGTGGGCCGCACGGGGAAATCACGTGGGCCCCACGGGGAAATCACGTGGGCCCCACCCGGAAATCACGTGGGCCCCACCCGGAAATCACGTGGGCCCCACCCGGAAATCACGTGGGCCCCACCGGGAAATCACGTGGGCCCCACGGGGAAATCACGTGTGCCTCCAGGGGAAATCACGTGGGCCCCATTGGGATATCACGTGGGCCCCACCCGGAAATCACGTGGGCCCCACCCGGAAATCACGTGGGCCCCACCCGGAAATCACGTGGGCCCCACCCGGAAATCACGTGGGCCCCACGGGGAAATCACGTGGGCCCCACCCGGAAATCACGAGGGCCCCACCCGGAAATCACGTGGGCCCCACCCGGAAATCACGTGGGCCCCACCCGGAAATCTCGTGGGCCCCACCCGGAAATCACGTGGGCCCCACCCGGAAATCACGTGGGCCCCACCCGGAAATCACGTGGGCCCCACCCGGAAATCACGTGGGCCCCACCCGGAAATCACGTGGGCCCCACCCGGAAATCACGTGGGCCCCACCCGGAAATCACGTGGGCCCCACGGGGAAATCACGTGGGCCCCAAGGGGAAATCACGTGGGCCCACCCGGAAATCACGTGGGCCCCACCCGGAAATCACGTGGGCCCCACCCGGAAATCACGTGGGCCCCATCCGGAAATCACGTGGGCCCCACGCGGAAATCACGTGGGGCCCTCCCGGAAATCACGTGGGCCCCACGGGGACATCACGTGGGCCCCACGGGGACATCGCGTGGGCCCCACCCGGAAATCACGTGGGCCCCACGGGGAAATCACGTGGGCCCCACCCGGAAATCACGTGGGCCCCACGGGGAAATCACGTGGGCCTCACCCGGAAATCACGTGGGCCCCACCCGGAAATCACGTGGGCCCCACGGGGAAATCACGTGGGCCCCACCCGGAAATCACGTGGGCCCCACCCGGAAATCACGTGGGCCCCACCCGGAAATCACGTGGGCCCCACGGGGAAATCACGTGGGCCCCCAGGGGAAATCACGTGGGCCCCCAGGGGAAATCACGTGGGCCCCACCCGGAAATCACGTGGGCCCCACCCGGAAATCACGTCGGCCCCACGGGGAAATCACGTGGGCCCCACCCGGAAATCACGTGGGCCCCACCCGGAAATCACGTGGGCCCCACCCAGAAATCACGTGGGCCCCACCCGGAAAACACGTTGGCCCCCAGGGGAAATCACGTGGACCCCACGTTGAAATCACGTGGGCCCCACCCAGAAATCACGTGGTCCCCACCCGGAAATCACGTGGGCCCCACGGGGAAATCACGTGTGCCCCAAGGGGAAATCACGTGGGCCCCACGGGGAAATCACGTGAGCCCCAACCGGAAATCACGTGGGCCCCACCCGGAAATCACGTGGGCCCCACCCGGAAATCACGTGGGCCCCACCCGGAAATCACGTGGGCCCCACCCGGAAATCACGTGGTCCCCACGTGGAAATCACGTGGGCCCCACCCGGAAATCACGTGGGCCCCACCCGGAAATCACGTGGGCCCCACCCGGAAATCACGTGGGCCCCACCCGGAGATCACGTGGGCCCCACGGGGAAATCACGTGGGCCCCACGGGGAAATCACGTGGGCCCCACGGGGAAATCACGTGGGCCCCACGGGGAAATCACGTGGGCCCCACCCGGAAATCACGTGGGCCCCACCCGGAAATCACGTGGGCCCCTCCCGGAAATCACGTGGGGCCCACCCGGAAATCACGTGGGCCCCACCCGGAAATCACGTGGGCCCCACCCGGAAATCACGTGGGCCCCACCCGGAAATCACGTGGGCCCCACGGGGAAATCACGTGGGCCCCACCCGGAAATCACGTGGGCCCCACCCGGAATCACGTTGGCCCCACCCGGAAATCACGTGGGCCCCACACGGAAATCACGTGGGCCCCACCCGGAAATCACGTGGGCCCCACCCGGAAATCACGTGGGCCCCACCCGGAAATCACGTGGGCCCCACCCGGAAATCACGTGGGCCCCACCCGGAAATCACGTGGGGCCCACCCGGAAATCACGTGGGCCCCACCCGGAAATCACGTGGGCCCCACGGGGAAATAACGTGGGCCCCACACGGAAATCACGTGGGCCCCACCCGGAAATCACGTGGGCCCCACCCGGAAATCACGTGGGCCCCACCCGGAAATCACGTGGGCCCCAGCCGGAAATCACGTGGGCCCCACAGGGAAATCACGTGGGCCCCACCCGGAAATCACGTGGGCCCCACCCGGAAATCACGTGGGCCCCACCCGGAAATCACGTGGGCCCCTCCCGGAAATCACGTGGGCCCCACGGGGAAATCACGTGGGCCCTACCCGGAAATCACGTGGGCCCCACAGGGAAATCACGTGGGCCCAACGGGGAAATCACGGGGGCCCCACGGGGAAATCACGTGGGCCCCACCCGGAAATCACGTGGGCCCCACAGGGAAATCACGTGGGCCCCACGGGGAAATCACGGGGGCCCCACGGGGAAATCACGTGGGCCCCACCCGGAAATCACGTGGGGCCCACCCGGAAATCACGTGGGGCCCACCCGGAAATCACGTGGGCCCCACCCGGAAATCACGTGGGGCCCACCCCGAAATCACGTGGGCCCCACCCGGAAATCACGTGGGGCCCACCCGGACATCACGTGGGGCCCACCCGGAAATCACGTGGGCCCCACCCGGAAATCACGTGGGCCCCACCCGGAAAACACGTTGGCCCCCAGGGGAAATCACGTGGACCCCACGTTGAAATCACGTGGGCCCCACCCAGACATCACGTGGTCCCCACCCGGAAATCACGTGGGCCCCATGGGGAAATCACGTGTGCCCCAAGGGGAAATCACGTGGGCCCCACGGGGAAATCACGTGAGCCCCAACCGGAAATCACGTGGGCCCCACCCGGAAATCACGTGGGCCCCACCCGGAAATCACGTGGGCCCCACCCGGAAATCACGTGGGCCCCACCCGGAAATCACGTGGGCCCCACGTGGAAATCACGTGGGCCCCACCCGGAAATCACGTGGGCCCCACCCGGAAATCACGTGGGCCCCACCCGGAAATCACGTGGGCCCCACCCGGAAATCACGTGGGCCCCACCCGGAAATCACGTGGGCCCCACGGGGAAATCACGTGGGCCCCACGGGGAAATCACGTGGGCCCCACGGGGAAATCACGTGGGCCCCACCCGGAAATCACGTGGGCCCCACCCGGAAATCACGTGGGCCCCACCCGGAAATCACGTGGGGCCCACCCGGAAATCACGTGGGCCCCACCCGGAAATCACGTGGGCCCCACCCGGAAATCACGTGGGCCCCACCCGGAAATCACGTGGGCCCCACCCGGAAATCACGTGGGCCCCACCCGGAAATCACGTGGGCCCCACGGGGAAATCACGTGGGCCCCACCCGGAAATCACGTGGGCCCCACCCGGAAATCACGTGGGCCCCACCCGGAAATCACGTGGGCCCCACCCGGAAATCACGTGGGCCCCACCCGGAAATCACGTGGGCCCCACCCGGAAATCACGTGGGCCCCACGGGGAAATCACGTGGGCCCCACCCGGAAATCACGTGGGCCCCACCCGGAAATCACGTTGGCCCCACCCGGAAATCACGTGGGCCCCACACGGAAATCACGTGGGCCCCACCCGGAAATCACGTGGGCCCCACCCGGAAATCACGTGGGCCCCACCCGGAAATCACGTGGGCCCCACCCGGAAATCACGTGGGCCCCTCCCGGAAATCACGTGGGGCCCACCCGGAAATCACGTGGGCCCCACCCGGAAATCACGTGGGCCCCAGCCGGAAATCACGTGGGCCCCACAGGGAAATCACGTGGGCCCCACCCGGAAATCACGTGGGCCCCACCCAGAAATCACGTGGGCCCCACCCGGAAATCACGTGGGCCCCTCCCGGAAATTACGTGGGCCCCACGTGGAAATCACATGGGCCCTACCCGGAAATCACGTGGGCCCCACCCGGAAATCACGTGGGGCCCACCCGGAAATCACGTGGGGCCCACCCGGAAATCACGTGGGCCCCACCCGGAAATCACGTGGGGCCCACCCAGAAATCACGTGGGCCCCACCCGGAAATCACGTGGGGCCCACCCGGAAATCACGTGGGGCCCACCCGGAAATCACGTGGGCCCCACCCGGAAATCACGTGGGCCCCACCCGGAAAACACGTTGGCCCCCAGGGGAAATCACGTGGACCCCACGTTGAAATCACGTGGGCCCCACCCAGACATCACGTGGTCCCCACCCGGAAATCACGTGGGCCCCATGGGGAAATCACGTGTGCCCCAAGGGGAAATCACGTGGGCCCCACGGGGAAATCACGTGAGCCCCAACCGGAAATCACGTGGGCCCCACCCGGAAATCACGTGGGCCCCACCCGGAAATCACGTGGGCCCCACCCGGAAATCACGTGGGCCCCACCCGGAAATCACGTGGGCCCCACGTGGAAATCACGTGGGCCCCACCCGGAAATCACGTGGGCCCCACCCGGAAATCACGTGGGCCCCACCCGGAAATCACGTGGGCCCCACCCGGAAATCACGTGGGCCCCACCCGGAAATCACGTGGGCCCCACGGGGAAATCACGTGGGCCCCACGGGGAAATCACGTGGGCCCCACGGGGAAATCACGTGGGCCCCACCCGGAAATCACGTGGGCCCCACCCGGAAATCACGTGGGCCCCACCCGGAAATCACGTGGGGCCCACCCGGAAATCACGTGGGCCCCACCCGGAAATCACGTGGGCCCCACCCGGAAATCACGTGGGCCCCACCCGGAAATCACGTGGGCCCCACCCGGAAATCACGTGGGCCCCACCCGGAAATCACGTGGGCCCCACGGGGAAATCACGTGGGCCCCACCCGGAAATCACGTGGGCCCCACCCGGAAATCACTTGGGCCCCACCCGGAAATCACGTGGGCCCCACCCGGAAATCACGTGGGCCCCACCCGGAAATCACGTGGGCCCCTCCCGGAAATCACGTGGGCCCCACGGGGAAATCACGTGGGCCCTACCCGGAAATCACGTGGGCCCCACAGGGAAATCACGTGGGCCCAACGGGGAAATCACGGGGGCCCCACGGGGAAATCACGTGGGCCCCACCCGGAAATCACGTGGGCCCCACAGGGAAATCACGTGGGCCCCACGGGGAAATCACGGGGGCCCCACGGGGAAATCACGTGGGCCCCACCCGGAAATCACGTGGGGCCCACCCGGAAATCACGTGGGGCCCACCCGGAAATCACGTGGGCCCCACCCGGAAATCACGTGGGGCCCACCCAGAAATCACGTGGGCCCCACCCGGAAATCACGTGGGGCCCACCCGGAAATCACGTGGGGCCCACCCGGAAATCACGTGGGCCCCACCCGGAAATCACGTGGGCCCCACCCGGAAAACACGTTGGCCCCCAGGGGAAATCACGTGGACCCCACGTTGAAATCACGTGGGCCCCACCCAGACATCACGTGGTCCCCACCCGGAAATCACGTGGGCCCCAAGGGGAAATCACTTGTGCCCCAAGGGGAAATCACGTGGGCCCCACGGGGAAATCACGTGAGCCCCAACCGGAAATCACGTGGGCCCCACCCGGAAATCACGTGGGCCCCACCCGGAAATCACGTGGGCCCCACCCGGAAATCACGTGGGCCCCACCCGGAAATCACGTGGGCCCCACGTGGAAATCACGTGGGCCCCACCCGGAAATCACGTGGGCCCCACCCGGAAATCACGTGGGCCCCACCCGGAAATCACGTGGGCCCCACCCGGAAATCACGTGGGCCCCACCCGGAAATCACGTGGGCCCCACGGGGAAATCACGTGGGCCCCACGGGGAAATCACGTGGGCCCCACGGGGAAATCACGTGGGCCCCACCCGGAAATCACGTGGGCCCCACCCGGAAATCACGTGGGCCCCACCCGGAAATCACGTGGGGCCCACCCGGAAATCACGTGGGCCCCACCCGGAAATCACGTGGGCCCCACCCGGAAATCACGTGGGCCCCACCCGGAAATCACGTGGGCCCCACCCGGAAATCACGTGGGCCCCACCCGGAAATCACGTGGGCCCCACGGGGAAATCACGTGGGCCCCACCCGGAAATCACGTGGGCCCCACCCGGAAATCACGTGGGCCCCACCCGGAAATCACGTGGGCCCCACCCGGAAATCACGTGGGCCCCACCCGGAAATCACGTGGGCCCCACCCGGAAATCACGTGGGCCCCACGGGGAAATCACGTGGGCCCCACCCGGAAATCACGTGGGCCCCACCCGGAAATCACGTTGGCCCCACCCGGAAATCACGTGGGCCCCACACGGAAATCACGTGGGCCCCACCCGGAAATCACGTGGGCCCCACCCGGAAATCACGTGGGCCCCACCCGGAAATCACGTGGGCCCCACCCGGAAATCACGTGGGCCCCTCCCGGAAATCACGTGGGGCCCACCCGGAAATCACGTGGGCCCCACCCGGAAATCACGTGGGCCCCACGGGGAAATAACGTGGGCCCCACACGGAAATCACGTGGGCCCCACCCGGAAATCACGTGGGCCCCACCCGGAAATCACGTGGGCCCCACCCGGAAATCACGTGGGCCCCAGCCGGAAATCACGTGGGCCCCACAGGGAAATCACGTGGGCCCCACCCGGAAATCACGTGGGCCCCACCCAGAAATCACGTGGGCCCCACCCGGAAATCACGTGGGCCCCTCCCGGAAATTACGTGGGCCCCACGTGGAAATCACATGGGCCCTACCCGGAAATCACGTGGGCCCCACCCGGAAATCACGTGGGGCCCACCCGGAAATCACGTGGGGCCCACCCGGAAATCACGTGGGCCCCACCCGGAAATCACGTGGGGCCCACCCAGAAATCACGTGGGCCCCACCCGGAAATCACGTGGGGCCCACCCGGAAATCACGTGGGGCCCACCCGGAAATCACGTGGGCCCCACCCGGAAATCACGTGGGCCCCACCCGGAAAACACGTTGGCCCCCAGGGGAAATCACGTGGACCCCACGTTGAAATCACGTGGGCCCCACCCAGACATCACGTGGTCCCCACCCGGAAATCACGTGGGCCCCATGGGGAAATCACGTGTGCCCCAAGGGGAAATCACGTGGGCCCCACGGGGAAATCACGTGAGCCCCAACCGGAAATCACGTGGGCCCCACCCGGAAATCACGTGGGCCCCACCCGGAAATCACGTGGGCCCCACCCGGAAATCACGTGGGCCCCACCCGGAAATCACGTGGGCCCCACGTGGAAATCACGTGGGCCCCACCCGGAAATCACGTGGGCCCCACCCGGAAATCACGTGGGCCCCACCCGGAAATCACGTGGGCCCCACCCGGAAATCACGTGGGCCCCACCCGGAAATCACGTGGGCCCCACGGGGAAATCACGTGGGCCCCACGGGGAAATCACGTGGGCCCCACGGGGAAATCACGTGGGCCCCACCCGGAAATCACGTGGGCCCCACCCGGAAATCACGTGGGCCCCACCCGGAAATCACGTGGGGCCCACCCGGAAATCACGTGGGCCCCACCCGGAAATCACGTGGGCCCCACCCGGAAATCACGTGGGCCCCACCCGGAAATCACGTGGGCCCCACCCGGAAATCACGTGGGCCCCACCCGGAAATCACGTGGGCCCCACGGGGAAATCACGTGGGCCCCACCCGGAAATCACGTGGGCCCCACCCGGAAATCACTTGGGCCCCACCCGGAAATCACGTGGGCCCCACCCGGAAATCACGTGGGCCCCACCCGGAAATCACGTGGGCCCCACCCGGAAATCACGTGGGCCCCACGGGGAAATCACGTGGGCCCCACCCGGAAATCACGTGGGCCCCACCCGGAAATCACGTTGGCCCCACCCGGAAATCACGTGGGCCCCACACGGAAATCACGTGGGCCCCACCCGGAAATCACGTGGGCCCCACCCGGAAATCACGTGGGCCCCACCCGGAAATCACGTGGGCCCCACCCGGAAATCACGTGGGCCCCTCCCGGAAATCACGTGGGGCCCACCCGGAAATCACGTGGGCCCCACCCGGAAATCACGTGGGCCCCACGGGGAAATAACGTGGGCCCCACACGGAAATCACGTGGGCCCCACCCGGAAATCACGTGGGCCCCACCCGGAAATCACGTGGGCCCCACCCGGAAATCACGTGGGCCCCAGCCGGAAATCACGTGGGCCCCACAGGGAAATCACGTGGGCCCCACCCGGAAATCACGTGGGCCCCACCCAGAAATCACGTGGGCCCCACCCGGAAATCACGTGGGCCCCTCCCGGAAATTACGTGGGCCCCACGTGGAAATCACGTGGGCCCTACCCGGAAATCACGTGGGCCCCACAGGGAAATCACGTGGGCCCCACGGGGAAATCACGGGGGCCCCACGGGGAAATCACGTGGGCCACACCCGGAAATCACGTGGGCCCCACAGGGAAATCACGTGGGCCCCACCCGGAAATCACGTGGGGCCCACCCGGAAATCACGTGGGGCCCACCCGGAAATCACGTGGGCCCCACCCGGAAATCACGTGGGCCCCACCCGGAAATCACGTGGGCCCCACCCGGAAATCACGTGGGCCCCACGGGGAAATCACTTTGGCCCCACGGGGAAATCACGTGGGCCCCACCCGGAAATCACGTGGGCCCCACTCGGAAATCACGTGGGCCCCACCCGGAAATCACGTGGGCCCCACCCGGAAATCACGTGGGGCCCACCCGGAAATCACGTGGGCCCCACCCGGAAATCACGTGGGCCCCACACGGAAATCACGTGGGGCCCACCGGGAAATCACGTGGGCCCCACCCGGAAATCACGTGGGCCCCACCCGGAAATCACGTGGGCCCCACCCGGAAATCACGTGGGCCCCACCCGGAAATCACGTGGGCCCCACCCGGAAATCACGTGGGCCCCACCCGGAAATCACGTGGGCCCCACCCGGAAATCACGTGGGCCCCACCCGGAAATCACGTGGGCCCCACCCGGAAATCACGTGGGCCCCACGGGGAAATCACGTGGGCCCCACCCGGAAATCACGTGGGCCCCACCCGGAAATCACGTGGGCCCCACCCGGAAATCACGTGGGCCCCACCCGGAAATCACTGGGCCCCAGCCGGAAATCACGTGGGCCCCACGGGGAAATCACGTGGGCCCCACCCGGAAATCACGTGGGCCCCACCCGGAAATCACGTGGGCCCCACCCGGAAATCACGTGGGCCCCACCCGGAAATCACGTGGGCCCCACCCGGAAATCACGTGGGGCCCACCCGGAAATCACGTGGGCCCCACGGGGAAATCACGTGGGCCCCACCCGGAAATCACGTGGGCCCCACCCGGAAATCACGTGGGCCCCACCCGGAAATCACGTGGGCCCCACCCGTAAATCACGTGGGCCCCACCCGGAAATCACGTGGGCCCCACCCGGAAATCACGTGGGCCCCACCCGTAAATCACGTGGGCCCCACCCGGAAATCACGTGGGCCCCACGGGGAAATCACGTGGGCCCCACCCGGAAATCACGTGGGCCCCACCCGGAAATCACGTGGGCCCCACCCGGAAATCACGTGGGCCCCACCCGGAAATCACGTGGGCCCCACCCGTAAATCACGTGGGCCCCACCCGGAAATCACGTGGGCCCCACGGGGAAATCACGTGGGCCCCACCCGGAAATCACGTGGGCCCCACCCGGAAATCACGTGGGCCCCACCCGGAAATCACGTGGGCCCCACGGGGAAATAACGTGGGCCCCACACGGAAATCACGTGGGCCCCACCCGGAAATCACGTGGGCCCCACCCGGAAATCACGTGGGCCCCACCCGGAAATCACGTGGGCCCCAGCCGGAAATCACGTGGGCCCCACAGGGAAATCACGTGGGCCCCACCCGGAAATCACGTGGGCCCCACCCGGAAATCACGTGGGCCCCACCCGGAAATCACGTGGGCCCCTCCCGGAAATCACGTGGGCCCCACGGGGAAATCACGTGGGCCCTACCCGGAAATCACGTGGGCCCCACAGGGAAATCACGTGGGCCCAACGGGGAAATCACGGGGGCCCCACGGGGAAATCACGTGGGCCCCACCCGGAAATCACGTGGGCCCCACAGGGAAATCACGTGGGCCCCACGGGGAAATCAAGGGGGCCCCACGGGGAAATCACGTGGGCCCCACCCGGAAATCACGTGGGGCCCACCCGGAAATCACGTGGGGCCCACCCGGAAATCACGTGGGCCCCACCCGGAAATCACGTGGGGCCCACCCAGAAATCCCGTGGGCCCCACCCGGAAATCACGTGGGGCCCACCCGGAAATCACGTGGGGCCCACCCGGAAATCACGTGGGCCCCACCCGGAAATCACGTGGGCCCCACCCGGAAAACACGTTGGCCCCCAGGGGAAATCACGTGGACCCCACGTTGAAATCACGTGGGCCCCACCCAGACATCACGTGGTCCCCACCCGGAAATCACGTGGGCCCCATGGGGAAATCACGTGTGCCCCAAGGGGAAATCACGTGGGCCCCACGGGGAAATCACGTGAGCCCCAACCGGAAATCACGTGGGCCCCACCCGGAAATCACGTGGGCCCCACCCGGAAATCACGTGGGCCCCACCCGGAAATCACGTGGGCCCCACCCGGAAATCACGTGGGCCCCACGTGGAAATCACGTGGGCCCCACCCGGAAATCACGTGGGCCCCACCCGGAAATCACGTGGGCCCCACCCGGAAATCACGTGGGCCCCACCCGGAAATCACGTGGGCCCCACCCGGAAATCACGTGGGCCCCACGGGGAAATCACGTGGGCCCCACGGGGAAATCACGTGGGCCCCACGGGGAAATCACGTGGGCCCCACCCGGAAATCACGTGGGCCCCACCCGGAAATCACGTGGGCCCCACGTGGAAATCACGTGGGCCCCACCCGGAAATCACGTGGGCCCCACCCGGAAATCACGTGGGCCCCACCCGGAAATCACGTGGGCCCCACCCGGAAATCACGTGGGCCCCACCCGGAAATCACGTGGGCCCCACGGGGAAATCACGTGGGCCCCACGGGGAAATCACGTGGGCCCCACGGGGAAATCACGTGGGCCCCACCCGGAAATCACGTGGGCCCCACCCGGAAATCACGTGGGCCCCACCCGGAAATCACGTGGGGCCCACCCGGAAATCACGTGGGCCCCACCCGGAAATCACGTGGGCCCCACCCGGAAATCACGTGGGCCCCACCCGGAAATCACGTGGGCCCCACCCGGAAATCACGTGGGCCCCACCCGGAAATCACGTGGGCCCCACGGGGAAATCACGTGGGCCCCACCCGGAAATCACGTGGGCCCCACCCGGAAATCACGTGGGCCCCACCCGGAAATCACGTGGGCCCCACCCGGAAATCACGTGGGCCCCACCCGGAAATCACGTGGGCCCCACCCGGAAATCACGTGGGCCCCACGGGGAAATCACGTGGGCCCCACCCGGAAATCACGTGGGCCCCACCCGGAAATCACGTTGGCCCCACCCGGAAATCACGTGGGCCCCACACGGAAATCACGTGGGCCCCACCCGGAAATCACGTGGGCCCCACCCGGAAATCACGTGGGCCCCACCCGGAAATCACGTGGGCCCCACCCGGAAATCACGTGGGCCCCTCCCGGAAATCACGTGGGGCCCACCCGGAAATCACGTGGGCCCCACCCGGAAATCACGTGGGCCCCACGGGGAAATAACGTGGGCCCCACACGGAAATCACGTGGGCCCCACCCGGAAATCACGTGGGCCCCACCCGGAAATCACGTGGGCCCCACCCGGAAATCACGTGGGCCCCAGCCGGAAATCACGTGGGCCCCACAGGGAAATCACGTGGGCCCCACCCGGAAATCACGTGGGCCCCACCCAGAAATCACGTGGGCCCCACCCGGAAATCACGTGGGCCCCTCCCGGAAATTACGTGGGCCCCACGTGGAAATCACATGGGCCCTACCCGGAAATCACGTGGGCCCCACCCGGAAATCACGTGGGGCCCACCCGGAAATCACGTGGGGCCCACCCGGAAATCACGTGGGCCCCACCCGGAAATCACGTGGGGCCCACCCAGAAATCACGTGGGCCCCACCCGGAAATCACGTGGGGCCCACCCGGAAATCACGTGGGGCCCACCCGGAAATCACGTGGGCCCCACCCGGAAATCACGTGGGCCCCACCCGGAAAACACGTTGGCCCCCAGGGGAAATCACGTGGACCCCACGTTGAAATCACGTGGGCCCCACCCAGACATCACGTGGTCCCCACCCGGAAATCACGTGGGCCCCATGGGGAAATCACGTGTGCCCCAAGGGGAAATCACGTGGGCCCCACGGGGAAATCACGTGAGCCCCAACCGGAAATCACGTGGGCCCCACCCGGAAATCACGTGGGCCCCACCCGGAAATCACGTGGGCCCCACCCGGAAATCACGTGGGCCCCACCCGGAAATCACGTGGGCCCCACGTGGAAATCACGTGGGCCCCACCCGGAAATCACGTGGGCCCCACCCGGAAATCACGTGGGCCCCACCCGGAAATCACGTGGGCCCCACCCGGAAATCACGTGGGCCCCACCCGGAAATCACGTGGGCCCCACGGGGAAATCACGTGGGCCCCACGGGGAAATCACGTGGGCCCCACGGGGAAATCACGTGGGCCCCACCCGGAAATCACGTGGGCCCCACCCGGAAATCACGTGGGCCCCACCCGGAAATCACGTGGGGCCCACCCGGAAATCACGTGGGCCCCACCCGGAAATCACGTGGGCCCCACCCGGAAATCACGTGGGCCCCACCCGGAAATCACGTGGGCCCCACCCGGAAATCACGTGGGCCCCACCCGGAAATCACGTGGGCCCCACGGGGAAATCACGTGGGCCCCACCCGGAAATCACGTGGGCCCCACCCGGAAATCACTTGGGCCCCACCCGGAAATCACGTGGGCCCCACCCGGAAATCACGTGGGCCCCACCCGGAAATCACGTGGGCCCCTCCCGGAAATCACGTGGGCCCCACGGGGAAATCACGTGGGCCCTACCCGGAAATCACGTGGGCCCCACAGGGAAATCACGTGGGCCCAACGGGGAAATCACGGGGGCCCCACGGGGAAATCACGTGGGCCCCACCCGGAAATCACGTGGGCCCCACAGGGAAATCACGTGGGCCCCACGGGGAAATCACGGGGGCCCCACGGGGAAATCACGTGGGCCCCACCCGGAAATCACGTGGGGCCCACCCGGAAATCACGTGGGGCCCACCCGGAAATCACGTGGGCCCCACCCGGAAATCACGTGGGGCCCACCCAGAAATCACGTGGGCCCCACCCGGAAATCACGTGGGGCCCACCCGGAAATCACGTGGGGCCCACCCGGAAATCACGTGGGCCCCACCCGGAAATCACGTGGGCCCCACCCGGAAAACACGTTGGCCCCCAGGGGAAATCACGTGGACCCCACGTTGAAATCACGTGGGCCCCACCCAGACATCACGTGGTCCCCACCCGGAAATCACGTGGGCCCCATGGGGAAATCACGTGTGCCCCAAGGGGAAATCACGTGGGCCCCCCGGGGAAATCACGTGAGCCCCAACCGGAAATCACGTGGGCCCCACCCGGAAATCACGTGGGCCCCACCCGGAAATCACGTGGGCCCCACCCGGAAATCACGTGGGCCCCACCCGGAAATCACGTGGGCCCCACGTGGAAATCACGTGGGCCCCACCCGGAAATCACGTGGGCCCCACCCGGAAATCACGTGGGCCCCACCCGGAAATCACGTGGGCCCCACCCGGAAATCACGTGGGCCCCACCCGGAAATCACGTGGGCCCCACGGGGAAATCACGTGGGCCCCACGGGGAAATCACGTGGGCCCCACGGGGAAATCACGTGGGCCCCACCCGGAAATCACGTGGGCCCCACCCGGAAATCACGTGGGCCCCACCCGGAAATCACGTGGGGCCCACCCGGAAATCACGTGGGCCCCACCCGGAAATCACGTGGGCCCCACCCGGAAATCACGTGGGCCCCACCCGGAAATCACGTGGGCCCCACCCGGAAATCACGTGGGCCCCACCCGGAAATCACGTGGGCCCCACGGGGAAATCACGTGGGCCCCACCCGGAAATCACGTGGGCCCCACCCGGAAATCACGTGGGCCCCACCCGGAAATCACGTGGGCCCCACCCGGAAATCACGTGGGCCCCACCCGGAAATCACGTGGGCCCCACCCGGAAATCACGTGGGCCCCACGGGGAAATCACGTGGGCCCCACCCGGAAATCACGTGGGCCCCACCCGGAAATCACGTTGGCCCCACCCGGAAATCACGTGGGCCCCACACGGAAATCACGTGGGCCCCACCCGGAAATCACGTGGGCCCCACCCGGAAATCACGTGGGCCCCACCCGGAAATCACGTGGGCCCCACCCGGAAATCACGTGGGCCCCTCCCGGAAATCACGTGGGGCCCACCCGGAAATCACGTGGGCCCCACCCGGAAATCACGTGGGCCCCACGGGGAAATAACGTGGGCCCCACACGGAAATCACGTGGGCCCCACCCGGAAATCACGTGGGCCCCACCCGGAAATCACGTGGGCCCCACCCGGAAATCACGTGGGCCCCAGCCGGAAATCACGTGGGCCCCACAGGGAAATCACGTGGGCCCCACCCGGAAATCACGTGGGCCCCACCCAGAAATCACGTGGGCCCCACCCGGAAATCACGTGGGCCCCTCCCGGAAATTACGTGGGCCCCACGTGGAAATCACATGGGCCCTACCCGGAAATCACGTGGGCCCCACCCGGAAATCACGTGGGGCCCACCCGGAAATCACGTGGGGCCCACCCGGAAATCACGTGGGCCCCACCCGGAAATCACGTGGGGCCCACCCAGAAATCACGTGGGCCCCACCCGGAAATCACGTGGGGCCCACCCGGAAATCACGTGGGGCCCACCCGGAAATCACGTGGGCCCCACCCGGAAATCACGTGGGCCCCACCCGGAAAACACGTTGGCCCCCAGGGGAAATCACGTGGACCCCACGTTGAAATCACGTGGGCCCCACCCAGACATCACGTGGTCCCCACCCGGAAATCACGTGGGCCCCATGGGGAAATCACGTGTGCCCCAAGGGGAAATCACGTGGGCCCCACGGGGAAATCACGTGAGCCCCAACCGGAAATCACGTGGGCCCCACCCGGAAATCACGTGGGCCCCACCCGGAAATCACGTGGGCCCCACCCGGAAATCACGTGGGCCCCACCCGGAAATCACGTGGGCCCCACGTGGAAATCACGTGGGCCCCACCCGGAAATCACGTGGGCCCCACCCGGAAATCACGTGGGCCCCACCCGGAAATCACGTGGGCCCCACCCGGAAATCACGTGGGCCCCACCCGGAAATCACGTGGGCCCCACGGGGAAATCACGTGGGCCCCACGGGGAAATCACGTGGGCCCCACGGGGAAATCACGTGGGCCCCAACCGGAAATCACGTGGGCCCCACCCGGAAATCACGTGGGCCCCACCCGGAAATCACGTGGGGCCCACCCGGAAATCACGTGGGCCCCACCCGGAAATCACGTGGGCCCCACCCGGAAATCACGTGGGCCCCACCCGGAAATCACGTGGGCCCCACCCGGAAATCACGTGGGCCCCACCCGGAAATCACGTGGGCCCCACGGGGAAATCACGTGGGCCCCACCCGGAAATCACGTGGGCCCCACCCGGAAATCACTTGGGCCCCACCCGGAAATCACGTGGGCCCCACCCGGAAATCACGTGGGCCCCACCCGGAAATCACGTGGGCCCCACCCGGAAATCACGTGGGCCCCACGGGGAAATCACGTGGGCCCCACCCGGAAATCACGTGGGCCCCACCCGGAAATCACGTTGGCCCCACCCGGAAATCACGTGGGCCCCACACGGAAATCACGTGGGCCCCACCCGGAAATCACGTGGGCCCCACCCGGAAATCACGTGGGCCCCACCCGGAAATCACGTGGGCCCCACCCGGAAATCACGTGGGCCCCTCCCGGAAATCACGTGGGGCCCACCCGGAAATCACGTGGGCCCCACCCGGAAATCACGTGGGCCCCACGGGGAAATAACGTGGGCCCCACACGGAAATCACGTGGGCCCCACCCGGAAATCACGTGGGCCCCACCCGGAAATCACGTGGGCCCCACCCGGAAATCACGTGGGCCCCAGCCGGAAATCACGTGGGCCCCACAGGGAAATCACGTGGGCCCCACCCGGAAATCACGTGGGCCCCACCCAGAAATCACGTGGGCCCCACCCGGAAATCACGTGGGCCCCTCCCGGAAATTACGTGGGCCCCACGTGGAAATCACGTGGGCCCTACCCGGAAATCACGTGGGCCCCACAGGGAAATCACGTGGGCCCCACGGGGAAATCACGGGGGCCCCACGGGGAAATCACGTGGGCCACACCCGGAAATCACGTGGGCCCCACAGGGAAATCACGTGGGCCCCACCCGGAAATCACGTGGGGCCCACCCGGAAATCACGTGGGGCCCACCCGGAAATCACGTGGGCCCCACCCGGAAATCACGTGGGCCCCACCCGGAAATCACGTGGGCCCCACCCGGAAATCACGTGGGCCCCACGGGGAAATCACTTTGGCCCCACGGGGAAATCACGTGGGCCCCACCCGGAAATCACGTGGGCCCCACTCGGAAATCACGTGGGCCCCACCCGGAAATCACGTGGGCCCCACCCGGAAATCACGTGGGGCCCACCCGGAAATCACGTGGGCCCCACCCGGAAATCACGTGGGCCCCACACGGAAATCACGTGGGGCCCACCGGGAAATCACGTGGGCCCCACCCGGAAATCACGTGGGCCCCACCCGGAAATCACGTGGGCCCCACCCGGAAATCACGTGGGCCCCACCCGGAAATCACGTGGGCCCCACCCGGAAATCACGTGGGCCCCACCCGGAAATCACGTGGGCCCCACCCGGAAATCACGTGGGCCCCACCCGGAAATCACGTGGGCCCCACCCGGAAATCACGTGGGCCCCACGGGGAAATCACGTGGGCCCCACCCGGAAATCACGTGGGCCCCACCCGGAAATCACGTGGGCCCCACCCGGAAATCACGTGGGCCCCACCCGGAAATCACTGGGCCCCAGCCGGAAATCACGTGGGCCCCACGGGGAAATCACGTGGGCCCCACCCGGAAATCACGTGGGCCCCACCCGGAAATCACGTGGGCCCCACCCGGAAATCACGTGGGCCCCACCCGGAAATCACGTGGGCCCCACCCGGAAATCACGTGGGGCCCACCCGGAAATCACGTGGGCCCCACGGGGAAATCACGTGGGCCCCACCCGGAAATCACGTGGGCCCCACCCGGAAATCACGTGGGCCCCACCCGGAAATCACGTGGGCCCCACCCGTAAATCACGTGGGCCCCACCCGGAAATCACGTGGGCCCCACCCGGAAATCACGTGGGCCCCACCCGTAAATCACGTGGGCCCCACCCGGAAATCACGTGGGCCCCACCCGGAAATCACGTTGGCCCCACCCGGAAATCACGTGGGCCCCACCCGGAAATCACGTGGGCCCCACCCGGAAATCACGTGGGCCCCACCCGGAAATCACGTGGGCCCCACCCGGAAATCACGTGGGGCCCACCCGGAAATCACGTGGGCCCCACGGGGAAATCACGTGGGCCCCACCCGGAAATCACGTGGGCCCCACCCGGAAATCACGTGGGCCCCACCCGGAAATCACGTGGGCCCCACCCGTAAATCACGTGGGCCCCACCCGGAAATCACGTGGGCCCCACCCGGAAATCACGTGGGCCCCACCCGGAAATCACGGGGCCCCACGGGGAAATCACGTGGGCCCCACCCGGAAATCACGTGGGTCCCACGGGGAAATCACGTGGGCCCCACGCGCAAATCACGTGGGGCCCACCTGGAAATCACGTGGGCCCCACGGGGAAATCACGTGGGCCCCACCCGGAAATCACGTGGGTCCCACGGGGAAATCACGTGGGCCCCACGCGGAAATCACGTGGGGCCCACCTGGAAATCACGTGGGCCCCACGGGGAAATCACGTGGGCCCCACCCGGAAATCACGTGGGCCCCACCCGGAAATCACGTGGGCCCCACCCGGAAATCACGTGGGCCCCACCCGGAAATCACGTGGGCCCCACGGGGAAATCACGTGGGCCCCACCCGGAAATCACGTGGGCCCCACCCGGAAATCACGTGGGCCCCACCCGGAAATCACGTGGGCCCCACCCGGAAATCACGTGGGGCCCACCCGGAAATCACGTGGGCCCCACGGGGAAATCACTTGGGCCCCACGGGGAAATCACGTGGGCCCCACGGGGAAATCACGTGGGCCCCACCCGGAAATCACGTGGGCCCCACACGGAAATCACGTGGGGCCCACCCGGAAATCACGTGGGCCCCACCCGGAAATCACGTGGGCCCCACGCGGAAATCACGTGGGGCCCACCCGGAAATCACGTGGGCCCCACGGGGAAATCACGTGGGCCCCACCCGGAAATCACGTGGGCCCCACCCGGAAATCACGTGGGCCCCACCCGGAAATCACGTGGTCCCCACCCGGAAATCACGTGGGCCCCACGGGGAAATCACGTGGGCCCCACCCGGAAATCACGTGGGCCCCACCCGGAAATCACGTGGGCCCCACCCGGAAATCACGTGGGCCCCACCCGGAAATCACGTGGGGCCCACCCGGAAATCACGTGGGCCCCACGGGGAAATCAGTTGGGCCCCACGGGGAAATCACGTGGGCCCCACGGGGAAATCACGTGGGCCCCACCCGGAAATCACGTGGGCCCCACCCGGAAATCACGTGGGCCCCACCCGGAAATCACGTGGGCCCCACCCGGAAATCACGTGGGCCCCACCCGGAAATCACGTGGGCCCCACGGGGAAATCACGTGGGCCCCACCCGGAAATCACGTGGGGCCCACCCGGAAATCACGTGGGCCCCACGGGGAAATCACGTGGGCCCCACGGGGAAATCACGTGGGCCCCACCCGGAAATCCCGTGGGGCCCACCCGGAAATCACGTGGGCCCCACCCGGAAATCACGTGGGCCCCACCCGGAAATCACGTGGGCCCCACCCGGAAATCACGTGGGCCCCACCCGGAAATCACGTGGGCCCCACCCGGAAATCACGTGGGCCCCACCCGGAAATCACGTGGGCCCCACCCGGAAATCACGTGGGCCCCACCCGGAAATCACGTGGGCCCCACCCGGAAATCACGTGGGGCCCACCCGGAAATCACGGGGGCCCCACCCGGAAATCACGTGGGCCCCACCCGGAAATCACTTGGGGCCCACCCGGAAATCACGTGGGCCCCACCCGGAAATCACGTGGGCCCCACCCGGAAATCACGTGGGCCCCACCCGGAAATCACGTGGGCCCCACGGGGAAATCACGTGGGCCCCTCGGGGAAATCACGTGGGCCCCACCCGGAAATCACGTGGGCCCCACCCGGAAATCACGTGGGCCCCACCCTGAAATCACGTGGGCCCCACCCGGAAATCACGTGGGCCCCACCCGGAAATCACGTGGGCCCCACCCGGAAATCACGTGGGCCCCACCCGGAAATCACGTGGGCCCCACCCGGAAATCACGTGGGGCCCACCCGGAAATCACGTGGGCCCCACCCGGAAATCACGTGGGCCCCACCCTGAAATCACGTGGGCCCTACGGGGAAATCACGTGGGCCCCACCCGGAAATCACGTGGGCCCCACCCGTAAATCACGTGGGCCCCACCCGGAAATCACGTGGGCCCCACCCCGAAATCACGTGGGCCCCACCCGGAAATCACGTGGGCCCCACGGGGAAATCACGTGGGCCCCACCCGGAAATCACGTGGGCCCCACGGGGAAATCACGTGGGCCCCACGTGGAAATCACGTGGGCCCCACCCGGAATTCACGTGGGCCCCACGGGGAAATCACGTGGGCCCCACCCGGAAATCACGTGGGCCCCACCCAGAAATCACGTGGGCCCCACCCCGAAATCACGTGGGCCCCACCCGGAAATCACGTGGGCCCCACCCGGAAATCACGTGGGCCCCACGGGGAAATCACGTGGGCCCCACCCGGAAATCACGTGGGCCCCACCCGGAAATCACGTGGGCCCCACCCGGAAATCACGTGGGCCCCACCCGGAAATCACGTGGGGCCCACCCGGAAATCACGTGGGCCCCACGGGGAAATCACTTGGGCCCCACGGGGAAATCACGTGGGCCCCACGGGGAAATCACGTGGGCCCCACCCGGAAATCACGTGGGCCCCACCAGGAAATCACGTGGGCCCCACCCGGAAATCACGTGGGCCCCACCCGGAAATCACGTGGGGCCCACCCGGAAATCACGGGGGCCCCACCCGGAAATCACGTGGGCCCCACCCGGAAATCACTTGGGGCCCACCCGGAAATCACGTGGGCCCCACCCGGAAATCACGTGGGCCCCACCCGGAAATCACGTGGGCCCCACCCGGAAATCACGTGGGCCGCACGGGGAAATCACGTCGGCCCCACGGGGAAATCACGTGGGCCCCACCCGGAAATCACGTGGGCCCCACCCGGAAATCACGTGGGCCCCACCCGGAAATCACGTGGGCCCCACCGGGAAATCACGTGGGCCCCACGGGGAAATCACGTGTGCCTCCAGGGGAAATCACGTGGGCCCCATTGGGATATCACGTGGGCCCCACGGGGAAATCACGTGGGCCCCAAGGGGAAATCACGTGGGCCCCCAGGGGAAATCACGTGGGCCCCACGGGGAAATCACGTGGGCCCCACGGGGAAATCACGGGGGCCCCACGGGGAAATCACGTGGGCCCCCAGGGTAAATCACGTGGGCCCCACGGGGAAATCACGTGGGCCCCACGGGGAAATCACGTGGGCCCCACCCGGAAATCACATGGGCCCCACCCGGAAATCACGTGGGCCCCACGGGGAAATCACGTGGGCCCCACCCGGAAATCACGTGGGGCCCACCCGGAAATCACGTGGGCCCCACCCGGAAATCACGTGGGCCCCAGCCGGAAATCACGTGGGCCCCACCCGGAAATCACGTGGGCCCCACCCGGAAATCACGTGGGCCCCACCCGGAAATCACGTGGGCCCCACCCGGAAATCACGTGGGGCCCACCCGGAAATCACGTGGGCCCCACCCGGAAATCACGTGGGCCCCACCCGGAAATCACGTGGGCCCCACCCGGAAATCACGTGGGCCCCACCCGGAAATCACGTGGGCCCCACCCGGAAATCACGTGGGGCCCACCCGGAAATCACGGGGGCCCCACCCGGAAATCACGTGGGCCCCACCCGGAAATCACTTGGGGCCCACCCGGAAATCACGTGGGCCCCACCCGGAAATCACGTGGGCCCCACCCGGAAATCAGGTGGGCCCCACCCGGAAATCACGTGGGCCCCACGGGGAAATCACGTGGGCCCCACCCGGAAATCACGTGGGCCCCACCCGGAAATCACGTTGGCCCCACCCGGAAATCACGTGGGCCCCACCCTGAAATCACGTGGGCCCCACCCGGAAATCACGTGGGCCCCACCCGGAAATCACGTGGGCCCCACCCGGAAATCACGTGGGCCCCACCCGGAAATCACGTGGGCCCCACCCGGAAATCACGTGGGGCCCACCCGGAAATCACGTGGGCCCCACGGGGAAATCACGTGGGCCCCACTCGGAAATCACGTGGGCCCCACCCGGAAATCACGTGGGCCCCACCCGGAAATCACGTGGGCCCCACCCGTAAATCACGTGGGCCCCACCCGGAAATCACGTGGGCCCCACGGGGAAATCACGTGGGCCCCACCCGGAAATCACGTGGGCCCCACCCGGAAATCACGTGGGCCCCACCCGGAATCACGTGGGCCCCACGGGGAAATCACGTGGGCCCCACCCGGAAATCACGTGGGCCCCACCCGGAAATCACGTGGGACCCACCCGGAAATCACGTGGGCCCCACCCGGAAATCACGGGGGCCCCACGGGGAAATCACGTGGGCCCCACCCGGAAATCACGTGGGCCCCACCCGGAAATCACGTGGGGCCCACCCGGAAATCACGTGGGCCCCACCCGGAAATCACGTGGGTCCCACCCGGAAATCACGTGGGCCCCACGGGGAAATCACGTGGGCCCCACCCGGAAATCACGTGGTCCCCACCCGGAAATCACGTGGGCCCCACCCGGAAATCACGTGGGCCCCACCCGGAAATCACGTGGGCCCCACGGGGAAATCACGTGGGCCCCACCCGGAAATCACGTGGGCCCCACCCGGAAATCACGTGGGCCCCACCCGGAAATCACGTGGGCCCCACCCGGAAATCACGTGGGCCCCACCCGGAAGTCACGTGGGCCCCACCGGGAAATCACGTGGGCCCCACCTGGAAATGACGTGGGCCCCACGGGGAAATCACGTGGGCCCCCCGGGGAAATCACGTGGGCCCCCAGGGGAAATCACGTGGGCCCCACCCGGAAATCACGTGGGCCCCACCCGGAAATCACGTGGGCCCCACGGAGAAATCACATGGGCCCCACGGGGAAATCACGTGGGCCCCACCCGGAAATCACGTGGGCCCCACCCGGAAATCACGTCTGCCCCACGGGGAAATCACGTGGGCCCCACCCGGAAATCACGTGGGCCCCACCAGGAAATCACGTGGGGCCCACCCGGAAATCACGTGGGCCCCACCCGGAAATCACGGCGGCCCCACGGGGAAATCACGTGGGCCCCACCCGGAAATCACGTGGGCCCCACCCGGAAATCACGTGGGGCCCACCCGGAAATCACGTGGGCCCCACCCGGAAATCACGTGGGTCCCACCCGGAAATCACGTGGGCCCCACGGGGAAATCACGTGGGCCCCACCCGGAAATCACGTGGGCCCCACCCGGAAATCACGTGGGCCCCACCCGGAAATCACGTGGGCCCCACCCGGAAATCACGTGGGCCCCACGGGGAAATCACGTGGGCCCCACCCGGAAATCACGTGGGCCCCACCCGGAAATCACGTCGGCCCCACCCGGAAATCACGTGGGCCCCACCCGGAAATCACGTGGGGCCCACCCGGAAATCACGTGGGCCCCACCCGGAAATCACGTGGGCCCCACCCGGAAATCACGTGGGCCCCACCCGGAAATCACGTGGGCCCCACCCGGAAATCACGTGGGCCCCACCCGGAAATCACGTGGGCCCCACCCGGAAATCACGTGGGCCCCACGGGGAAATCACGTGGGCCCCACCCGGAAATCACGTGGGCCCCACCCGGAAATCACGTGGGCCCCACCCGGAAATCACGTGGGCCCCACCCGGAAATCACGTGGGGCCCACCCGGAAATCACGTGGGCCCCACCCGGAAATCACGTGGGCCCCACCCGGAAATCACGTGGGCCCCACCCGGAAATCACGTGGGGCCCACCCGGAAATCACGTGGGCCCCACCCGGAAATCACGTGGGCCCCACCCGGAAATCACGTGGGCCCCACCCGGAAATCACGTGGGCCCCACCCGGAAATCACGTGGGCACCACCCGGAAATCACGGGGGCCCCACGGGGAAATCACGTGGGCCCCACGGGGAAATCACGTGGGCCCCACCCGGAAATCACGGGGGGCCCACCGGGAAATCACGTGGGGCCCACCCGGAAATCACGTGGGCCCCACCCGGAAATCACGTGGGCCCCACCCGGAAATCACGTGGGCCCCACCCGGAAATCACGTGGGCTCCACCCGGAAATCACGTGGGCCCCACCCGGAAATCACGTGGGGCCCACCCGGAAATCACGTGGGCCCCACCCGGAAATTACGTGGGCCCCACCCGGAAATCACGTGGGCCCCACCCGGAAATCACGTGGGCCCCACCCGGAAATCACGTGGGCCCCACAGGGAAATCACGTGGGCCCCACGGGGAAATCACGTGGGCCCCACCCGGAAATCACCTGGGGCCCACCCGGAAATCACGTGGGCCCCACCCGGAAATCACGTGGGCCCCACCCGGAAATCACGTGGGCCCCACCCGGAAATCACGTGGGCCCCACCCGGAAATCACGTGGGGCCCACCCGGAAATCACGTGGGCCCCACCCGGAAATCACGTGGGCCCCACCCGGAAATCACGTGGGCCCCACCCGGAAATCACGTGGGGCCCACCCGGAAATCACGTGGGCCCCACCCGGAAATCACGTGGGCCCCACCCGGAAATCACGTGGGGCCCACCCGGAAATCACGTGGGCCCCACCCGGAAATCACGTGGGCCCACCCGGAAATCACGTGGGCCCCACCCGGAAATCACGTGGGCCCCACCCGGAAATCACGTGGGCCCCACCCGGAAATCACGTGGGCCCCACCCGGAAATCACGTGGGGCCCACCCGGAAATCACGTGGGCCCCACCCGGAAATCACGTGGGCCCCACCCGGAAATCACGTGGGCCCCACCCGGAAATCACGTGGGCCCCACCCGGAAATCACGTGGGCCCCACGGGGAAATCACGTGGGCCCCACGGAGAAATCACGTGGGCCCCACGGGGAAATCACGTGGGCCCCACCCGGAAATCACGTGGGGCCCACCCGGAAATCACGTGGGCCCCACCCGGAAATCACGTGGGCCCCACCCGGAAATCACGTGGGCCCCACCCGGAAATCACGTGGGCCCCACCCGGAAATCACGTGGGCCCCACGGGGAAATCACGTGGGCCCCACCCGGAAATCACGTGGGCCCCACCCGGAAATCACGTGGGCCCCACCCGGAAATCACGTGGGCCCCACCCCGAAATCACGTGGGCCCCACGGGGAAATCACGTGGGCCCCACCCGGAAATCACGTGGGCCCCATCCGGAAATCACGTGGGCCCCACCCGGAAATCACGTGGGCCCCACCCGGAAATCACGTGGGCCCCACCCGGAAATCCCGTGGGACCCACCCGGAAATCACGTGGGCCCCACGGGGAAATCACGTGGGCCCCACCCGGAAATCACGTGGGCCCCACCCGGAAATCACGTGGGCCCCAGCCGGAAATCACGTGGGCCCCAGCCGGAAATCACGTGGGCCCCACCCGGAAATCACGTGGGCCCCACCCGGAAATCACGTGGGCCCCACCCGGAAATCACGTGGGCCCCACCCGTAAATCACGTGGGCCCCACCCGGAAATCACGTGGGCCCCACCCGGAAATCACGTGGGCCCCACCCGGAAATCACGTGGGCCCCACCCGGAAAACACGTGGGCCCCACCCGGAAATCACGTGGGCCCCACCCGGAAATCACGTGGGCCCCACCCGGAAAACACGTGGGCCCCACCCGGAAATCACGTGGGGCCCACCCGGAAATCACGTGGGCCCCACCCGGAAATCACGTGGGCCCCACCCGGAAATCACGTGGGCCCCACCCGGAAATCACGTGGGCCCCACCCGGAAATCCCGTGGGCCCCACCCGGAAATCACGTGGGCCCCACCCGGAAATCACGTGGGCCCCACCCGGAAATCACGTGGGCCCCACCCGGAAATCACGTGGGCCCCACCCGGAAATCACGTGGGCCCCACCCGGAAATCACGTGGGGCCCACCCGGAAATCACGTGGGCCCCACCCGGAAATCACGTGGGCCCCACCCGGAAATCACGTGGGCCCCACCCGGAAATCACGTGGGACCCACCCGGAAATCACGTGGGACCCACCCGGAAATCACGTGGGACCCACCCGGAAATCACGTGGGCCCCACGGGGAAATCACGTGGGCCCCACCCGGAAATCACGTGGGCCCCACCCGGAAATCACGTGGGCCCCACCCGGAAATCACGTGGGCCCCACCCGGAAATCACGTGGGCCCCACCCGGAAATCACGTGGGCCCCACCCGGAAATCACGTGGGCCCCACCCGGAAATCACGTGGGCCCCACCCGGAAATCACGTGGGCCCCACGGGGAAATCACGTGGGCCCCACCCGGAAATCACGTGGGCCCCACCCGGAAATCACGTGGGCCCCACCCGGAAATCACGTGGGCCCCACCCGGAAATCACGTGGGCCCCACCCGGAAATCACGTGGGCCCCACCCGGAAATCACGTGGGCCCCACGGGGAAATCACGTGGGCCCCACCCGGAAATCACGTGGGCCCCACGGGGAAATCACGTGGGCCACACCCGGAAATCACGTGGGCCCCACCCGGAAATCACCTGGGCCCCACCCGGAAATCCCGTGGGACCCACCCGGAAATCACGTGGGCCCCACGGGGAAATCACGTGGGCCCCACCCGGAAATCACGTGGGCCCCACCCGGAAATCACGTGGGCCACAGCCGGAAATCACGTGGGCCCCACCCGGAAATCACGTGGGCCCCACCCGGAAATCACGTGGTCCCCACCCGGAAATCACGTGGGCCCCACGGGGA
The DNA here is from genome assembly GCF_042477335.2 of Ovis canadensis. Classification (NCBI taxonomy): domain Eukaryota; kingdom Metazoa; phylum Chordata; class Mammalia; order Artiodactyla; family Bovidae; genus Ovis; species Ovis canadensis. The sequence continues at coordinate 13,709,304 of NC_091254.1, read as the reverse complement.
AATCACGTGGGCCTCACGGGGAAATCACGTGGGCCCCACCCAGAAATCACGTGGGCCCCACGGGGAAATCACGTGGGCCCCACCCGGAAATCACGTGGGCCCCACCCGGAAATCACGTGGGCCCCACGGGGAAATCATGTGGGCCCCACCCGGAAATCACGTGGGCCCCACGGGGAAATCACGTGGGCCTCACGGGGAAATCACGTGGGCCCCACCCGGAAATCACGTGGGCCCCACGGGGAAATCACGTGGGCCCCACCCGGAAATCACGTGGGCCCCACCCGGAAATCACGTGGGCCCCACCCGGAAATCACGTGGGCCCCACGGGGAAATCACGTGGGCCCCACCCGGAAATCACGTGGGCCCCACCCGGAAATCACGTGGGACCCACCCGGAAATCACGTGGGCCCCACCCGGAAATCACGTGGGCCCCACCCGGAAATCACGTGGGCCCCACGGGGAAATCACGTGGGCCCCACCCGGAAATCACGTGGGCCCCACCCGGAAATCACGTGGGCCCCACGGGGAAATCACGTGGGCCCCACGGGGAAATCACGTGGGCCCCACCCGGAAATCACGTGGGCCCCACCCGGAAATCACGAGGGCCCCACGGGGAAATCACGTGGGCCCCACCCGGAAATCACGTGGGCCCCACCAGGAAATCACGTGGGGCCCACCCGGAAATCACGTGGGCCCCACCCGGAAATCACGGGGGCCCCACGGGGAAATCACGTGGGCCTCACGGGGAAATCACGTGGGCCCCACCCGGAAATCACGTGGGCCCCACGGGGAAATCACGTGGGCCCCACCCGGAAATCACGTGGGCCCCACCCGGAAATCACGTGGGCCCCACCCGGAAATCACGTGGGCCCCACCCGGAAATCACGTGGGCCCCACGGGGAAATCACGTGGGCCTCACGGGGAAATCACGTGGGCCCCACCCGGAAATCACGTGGGCCCCACGGGGAAATCACGTGGGCCCCACCCGGAAATCACGTGGGCCCCACCCGGAAATCACGTGGGCCCCACCCGGAAATCACGTGGGCCCCACGGGGAAATCACGTGGGCCCCACCCGGAAATCACGTGGGCCCCACCCGGAAATCACGTGGGACCCACCCGGAAATCACGTGGGCCCCACCCGGAAATCACGTGGGCCCCACCCGGAAATCACGTGGGCCCCACGGGGAAATCACGTGGGCCCCACCCGGAAATCACGTGGGCCCCACCCGGAAATCACGTGGGACCCACCCGGAAATCACGTGGGCCCCACGGGGAAATCACGTGGGCCCCACCCGGAAATCACGTGGGCCCCACCCGGAAATCACGTGGGCCCCACCCGGAAATCACGTGGGTCCCACCCGGAAATCACGTGGGCCCCACGGGGAAATCACGTGGGCCCCACCCGGAAATCACGTGGGCCCCACCCGGAAATCACGTGGGCCCCACCCGGAAATCACGTGGGCCCCACCCGGAAATCACGTGGGCCCCACGGGGAAATCACGTGGGCCCCACCCGGAAATCACGTGGGGCCCACCCGGAAATCACGTGGGCCCCACCCGGAAATCACGTGGGCCCCACCCGGAAATCACGTGGGCCCCACGTGGAAATCACGTGGGCCCCACCCGGAAATCACGTGGGCCCCACCCGGAAATCACGTGGGCCCCACGGGGAAATCACGTGGGCCCCACGGGGAAATCACGTGGGCCCCACGGGGAAATCACGTGGGCCCCAGCCGGAAATCACGTGGGCCCCACCCGGAAATCACGTGGGCCCCAGGGGGAAATCACGTGGGCCCCACCCGGAAATCACGTGGGCCCCACCCGGAAATCACGTGGGCCCCACGGAGAAATCACATAGGCCCCACGGGGAAATCACGTGGGCCCCACCCGGAAATCACGTGGGGCCCACCCGGAAATCACGTGGGCCCCACGGGGAAATCACGTGGGCCCCACGGGGAAATCACGTGGGCACCACCCAGAAATCACGTGGGCCCCACCCGGAAATCACGTGGGGCCCACCCGGAAATCACGTGGGCCCCACGGGGAAATCACGTGGGCCCCACGGGGAAATCACGTGGGCCCCACCCGGAAACCACGTGGGCCCCACCCGGAAATCACGTGGGCCCCACCCGGAAATCACGTGGGCCCCACGGGGAAATCACGTGGGCCCCCAGGGGAAATCACGTGGGCCCCCAGGGGAAATCACGTGGGCCCCACCCGGAAATCACGTGGGCCCCACCCGGAAATCACGTCGGCCCCACGGGGAAATCACGTGGGCCCCACCCGGAAATCACGTGGGCCCCACCCGGAAATCACGTGGGCCCCACCCAGAAATCACGTGGGCCCCACCCGGAAAACACGTTGGCCCCCAGGGGAAATCACGTGGACCCCACGTTGAAATCACGTGGGCCCCACCCAGAAATCACGTGGTCCCCACCCGGAAATCACGTGGGCCCCACGGGGAAATCACGTGTGCCCCAAGGGGAAATCACGTGGGCCCCACGGGGAAATCACTTGAGCCCCAACCGGAAATCACGTGGGCCCCACCCGGAAATCACGTGGGCCCCACCCGGAAATCACGTGGGCCCCACCCGGAAATCACGTGGGCCCCACGTGGAAATCACGTGGGCCCCACCCGGAAATCACGTGGGCCCCACCCGGAAATCACGTGGGCCCCACCCGGAAATCACGTGGGCCCCACCCGGAAATCACGTGGGCCCCACGGGGAAATCACGTGGGCCCCACGGGGAAATCACGTGGGCCCCACGGGGAAATCACGTGGGCCCCACGGGGAAATCACTTGAGCCCCAACCGGAAATCACGTGGGCCCCACCCGGAAATCACGTGGGCCCCACCCGGAAATCACGTGGGCCCCACCCGGAAATCACGTGGGCCCCACCCGGAAATCACGTGGGCCCCACGTGGAAATCACGTGGGCCCCACCCGGAAATCACGTGGGCCCCACCCGGAAATCACGTGGGCCCCACCCGGAAATCACGTGGGCCCCACCCGGAAATCACGTGGGCCCCACGGGGAAATCACGTGGGCCCCACGGGGAAATCACGTGGGCCCCACGGGGAAATCACGTGGGCCCCACCCGGAAATCACGTGGGCCCCACGGGGAAATCACGTGTGCCTCCAGGGGAAATCACGTGGGCCCCATTGGGATATCACGTGGGCCCCACCCGGAAATCACGTGGGCCCCAGCCGGAAATCACGTGGGCCCCACCCGGAAATCACGTGGGCCCCACCCGGAAATCACGTGGGCCCCACGGGGAAATCACGTGGGCCCCACCCGGAAATCACGAGGGCCCCACCCGGAAATCACGTGGGCCCCACCCGGAAATCACGTGGGCCCCACCCGGAAATCTCGTGGGCCCCACCCGGAAATCACGTGGGCCCCACCCGGAAATCACGTGGGCCCCACCCGGAAATCTCGTGGGCCCCACCCGGAAATCACGTGGGCCCCACCCGGAAATCACGTGGGCCCCACCCGGAAATCACGTGGGCCCCACCCGGAAATCACGTGGGCCCCACCCGGAAATCACGTGGGCCCCAGCCGGAAATCACGTGGGCCCCACGGGGAAATCACGTGGGCCCACCCGGAAATCACGTGGGCCCCACCCGGAAATCACGTGGGCCCCACCCGGAAATCACGTGGGCCCCACCCGGAAATCACGTGGGCCCCACCCGGAAATCACGTGGGCCCCACGGGGAAATCACGTGGGCCCCACCCGGAAATCACGTGGGCCCCACCCGGAAATCACGTGGGCCCCACGGGGAAATCACGTGGGCCCCACCCGGAAATCACGTGGGCCCCACGGGGAAATCACGTGGGCCCCACCCGGAAATCACGTGGGCCCCACCCGGAAATCACGTGGGCCCCACGGGGAAATCACGTGGGCCCCACCCGGAAATCACGTGGGCCCCACCCGGAAATCACGTGGGCCCCACGGGGAAATCACGTGGGCCCCACCCGGAAATCACGTGGGCCCCACCCGGAAATCACGTGGGCCCCACGCGGAAATCACGTGGGCCCCACGGGGAAATCACGTGGGCCCCACGGGGAAATCACGTGGGCCCCACGGGGAAATCACGTGGGCCCCACGGGGAAATCACGTGGGCCCCACCCGGAAATCACGTGGGCCCCACCCGGAAATCACGTGGGCCCCACCCGGAAATCACGTGGGCCCCACCCGGAAATCACGTGGGCCCCACGGGGAAATCACGTGGGCCCCACCCGGAAATCACGTGGGCCCCACGGGGAAATCACGTGGGCCCCACGGGGAAATCACGTGGGCCCCACCCGGAAATCACGTGGGCCCCACCCGGAAATCACGTGGGCCCCACCCGGAAATCACGTGGGCCCCACCCGGAAATCACGTGGGCCCCACGGGGAAATCACGTGGGCCCCACCCGGAAATCACGTGGGCCCCACCCGGAAATCACGTTGGCCCCACCCGGAAATCACGTGGGCCCCACGGGGAAATCACGTGGGCCCCACCCGGAAATCACGTGGGCCCCACCCGGAAATCACGTGGGCCCCATTGGGATATCACGTGGGCCCCACCCGGAAATCACGTGGGCCCCACCCGGAAATCACGTGGGCCCCACCCGGAAATCACGTGGGCCCCACCCGGAAATCACGTGGGCCCCACGGGGAAATCACGTGGGCCCCACCCGGAAATCACGAGGGCCCCACCCGGAAATCACGTGGGCCCCACCGGGAAATCACGTGGGCCCCACCCGGAAATCACGTGGGCCCCACGGGGAAATCACGTGGGCCCCACCCGGAAATCACGTGGGCCCCACGGGGAAATCACGTGGGCCCCACCCGGAAATCACGTGGGCCCCACCCGGAAATCACGTGGGCCCCACGGGGAAATCACGTGGGCCCCACCCGGAAATCACGTGGGCCCCACCCGGAAATCACGTGGGCCCCACCCGGAAATCACGTGGGCCCCACGGGGAAATCACGTGGGCCCCCAGGGGAAATCACGTGGGCCCCCAGGGGAAATCACGTGGGCCCCACCCGGAAATCACGTGGGCCCCACCCGGAAATCACGTCGGCCCCACGGGGAAATCACGTGGGCCCCACCCGGAAATCACGTGGGCCCCACCCGGAAATCACGTGGGCCCCACCCAGAAATCACGTGGGCCCCACCCGGAAAACACGTTGGCCCCCAGGGGAAATCACGTGGACCCGACGTTGAAATCACGTGGGCCCCACCCAGAAATCACGTGGTCCCCACCCGGAAATCACGTGGGCCCCACGGGGAAATCACGTGTGCCCCAAGGGGAAATCACGTGGGCCCCACGGGGAAATCACGTGAGCCCCAACCGGAAATCACGTGGGCCCCACCCGGAAATCACGTGGGCCCCACCCGGAAATCACGTGGGCCCCACCCGGAAATCACGTGGGCCCCACCCGGAAATCACGTGGGCCCCACGTGGAAATCACGTGGGCCCCACCCGGAAATCACGTGGGCCCCACCCGGAAATCACGTGGGCCCCACCCGGAAATCACGTGGGCCCCACCCGGAAATCACGTGGGCCCCACGGGGAAATCACGTGGGCCCCACGGGGAAATCACGTGGGCCCCACGGGGAAATCACGTGGGCCCCACCCGGAAATCACGTGGGCCCCACCCGGAAATCACGTGGGCCCCACCCGGAAATCACGTGGGGCCCACCCGGAAATCACGTGGGCCCCACCCGGAAATCACGTGGGCCCCACCCGGAAATCACGTAGGCCCCACCCGGAAATCACGTGGGCCCCACCCGGAAATCACGTGGGCCCCACCCGGAAATCACGTGGGCCCCACCCGGAAATCACGTTGGCCCCACCCGGAAATCACGTGGGCCCCACACGGAAATCACGTGGGCCCCACCCGGAAATCACGTGGGCCCCACCCGGAAATCACGTGGGCCCCACCCGGAAATCACGTGGGCCCCACCCGGAAATCACGTGGGCCCCACCCGGAAATCACGTGGGGCCCACCCTGAAATCACGTGGGCCCCACCCGGAAATCACGTGGGCCCCACGGGGAAATAACGTGGGCCCCACACGGAAATCACGTGGGCCCCACCCGGAAATCACGTGGGCCCCACCCGGAAATCACGTGGGCCCCACCCGGAAATCACGTGGGCCCCAGCCGGAAATCACATGGGCCCCACAGGGAAATCACGTGGGCCCCACCCGGAAATCACGTGGGCCCCACCCGGAAATCACGTGGGCCCCACCCGGAAATCACGTGGGCCCCTCCCGGAAATCACGTGGGCCCCACGGGGAAATCACGTGGGCCCTACCCGGAAATCACGTGGGCCCCACAGGGAAATCACGTGGGCCCCACGGGGAAATCACGGGGGCCCCACGGGGAAATCACGTGGGCCCCACCCGGAAATCACGTGGGCCCCACAGGGAAATCACGTGGGCCCCACGGGGAAATCACGGGGGCCCCACGGGGAAATCACGTGGGCCCCACCCGGAAATCACGTGGGGCCCACCCGGAAATCACGTGGGGCCCACCCGGAAATCACGTGGGCCCCACCCGGAAATCACGTGGGGCCCACCCAGAAATCACGTGGGCCCCACCCGGAAATCACGTGGGCCCCACCCGGAAATCACGTGGGCCCCACGGGGAAATCACGTGGGCCCCACCCGGAAATCACGTGGGGCCCACCCGGAAATCACGTGGGCCGCACCCGGAAATCACGTGGGCCCCACCCGGAAATCACCTGGGCCCCACCCGGAAATCACGTGGGCCCCACCCGGAAATCACGTGGGCCCCACCCGGAAATCACGTGGGGCCCACCCGGAAATCACGTGGGCCCCACCCGGAAATCACGTGGGCCCCACCCGGAAATCACGTGGGCCCCACCCGGAAATCACGTGGGCCCCACGGGGAAATCACGTATGCCCCACGGGGAAATCACGTGGGCCCCACGGGAAATCACGTGGGCCCCACCCGGAAATCACGTGGGCCCCACCCGGAAATCACGTGGGCCCCACGGGGAAATCACGTGGGCCCCACGGGGAAATCACGTGGGCCCCACGGGGAAATCACGTGGGCCCCACCCGGAAATCACGTGGGCCCCACCCGGAAATCACGTGGGCCCCACCCGGAAATCACGTGGGCCCCACCCGGAAATCACGTGGGCCCCACCCGGAAATCACGTGGGCCCCACCCGGAAATCACGTGGGCCCCACGGGGAAATCACGTGGGCCCCACGGGGAAATCACGTGGGCCCCACCCGGAAATCACGTGGGCCCCACCCAGAAATCACGTGGGCCCCACCCGGAAATCACGTGGGCCCCACCCGGAAATCACGTGGGCCCCACGGGGAAATCACGTGGGCCCCACCCGGAAATCACGTGGGGCCCACACGGAAATCACGTGGGCCCCATCCGGAAATCACGTGGGCCCCACCCGGAAATCACGTGGGCCCCACCCGGAAATCACGTGGGCCCCACCCGGAAATCACGTGGGCCCCACCCGGAAATCACGTGGGCCCTACCCGGAAATCACGTGGGCCCCACCCGGAAATCACGTGGGCCCCACCCGGAAATCACGTGGGCCCCACCCGGAAATCACGTGGGCCCCACCCGGAAATCACGTGGGCCCCACCCGGAAAACACGTTGGCCCCCAGGGGAAATCACGTGGACCCCACGTTGAAATCACGTGGGCCCCACCCAGAAATCACGTGGTCCCCACCCGGAAATCACGTGGGCCCCACGGGGAAATCACGTGTGCCCCAAGGGGAAATCACGTGGGCCCCACGGGGAAATCACGTGAGCCCCACCCGGAAATCACGTGGGCCCCACCCGGAAATCACGTGGGCCCCACCCGGAAATCACGTGGGCCCCACCCGGAAATCACGTGGGCCCCACGTGGAAATCACGTGGGCCCCACCCGGAAATCACGTGGGCCCCACCCGGAAATCACGTGGGCCCCACCCGGAAATCACGTGGGCCCCACCCGGAAATCACGTGGGCCCCACGGGGAAATCACGTGGGCCCCACGGGGAAATCACGTGGGCCCCACCCGGAAATCACGTGGGCCCCACCCGGAAATCACGTGGGCCCCACCCGGAAATCACGTGGGCCCCAGCCGGAAATCACGTGGGCCCCACGGGGAAATCACGTGGGCCCCACCCGGAAATCACGTGGGCCCCACCCGGAAATCACGTGGGCCCCACCCGGAAATCACGTGGGCCCCACCCGGAAATCACGTGGGCCGCACGGGGAAATCACGTGGGCCCCACGGGGAAATCACGTGGGCCCCACCCGGAAATCACGTGGGCCCCACCCGGAAATCACGTGGGCCCCACCCGGAAATCACGTGGGCCCCACCGGGAAATCACGTGGGCCCCACGGGGAAATCACGTGTGCCTCCAGGGGAAATCACGTGGGCCCCATTGGGATATCACGTGGGCCCCACCCGGAAATCACGTGGGCCCCACCCGGAAATCACGTGGGCCCCACCCGGAAATCACGTGGGCCCCACCCGGAAATCACGTGGGCCCCACGGGGAAATCACGTGGGCCCCACCCGGAAATCACGAGGGCCCCACCCGGAAATCACGTGGGCCCCACCCGGAAATCACGTGGGCCCCACCCGGAAATCTCGTGGGCCCCACCCGGAAATCACGTGGGCCCCACCCGGAAATCACGTGGGCCCCACCCGGAAATCACGTGGGCCCCACCCGGAAATCACGTGGGCCCCACCCGGAAATCACGTGGGCCCCACCCGGAAATCACGTGGGCCCCACCCGGAAATCACGTGGGCCCCACGGGGAAATCACGTGGGCCCCACGGGGAAATCACGTGGGCCCACCCGGAAATCACGTGGGCCCCACCCGGAAATCACGTGGGCCCCACCCGGAAATCACGTGGGCCCCATCCGGAAATCACGTGGGCCCCACGCGGAAATCACGTGGGGCCCTCCCGGAAATCACGTGGGCCCCACGGGGAAATCACGTGGGCCCCTCCCGGAACTCACGTGGGCCCCACCCGGAAATCACGTGGGCCCCACGGGGAAATCACGTGGGCCCCACCCGGAAATCACGTGGGCCCCACGGGGAAATCACGTGGGCCTCACCCGGAAATCACGTGGGCCCCACCCGGAAATCACGTGGGCCCCACGGGGAAATCACGTGGGCCCCACCCGGAAATCACGTGGGCCCCACCCGGAAATCACGTGGGCCCCACCCGGAAATCACGTGGGCCCCACGGGGAAATCACGTGGGCCCCCAGGGGAAATCACGTGGGCCCCCAGGGGAAATCACGTGGGCCCCACCCGGAAATCACGTGGGCCCCACCCGGAAATCACGTCGGCCCCACGGGGAAATCACGTGGGCCCCACCCGGAAATCACGTGGGCCCCACCCGGAAATCACGTGGGCCCCACCCAGAAATCACGTGGGCCCCACCCGGAAAACACGTTGGCCCCCAGGGGAAATCACGTGGACCCCACGTTGAAATCACGTGGGCCCCACCCAGAAATCACGTGGTCCCCACCCGGAAATCACGTGGGCCCCACGGGGAAATCACGTGTGCCCCAAGGGGAAATCACGTGGGCCCCACGGGGAAATCACGTGAGCCCCAACCGGAAATCACGTGGGCCCCACCCGGAAATCACGTGGGCCCCACCCGGAAATCACGTGGGCCCCACCCGGAAATCACGTGGGCCCCACCCGGAAATCACGTGGTCCCCACGTGGAAATCACGTGGGCCCCACCCGGAAATCACGTGGGCCCCACCCGGAAATCACGTGGGCCCCACCCGGAGATCACGTGGGCCCCACCCGGAGATCACGTGGGCCCCACGGGGAAATCACGTGGGCCCCACGGGGAAATCACGTGGGCCCCACGGGGAAATCACGTGGGCCCCACCCGGAAATCACGTGGGCCCCACCCGGAAATCACGTGGGCCCCTCCCGGAAATCACGTGGGGCCCACCCGGAAATCACGTGGGCCCCACCCGGAAATCACGTGGGCCCCACCCGGAAATCACGTGGGCCCCACCCGGAAATCACGTGGGCCCCACGGGGAAATCACGTGGGCCCCACCCGGAAATCACGTGGGCCCCACCCGGAATCACGTTGGCCCCACCCGGAAATCACGTGGGCCCCACACGGAAATCACGTGGGCCCCACCCGGAAATCACGTGGGCCCCACCCGGAAATCACGTGGGCCCCACCCGGAAATCACGTGGGCCCCACCCGGAAATCACGTGGGCCCCACCCGGAAATCACGTGGGGCCCACCCGGAAATCACGTGGGCCCCACCCGGAAATCACGTGGGCCCCACGGGGAAATAACGTGGGCCCCACACGGAAATCACGTGGGCCCCACCCGGAAATCACGTGGGCCCCACCCGGAAATCACGTGGGCCCCACCCGGAAATCACGTGGGCCCCAGCCGGAAATCACGTGGGCCCCACAGGGAAATCACGTGGGCCCCACCCGGAAATCACGTGGGCCCCACCCGGAAATCACGTGGGCCCCACCCGGAAATCACGTGGGCCCCTCCCGGAAATCACGTGGGCCCCACGGGGAAATCACGTGGGCCCTACCCGGAAATCACGTGGGCCCCACAGGGAAATCACGTGGGCCCAACGGGGAAATCACGGGGGCCCCACGGGGAAATCACGTGGGCCCCACCCGGAAATCACGTGGGCCCCACAGGGAAATCACGTGGGCCCCACGGGGAAATCACGGGGGCCCCACGGGGAAATCACGTGGGCCCCACCCGGAAATCACGTGGGGCCCACCCGGAAATCACGTGGGGCCCACCCGGAAATCACGTGGGCCCCACCCGGAAATCACGTGGGGCCCACCCAGAAATCACGTGGGCCCCACCCGGAAATCACGTGGGGCCCACCCGGAAATCACGTGGGGCCCACCCGGAAATCACGTGGGCCCCACCCGGAAATCACGTGGGCCCCACCCGGAAAACACGTTGGCCCCCAGGGGAAATCACGTGGACCCCACGTTGAAATCACGTGGGCCCCACCCAGACATCACGTGGTCCCCACCCGGAAATCACGTGGGCCCCATGGGGAAATCACGTGTGCCCCAAGGGGAAATCACGTGGGCCCCACGGGGAAATCACGTGAGCCCCAACCGGAAATCACGTGGGCCCCACCCGGAAATCACGTGGGCCCCACCCGGAAATCACGTGGGCCCCACCCGGAAATCACGTGGGCCCCACCCGGAAATCACGTGGGCCCCACGTGGAAATCACGTGGGCCCCACGTGGAAATCACGTGGGCCCCACCCGGAAATCACGTGGGCCCCACCCGGAAATCACGTGGGCCCCACCCGGAAATCACGTGGGCCCCACCCGGAAATCACGTGGGCCCCACCCGGAAATCACGTGGGCCCCACGGGGAAATCACGTGGGCCCCACGGGGAAATCACGTGGGCCCCACGGGGAAATCACGTGGGCCCCACCCGGAAATCACGTGGGCCCCACCCGGAAATCACGTGGGCCCCACCCGGAAATCACGTGGGGCCCACCCGGAAATCACGTGGGCCCCACCCGGAAATCACGTGGGCCCCACCCGGAAATCACGTGGGCCCCACCCGGAAATCACGTGGGCCCCACGGGGAAATCACGTGGGCCCCACCCGGAAATCACGTGGGCCCCACCCGGAAATCACGTTGGCCCCACCCGGAAATCACGTGGGCCCCACACGGAAATCACGTGGGCCCCACCCGGAAATCACGTGGGCCCCACCCGGAAATCACGTGGGCCCCACCCGGAAATCACGTGGGCCCCACCCGGAAATCACGTGGGCCCCTCCCGGAAATCACGTGGGGCCCACCCGGAAATCACGTGGGCCCCACCCGGAAATCACGTGGGCCCCACGGGGAAATAACGTGGGCCCCACACGGAAATCACGTGGGCCCCACCCGGAAATCACGTGGGCCCCACCCGGAAATCACGTGGGCCCCACCCGGAAATCACGTGGGCCCCAGCCGGAAATCACGTGGGCCCCACAGGGAAATCACGTGGGCCCCACCCGGAAATCACGTGGGCCCCACCCGGAAATCACGTGGGCCCCACCCGGAAATCACGTGGGCCCCTCCCGGAAATTACGTGGGCCCCACGTGGAAATCACGTGGGCCCTACCCGGAAATCACGTGGGCCCCACAGGGAAATCACGTGGGCCCCACGGGGAAATCACGGGGGCCCCACGGGGAAATCACGTGGGCCACACCCGGAAATCACGTGGGCCCCACAGGGAAATCACGTGGGCCCCACCCGGAAATCACGTGGGGCCCACCCGGAAATCACGTGGGGCCCACCCGGAAATCACGTGGGCCCCACCCGGAAATCACGTGGGCCCCACCCGGAAATCACGTGGGCCCCACCCGGAAATCACGTGGGCCCCACGGGGAAATCACTTTGGCCCCACGGGGAAATCACGTGGGCCCCACCCGGAAATCACGTGGGCCCCACCCGGAAATCACGTGGGCCCCACCCGGAAATCACGTGGGCCCCACCCGGAAATCACGTGGGGCCCACCCGGAAATCACGTGGGCCCCACCCGGAAATCACGTGGGCCCCACACGGAAATCACGTGGGGCCCACCGGGAAATCACGTGGGCCCCACCCGGAAATCACGTGGGCCCCACCCGGAAATCACGTGGGCCCCACCCGGAAATCACGTGGGCCCCACCCGGAAATCACGTGGGCCCCACCCGGAAATCACGTGGGCCCCACCCGGAAATCACGTGGGCCCCACCCGGAAATCACGTGGGCCCCACCCGGAAATCACGTGGGCCCCACCCGGAAATCACGTGGGCCCCACGGGGAAATCACGTGGGCCCCACCCGGAAATCACGTGGGCCCCACCCGGAAATCACGTGGGCCCCACCCGGAAATCACGTGGGCCCCACCCGGAAATCACTGGGCCCCAGCCGGAAATCACGTGGGCCCCACGGGGAAATCACGTGGGCCCCACCCGGAAATCACGTGGGCCCCACCCGGAAATCACGTGGGCCCCACCCGGAAATCACGTGGGCCCCACCCGGAAATCACGTGGGCCCCACCCGGAAATCACGTGGGGCCCACCCGGAAATCACGTGGGCCCCACGGGGAAATCACGTGGGCCCCACCCGGAAATCACGTGGGCCCCACCCGGAAATCACGTGGGCCCCACCCGGAAATCACGTGGGCCCCACCCGTAAATCACGTGGGCCCCACCCGGAAATCACGTGGGCCCCACCCGGAAATCACGTGGGCCCCACCCGTAAATCACGTGGGCCCCACCCGGAAATCACGTGGGCCCCACGGGGCCATCACGTGGGCCCCACCCGGACATCACGTGGGCCCCACCCGGAAATCACGTGGGCCCCACCCGGAAATCACGTGGGCCCCACCCGGAAATCACGTGGGCCCCACCCGGAAATCACGTGGGGCCCACCCGGAAATCACGTGGGCCCCACGGGGAAATCACGTGGGCCCCACCCGGAAATCACGTGGGCCCCACCCGGAAATCACGTGGGCCCCACCCGGAAATCACGTGGGCCCCACCCGTAAATCACGTGGGCCCCACCCGGAAATCACGTGGGCCCCACCCGGAAATCACGTGGGCCCCACCCGGAAATCACGGGGCCCCACGGGGAAATCACGTGGGCCCCACCCGGAAATCACGTGGGTCCCACGGGGAAATCACGTGGGCCCCATGCGGAAATCACGTGGGGCCCACCTGGAAATCACGTGGGCCCCACGGGGAAATCACGTGGGCCCCACCCGGAAATCACGTGGGTCCCACGGGGAAATCACGTGGGCCCCACGCGGAAATCACGTGGGGCCCACCTGGAAATCACGTGGGCCCCACGGGGAAATCACGTGGGCCCCACCCGGAAATCACGTGGGCCCCACCCGGAAATCACGTGGGCCCCACCCGGAAATCACGTGGGCCCCACCCGGAAATCACGTGGGCCCCACGGGGAAATCACGTGGGCCCCACCCGGAAATCACGTGGGCCCCACCCGGAAATCACGTGGGCCCCACCCGGAAATCACGTGGGCCCCACCCGGAAATCACGTGGGGCCCACCCGGAAATCACGTGGGCCCCACGGGGAAATCACTTGGGCCCCACGGGGAAATCACGTGGGCCCCACGGGGAAATCACGTGGGCCCCACCCGGAAATCACGTGGGCCCCACACGGAAATCACGTGGGGCCCACCCGGAAATCACGTGGGCCCCACCCGGAAATCACGTGGGCCCCACGCGGAAATCACGTGGGGCCCACCCGGAAATCACGTGGGCCCCACGGGGAAATCACGTGGGCCCCACCCGGAAATCACGTGGGCCCCACCCGGAAATCACGTGGGCCCCACCCGGAAATCACGTGGTCCCCACCCGGAAATCACGTGGGCCCCACGGGGAAATCACGTGGGCCCCACCCGGAAATCACGTGGGCCCCACCCGGAAATCACGTGGGCCCCACCCGGAAATCACGTGGGCCCCACCCGGAAATCACGTGGGGCCCACCCGGAAATCACGTGGGCCCCACGGGGAAATCAGTTGGGCCCCACGGGGAAATCACGTGGGCCCCACGGGGAAATCACGTGGGCCCCACCCGGAAATCACGTGGGCCCCACCCGGAAATCACGTGGGCCCCACCCGGAAATCACGTGGGCCCCACCCGGAAATCACGTGGGCCCCACCCGGAAATCACGTGGGCCCCACGGGGAAATCACGTGGGCCCCACCCGGAAATCACGTGGGGCCCACCCGGAAATCACGTGGGCCCCACGGGGAAATCACGTGGGCCCCACGGGGAAATCACGTGGGCCCCACCCGGAAATCCCGTGGGGCCCACCCGGAAATCACGTGGGCCCCACCCGGAAATCACGTGGGCCCCACCCGGAAATCACGTGGGCCCCACCCGGAAATCACGTGGGCCCCACCCGGAAATCACGTGGGCCCCACCCGGAAATCACGTGGGCCCCACCCGGAAATCACGTGGGCCCCACCCGGAAATCACGTGGGCCCCACCCGGAAATCACGTGGGCCCCACCCGGAAATCACGTGGGGCCCACCCGGAAATCACGGGGGCCCCACCCGGAAATCACGTGGGCCCCACCCGGAAATCACTTGGGGCCCACCCGGAAATCACGTGGGCCCCACCCGGAAATCACGTGGGCCCCACCCGGAAATCACGTGGGCCCCACCCGGAAATCACGTGGGCCCCACGGGGAAATCACGTGGGCCCCTCGGGGAAATCACGTGGGCCCCACCCGGAAATCACGTGGGCCCCACCCGGAAATCACGTGGGCCCCACCCTGAAATCACGTGGGCCCCACCCGGAAATCACGTGGGCCCCACCCGGAAATCACGTGGGCCCCACCCGGAAATCACGTGGGCCCCACCCGGAAATCACGTGGGCCCCACCCGGAAATCACGTGGGGCCCACCCGGAAATCACGTGGGCCCCACCCGGAAATCACGTGGGCCCCACCCGGAAATCACGTGGGCCCTACCCGGAAATCACGTGGGCCCCACCCGGAAATCACGTGGGCCCCACCCGTAAATCACGTGGGCCCCACCCGGAAATCACGTGGGCCCCACCCCGAAATCACGTGGGCCCCACCCGGAAATCACGTGGGCCCCACCCGGAAATCACGTGGGCCCCACCCGGAAATCACGTGGGCCCCACGGGGAAATCACGTGGGCCCCACGTGGAAATCACGTGGGGCCCACCCGGAATTCACGTGGGCCCCACGGGGAAATCACGTGGGCCCCACCCGGAAATCACGTGGGCCCCACCCAGAAATCACGTGGGCCCCACCCCGAAATCACGTGGGCCCCACCCGGAAATCACGTGGGCCCCACCCGGAAATCACGTGGGCCCCACGGGGAAATCACGTGGGCCCCACCCGGAAATCACGTGGGCCCCACCCGGAAATCACGTGGGCCCCACCCGGAAATCACGTGGGCCCCACCCGGAAATCACGTGGGGCCCACCCGGAAATCACGTGGGCCCCACGTGGAAATCACTTGGGCCCCACGGGGAAATCACGTGGGCCCCACGGGGAAATCACGTGGGCCCCACCCGGAAATCACGTGGGCCCCACCAGGAAATCACGTGGGCCCCACCCGGAAATCACGTGGGCCCCACCCGGAAATCACGTGGGGCCCACCCGGAAATCACGGGGGCCCCACCCGGAAATCACGTGGGCCCCACCCGGAAATCACTTGGGGCCCACCCGGAAATCACGTGGGCCCCACCCGGAAATCACGTGGGCCCCACCCGGAAATCACGTGGGCCCCACCCGGAAATCACGTGGGCCGCACGGGGAAATCACGTCGGCCCCACGGGGAAATCACGTGGGCCCCACCCGGAAATCACGTGGGCCCCACCCGGAAATCACGTGGGCCCCACCCGGAAATCACGTGGGCCCCACCGGGAAATCACGTGGGCCCCACGGGGAAATCACGTGTGCCTCCAGGGGAAATCACGTGGGCCCCATTGGGATATCACGTGGGCCCCACGGGGAAATCACGTGGGCCCCAAGGGGAAATCACGTGGGCCCCCAGGGGAAATCACGTGGGCCCCACGGGGAAATCACGTGGGCCCCACGGGGAAATCACGGGGGCCCCACGGGGAAATCACGTGGGCCCCCAGGGTAAATCACGTGGGCCCCACGGGGAAATCACGTGGGCCCCACGGGGAAATCACGTGGGCCCCACCCGGAAATCACATGGGCCCCACCCGGAAATCACGTGGGCCCCACGGGGAAATCACGTGGGCCCCACCCGGAAATCACGTGGGGCCCACCCGGAAATCACGTGGGCCCCACCCGGAAATCACGTGGGCCCCAGCCGGAAATCACGTGGGCCCCACCCGGAAATCACGTGGGCCCCACCCGGAAATCACGTGGGCCCCACCCGGAAATCACGTGGGCCCCACCCGGAAATCACGTGGGGCCCACCCGGAAATCACGTGGGCCCCACCCGGAAATCACGTGGGCCCCACCCGGAAATCACGTGGGCCCCACCCGGAAATCACGTGGGCCCCACCCGGAAATCACGTGGGCCCCACCCGGAAATCACGTGGGGCCCACCCGGAAATCACGGGGGCCCCACCCGGAAATCACGTGGGCCCCACCCGGAAATCACTTGGGGCCCACCCGGAAATCACGTGGGCCCCACCCGGAAATCACGTGGGCCCCACCCGGAAATCAGGTGGGCCCCACCCGGAAATCACGTGGGCCCCACGGGGAAATCACGTGGGCCCCACCCGGAAATCACGTGGGCCCCACCCGGAAATCACGTTGGCCCCACCCGGAAATCACGTGGGCCCCACCCTGAAATCACGTGGGCCCCACCCGGAAATCACGTGGGCCCCACCCGGAAATCACGTGGGCCCCACCCGGAAATCACGTGGGCCCCACCCGGAAATCACGTGGGCCCCACCCGGAAATCACGTGGGGCCCACCCGGAAATCACGTGGGCCCCACGGGGAAATCACGTGGGCCCCACTCGGAAATCACGTGGGCCCCACCCGGAAATCACGTGGGCCCCACCCGGAAATCACGTGGGCCCCACCCGTAAATCACGTGGGCCCCACCCGGAAATCACGTGGGCCCCACGGGGAAATCACGTGGGCCCCACCCGGAAATCACGTGGGCCCCACCCGGAAATCACGTGGGCCCCACCCGGAAATCACGTGGGCCCCACGGGGAAATCACGTGGGCCCCACCCGGAAATCACGTGGGCCCCACCCGGAAATCACGTGGGACCCACCCGGAAATCACGTGGGCCCCACCCGGAAATCACGGGGGCCCCACGGGGAAATCACGTGGGCCCCACCCGGAAATCACGTGGGCCCCACCCGGAAATCACGTGGGGCCCACCCGGAAATCACGTGGGCCCCACCCGGAAATCACGTGGGTCCCACCCGGAAATCACGTGGGCCCCACGGGGAAATCACGTGGGCCCCACCCGGAAATCACGTGGTCCCCACCCGGAAATCACGTGGGCCCCACCCGGAAATCACGTGGGCCCCACCCGGAAATCACGTGGGCCCCACGGGGAAATCACGTGGGCCCCACCCGGAAATCACGTGGGCCCCACCCGGAAATCACGTGGGCCCCACCCGGAAATCACGTGGGCCCCACCCGGAAATCACGTGGGCCCCACCCGGAAGTCACGTGGGCCCCACCGGGAAATCACGTGGGCCCCACCTGGAAATGACGTGGGCCCCACGGGGAAATCACGTGGGCCCCCCGGGGAAATCACGTGGGCCCCCAGGGGAAATCACGTGGGCCCCACCCGGAAATCACGTGGGCCCCACCCGGAAATCACGTGGGCCCCACGGAGAAATCACATGGGCCCCACGGGGAAATCACGTGGGCCCCACCCGGAAATCACGTGGGCCCCACCCGGAAATCACGTCTGCCCCACGGGGAAATCACGTGGGCCCCACCCGGAAATCACGTGGGCCCCACCAGGAAATCACGTGGGGCCCACCCGGAAATCACGTGGGCCCCACCCGGAAATCACGGCGGCCCCACGGGGAAATCACGTGGGCCCCACCCGGAAATCACGTGGGCCCCACCCGGAAATCACGTGGGGCCCACCCGGAAATCACGTGGGCCCCACCCGGAAATCACGTGGGTCCCACCCGGAAATCACGTGGGCCCCACGGGGAAATCACGTGGGCCCCACCCGGAAATCACGTGGGCCCCACCCGGAAATCACGTGGGCCCCACCCGGAAATCACGTGGGCCCCACCCGGAAATCACGTGGGCCCCACGGGGAAATCACGTGGGCCCCACCCGGAAATCACGTGGGCCCCACCCGGAAATCACGTCGGCCCCACCCGGAAATCACGTGGGCCCCACCCGGAAATCACGTGGGGCCCACCCGGAAATCACGTGGGCCCCACCCGGAAATCACGTGGGCCCCACCCGGAAATCACGTGGGCCCCACCCGGAAATCACGTGGGCCCCACCCGGAAATCACGTGGGCCCCACCCGGAAATCACGTGGGCCCCACCCGGAAATCACGTGGGCCCCACGGGGAAATCACGTGGGCCCCACCCGGAAATCACGTGGGCCCCACCCGGAAATCACGTGGGCCCCACCCGGAAATCACGTGGGCCCCACCCGGAAATCACGTGGGGCCCACCCGGAAATCACGTGGGCCCCACCCGGAAATCACGTGGGCCCCACCCGGAAATCACGTGGGCCCCACCCGGAAATCACGTGGGGCCCACCCGGAAATCACGTGGGCCCCACCCGGAAATCACGTGGGCCCCACCCGGAAATCACGTGGGCCCCACCCGGAAATCACGTGGGCCCCACCCGGAAATCACGTGGGCACCACCCGGAAATCACGGGGGCCCCACGGGGAAATCACGTGGGCCCCACGGGGAAATCACGTGGGCCCCACCCGGAAATCACGGGGGGCCCACCGGGAAATCACGTGGGGCCCACCCGGAAATCACGTGGGCCCCACCCGGAAATCACGTGGGCCCCACCCGGAAATCACGTGGGCCCCACCCGGAAATCACGTGGGCTCCACCCGGAAATCACGTGGGCCCCACCCGGAAATCACGTGGGGCCCACCCGGAAATCACGTGGGCCCCACCCGGAAATTACGTGGGCCCCACCCGGAAATCACGTGGGCCCCACCCGGAAATCACGTGGGCCCCACCCGGAAATCACGTGGGCCCCACAGGGAAATCACGTGGGCCCCACGGGGAAATCACGTGGGCCCCACCCGGAAATCACCTGGGGCCCACCCGGAAATCACGTGGGCCCCACCCGGAAATCACGTGGGCCCCACCCGGAAATCACGTGGGCCCCACCCGGAAATCACGTGGGCCCCACCCGGAAATCACGTGGGGCCCACCCGGAAATCACGTGGGCCCCACCCGGAAATCACGTGGGCCCCACCCGGAAATCACGTGGGCCCCACCCGGAAATCACGTGGGCCCCACCCGGAAATCACGTGGGGCCCACCCGGAAATCACGTGGGCCCCACCCGGAAATCACGTGGGCCCCACCCGGAAATCACGTGGGGCCCACCCGGAAATCACGTGGGCCCCACCCGGAAATCACGTGGGCCCACCCGGAAATCACGTGGGCCCCACCCGGAAATCACGTGGGCCCCACCCGGAAATCACGTGGGCCCCACCCGGAAATCACGTGGGCCCCACCCGGAAATCACGTGGGGCCCACCCGGAAATCACGTGGGCCCCACCCGGAAATCACGTGGGCCCCACCCGGAAATCACGTGGGCCCCACCCGGAAATCACGTGGGCCCCACCCGGAAATCACGTGGGCCCCACGGGGAAATCACGTGGGCCCCACGGAGAAATCACGTGGGCCCCACGGGGAAATCACGTGGGCCCCACCCGGAAATCACGTGGGGCCCACCCGGAAATCACGTGGGCCCCACCCGGAAATCACGTGGGCCCCACCCGGAAATCACGTGGGCCCCACCCGGAAATCACGTGGGCCCCACCCGGAAATCACGTGGGCCCCACGGGGAAATCACGTGGGCCCCACCCGGAAATCACGTGGGCCCCACCCGGAAATCACGTGGGCCCCACCCGGAAATCACGTGGGCCCCACCCGGAAATCACGTGGGCCCCACGGGGAAATCACGTGGGCCCCACCCGGAAATCACGTGGGCCCCATCCGGAAATCACGTGGGCCCCACCCGGAAATCACGTGGGCCCCACCCGGAAATCACGTGGGCCCCACCCGGAAATCACGTGGGCCCCACCCGGAAATCACGTGGGCCCCACGGGGAAATCACGTGGGCCCCACCCGGAAATCACGTGGGCCCCATCCGGAAATCACGTGGGCCCCACCCGGAAATCACGTGGGCCCCACCCGGAAATCACGTGGGCCCCACCCGGAAATCACGTGGGCCCCACCCGGAAATCACGTGGGCCCCACCCGGAAAACACGTGGGCCCCACGGGGAAATCACGTGGGCCCCACCCGGAAATCACGTGGGCCCCACGGGGAAATCACGTGGGCCCCACCCGGAAATCACGTGGGCCCCACCCGGAAATCACGTGGGCCCCACCCGGAAATCCCGTGGGACCCACCCGGAAATCACGTGGGCCCCACGGGGAAATCACGTGGGCCCCACCCGGAAATCACGTGGGCCCCACCCGGAAATCACGTGGGCCCCAGCCGGAAATCACGTGGGCCCCAGCCGGAAATCACGTGGGCCCCACCCGGAAATCACGTGGGCCCCACCCGGAAATCACGTGGGCCCCACCCGGAAATCACGTGGGCCCCACCCGTAAATCACGTGGGCCCCACCCGGAAATCACGTGGGCCCCACCCGGAAATCACGTGGGCCCCACCCGGAAATCACGTGGGCCCCACCCGGAAAACACGTGGGCCCCACCCGGAAATCACGTGGGCCCCACCCGGAAATCACGTGGGCCCCACCCGGAAAACACGTGGGCCCCACCCGGAAATCACGTGGGGCCCACCCGGAAATCACGTGGGCCCCACCCGGAAATCACGTGGGCCCCACCCGGAAATCACGTGGGCCCCACCCGGAAATCACGTGGGCCCCACCCGGAAATCCCGTGGGCCCCACCCGGAAATCACGTGGGCCCCACCCGGAAATCACGTGGGCCCCACCCGGAAATCACGTGGGCCCCACCCGGAAATCACGTGGGCCCCACCCGGAAATCACGTGGGCCCCACCCGGAAATCACGTGGGGCCCACCCGGAAATCACGTGGGCCCCACCCGGAAATCACGTGGGCCCCACCCGGAAATCACGTGGGCCCCACCCGGAAATCACGTGGGACCCACCCGGAAATCACGTGGGACCCACCCGGAAATCACGTGGGACCCACCCGGAAATCACGTGGGCCCCACGGGGAAATCACGTGGGCCCCACCCGGAAATCACGTGGGCCCCACCCGGAAATCACGTGGGCCCCACCCGGAAATCACGTGGGCCCCACCCGGAAATCACGTGGGCCCCACCCGGAAATCACGTGGGCCCCACGGGGAAATCATGTGGGCCCCACCCGGAAATCACGTGGGCCCCACGGGGAAATCACGTGGGACCCACCCGGAAATCACGTGGGCCCCACCCGGAAATCACGTGGGCCCCACGGGGAAATCACGTGGGCCCCACCCGGAAATCACGTGGGCCCCACCCGGAAATCACGTGGGCCCCACCCGGAAATCACGTGGGCCCCACGGGGAAATCACGTGGGCCCCACCCGGAAATCACGTGGGCCCCACCCGGAAATCACGTGGGACCCACCCGGAAATCACGTGGGCCCCACCCGGAAATCACGTGGGCCCCACCCGGAAATCACGTGGGCCCCACGGGGAAATCACGTGGGCCCCACCCGGAAATCACGTGGGCCCCACCCGGAAATCACGTGGGCCCCACGGGGAAATCACGTGGGCCCCACGGGGAAATCACGTGGGCCCCACCCGGAAATCACGTGGGCCCCACCCGGAAATCACGTGGGCCCCACGGGGAAATCACGTGGGCCCCACCCGGAAATCACGTGGGCCCCACCAGGAAATCACGTGGGGCCCACCCGGAAATCACGTGGGCCCCACCCGGAAATCACGGGGGCCCCACGGGGAAATCACGTGGGCCCCACCCGGAAATCACGTGGGCCCCACCCGGAAATCACGTGGGCCCCACCCGGAAATCACGTGGGCCCCACCCGGAAATCACGTGGGCCCCACCCGGAAATCACGTGGGCCCCACGGGGAAATCACGTGGGCCTCACGGGGAAATCACGTGGGCCCCACCCGGAAATCACGTGGGCCCCACGGGGAAATCACGTGCGCCCCAACCGGAAATCACGTGGGCCCCACCAGGAAATCACGTGGGCCCCACGGGGAAATCACGTGGGCCCCACCCGGAAATCACGTGGGCCCCACGGGGAAATCACGTGGGCCTCACGGGGAAATCACGTGGGCCCCACCCGGAAATCACGTGGGCCCCACGGGGAAATCACGTGGGCCCCACCCGGAAATCACGTGGGCCCCACCCGGAAATCACGTGGGCCCCACCCGGAAATCACGTGGGCCCCACGGGGAAATCACGTGGGCCCCACCCGGAAATCACGTGGGCCCCACCCGGAAATCACGTGGGACCCACCCGGAAATCACGTGGGCCCCACCCGGAAATCACGTGGGCCCCACCCGGAAATCACGTGGGCCCCACGGGGAAATCACGTGGGCCCCACCCGGAAATCACGTGGGCCCCACCCGGAAATCACGTGGGACCCACCCGGAAATCACGTGGGCCCCACGGGGAAATCACGTGGGCCCCACCCGGAAATCACGTGGGCCCCACCCGGAAATCACGTGGGCCCCACCCGGAAATCACGTGGGTCCCACCCGGAAATCACGTGGGCCCCACGGGGAAATCACGTGGGCCCCACCAGGAAATCACGTGGGCCCCACCCGGAAATCACGTGGGCCCCACCCGGAAATCACGTGGGCCCCACCCGGAAATCACGTGGGCCCCACGGGGAAATCACGTGGGCCCCACCCGGAAATCACGTGGGGCCCACCCGGAAATCACGTGGGCCCCACCCGGAAATCACGTGGGCCCCACCCGGAAATCACGTGGGCCCCACCCGGAAATCACGTGGGCCCCACCCGGAAATCACGTGGGCCCCACCCGGAAATCACGTGGGCCCCACGGGGAAATCACGTGGGCCCCACGGGGAAATCACGTGGGCCCCACGGGGAAATCACGTGGGCCCCAGCCGGAAATCACGTGGGCCCCACCCGGAAATCACGTGGGCCCCAGGGGGAAATCACGTGGGCCCCACCCGGAAATCACGTGGGCCCCACCCGGAAATCACGTGGGCCCCACGGAGAAATCACATAGGCCCCACGGGGAAATCACGTGGGCCCCACCCGGAAATCACGTGGGGCCCACCCGGAAATCACGTGGGCCCCACGGGGAAATCACGTGGGCCCCACGGGGAAATCACGTGGGCACCACCCAGAAATCACGTGGGCCCCACTTGGAAATCACGTGGGCCCCACCCGGAAATCACGTGGGCCCCACCCGGAAATCACGTGGGCCCCACCCGGAAATCACGTGGGCCCCAGCCGGAAATCACGTGGGGCCCACCCGGAAATCACGTGGGCCCCACCCGGAAATCACGTGGGCCCCACCCGGAAATCACGTGGGCCCCACCCGGAAATCACGTGGGCCCCACGGGGAAATCACGTGGGCCTCACGGGGAAATCACGTGGGCCCCACCCGGAAATCACGTGGGCCCCACGGGGAAATCACGTGGGCCCCACCCGGAAATCACGTGGGCCCCACCCGGAAATCACGTGGGCCCCACCCGGAAATCACGTGGGCCCCACCCGGAAATCACGTGGGCCCCACCCGGAAATCACGTGGGCCCCACCCGGAAATCACGTGGGCCCCACCCGGAAATCACGTGGGCCCCACCCGGAAATCACGTGGGCCCCACCCGGAAATCACGTGGACCCCACGGGGAAATCACGTGGGCCCCACCCGGAAATCACGTGGGCCCCACCCGGAAATCACGTGGGCCCCACCCGGAAATCACGTGGGCCCCACCCGGAAATCACGTGGGCCCCACCCGGAAATCACGTGGGCCCCACCCGGAAATCACGTGGGCCCCACGGGGAAATCACGTGGGCCCCACCCGGAAATCACGTGGGCCCCACGGGGAAATCACGTGGGCCCCACCCGGAAATCACGTGGGCCCCACCCGGAAATCACGTGGGCCCCACCCGGAAATCCGGTGGGACCCACCCGGAAATCACGTGGGCCCCACGGGGAAATCACGTGGGCCCCACCCGGAAATCACGTGGGCCCCACCCGGAAATCACGTGGGCCCCAGCCGGAAATCACGTGGGCCCCAGCCGGAAATCACGTGGGCCCCACCCGGAAATCACGTGGGCCCCACCCGGAAATCACGTGGGCCCCACCCGGAAATCACGTGGGCCCCACCCGTAAATCACGTGGGCCCCACCCGGAAATCACGTGGGCCCCACCCGGAAATCACGTGGGCCCCACCCGGAAATCACGTGGGCCCCACCCGGAAAACACGTGGGCCCCACCCGGAAATCACGTGGGCCCCACCCGGAAATCACGTGGGCCCCACCCGGAAAACACGTGGGCCCCACCCGGAAATCACGTGGGGCCCACCCGGAAATCACGTGGGCCCCACCCGGAAATCACGTGGGCCCCACCCGGAAATCACGTGGGCCCCACCCGGAAATCACGTGGGCCCCACCCGGAAATCCCGTGGGCCCCACCCGGAAATCACGTGGGCCCCACCCGGAAATCACGTGGGCCCCACCCGGAAATCACGTGGGCCCCACCCGGAAATCACGTGGGCCCCACCCGGAAATCACGTGGGCCCCACCCGGAAATCACGTGGGGCCCACCCGGAAATCACGTGGGCCCCACCCGGAAATCACGTGGGCCCCACCCGGAAATCACGTGGGCCCCACCCGGAAATCACGTGGGACCCACCCGGAAATCACGTGGGACCCACCCGGAAATCACGTGGGACCCACCCGGAAATCACGTGGGCCCCACGGGGAAATCACGTGGGCCCCACCCGGAAATCACGTGGGCCCCACCCGGAAATCACGTGGGCCCCACCCGGAAATCACGTGGGCCCCACCCGGAAATCACGTGGGCCCCACCCGGAAATCACGTGGGCCCCACCCGGAAATCACGTGGGCCCCACCCGGAAATCACGTGGGCCCCACGGGGAAATCACGTGGGCCCCACCCGGAAATCACGTGGGCCCCACCCGGAAATCACGTGGGCCCCACCCGGAAATCACGTGGGCCCCACGGGGAAATCACGTGGGCCCCACCCGGAAATCACGTGGGCCCCACCAGGAAATCACGTGGGGCCCACCCGGAAATCACGTGGGCCCCACCCGGAAATCACGGGGGCCCCACGGGGAAATCACGTGGGCCCCACCCGGAAATCACGTGGGCCCCACCCTGAAATCACGTGGGGCCCACCCGGAAATCACGTGGGCCCCACCCGGAAATCACGTGGGTCCCACCCGGAAATCACGTGGGCCCCACGGGGAAATCACGTGGGCCCCACCCGGAAATCACGTGGACCCCACCCGGAAATCACGTGGGCCCCACCCGGAAATCACGTGGGCCCCACCCGGAAATCACGTGGGCCCCACGGGGAAATCACGTGGGCCCCACCCGGAAATCACGTGGGGCCCACCCGGAAATCACGTGGGCCCCACCCGGAAATCACGTGGGCCCCACCCGGAAATCACGTGGGCCCCACCCGGAAATCACGTGGGCCCCACCCGGAAATCACGTGGGCCCCACCCGGAAATCACGTGGGCCCCACCCGGAAATCACGTGGGCCCCACGGGGAAATCACGTGGGCCCCAGCCGGAAATCACGTGGGCCCCACCCGGAAATCACGTGGGCCCCACGGGGAAATCACGTGGGCCCCACCCGGAAATCACGTGGGCCCCACCCGGAAATCACGTGGGCCCCACGGAGAAATCACATGGGCCCCACGGGGAAATCACGTGGGCCCCACCCGGAAATCACGTGGGGCCCACCCGGAAATCACGTGGGCCCCACGGGGAAATCACGTGGGCCCCACCCGGAAATCACGTGGGCCCCACGGGGAAATCACGTGGGCCCCACCCGGAAATCACGTGGGCCCCACCCGGAAATCACGTGGGCCCCACGGGGAAATCACGTGGGCCCCACCCGGAAATCACGTGGGCCCCACCCGGAAATCACGTGGGCCCCACGGAGAAATCACATGGGCCCCACGGGGAAATCACGTGGGCCCCACCCGGAAATCACGTGGGGCCCACCCGGAAATCACGTGGGCCCCACGGGGAAATCACGTGGGCCCCACGGGGAAATCACGTGGGCCCCACCCGGAAATCACGTGGGCCCCACCCGGAAATCCCGTGGGACCCACCCGGAAATCACGTGGGCCCCACGGGGAAATCACGTGGGCCCCACCCGGAAATCACGTGGGCCCCACCCGGAAATCACGTGGGCCCCAGCCGGAAATCACGTGGGCCCCAGCCGGAAATCCCGGGGGCCCCACCCGGAAATCACGTGGGCCCCACGGGGAAATCACGTGGGCCTCACGGGGAAATCACGTGGGCCCCACCCGGAAATCACGTGGGCCCCACGGGGAAATCACGTGGGCCCCACCCGTAAATCACGTGGGCCCCACCCGGAAAACACGTGGGCCCCACGGGGAAATCATGTGGGCCCCACCCGGAAATCACGTGGGCCCCACCCGGAAATCACGTGGGCCCCACCCGGAAATCACGTGGGCCCCACGGGGAAATCACGTGGGCCCCACCCGGAAATCACGTGGGCCCCACCCGGAAATCACGTGGGACCCACCCGGAAATCACGTGGGCCCCACCCGGAAATCACGTGGGCCCCACCCGGAAATCACGTGGGCCCCACGGGGAAATCACGTGGGCCCCACCCGGAAATCACGTGGGCCCCACCCGGAAATCACGTGGGACCCACCCGGAAATCACGTGGGCCCCACGGGGAAATCACGTGGGCCCCACCCGGAAATCACGTGGGCCCCACCCGGAAATCACGTGGGCCCCACGGGGAAATCACGTGGGCCCCACCCGGAAATCACGTGGGCCCCACCAGGAAATCACGTGGGGCCCACCCGGAAATCACGTGGGCCCCACCCGGAAATCACGGGGGCCCCACGGGGAAATCACGTGGGCCCCACCCGGAAATCACGTGGGCCCCACCCGGAAATCACGTGGGGCCCACCCGGAAATCACGTGGGCCCCACCCGGAAATCACGTGGGTCCCACCCGGAAATCACGTGGGCCCCACGGGGAAATCACGTGGGCCCCACCCGGAAATCACGTGGGCCCCACGGGGAAATCACGTGGGCCCCACCCGGAAATCACGTGGGCCCCACCCGGAAATCACGTGGGCCCCACGGGGAAATCACGTGGGCCCCACCCGGAAATCACGTGGGCCCCACCCGGAAATCACGTGGGCCCCACCCGGAAATCACGTGGGCCCCACCCGGAAATCACGTGGGCCCCACCCGGAAATCACGTGGGACCCACCCGGAAATCACGTGGGCCCCACGGGGAAATCACGTGGGCCCCACCCGGAAATCACGTGGGCCCCACCCGGAAATCACGTGGGCCCCACGGGGAAATCACGTGGGCCCCACCCGGAAATCACGTGGGCCCCACCCGGAAATCACGTGGGCCCCACCCGGAAATCACGTGGGCCCCACCCGGAAATCACGTGGGCCCCACCCGGAAGTCACGTGGGCCCCACCGGGAAATCACGTGGGCCCCACCTGGAAATGACGTGGGCCCCACGGGGAAATCACGTGGGCCCCCCGGGGAAATCACGTGGGCCCCCAGGGGAAATCACGTGGGCCCCACCCGGAAATCACGTGGGCCCCACCCGGAAATCACGTGGGCCCCACGGAGAAATCACATGGGCCCCACGGGGAAATCACGTGGGCCCCACCCGGAAATCACCTGGGCCCCACCCGGAAATCACGTCTGCCCCACGGGGAAATCACGTGGGCCCCACCCGGAAATCACGTGGGCCCCACCAGGAAATCACGTGGGGCCCACCCGGAAATCACGTGGGCCCCACCCGGAAATCACGGGGGCCCCACGGGGAAATCACGTGGGCCCCACCCGGAAATCACGTGGGCCCCACCCGGAAATCACGTGGGGCCCACCCGGAAATCACGTGGGCCCCACCCGGAAATCACGTGGGTCCCACCCGGAAATCACGTGGGCCCCACGGGGAAATCACGTGGGCCCCACCCGGAAATCACGTGGGCCCCACCCGGAAATCACGTGGGCCCCACCCGGAAATCACGTGGGCCCCACCCGGAAATCACGTGGGCCCCACGGGGAAATCACGTGGGCCCCACCCGGAAATCACGTGGGCCCCACCCGGAAATCACGTGGGCCCCACCCGGAAATCACGTGGGCCCCACCCGGAAATCACGTGGGCCCCACCCGGAAGTCACGTGGGCCCCACCCGGAAATCACGTGGGCCCCACCTGGAAATGACGTGGGCCCCACGGGGAAATCACGTGGGCCCCCCGGGGAAATCACGTGGGCCCCCAGGGGAAATCACGTGGGCCCCACCCGGAAATCACGTGGGCCCCACCCGGAAATCACGTCGGCCCCACCCGGAAATCACGTGGGCCCCACCCGGAAATCACGTGGGGCCCACCCGGAAATCACGTGGGCCCCACCCGGAAATCACGTGGGCCTCACCCGGAAATCACGTGGGCCCCACCCGGAAATCACGTGGGCCCCACCTGGAAATCACGTGGGCCCCACCCGGAAATCACGTGGGCCCCACCCGGAAATCACGTGGGCCCCACGGGGAAATCACGTGGGCCCCACCCGGAAATCACGTGGGCCCCACCCGGAAATCACGTGGGCCCCACCCGGAAATCACGTGGGCCCCACCCGGAAATCACGTGGGGCCCACCCGGAAATCACGTGGGCCCCACCCGGAAATCACGTGGGCCCCACCCGGAAATCACGTGGGCCCCACCCGGAAATCACGTGGGGCCCACCCGGAAATCACGTGGGCCCCACCCGGAAATCACGTGGGCCCCACCCGGAAATCACGTGGGCCCCACCCGGAAATCACGTGGGCCCCACCCGGAAATCACGTGGGCACCACCCGGAAATCACGGGGGCCCCACGGGGAAATCACGTGGGCCCCACGGGGAAATCACGTGGGCCCCACCCGGAAATCACGGGGGGCCCACCGGGAAATCACGTGGGGCCCACCCGGAAATCAAGTGGGCCCCACCCGGAAATCACGTGGGCCCCACCCGGAAATCACGTGGGCCCCACCCGGAAATCACGTGGGCCCCACCCGGAAATCACGTGGGCCCCACCCGGAAATCACGTGGGGCCCACCCGGAAATCACGTGGGCCCCACCCGGAAATTACGTGGGCCCCACCCGGAAATCACGTGGGCCCCACCCGGAAATCACGTGGGCCCCACCCGGAAATCACGTGGGCCCCACCCGGAAATCACGTGGGCCCCACGGGGAAATCACGTGGGCCCCACGGGGAAATCACGTGGGCCCCACCCGGAAATCACGTGGGGCCCACCCGGAAATCACGTGGGCCCCACCCGGAAATCACGTGGGCCCCACCCGGAAATCACGTGGGGCCCACCCGGAAATCACGTGGGCCCCACCCGGAAATCACGTGGGCCCCACCCGGAAATCACGTGGGCCCCACCCGGAAATCACGTGGGGCCCACCCGGAAATCACGTGGGCCCCACCCGGAAATCACGTGGGCCCCACCCGGAAATCACGTGGGGCCCACCCGGAAATCACGTGGGCCCCACCCGGAAATCACGTGGGCCCACCCGGAAATCACGTGGGCCCCACCCGGAAATCACGTGGGCCCCACCCGGAAATCACGTGGGCCCCACCCGGAAATCACGTGGGCCCCACCCGGAAATCACGTGGGGCCCACCCGGAAATCACGTGGGGCCCACCCGGAAATCACGTGGGCCCCACCCGGAAATCACGTGGGCCCCACCCGGAAATCACGTGGGCCCCACACGGAAATCACGTGGGCACCACGGGGAAATCACGTGGGCCCCACGGGGAAATCACGTGGGCCCCACGGAGAAATCACGTGGGCCCCACGGGGAAATCACGTGGGCCCCACCCGGAAATCACGTGAGGCCCACCCGGAAATCACGTGGGCCCCACCCGGAAATCACGTGGGCCCCACCCGGAAATCACGTGGGCCCCACCCGGAAATCACGTGGGCCCCACCCGGAAATCACGTGGGCCCCACCCGGAAATCACGTGGGCCCCACCCGGAAATCACGTGGGCCCCACCCGGAAATCACGTGGGCCCCACCCGGAAATCACGTGGGCCCCACCCGGAAATCACGTGGGCCCCACCCGGAAATCACGTGGGCCCCACCCGGAAATCACGTGGGGCCCACCCGGAAATCACGTGGGCCCCACCCGGAAATCACGTGGGCCCCACCCGGAAATCACGTGGGCCCCACGGGGAAATCACGTGGGCCCCACCCGGAAATCACGTGGGCCCCACCCGGAAATCACGTGGGACCTACCCGGAAATCACGTGGGCCCCACCCGGAAATCACGTGGGCCCCACCCGGAAATCACGTGAGCCCCACCCGGAAATCACGTGGGCCCCACCCGGAAATCACGTGGGCCCCACCCGGAAATCACGTGGGCCCCACGGGGAAATCACGTGGGCCCCACCCGGAAATCACGTGGGCCCCACCTGGAAATCACGTGGGCCCCACCCGGAAATCACGTGGGCCCCACGGGGAAATCACGTGGGCCCCACCCGGATATCACGTGGGCCCCACCCGGAAATCACGTGGGCCCCACCCGGAAATCACGTGGGCCCCAGCCGGAAATCACGTGGGCCCCACCCGGAAATCACGTGGGCCCCAGCCGGAAATCACGTGGGCCCCACCCGGAAATCACGTGGGCCCCACCCGGAAATCACGTGGGCCCCACCCGGAAATCACGTGGGCCCCACCCGGAAATCACGTGGGCCCCACCCGGAAATCACGTGGGCCCCACCCGGAAATCACGTGGGCCCCACCCGGAAATCACGTGGGCCCCACGGGGAAATCACGTGGGCCCCACCCGGAAATCACGTGGGCTCCACCCGGAAATCACGTGGGCCCCACCCGGAAATCACGTGGGCCCCACCCGGAAATCACGTGGGCCCCAGCCGGAAATCACGAGGGCCCCACGGGGAAATCACGTGGGCCCCACCCGGAAATCACGTGGGCCCCACCCGGAAATCACGTGGGCCCCACACGGAAATCACGTGGGCCCCACCCGGAAATCACGTGGGCCCCACCCGGAAATCACGTGGGCCCCACCCGGAAATCACGTGAGGCCCACCCGGAAATCACGTGGGCCCCACCCGGAAATCACGTGGGCCCCACCCGGAAATCACGTGGGCCCCACCCGGAAATCACGTGGGCCCCACCCGGAAATCACGTGGGGCCCACCCGGAAATCACGTGGGCCCCACCCGGAAATCACGTGGGCCCCACGGGGAAATCACGTGGGCCCCACCCGGAAATCACGTGGGCCCCACCCGGAAATCACGTGGGCCCCACCCGGAAATCACGTGGGCCCCACGGGGAAATCACGTGGGCCCCACCCGGAAATCACGTGGGCCCCACGGGGAAATCACGTGGGCCCCACCCGGAAATCACGTGGGCCCCACCCGGAAATCACGTGGGCCCCACCCGGAAATCACGTGGGCCCCACCCGGAAATCACGTGGGCCCCACCCGGAAATCACGTGGGCCCCACCCGGAAATCACGTGGGCCCCACCCGGAAATCACGTGGGCCCCACGGGGAAATCACGTGGGGCCCACCCGGAAATCACGTGGGCCCCACCCGGAAATCACGTGGGCCCCACCCGGAAATCACGTGGGCCCCACCCGGAAATCACGTGGGCCCCACCCGGAAATCACGTGGGCCCCACCCGGAAATCACGTGGGCCCCAGCCGGAAATCACGTGGGGCCCACCCGGAAATCACGTGGGCCCCACCCGGAAATCACGTGGGCCCCACCCGGAAATCACGTGGGCCCCACCCGGAAATCACGTGGGCCCCACCCGGAAATCACGTGGGCCCCACCCGGAAATCACGAAACCACCTGCCTCAACTCGAGAAAATCCAGGAGGTTCTGCCTCCAGGCGAGATGAGGCCCATTTCCGCTGAGGCTTCTCGAGGCTAATCACACCTAACCTCTGGAACTTCCAAAAGGTCCTTCACACCCCTGCTGCAACTCAAGAAGTTCCCTGACATCCCCGTCTCCACTCTAGAGGAAGCAAGCGGTTCCCGCCCACATCCAGAAGAGCCCCGTTTCCGCCTCGAAGCTTGAGATGAGGGATCCTTTCCCTGCTTGGTCTGGAAAGAATTGCCGGTGTTCCCGTCGCATCTCAAGAGGAGGCGCTCTCCACAGGAAAGGCGAGAGGAACTCCAGGGTCGTGTCACCATTCCCAGAGTTCCCCTGATGTCTCAGTCCATTCCAGAGGAACCTGTTTTCCCTGCACTGCCTCGACTTTCAGGATGAGGATCGACTACCACCACGGTCGCACGTGGGACAGCCCTGTGGGAAAGCCTTGTGGGAAAGCCTCCTGGAAAAGCCTCGAGGGAAAGCCACAGATCCCTTGATCCAGGCGATGGGAAGCGTCACACTGCTGCTACCGCTCTGGAGTAAAGCGCACGTGCATGCCCCCATTGGAGACGAGTACTTACTCCTCTGGGGAGACTCCAGAAGTACCCCAAGATCCATGTCAGCACTGGAGAGGAATTCTCAAGTTTCCGGCCCCGACTCCACACAATTCTTAGGCCTCGACATCGACGGGAGAGGAATCCCGAGAGGCCCCCGATCAACTGGCATGGGGACTGGCCTTTCGTGAGGCCACCAGAGTGGGTCCCTGAAGTACCCGTCGTAAGTCCAGAGCACCTGCCACAATTCGAGACAATCCAGGATGTTTTGCCCTCCAGGCGAGATGATGCCCATTTCCGCTGAGGCTTCTCGAGGTTAATCACACCTACTCTCTGGAACTTCCAAAAGGTCCTTCAACCATTGCTGCGACTCAGGAAGTTCCCTGACATACCCGTCTCCACTACAGAGGAAGCACGAGGGTCCCGCCCACATCCAGAGGAGCCCCGTTTCCGCCTCGTACCTCGAGATGAGAGATCCTTTCCCTGCTTGGTCGGGAAAGAATTCCTGGCATTCCCGTCGCATCTCAAGAGGAGGTCCTCTCCACAGGAAAGGCGAGAGGAACTCCAGGGTCGTGACACCATTCGGAGAGTCCCCCAGATGTCTCAATCCATTCCAGAGGAACCTGTTTTCCCTGCACTGCCTCGACTTTCACGCTGAGGATCGACTCCCACCACGGTGGCACGTGGGACAGCCCTGTGGGAAAGCCTCGTGGGAAAGCCTTATGGGAAATCCTCGAGGGAAAGCCACAGATCCCATGATCGACGAGAAGGGAAGTGTGACACTGCTGCTACAGCTCGGGAGGAAAGCCCACGTGAATGCTCCCTCTCGAGACGAGGACTCACTACCCTGAGGAGACTCCAGAAGTACCCCAAGATCCATGTCAGCACTGGAGAGGAATCCTCAGGTTCCGGCCCCGACTCCACACAAGGTCTTGGGCCCCGGCATCGACGAGAGAGGAATACCGAGAGGCCCGCGAGCAACTCGCATGGAGACTGGCCTTTCCTGAGGCCACCAGAGCGAGTCCCTGAGGTCCCCGTCGTAAGTCGAGAGCACCTGCCGCAACTCGAGAAAATCCAGGAGGTTTTGCCCTCCAGGCGAGATGAGGCCCATTTCCGCTGAGGCTTCTCAAGGCTAATCACATCTAAACTCTGGAACTTCCAAAAGGTCCTTCACACCTTTGCTGCAACTCAAGAAGTTCCCGGACATCCCCGTCTCCACTCTAGAGGAAGCACGAGGGTCCCGCCCACATCCAGAGGAGCCCCGTTTCGCCTCATAGCTGGAGATGAGGGGTCCTTTTGCTACTTGGTCCGGAAAGAATTCTGTGAGTCCCCGTCGCATCTCAAGGGGAGGCGCTCTCCACAGGAAAGGCGAGAGGAACTCCAGGGTCGTGCCACCATTCCCAGAGTACCCCAGATGTCTCAGTCCATTACAGAGGAACCTGTTTTCCCTGCACTGCCTCGACTTTCACGCCGAGGATCGTCTCCCACCACGGTGGCACGTGGGACAGCCCTGTGGAAAGCCTCGAGGGAAAGCCACAGTTCCCTTGATGCACGTGACGGGAATCGTGACACTGCTGCTACCGCTCTGCAGGGAAGCGCACGTGCATGCCTCCTTTCGAGATGAGGACTTACTCCCCTGGGGAGACTCCAGAAGCACCCCATGATCCATGTCAGCACTTTAGAGGAATCCTCAGGTTCCGGCCACTACTCCACACAAGGTCTTAGGCCCGGCATCGACGGGAAAGGAATCCCGAGAGGCTCCCGAGTAACTCGCATGGGGACTGGCCAGTCCTAAGGCGATAAGAGCAGGTCCCTTTCGTCACCGTGGTAAGACGAGAGCACCTGCTGCATCTCGAGAAAATCCAGGAGGTTCTGCCCTCCAGGCTAGATGAGGCCCATTTCCGCTGAGGCGTTGAGGTTAATCACATCTAACCTCTAGAAAGTCCAAAGGGTCCTTCACACCCTTTCTGCAACTCAAGAAGTTCCCCGACATACCCGTCTCCACTCGAGAGGAAGCAAGAGGGCCCCGCCCACATCCAGAGGAGCCCCGTTTCCGCCTCGTATCTCGTGATGAGGGATCCTTTGGCTGCTTGTTCGGGAAAGAATTCTGGGCATTCCTGTCGCATCTCAAGAGGAGGTGCTCTCCACAGAAAAGGCGAGAACTCCAGCGTCGTGCCACCATTCCCAGAGACCCCCAGATGTCTCAGTCCATTCCAGAGGAACCTGTTTTCCTGCACTGCCTCGACTTTCACGCCAAGGCTCGACTCCCACCACGGTGGCACGTGGGACAGCCCTGTGGGAAAGCCTCGTTGCAAAACCTCGGGGGAAAGCCTCGAGGGAAAGCCACAGATCCCTTGATCCATGCGACGGGTGCATGACATTGCTGCTACCGCTCTGGTGGAAAGCGAACGTGCATGCCCCCATTCGAGACGAGGACTTACTCCCCTGGGGAGACTCCAGAAGTACCCTAAGATCCATGTCAGCACTGGAGAGGAATCCTCAGGTTCCGACCCCGACTCCACACAAGGTCTTAGGACCCGGCATCGAAGGGAGAGGACCACGAGAGGCCCCCGAGCAACTCGCATGGGGACTGTCCTTTCCTGAGGCCACCAGAGCGGGTCCCTTAGGTCACCGTCCTAAGACGAAAGGACCTGCGGCAACTCGAGAAAATCCAGGAGGTTTTGCCCTTCAGGCTAGATGAGGCCCATTTCCGCTGAGGCCTCACGAGGCTAATCACACCTAACCTCTGGAACTTCCAAACGTCCTTCACACCCTTGCTGCAACTCAAGAAGTTCCCCGACATACCCGCCCTAACCCTAAAGGAAGCACGAGGGTCCCGCTCACATCCAGAGGAGCCCCGTTTCCGCCTCGTAGCTCGAGATGAGGGATCCTTTCTCTGCTTGGTCTGGAAAGAATTCCCGTGTCCAATCTCAAAAGGAGGAGCTCTCCACAGGAAAGGCGAGAGGAACTCCAGGGTCTTGTCACCATTCCCAGAGTCCCCCAGATGTCTCAGTCCATTCCAGAGGAACCTGTGTTCCCTGCACTGCCTCGACTTTCATGCCAAGGATCGACTCCCACCAAGGCGGCACGTGGGACAGCCCTGTGGGAAAGCCTCGTGGGAAAGCCTCGTGGGAAAGCCTAGACAGAAAGGCGCAGATCCCTTGATCGACGCTATGGGAAGCGTGACACTGCTGCACCCGCTTTGGAGGAAAGCGAAAGTGCATGCCCCCTCTTGAGAAGAGGACTTACTGCCCTGGGGAGGCTCCAGAAGTAGCCCAAGTTCCATGTCAGCACTGGAGAGGAATCCTCATGTTCCGGGCTCTACTCCACAGAAGGTCTTAGTCCCCGGCATCAAAGGGAGAGGAATCCCAGGAGACCCCCGAGCAACTCGAATGGGGACTGAGCAGTCCTGAGGCCACCAGAGCGGGCCCTATCGTCACCGTCGTAAGACGACAGCATCTGCCGGAACTCGAGAAAATCCAGGATATTTTGCCCTCCAGGCTAGATGAGGACCATTTCCGATGAGGCGTCTCGAGGCTAATCACATCTAACATCTGGAACTTCCAAAGGGTGCTTCACAACCTTGCTGCAACTCAAGAAGTTCCCCGACAACCCGTCTCCATTCTAGAGGAAGCACGAGGGTCACGCCCACATCCAGAGGAGCCCAGTTTTCACCTCTTAGCTCGAGATGAGGGATCCTTTCGCTGCTTGGTCGGGAAAGAATTCTGGGCATTCCTGGCGCATCTCAAGAGGAGGCGCTCTCCAGAGGAAAGGCGAGAGGAACTCCAGGGTCTTGTCTCCATTCCCAGAGTCCCACATATCTTTCAGTCCATTCCAGAGGAACCTGTTTTCCCTTCACTGCCTCAACTTTCATGCCGAGGATCGACTCCCACCACGGTGGCACGTGGGACAGCCCTGTGGGAAAGCCTCGAGGGAAAGCCACAGATCCCTTGATTGACGCGACGGGAAGCGTGACACTGCTGCTACGGCACTGGAGGAAAGCGCACGTGCATGCCCCCATTCGAGATGAGGACTTACTCCCATGGGGAGACTGCAGAAATAACCCAAGATCCATGTCAGCACTGCAGAGGAATCCTCAGGTTCTGGCCCCGACTCCACACAAGGACTTAGGCCCCGGCATCGAAGGGAGAGGAACCCCGAGAGGCGCCCGAGCAACTCGCATGGGGACTGGCCTTTCCTGAGGCCACCAGAGTGGGTCACTTAGGTCACCGTCGTAAGACGAAAGTACCTGCGGCAACACGAGAAAATCCAGGAGGTTTTGCCCTTCAGGCTAGATGAGGCCCATTTCCGCTGAGGCGTCACGAGGCTAATCACACTTAACCTGTGGAACTTCCAAAGGTCCTTCACACCCTTGCTGCAACTCAAGAAGTTCCCCGACATACCCGGCCTAACTCTCAAGGAAGCACGACGGTCCCGCCCACATCCAGAGGAGCCCCGTTTCCGCCTCGTAGCTCGAGATGAGGGATTCTTTCTCTGCTTGGTCTGGAAAGAATTCCCGGCGTACCTGTCGAATCTCAAAAGGAGGCACTCTCCACAGGAAAGGCGAGAGGAACTCCAGGGTCTTGTCACCATTCCCAGAGACCCCAGATGTCTCAGTCCATTCCAGAGGAACCTGTGTTACCTGCACTGCCTCGACTTTCATGCCGAGGATCGACTCCCACCAAGGTGGCACGTGGGACAGCCCTGTGGGAAAGCCTCGTGGGAAAGCCTCGTGGGAAAGCCTGGAGGGAAAGCCACAGATCCCTTGATCCACGCGCCGGGAAGCGCGACACTGCTGCTACCGCTCTGGAGGAAACCGCAGGTGCATGCCCCCATTCGAGACGAGGACTTACTCCCCTGAGGAGACTCCAGAAGTACCCCAAGAACCAAGTCAGCACTGGAGAGGAATCCTCAGGTTCCCGCCCCGACTCCACACAATGTCTTAGGCCCTGGCATCGAAGGGAGAAGAATCCCAGAGGCCCGCGAGCAACTCACTGGGGGACTGGCCAGTCCCGAGGCCACCAGAGCGGGTCCCTGAGGTCCCTGTCTTAAGTCGAGAGCACCTGCCACAACTCGAGAAAATCCAGGAGGTTTTGCCCTCCAGGCGAGATGAGGCCCATTTCCACTGAGGCTTCACGAGGCTAATCACACCTAACCTCTGGAACTTCCAAAAGGTCCTTCACACCCTTGCTGCAGCTCAAGAAGTTCCCCGACATACCCGTCTCCACTCGAGAGGAAGCACGAGGGTCCCGCCCACATCCAGAGGAGCCCCGTTTCCGCCTCTTAGCTGGAGATGAGGGATCCTTTCGCTGCTTTGTCGGGAAAGAATTCTGGACGTTCCCGTCACATCTCAAGAGGAGGCGTTCTCCACAGGAAGGCGAGAGGAACTCAAGGGTCGTGCCACCATCCCAGAGTCCCCCAGGTGTCTCAGTCCATTCCAGAGGAACCTGTTTTCCCTGACTTCCTCGACTATCATGGCGAGGATCGACTCCCACCACGATGGCACCTGGGACAGCCCTGTGGGAAAGCCTCGTGGGAAAGCATCGAGGGAAAGCCACAGATCTCTTGATCCACGCGATGGGAAGCGTGACACTGCTGCTACCGCTCTGGAGGAAAGCGCTCGTGCATGCCCCCATTCAAGATGAGGACTGACTCCCCTGGGGAGACTCCAGAAGTACCCCAAGATCCATGTCAGCACTGGAGAGGAATCCTCAGGTTCTGGGCCCGACTCCACAAAAGGTCTTAGGCCCAGGCATTGACGAGAAAGGAATCCAGGAGGCCCATGAGCATCGATTGGGGACTGGCCAAACCTGAGGCCACCAGAGCGGGTCCCTAAGGTAACCGTCGTAAGACGGGAGAACCTGCTGCAACTCGAGAAAATCCAGGAGGTTCTCCCCTCCAGGCTTGATGAGGCCCATTTCTGATGAGGCATCTCTAGGCTAATCACATCTAACCTCTGGAACTTCCAAAGGGTGCTTCACAACCTTGCTGCAACTCAAGAAGTTCCCTGACATACCCGGCTCCACTCTAGAGGAAGCACGAGTGTCCTGCAAACATCCAGAGGAGCCCCGTTTCCGCCTCGTAGCTCGAGATGAGGGATCCTTTCGCTGCTTGGTCGGGAAAGAATTCCCGGCGTTCCCGTCCCATCTCAACAGGAGGCCCTCTCCACAGGAAAGGCGAGAGGAACTCCAGTGTCGTGCCACCAATCCAAGAGTCCCCCAGAATTCTCAGTCCATTCCAGAGGAACCTGTTTTCCCTGCACTGCGTCGACTTTCACGCCGAGGATCGAATCACACCACGGTGGCAAGAGGGACAGCCCTGTGGGAAAGCCTCGTGGGAAAGCCTCGTGGGAAAGCCTCGAGGGAAAGCCACAGATCCCTTGATCCAGGCGATGGGAAGCGTGACACTACTGCTACAGCTCTGGAGGAAAGCGCACGTGCATGGCCCCATTCGAGACGAGGAGTTACTCCCCTGGGGAGACTCCAGAAGTACCCAAGAACCATGTGAGCACTGGAGAGGAATCCTCAGGTTCCGGACCTGACACCACTCAAGGTCAAAGGCCCCGTCATCAAAGGGAGAGGAATCCCGAGAGGCCCCCGAGCAACTCGCATGTGGACTGGCCTTTCCTGAGGCCACCAGAGCGGGTCCCTGAGGTCCCCGTTGTAAATCGAGAGCACCTGCCGCAACTCGAGAAAATCAAGGAGGTTTTAACCTCCCGGCGAGATGAGACCCATTTCCGCTGAGGCTTCTCAAAGCTAATCACACCTAACCTCTGGAACTTCCAAAAGGTCCTTCACACCCTTACTGCTACTCAAGAAGTTGCCTGACATACCCGTCTCCACTCTAGAGGAAGCACGAGGGTCCCGGGCATATGCAGAGGAGCCCCGTTTCCGCCTCGTAGCTCGAGATGAGGGACATTTCGCCTCTTTGTCGGGAAAGAGTTCCCGGCATTCCCCTCTCACCTCAAGAGGAGGCGCTCTCCACAGGAAAGGCGAGAGGAACTCCAGGGTCGTGCTACCATTCCAAGAGTCCCCCAGATGTCTCAGTCCATACCAGAGGAACCTGTTTTCCCTGCAATGAGTCGACTTTCACGCCGAGGATTGACTCCCACCACGGGGGCACGTGGGACAGCCCTGTGGGAAAGCGTCGTGCAAAAGCCTCGAGGGAAAGCCAAAGATCCCTTGATCCAGGCGTTGGGAAGCGTGACACAGCTGCTACCGCTCTGGAGGAAAGAGCACGTGCATGCCCCCATCCGAGACGAGGACTTACTCCCCTGGGGAGACTCGAGAAGTACCCCAAGATCCATGTCAGCACTGGAGAGGAATCCTCAGGTTCTGGCCCGGCCTCCACACAAGGTTTAAGGCCCCGGCATCGAAGGGAGAGGAATCCCAAAAGGCCCGCAAGCAACTCGAATGGGGACTGGCCTTTCCTGAGGCCACCAGAGCGGGTCCCATAGGTCACCATCGTAAGTGGAGAGCACCTGCCGCAACTCGTGAAAATCCAGGAGGTTCTCCCCTCCAGGCTAGATGAGGCCCATTTCCACTGAGGATTCTCGAGGCTAATCACACCTAACCTCTGGAACTTCTTAAAGGTCCTTCAAAGCCCTGCTGCAACTCAAGAAGTTTCCCGACATACTCGTCTCCACTCGAGAGGAAGCACGAGGGTCCCGCCCACATCCAGAGGAGCCCCGTTTCCGCCTCGTAGCTCGAGATGAGGGATCCCTTCCCTGCTTGTTAGGGAAAAAATTCCCTGCGTTCCCGTCGCATCTCAAGAGGAGGCATTCTCCACAGGAAAGGCGAGAGGAATTCCAGGGTCCTGCCTCCATTCCAAGAGTCCCCCAGATGTCTCAGTCCATTCCAGAGGAACCTGTTTTCCCTGCACTGCATCGACTTCCACGCCGAGGATCGACGCACAGCACGGTGGCACGTGGGAAAGCGCTGTGGGTAAGACTCATGGAAAGCCTCGTGGGAAAGAGTCTAGGGAAAGCCACAGATCCCTTGATCCACCCTACAGGAAGCGTGACACTGTTGCTACAACTCGGGAGGAAAGCGCACGTGCATGCCCCCTCTCGAGACGAGGACTGACTCCCTGGGGGAGACTCCCGAAGTACCCCAAGACCAATGTCAGCACTGGAGAGGAATCCTCAGGTTCCGGCCATGACTACCAACAATGTCTTGGGCCCCAGCATGGACGGGAGAGGCATCCCGAGAGGCCCCCTACTAATTCGCATGGGGACTGGATTTCCTGAGGCCACCAGAGCGGGTCCCTAAGGTCCCCATCGTAAGTCGAGAGCACCTGCCGCAACTCGAGAAAATCCAGGAGGTTTTGCCCTCCAGGCGAGATGAGGCCCATTTCCGCTGAGGCTTCTCCAGGCTAATCACACCGAACCTCTGGAACTTCCAAAAGGACCTTCACACAGTTGCTGCAACACAAGAAGTTCCCCAACTACCCATCTCCACTCTAGAGGAAACACGATGGTCCCGCCCACATCGAGAGGAGCCCCGTTGCCGCATCGTAGTTCCCGATGAGGGATCCTTTCCCTGCTTGGTTGGGAAAGAATTCTGGGCGTTACAGTCGCATCTCAATAGGAGGCGCTCTCCATAGGAAAGGCGAGAGGAACTCCAGGGTCGTTCCACCATTCCCAGAGTCTTCTAGATGTCCCAGTACAGTCCAGAGGAAACTGTTTTCGACTCACACCACGGTGGCACGTGGGACGGCCCTGAGGGATAGCCTTGTGGGAAAGCCTCGTGGGAAAGCCTCATGGGAAATCCTCAGGGGAAAGACAAAGATCCCATGATCGACACGACGGGAAGGGTGACACTGCTGCTACCGCTCTGGAGGAAAGCGCACGTGCATGCCTCCATTCGAGACGCGGACTTAGTCCCCTGGGGAGACTCCAGAAGTACCCCAAGATCCATGTCAGCACTGGAGAGGAATCCTCACGTTCCGGCCCCGACTCCACACAAGGTCTTAGGCCCCGGCATCGAAGTGAGAGGAATCCCGAGAGGCCTCCTAGTAACTCGCATGGGGACTGGCCTTTCCTGAGGCCACCAGAGGGGGTCCCTGAGGTCCCCGTCCTAAGTGGAGAGAACCTGCCAGAACTAGAGAAAATCCAGGAGGTTTTGACCTCCAGGCGAGATGAGGCCCAATTCCGCTGAGGCTTCTCGAGGCTAATCACACCAAACCTCTGGAACTTCCAAAAGGTCCTTCACACCCTTACTGCAACTCAAAAAGTTCCCCGACATACCCGTTCCTCTTCCCATTCTGCCATAATTGTGATGACATCTGCATATCTAAGTTTATTGCTATTTCTTCCGGGAATCTTGATTCCAGCTCACGTATCTTCCATCCCAGCATTTTTCATGATGTAGTCTGCATATAAGTTAATAAAACAGGGTGACAATATACAGCCTTGACATACTCCTTTTCCTTTTTGGAACCAGTCTGTTGTTCCATGTCCTGCTCTAACCTTCATACAGATTTCTCAAGAGGCAGGTTAGGTGGTCTAGTATTCCCTTCTCTTTCAGAATTGTGGCTAAAACAGCAGTATAAGGACCTTTCCGATGTCAGGCCAAGGAATTGTGTTTCCAGTCATTGAGCCACACCTGATCACTGAGCACAAATTCATGAATCTGTTCCTCAAGGGGGAATGATATTTTTTTTTACACAAACTTAGTTACCTGATTTATTACCTTACCTAATTGTTCCAGCTGCTGTGAAATCCCACCTGCTTACTTGTGGCAAATCTGCTAACACCTGCCTCATTGTGGGGTGGGGGGTTCTCCCATCGAAAATTTCATAAGGACAACAACTATGGGAACGTGCAGTTACCCGTAATATGAGTAAGTCTGCCAGAAGCAAGCCCATCCATGTACAGTCAGTCTCTATGATCCATTTTGAAAGAGTCTCTTGAAGAGTTTGGTTGTTTCTTTCCACCATTCCAGAACACAGGGGCCTATATGCTGTATGTAATTTCCACTGATATTTAGAGCTTCACATACCTGTTAATTAACGCGGCTACAAAGACAGGGCCATTGTCGGATTCTATACTGGTTGGAAACCCAAGTCTGTGAATTATTTCTCAAATCAGCGAGCTACTTCATTTTCTTTTTCAGATCAGGTAGTGAAGGCCTCTGCCCAACCAGAGAAGGTACCT
This sequence comes from Ovis canadensis, assembly GCF_042477335.2. Taxonomy (NCBI): domain Eukaryota; kingdom Metazoa; phylum Chordata; class Mammalia; order Artiodactyla; family Bovidae; genus Ovis; species Ovis canadensis. The sequence continues at coordinate 13,665,850 of NC_091254.1, read as the reverse complement.
ACTATTCTAGTAAGTAATGATAACAGGTGACTGCCTTTGCTTCCCTGAAGGGACACTCGCTTTCCCTGCATCCTGAGAACTCCACGTCTCAGCCAGTTGGAAAAGCGCTTCTTGGAGGTCATTATTCAGGGGCAATTTCCCCTGGAGCCCAGGGCCATAGGGAGCGGCTCCACACTCCCAGGGAAAGGCAGAGCCACAGCCACACATCTGTCCCATCCCCTTTGCTCTGTAGGAGAGCTCTAGTGAGCCTAGGTCTGTCAGGAAAGTTCTTGGCTCCTATGGGGACACATTCTATGTGTGAAACTGCATACAGGACCGAGGGGCCACAGGGCGCCTGTTTCTCTCGGGGCCGGAGGGGTGGGGGGCCTGAAGCAGTGCGGCCCAGCAACAGCTTCCACATCCATCCAATTGCTCTTTTCTTACCTCTGATAGAACTAGCTTTGTTCCAGCCTTTGGCAATTTGGAGGCAAGCGGGCCCCACTTCCTCCCCAAGGAGGCATGGGACCTACTTTGAGTGGAAAGGCCCCTCACGGAGCTGAACCCAGGAAGGCACCCAGTCATGTCTGACACATTGCTGCATCCTGCTTCTTCATGAGCAATACCGCGGTGCTGCCTCTGGAATATCGGTCCTCTGAGCAGACCTGGAGGTCTCCCCTTGAAGAAGCTAACCAGTTTCTTCCAAATACAGGCTTGCAAACACACACTGGGTGGCTGCCTCTTCTTCCCTGAAGGACGATCACTTTCCCCGCATCCTGTGAACTCTGCATCCCAGCCTGCTGGAAAAGCGCTTCTTGGAGGTCATTTTTCAGGGACAATTTTCCCTGGAGCCCGGGGCTGTAGGCAGGGCCCCATGCTCGCTGGGAAAGGCAGAGTCACATCCACAGTCTGTTCTATCCCTTTTGCCCTGTAGGAGAGCTCTAGTGAGCCTAGGTCTGTCAGGAAAATTCTTGGCTCCTATGGGGACACACCCTGTGTGTTAACCTGCATATCGGACCTAGGGGCCACAGGGCGCCCGTTCCTCTCGGGGGGGACCCTGAAGTGGTGCGGCCCAACAACAGCCTGAACATGCATCCAATTGTTCTTTTCTTCCTTCTGATAGAGCTAGCTTTGCTTCTCACTTTGGCATTTCGGATGCCAGGGGCAGCCCCACCGCTGTTGTCCTGGGGTCTATTGGAGGTTCCAGCTCTATTGGACCCCAGCATGGCACCCGACCCCCTCAGACACACTCCCGCAGCCTCCTTCCCCATGGGCAGGACTGTTCTGACCTAGGAATGTGTTCCCAAGGCTCAGAAAATGCAGGGAGACACACGGCCCTGACTCTGGAACTGAGGCCGTTGGAGCAGGCCTGGAGGTCTGACGTCTGAGACGCAAACACTTGCTGCAAGATACAGGTGTGAAAACACACTCTCTGGGGCTGCCTTTCCTTCCTCCAAGGAAGATAGCTTTTCCAGTCTCCTCCGTGCTGAGTCATACAAGGCTGGAAAGGTCTGGCTTAGAGGGCATTTCTCAGCGGCAATGGCCCCTGAGGCCCTGCACCCAGGGAGGGATCCTACCCTCCCAGGGGAAGTCAAAGCAACCTCCAAACAGCTGTTCTATCATGTTTCCTCTGCAGGAGGGAGCTAGTGAGCCCAGGTCTGTCTGGAACGTTCTTGGATCCTGCGGGGAAATCATCCTGGGAGCCCACCTGGATACCAGTCGTAGGGGCTAACATTTGCATTTTTCTTCCTTGGAGCCCTAACGCAGTACAGCCTAGCAACTGCTTGAAAATCCATCCTGTTGCTGTTTTCTTCCCTCTGACAGAGCGAGCTTTGCTCCCCACTTTGGGATTTCAGAAGCAAGGTGGTGGCCTGCAACTCCTTGCCTGGGGTCCATTGGAGGTGCAAGGTGCCCTCGACCAGGTGACCCCAGCATGGCACCTGGCCCCCTCAGACACACTCCCGCAGCCTGCTTCCCCATGGGCAGGACTGCTCTCACCTAGGAATGTGTTTGCGAGGCCAGGAAACTGCAGGGAGACACAAGGCCCTGATTCTGGAATGGAGTCTGTTGGAGCAGGCCTGCAGGTCTTATGTCTAACAAGCCAAACACTTGCTGCAAGATACAGGCCTGAAAACACACTCTTGGGCTGCCTTTCCTTCCTCCAAGGAAGAGAGTTTTCTCAGCCTCCTGTGGGCTGAGAGTCACACAGGGCTGAAAAGCACTTACTGGGAGATGAGTTTTCATTGGCCATGGCCCCTGAGGCCCTGTGCTCAGGGAGGGCTCCCTCCCTCCCAGGGAAAGTCAAAGGAAGCTCCAAACGGCTGTTCAATCATGTTTCTGAGAGAGTCATTGCCAAGGCAGGTTTATAAGAAGTTCAAGGGTCCCCAAGGAGAGAGGGGTCTAGAATTCTCAAGGAGGAAGAAAGGACACACTTTTTTTTCCCTCTACATTCCTTAGGATTATATAACAATCATGCATCCTTCTTGAGGACGGTCTCTGGAAAAACCTTCTGGCTAATCCTGTTATCTTAAAATGTAAATTATGGGAGTAGGTCTAGTGAGTCTTTACAACCTCCACACATTCTTTTGTTCATTGTAATAACTTATTGGAGAGTATATAACTCCATTACTAACGCTAGCAAGGGGGTACGCTTTCTGCCCCTTGTGATGTCTCTGTCAGAAGCTTTCTCTATCTCCTTTCTACTTGAATAAAACTCGATTGCACAAAAGCTCTGAGCAATCAAGCCTCATCTTGGGCCCTGGATTGAATTCTTCTCCTCCATGAGCCAAGAATCCCAGCATCTTTTCGTGGTTCAGCAACAATATTTCATTTCCTCTGCAGGAGAGAGCTAGTGAGCTTAGGTCTGTCTGGAACATTCTTGGATCCTGTGGGGAAAATATCCTGTGCACACATCTGGATACTGGGCCTAGAGGCCAAAATTCGCATTTCTTTCCCGCGGAGCCCTCACGTGGTGTGACTTAGCAACCGCTTGAAAATCCATCCCATTGCCGTTTTCCTCCTTCTGACAGAGCTAGCTTTGTTCCCTGCTTTGGGATATCTCAACCGAGGGGCCGGTCCATAGCTACTCGCCTGGGGCCCATTGGATGTGCAAGGTGCCCTCGACTAGGTGACCCTAGCATGGCACTCAGCCCGCTCAGACACACTCCCGAGGCTTCTTTCTCACGGGAAGCACTGCTCCAACCTAGGAATGTGTCTGCAATGCTTGGAAAGTGCAGTGAGACACACAGCCCTGACTCTGGAATTGAGGCCCTCAGAGCAAGCCTGCAGCTCTGATGTCTGAGAAGCAAAACACTTGCTGCAAAGAGAGGCCTGAAAACACACTCTCTGTGGATGACTTTCCTTCTTCTAAGGAAGACAGTTTTCCCAGTCTCCTGCTTCCTGCATGTCACACAGCTGGAATGCGCTTGCTTGGATGTCGTGATTCAGTGGCAATGACCCCTGAGGCCCTTTGCCCAGGGAGGGCTCCCACACTCATAGGCAAATCAAAGCAACTTCCAAGTGAGTCAGCTCTTCACATCAAGTGGCCAAAGTATTGGAGTTTCAGGTTCAGTATTAGTCCTTCCAATGGATATTCAGACCTGATTTCCTTTAGGATGGAGTGGGTGCGTCTCCTTGTAGTCTAAGCGACCTACAAGCATCTTCTCCAACACCACAGTTCAAAAGCATCAAATTTTCAGCTGTCACTTTCTTTATAGTACATCTTTCATATCCATCCATGACATATGGAAAAACCATAGCCTTGACCGGATGGATCTTTGTTGGCAAAGCAACGTCTCGGCTTTTTAATATGCTGTCTAGTTTGGTCATCACTTTTCTTCCAAGTCATAAATATGTTTTAAGTTCATGGAGGCAGCCATCACCTGCAGTGATTTCCAAGCCCCAAAAATAGTCTGCTGCTGTTTCCAATGTTTTCCCATCTATTTGCCATGAAGTGATGAGACTGGATGCAATGATTTTAGTTTTCTGAATGCTGAGCTTTAAGCTAACTTTTTCACTCTCCTCTTTCACTTTCATCAGGAGACTCTTTAGCTCTTCTTCACTTTCTGCCATAAGGGTGGTGTCATCTGAATATCTGAGATTATTGATATTTCTCCCAGCAACCTTGATTCCAGCGTGTGCTTCCTCCAGCCCAGTGTTTCTCATGCTGTACTCTGCATATAAGTTAAATAAGCAGGGTGACAATATACAGCCTTGACATGTTCCTTTTCCTATTTAGAACCAGTCTGTTGTTCCATGTCCAGTTCGAACTGTTTCTTCCTGACCTGCATACAGGTTTCTCAAGAGACAGGTCAGGTGGTCTGGTATTCCCATCTCTTTCAGAATTTTTCCCAGTTTCTTGTGATCCACACAGTCAAAGGCTTTGGCATTGTCAATAAAGCAGAAATATATTTTTTTTTTTCTGGAACTCTCTTGCTTTTTCAATGAGCCAGTGGATGTTGGCAATTTGATCTCTGGTTTCTCTGCATTTTTTAAATCCCTCTTGAACATCTGGAAGTTCACAGTTCATGTGAACTTGGAGAATTTTGAACATTACTTTACTAGTGTGTGAGATGAGTGCAATTGTGCAGCTGCTTGAATATTCTTTGTCATTGCCTTTCTTTGGGATTGGAATGAAAACTGACCTAATGACTAGATGTTTTCAATTGCATATGCTGAAAGAACTGGCTGTGCAGTTCTGAAGAAAAAAAAATCATTTTAACCCATTTTCTCTGAAGTGCAAGGCATATCATGGCCATCCCTGAATCATAAAGTCACCTTTTCTTTATGTAGTCATAGTTTCATGCCTAAATTATAGGCCAACTCGTGCTCAACTTGACTCTGATGTCAGGGGCAGATCAACTGATAAAAAGCTTGGATTGTCCCTCTGGAGGAAAGTGAGATCTTGGTCCCACGAGAAGAATCTGAAGGGTTAAGGGAACTTGCAAGAGTGGGGAAAGCTTAGTCCATCCTACATGTACCAAAATCTTAAATAAGGCTTATTTACTTTACCGAAGTAAAGAAAAAAAAAAACAGATGATGAAAACAATTATAAATCAATGAAAGGTAGAGAAACTCATAGTCTGTGATCAAAAATTGCATTCTAAGAAAACTTTGTTCTCTTAACCTAGAGAGGAGACTAAATTGCATCTGGTACCAGCTTACCAGAAGACAAGCAAACAAACAAACAAATTATCAGTAAGCTTAAAAAAAGTATTTTCCATATATCTTGAAGTAGCAGTATTTCTGCAAAGGCATCAGTGTGAAACCATAGAGGACATGGTTAAAACCTGATGAAATAGAAATTGACAATGTCATCTGGTCACTGCTGCGACTTGAAATGCTTTAATATGATAACTAGAATTATAACTGACAGCATTTGACCAGGACATATCAGATTTTCACGGATGTCACATAATTTCTAGGATATCTATATTAGGAACTGAAGGAATCTTTGAACCTAGGAAAGAAAACAACAGTCTCAAAGGCCCTTGCTGAGTCATCTATCAGCAAGGAATGTCTTTGCAAGGATCGCAAAGTGAAGGGAAAATACACCGACCTGCCTCTGCAACTTCGGTCCTCTGAGCAGATCTGGAGGTCTCCCTTTGTATAAGCTAACCTGTTCCTTCCAAATAGAGGTTTGCAACACAAAACAAGTGGCCGCCTATTCTTCCCCGAAGGAGGCTCTCTTTCCCCACATCCTGCGAACTCCCTTTCCCAGCCTCCTGGAAAAGTGCTTCTTGCAGTTCCTTTCAGAAAATCCTATGGACAGAGAAGCCTGGTAGGCTGCAGTCCATGGGGTCGCTGAGGGTCGGACACGACTGAGCGACTGCACTTTCATTTTCACTTTCATGCATTGGAGAAGGCAATGGCAACCCACTTACTGTTCTTGCCTGGAGAATCCCAGGGACGGGGGAGCCTAGTGGGCTACCGTCTATGGCGTCGCACAGAGTCGAACACGACTGAAGCAACTTAGCAGCAGCAGCAGCAGCAGCAGCAGCAGCAGCAGCAGCAGCAGCAGCAGCAGTTCCTTTCTTAGGGGCAGTTATCCCTGAGATTGGGACCTGGAAAGGCAGAGCCACCTCCACACACACATCTTTTCTGTCCCCTTTCCTCTGGAGGAGAGCTCTAGTGAGCCTAGGTCTGTCAGGAAAATTCTTGGCTTTGACGGGATCACACCCAGTGTGTGAACCTGCATACCCGACCTAGGGGCCACAGGGCACCTGTTTTGCTCGAGTGGGTCCTGGAGGGGTGCAGCATAGCAAGAGCTTAAAAATCCATCCAATTTGTCTTTCTTTTACCTCGGAGAGAACGAGTTTGCTCCACCTCCACCCTTTGGCAGTGTGGAGGGAAGAGGGCACAACCCTCTCCCAAAGGGGACATAGGGCCTACCAGGAGAGAAAGGCCCCTTGAGGAGCTGAGCCCAGGTAGGCAGCCAGTGATGTCAAGCACACTCCCGCTGCTTGCTTCTTCATGGGCACTCCGACAATCTGCTAGGAATGTCTTGGCAAGGATCTCAAAGGGAAGGGGAGATACATGGCCCTGTCTCTGGAACTTCAGTCCTCTGAGCAGATCTGGAGGTCTTGAGTTGTATAAGCAAACCTGTTCCTTCCAAATAGAGGCTTGCAAACACACCCCCGGTGGTTGCCTCTTCTTCCCCGAAGAAGTCTTTCTTTCCCCACATGCTGCGAACTCCCTGTCCCAACCTCCAAGATTAGCACTTCTTGCCATTCCTTTCTTAGAGGCAGTTATCCCTGAGCTTGGGGCTGTAGGGAGTAGCCCCACACTCACAGGGAAAGGCAAAGACTCCTCCATACATCTCCTCTATCCCCTTTGCTCTGGAGGAGAGCTTTAGTGAGCCTAGGTCTTTCAGGAAAATTGTTGGCTTGGACAGGATCTCACCCTGTTTGTGAACCTGCATACCCAACCGGGGGCCACAGAGCACCTGTTTCAGTAAAGTGGGCCCTGAAAGGGTGCAGCCTAGCAAGAGCTTGAAAATCCATTCAGTTGCTGTTTTTGTACCTCTGACAGAGCGAGCTTTGCTCCACCCTTTGGCAGTGTGAGAAAAGAGGCATGACACCCTCCCCAAGGGGACAAGTGGACTACTTCAAGAGGAAAGGCCCCTTGTGGAGTTGAGGCACACAGTCGTGTCAAACACACTCCCACTGCTTGCTTCTTCATGGGCACTCCCGCTATCAGCTAGGAATGTCTTTGCAGTGATCACAAAGGGAAGGGGAGATACACGGCCCTGCCTCTGGACCTCCGCTGCTCTGAGCAAATCTGGTCTCCCCTTGTTGGTCAAGTTCAAGTTCAAGGTCAAGGTCAAGTTCAAGGTGAAAGTCAAGTCCAAGGTCAAGGTCAAAGTCAAGGTCAAGGTCAAGTTTAAGTTTAAGGGCAAGGACAATGTAAGGGCAAGGACAAGGTAAGGCCAAGGACAAGGCCTAGGGAAGGCCAAGCCCAAGGCCAAGGGCAAGGGCAAGGGCAACGCCAAGGGTAAGGCCAAGGCCCAGGCCAGGGCCAAGGCCAAGGCCGACAAAGCGAAGCCCAAACCCCGTAACGCCTGACAGAAGGCAGAAGGCACTAGGCCCCTGTGCAGAGGAAGCCACTGAAGGCGGCAAGGCCACAGAGCTCCCCGATTCCGTTCCCACAGGAAGATGTAAGGATAAAGGGCCTCATCCCAGCACAGCACCCGCTCCCACCGGACCCCGCCCCCCGCAGACTCGTGGAAAAGCCTCGTGGGAAATCCTCAAGGGAAAGCCACTGATCCCATGATCGATGCGACCGGAAGCGTGACACTGCTGCTACAGCTCGAGAGGAAAGCGCACATGCATGCCACCTCTCGAGACGAGTACTGACTCCCCTGGGGAGAGTCCAGAAGTACCCCAAGTTCCATGTCAGCACTGGAGAGGAATCCTCAGGTTCCGGCCCCGACTCCACACAAGGTCTTTGGCCCTGGCATCGAAGGGAGAGGAATCCCAAAAGGCCCGCGAGCAACTCGCATGGGGACTGGCCAGTCCTGAGGACACCAGAGCGAGTCCCATAGGTCACCGTCATAAGACGAGAGCACCTGCCCCAACTCGAAAAAATCCAGGAGGTTCTCCACTCCAGGCTAGATGAGGCCCTTTTCTGCTGAGGCATCTCACTGATAATGACATCTAACCTCTGGAACTTCCAACAGGTACTTCACACCCTTGCTGTAACTGAATAAGAATCACGTGGGCCCCACGGGGAAATCACGTGGGCCCCACCCGGAAATCACGTGGGGCCCACCCGGAAATCACGTGGGGCCCACCCGGAAATCACGTGGGCCCCACCCGGAAATCACGTGGCCCCACCCGGAAATCACGTGGGCCCCACCCGGAAATCACGTGGGGCCCACCCGGAAATCACGTGGGCCCCACCCGGAAATCACGTGGCCCCACCCGGAAATCACGTGGGCCCCACCCGGAAATCACGTGGGCCCCACGGGGAAATCACGTGGGCCCCACCCGGAAATCACGTGGGCCCCACCCGGAAATCACGTGGGGCCCACCCGGAAATCACGTGGGGCCCACCCGGAAATCACGTGGGGCCCACCCGGAAATCACGTGGGCCCCACCCGGAAATCACGTGGGCCCCACCCGGAAATCACGTGGGCCCCACACGGAAATCACGTGGGGCCCACCCGGAAATCACGTGGGCCCCACCCGGAAATCACGTGGGCCCCACCCGGAAATCACGTGGGCCCCACCCGGAAATCACGTGGGCCCCACGGGGAAATCACGTGGGCCCCACGGGGAAATCACGTGGGCCCCACGGGGAAATCACGTGGGCCCCACCCGGAAATCACGTGGGCCCCACCCGGAAATCACGTGGGCCCCACCCGGAAATCACGTGGGCCCCACCCGGAAATCACGTGGGGCCCACCCGGAAATCACGTGGGCCCCACCCGGAAATCACGTGGGCCCCACCCGGAAATCACGTGGGCCCCACGGGGAAATCACGTGGGCCCCACCCGGAAATCACGTGGGCCCCACCCGGAAAACACGTGGGCCCCACCCGGAAATCACGTGGGCCCCACCCGGAAATCACGTGGGCCCCACCCGGAAATCACGTGGGCCCCACCCGGAAATCACGTGGGGCCCACCCGGAAATCACGTGGGCCCCACCCGGAAATCACGTGGGCCCCACCCGGAAATCACGTGGGCCCCACACGGAAATCACGTGGGGCCCACCCGGAAATCACGTGGGCCCCACCCGGAAATCACGTGGGCCCCACCCGGAAATCACGTGGGCCCCACCCGGAAATCACGTGGGCCCCACCCGGAAATCACGTGGGCCCCACCCGGAAATCACGGGGGCCCCACGGGGAAATCACGTGGGCCCCACGGGGAAATCACGTGGGCCCCACGCGGAAATCACGGGGGGCCCACCCGGAAATCACGAGGGCCCCACCCGGAAATCACGTGGGCCCCACCCGGAAATCACGTGGGCCCCACCCGGAAATCACGTGGGCCCCACCCGGAAATCACGTGGGCCCCACCCGGAAATCACGTGGGCCCCACGGGGAAATCACGTGGGCCCCACCCGGAAATCACGTGGGCCCCACCCGGAAATCACGTGGGCCCCACCCGGAAATCACGTGGGCCCCACCCGGAAATCACGTGGGGCCCACCCGGAAATCACGTGGGCCCCACGGGGAAATCACTTGGGCCCCACGGGGAAATCACGTGGGCCCCACGGGGAAATCACGTGGGCCCCACCCGGAAATCACGTGGGCCCCACACGGAAATCACGTGGGGCCCACCCGGAAATCACGTGGGCCCCACCCGGAAATCACGTGGGCCCCACGCGGAAATCACGTGGGGCCCACCCGGAAATCACGTGGGCCCCACGGGGAAATCACGTGGGCCCCACGGAGAAATCACGTGGGCCCCACGGGGAAATCACGTGGGCCCCACCCGGAAATCACGTGGGGCCCACCCGGAAATCACGTGGGCCCCACCCGGAAATCACGTGGGCCCCACCCGGAAATCACGTGGGCCCCACCCGGAAATCACGTGGGCCCCACCCGGAAATCACGTGGGCCCCACCCGGAAATCACGTGGGCCCCACCCGGAAATCACGTGGGCCCCACCCGGAAATCACGTGGGCCCCACCCGGAAATCACGTGGGCCCCACCCGGAAATCACGTGGGCCCCACGGGGAAATCACGTGGGCCCCACGGGGAAATCACGTGGGCCCCACCCGGAAATCACGTGGGCCCCACCCGGAAATCACGTGGGCCCCACCCGGAAATCACGTGGGCCCCACCCGGAAATCACGTGGGCCCCACGGGGAAATCACGTGGGCCCCACCCGGAAATCACGTGGGCCCCACCCGGAAAACACGTGGGCCCCACCCGGAAATCACGTGGGCCCCACCCGGAAATCACGTGGGCCCCACCCGGAAATCACGTGGGCCCCACCCGGAAATCACGTGGGGCCCACCCGGAAATCACGTGGGCCCCACCCGGAAATCACGTGGGCCCCACCCGGAAATCACGTGGGCCCCACACGGAAATCACGTGGGGCCCACCCGGAAATCACGTGGGCCCCACCCGGAAATCACGTGGGCCCCACCCGGAAATCACGTGGGCCCCACAGGGAAATCACGTGGGCCCCACGGGGAAATCACGTGGGCCCCACCCGGAAATCACGGGGGCCCCACGGGGAAATCACGTGGGCCCCACGGGGAAATCACGTGGGCCCCACGCGGAAATCACGGGGGGCCCACCCGGAAATCACGGGGCCCCACGGGGAAATCACGTGGGCCCCACCCGGAAATCACGTGGGCCCCACCCGGAAATCACGTGGGCCCCACCCGGAAATCACGTGGGCCCCACCCGGAAATCACGTGGGCCCCACGGGGAAATCACGTGGGCCCCACCCGGAAATCACGTGGGCCCCACCCGGAAATCACGTGGGCCCCACCCGGAAATCACGTGGGCCCCACCCGGAAATCACGTGGGGCCCACCCGGAAATCACGTGGGCCCCACGGGGAAATCACTTGGGCCCCACGGGGAAATCACGTGGGCCCCACGGGGAAATCACGTGGGCCCCACCCGGAAATCACGTGGGCCCCACACGGAAATCACGTGGGGCCCACCCGGAAATCACGTGGGCCCCACCCGGAAATCACGTGGGCCCCACGCGGAAATCACGTGGGGCCCACCCGGAAATCACGTGGGCCCCACGGGGAAATCACGTGGGCCCCACGGAGAAATCACGTGGGCCCCACGGGGAAATCACGTGGGCCCCACCCGGAAATCACGTGGGGCCCACCCGGAAATCACGTGGGCCCCACCCGGAAATCACGTGGGCCCCACCCGGAAATCACGTGGGCCCCACCCGGAAATCACGTGGGCCCCACCCGGAAATCACGTGGGCCCCACCCGGAAATCACGTGGGCCCCACCCGGAAATCACGTGGGCCCCACCCGGAAATCACGTGGGCCCCACCCGGAAATCACGTGGGCCCCACCCGGAAATCACGTGGGGCCCACCCGGAAATCACGTGGGCCCCACCCGGAAATCACGTGGGCCCCACCCGGAAATCACGTGGGCCCCACGGGGAAATCACGTGGGCCCCACCCGGAAATCACGTGGGCCCCACCCGGAAATCACGTGGGACCTACCCGGAAATCACGTGGGCCCCACCCGGAAATCACGTGGGCCCCACCCGGAAATCACGTGAGCCCCACCCGGAAATCACGTGGGCCCCACCCGGAAATCACGTGGGCCCCACCCGGAAATCACGTGGGCCCCACGGGGAAATCACGTGGGCCCCACCCGGAAATCACGTGGGCCCCACCTGGAAATCACGTGGGCCCCACCCGGAAATCACGTGGGCCCCACGGGGAAATCACGTGGGCCCCACCCGGATATCACGTGGGCCCCACCCGGAAATCACGTGGGCCCCACCCGGAAATCACGTGGGCCCCAGCCGGAAATCACGTGGGCCCCACCCGGAAATCACGTGGGCCCCAGCCGGAAATCACGTGGGCCCCACCCGGAAATCACGTGGGCCCCACCCGGAAATCACGTGGGCCCCACCCGGAAATCACGTGGGCCCCACCCGGAAATCACGTGGGCCCCACCCGGAAATCACGTGGGCCCCACCCGGAAATCACGTGGGCCCCACGGGGAAATCACGTGGGCCCCACCCGGAAATCACGTGGGCTCCACCCGGAAATCACGTGGGCCCCACCCGGAAATCACGTGGGCCCCACCCGGAAATCACGTGGGCCCCAGCCGGAAATCACGAGGGCCCCACGGGGAAATCACGTGGGCCCCACCCGGAAATCACGTGGGCCCCACCCGGAAATCACGTGGGCCCCACCCGGAAATCACGTGGGCCCCACCCGGAAATCACGTGGGCCCCACCCGGAAATCACGTGGGCCCCACCCGGAAATCACGTGAGGCCCACCCGGAAATCACGTGGGCCCCACCCGGAAATCACGTGGGCCCCACCCGGAAATCACGTGGGCCCCACCCGGAAATCACGTGGGCCCCACCCGGAAATCACGTGGGGCCCACCCGGAAATCACGTGGGCCCCACCCGGAAATCACGTGGGCCCCACGGGGAAATCACGTGGGCCCCACCCGGAAATCACGTGGGCCCCACCCGGAAATCACGTGGGCCCCACCCGGAAATCACGTGGGCCCCACGGGGAAATCACGTGGGCCCCACCCGGAAATCACGTGGGCCCCACGGGGAAATCACGTGGGCCCCACCCGGAAATCACGTGGGCCCCACCCGGAAATCACGTGGGCCCCACCCGGAAATCACGTGGGCCCCACCCGGAAATCACGTGGGCCCCACCCGGAAATCAGGTGGGCCCCAGCCGGAAATCACGTGGGCCCCACCCGGAAATCACGTGGGCCCCACCCGGAAATCACGTGGGCCCCACCCGGAAATCACGTGGGCCCCACCCGGAAATCACGTGGGCCCCACGGGGAAATCACGTGGGCCTCACGGGGAAATCACGTGGGCCCCACCCGGAAATCACGTGGGCCCCACGGGGAAATCACGTGGGCCCCACCCGGAAATCACGTGGGCCCCACCCGGAAATCACGTGGGCCCCACGGGGAAATCACTTGGGCCCCACGGGGAAATCACGTGGGCCCCACCCGGAAATCACGTGGGCCCCACCCGGAAATCACGTGGGCCCCACCCGGAAATCACGTGGGCCCCACCCGGAAATCACGTGGGGCCCACCCGGAAATCACGTGGGCCCCACCCGGAAATCACGTGGGCCCCACACGGAAATCACGTGGGGCCCACCGGGAAATCACGTGGGCCCCACCCGGAAATCACGTGGGCCCCACCCGGAAATCACGTGGGCCCCACCCGGAAATCACGTGGGGCCCACCCGGAAATCACGTGGGCCCCACCCGGAAATCACGTGGGCCCCACCCGGAAATCACGTGGGCCCCACCCGGAAATCACGTGGGCCCCACGGGGAAATCACGTGGGCCCCACCCGGAAATCACGTGGGCCCCACCCGGAAATCACGTGGGCCCCACCCGGAAATCACGTGGGCCCCACCCGGAAATCACGTGGGCCCCACGGGGAAATCACGTGGGCCCCACCCGGAAATCACGTGGGGCCCACCCGGAAATCACGTGGGCCCCACCCGGAAATCACGTGGGCCCCACGGGGAAATCACGTGGGCCCCACCCGGAAATCACGTGGGCCCCACCCGGAAATCACGTGGGCCCCACCCGGAAATCACGTGGGCCCCACGGGGAAATCACGTGGGCCCCACCCGGAAATCACGTGGGCCCCACGGGGAAATCACGTGGGCCCCACCCGGAAATCACGTGGGCCCCACCCGGAAATCACGTGGGCCCCACCCGGAAATCACGTGGGCCCCACCCGGAAATCACGTGGGCCCCACCCGGAAATCACGTGGGCCCCACCCGGAAATCACGTGGGCCCCACCCGGAAATCACGTGGGCCCCACCCGGAAATCACGTGGGCCCCACGGGGAAATCACGTGGGGCCCACCCGGAAATCACGTGGGCCCCACCCGGAAATCACGTGGGCCCCACCCGGAAATCACGTGGGCCCCACCCGGAAATCACGTGGGCCCCACCCGGAAATCACGTGGGCCCCACCCGGAAATCACGTGGGCCCCAGCCGGAAATCACGTGGGGCCCACCCGGAAATCACGTGGGCCCCACCCGGAAATCACGTGGGCCCCACCCGGAAATCACGTGGGCCCCACCCGGAAATCACGTGGGCCCCACCCGGAAATCACGTGGGCCCCACCCGGAAATCACGAAACCACCTGCCTCAACTCGAGAAAATCCAGGAGGTTCTGCCTCCAGGCGAGATGAGGCCCATTTCCGCTGAGGCTTCTCGAGGCTAATCACACCTAACCTCTGGAACTTCCAAAAGGTCCTTCACACCCCTGCTGCAACTCAAGAAGTTCCCTGACATCCCCGTCTCCACTCTAGAGGAAGCAAGCGGTTCCCGCCCACATCCAGAAGAGCCCCGTTTCCGCCTCGAAGCTTGAGATGAGGGATCCTTTCCCTGCTTGGTCTGGAAAGAATTGCCGGTGTTCCCGTCGCATCTCAAGAGGAGGCGCTCTCCACAGGAAAGGCGAGAGGAACTCCAGGGTCGTGTCACCATTCCCAGAGTTCCCCTGATGTCTCAGTCCATTCCAGAGGAACCTGTTTTCCCTGCACTGCCTCGACTTTCAGGATGAGGATCGACTACCACCACGGTCGCACGTGGGACAGCCCTGTGGGAAAGCCTTGTGGGAAAGCCTCCTGGAAAAGCCTCGAGGGAAAGCCACAGATCCCTTGATCCAGGCGATGGGAAGCGTCACACTGCTGCTACCGCTCTGGAGTAAAGCGCACGTGCATGCCCCCATTGGAGACGAGTACTTACTCCTCTGGGGAGACTCCAGAAGTACCCCAAGATCCATGTCAGCACTGGAGAGGAATTCTCAAGTTTCCGGCCCCGACTCCACACAATTCTTAGGCCTCGACATCGACGGGAGAGGAATCCCGAGAGGCCCCCGATCAACTGGCATGGGGACTGGCCTTTCGTGAGGCCACCAGAGTGGGTCCCTGAAGTACCCGTCGTAAGTCCAGAGCACCTGCCACAATTCGAGACAATCCAGGATGTTTTGCCCTCCAGGCGAGATGATGCCCATTTCCGCTGAGGCTTCTCGAGGTTAATCACACCTACTCTCTGGAACTTCCAAAAGGTCCTTCAACCATTGCTGCGACTCAGGAAGTTCCCTGACATACCCGTCTCCACTACAGAGGAAGCACGAGGGTCCCGCCCACATCCAGAGGAGCCCCGTTTCCGCCTCGTACCTCGAGATGAGAGATCCTTTCCCTGCTTGGTCGGGAAAGAATTCCTGGCATTCCCGTCGCATCTCAAGAGGAGGTCCTCTCCACAGGAAAGGCGAGAGGAACTCCAGGGTCGTGACACCATTCGGAGAGTCCCCCAGATGTCTCAATCCATTCCAGAGGAACCTGTTTTCCCTGCACTGCCTCGACTTTCACGCTGAGGATCGACTCCCACCACGGTGGCACGTGGGACAGCCCTGTGGGAAAGCCTCGTGGGAAAGCCTTATGGGAAATCCTCGAGGGAAAGCCACAGATCCCATGATCGACGAGAAGGGAAGTGTGACACTGCTGCTACAGCTCGGGAGGAAAGCCCACGTGAATGCTCCCTCTCGAGACGAGGACTCACTACCCTGAGGAGACTCCAGAAGTACCCCAAGATCCATGTCAGCACTGGAGAGGAATCCTCAGGTTCCGGCCCCGACTCCACACAAGGTCTTGGGCCCCGGCATCGACGAGAGAGGAATACCGAGAGGCCCGCGAGCAACTCGCATGGAGACTGGCCTTTCCTGAGGCCACCAGAGCGAGTCCCTGAGGTCCCCGTCGTAAGTCGAGAGCACCTGCCGCAACTCGAGAAAATCCAGGAGGTTTTGCCCTCCAGGCGAGATGAGGCCCATTTCCGCTGAGGCTTCTCAAGGCTAATCACATCTAAACTCTGGAACTTCCAAAAGGTCCTTCACACCTTTGCTGCAACTCAAGAAGTTCCCGGACATCCCCGTCTCCACTCTAGAGGAAGCACGAGGGTCCCGCCCACATCCAGAGGAGCCCCGTTTCGCCTCATAGCTGGAGATGAGGGGTCCTTTTGCTACTTGGTCCGGAAAGAATTCTGTGAGTCCCCGTCGCATCTCAAGGGGAGGCGCTCTCCACAGGAAAGGCGAGAGGAACTCCAGGGTCGTGCCACCATTCCCAGAGTACCCCAGATGTCTCAGTCCATTACAGAGGAACCTGTTTTCCCTGCACTGCCTCGACTTTCACGCCGAGGATCGTCTCCCACCACGGTGGCACGTGGGACAGCCCTGTGGAAAGCCTCGAGGGAAAGCCACAGTTCCCTTGATGCACGTGACGGGAATCGTGACACTGCTGCTACCGCTCTGCAGGGAAGCGCACGTGCATGCCTCCTTTCGAGATGAGGACTTACTCCCCTGGGGAGACTCCAGAAGCACCCCATGATCCATGTCAGCACTTTAGAGGAATCCTCAGGTTCCGGCCACTACTCCACACAAGGTCTTAGGCCCGGCATCGACGGGAAAGGAATCCCGAGAGGCTCCCGAGTAACTCGCATGGGGACTGGCCAGTCCTAAGGCGATAAGAGCAGGTCCCTTTCGTCACCGTGGTAAGACGAGAGCACCTGCTGCATCTCGAGAAAATCCAGGAGGTTCTGCCCTCCAGGCTAGATGAGGCCCATTTCCGCTGAGGCGTTGAGGTTAATCACATCTAACCTCTAGAAAGTCCAAAGGGTCCTTCACACCCTTTCTGCAACTCAAGAAGTTCCCCGACATACCCGTCTCCACTCGAGAGGAAGCAAGAGGGCCCCGCCCACATCCAGAGGAGCCCCGTTTCCGCCTCGTAGCTCGTGATGAGGGATCCTTTGGCTGCTTGTTCGGGAAAGAATTCTGGGCATTCCTGTCGCATCTCAAGAGGAGGTGCTCTCCACAGAAAAGGCGAGAACTCCAGCGTCGTGCCACCATTCCCAGAGACCCCCAGATGTCTCAGTCCATTCCAGAGGAACCTGTTTTCCTGCACTGCCTCGACTTTCACGCCAAGGCTCGACTCCCACCACGGTGGCACGTGGGACAGCCCTGTGGGAAAGCCTCGTTGCAAAACCTCGGGGGAAAGCCTCGAGGGAAAGCCACAGATCCCTTGATCCATGCGACGGGTGCATGACATTGCTGCTACCGCTCTGGTGGAAAGCGAACGTGCATGCCCCCATTCGAGACGAGGACTTACTCCCCTGGGGAGACTCCAGAAGTACCCTAAGATCCATGTCAGCACTGGAGAGGAATCCTCAGGTTCCGACCCCGACTCCACACAAGGTCTTAGGACCCGGCATCGAAGGGAGAGGACCACGAGAGGCCCCCGAGCAACTCGCATGGGGACTGTCCTTTCCTGAGGCCACCAGAGCGGGTCCCTTAGGTCACCGTCCTAAGACGAAAGGACCTGCGGCAACTCGAGAAAATCCAGGAGGTTTTGCCCTTCAGGCTAGATGAGGCCCATTTCCGCTGAGGCCTCACGAGGCTAATCACACCTAACCTCTGGAACTTCCAAACGTCCTTCACACCCTTGCTGCAACTCAAGAAGTTCCCCGACATACCCGCCCTAACCCTAAAGGAAGCACGAGGGTCCCGCTCACATCCAGAGGAGCCCCGTTTCCGCCTCGTAGCTCGAGATGAGGGATCCTTTCTCTGCTTGGTCTGGAAAGAATTCCCGTGTCCAATCTCAAAAGGAGGAGCTCTCCACAGGAAAGGCGAGAGGAACTCCAGGGTCTTGTCACCATTCCCAGAGTCCCCCAGATGTCTCAGTCCATTCCAGAGGAACCTGTGTTCCCTGCACTGCCTCGACTTTCATGCCAAGGATCGACTCCCACCAAGGCGGCACGTGGGACAGCCCTGTGGGAAAGCCTCGTGGGAAAGCCTCGTGGGAAAGCCTAGACAGAAAGGCGCAGATCCCTTGATCGACGCTATGGGAAGCGTGACACTGCTGCACCCGCTTTGGAGGAAAGCGAAAGTGCATGCCCCCTCTTGAGAAGAGGACTTACTGCCCTGGGGAGGCTCCAGAAGTAGCCCAAGTTCCATGTCAGCACTGGAGAGGAATCCTCATGTTCCGGGCTCTACTCCACAGAAGGTCTTAGTCCCCGGCATCAAAGGGAGAGGAATCCCAGGAGACCCCCGAGCAACTCGAATGGGGACTGAGCAGTCCTGAGGCCACCAGAGCGGGCCCTATCGTCACCGTCGTAAGACGACAGCATCTGCCGGAACTCGAGAAAATCCAGGATATTTTGCCCTCCAGGCTAGATGAGGACCATTTCCGATGAGGCGTCTCGAGGCTAATCACATCTAACATCTGGAACTTCCAAAGGGTGCTTCACAACCTTGCTGCAACTCAAGAAGTTCCCCGACAACCCGTCTCCATTCTAGAGGAAGCACGAGGGTCACGCCCACATCCAGAGGAGCCCAGTTTTCACCTCTTAGCTCGAGATGAGGGATCCTTTCGCTGCTTGGTCGGGAAAGAATTCTGGGCATTCCTGGCGCATCTCAAGAGGAGGCGCTCTCCAGAGGAAAGGCGAGAGGAACTCCAGGGTCTTGTCTCCATTCCCAGAGTCCCACATATCTTTCAGTCCATTCCAGAGGAACCTGTTTTCCCTTCACTGCCTCAACTTTCATGCCGAGGATCGACTCCCACCACGGTGGCACGTGGGACAGCCCTGTGGGAAAGCCTCGAGGGAAAGCCACAGATCCCTTGATTGACGCGACGGGAAGCGTGACACTGCTGCTACGGCACTGGAGGAAAGCGCACGTGCATGCCCCCATTCGAGATGAGGACTTACTCCCATGGGGAGACTGCAGAAATAACCCAAGATCCATGTCAGCACTGCAGAGGAATCCTCAGGTTCTGGCCCCGACTCCACACAAGGACTTAGGCCCCGGCATCGAAGGGAGAGGAACCCCGAGAGGCGCCCGAGCAACTCGCATGGGGACTGGCCTTTCCTGAGGCCACCAGAGTGGGTCACTTAGGTCACCGTCGTAAGACGAAAGTACCTGCGGCAACACGAGAAAATCCAGGAGGTTTTGCCCTTCAGGCTAGATGAGGCCCATTTCCGCTGAGGCGTCACGAGGCTAATCACACTTAACCTGTGGAACTTCCAAAGGTCCTTCACACCCTTGCTGCAACTCAAGAAGTTCCCCGACATACCCGGCCTAACTCTCAAGGAAGCACGACGGTCCCGCCCACATCCAGAGGAGCCCCGTTTCCGCCTCGTAGCTCGAGATGAGGGATTCTTTCTCTGCTTGGTCTGGAAAGAATTCCCGGCGTACCTGTCGAATCTCAAAAGGAGGCACTCTCCACAGGAAAGGCGAGAGGAACTCCAGGGTCTTGTCACCATTCCCAGAGACCCCAGATGTCTCAGTCCATTCCAGAGGAACCTGTGTTACCTGCACTGCCTCGACTTTCATGCCGAGGATCGACTCCCACCAAGGTGGCACGTGGGACAGCCCTGTGGGAAAGCCTCGTGGGAAAGCCTCGTGGGAAAGCCTGGAGGGAAAGCCACAGATCCCTTGATCCACGCGCCGGGAAGCGCGACACTGCTGCTACCGCTCTGGAGGAAACCGCAGGTGCATGCCCCCATTCGAGACGAGGACTTACTCCCCTGAGGAGACTCCAGAAGTACCCCAAGAACCAAGTCAGCACTGGAGAGGAATCCTCAGGTTCCCGCCCCGACTCCACACAATGTCTTAGGCCCTGGCATCGAAGGGAGAAGAATCCCAGAGGCCCGCGAGCAACTCACTGGGGGACTGGCCAGTCCCGAGGCCACCAGAGCGGGTCCCTGAGGTCCCTGTCTTAAGTCGAGAGCACCTGCCACAACTCGAGAAAATCCAGGAGGTTTTGCCCTCCAGGCGAGATGAGGCCCATTTCCACTGAGGCTTCACGAGGCTAATCACACCTAACCTCTGGAACTTCCAAAAGGTCCTTCACACCCTTGCTGCAGCTCAAGAAGTTCCCCGACATACCCGTCTCCACTCGAGAGGAAGCACGAGGGTCCCGCCCACATCCAGAGGAGCCCCGTTTCCGCCTCTTAGCTGGAGATGAGGGATCCTTTCGCTGCTTTGTCGGGAAAGAATTCTGGACGTTCCCGTCACATCTCAAGAGGAGGCGTTCTCCACAGGAAGGCGAGAGGAACTCAAGGGTCGTGCCACCATCCCAGAGTCCCCCAGGTGTCTCAGTCCATTCCAGAGGAACCTGTTTTCCCTGACTTCCTCGACTATCATGGCGAGGATCGACTCCCACCACGATGGCACCTGGGACAGCCCTGTGGGAAAGCCTCGTGGGAAAGCATCGAGGGAAAGCCACAGATCTCTTGATCCACGCGATGGGAAGCGTGACACTGCTGCTACCGCTCTGGAGGAAAGCGCTCGTGCATGCCCCCATTCAAGATGAGGACTGACTCCCCTGGGGAGACTCCAGAAGTACCCCAAGATCCATGTCAGCACTGGAGAGGAATCCTCAGGTTCTGGGCCCGACTCCACAAAAGGTCTTAGGCCCAGGCATTGACGAGAAAGGAATCCAGGAGGCCCATGAGCATCGATTGGGGACTGGCCAAACCTGAGGCCACCAGAGCGGGTCCCTAAGGTAACCGTCGTAAGACGGGAGAACCTGCTGCAACTCGAGAAAATCCAGGAGGTTCTCCCCTCCAGGCTTGATGAGGCCCATTTCTGATGAGGCATCTCTAGGCTAATCACATCTAACCTCTGGAACTTCCAAAGGGTGCTTCACAACCTTGCTGCAACTCAAGAAGTTCCCTGACATACCCGGCTCCACTCTAGAGGAAGCACGAGTGTCCTGCAAACATCCAGAGGAGCCCCGTTTCCGCCTCGTAGCTCGAGATGAGGGATCCTTTCGCTGCTTGGTCGGGAAAGAATTCCCGGCGTTCCCGTCCCATCTCAACAGGAGGCCCTCTCCACAGGAAAGGCGAGAGGAACTCCAGTGTCGTGCCACCAATCCAAGAGTCCCCCAGAATTCTCAGTCCATTCCAGAGGAACCTGTTTTCCCTGCACTGCGTCGACTTTCACGCCGAGGATCGAATCACACCACGGTGGCAAGAGGGACAGCCCTGTGGGAAAGCCTCGTGGGAAAGCCTCGTGGGAAAGCCTCGAGGGAAAGCCACAGATCCCTTGATCCAGGCGATGGGAAGCGTGACACTACTGCTACAGCTCTGGAGGAAAGCGCACGTGCATGGCCCCATTCGAGACGAGGAGTTACTCCCCTGGGGAGACTCCAGAAGTACCCAAGAACCATGTGAGCACTGGAGAGGAATCCTCAGGTTCCGGACCTGACACCACTCAAGGTCAAAGGCCCCGTCATCAAAGGGAGAGGAATCCCGAGAGGCCCCCGAGCAACTCGCATGTGGACTGGCCTTTCCTGAGGCCACCAGAGCGGGTCCCTGAGGTCCCCGTTGTAAATCGAGAGCACCTGCCGCAACTCGAGAAAATCAAGGAGGTTTTAACCTCCCGGCGAGATGAGACCCATTTCCGCTGAGGCTTCTCAAAGCTAATCACACCTAACCTCTGGAACTTCCAAAAGGTCCTTCACACCCTTACTGCTACTCAAGAAGTTGCCTGACATACCCGTCTCCACTCTAGAGGAAGCACGAGGGTCCCGGGCATATGCAGAGGAGCCCCGTTTCCGCCTCGTAGCTCGAGATGAGGGACATTTCGCCTCTTTGTCGGGAAAGAGTTCCCGGCATTCCCCTCTCACCTCAAGAGGAGGCGCTCTCCACAGGAAAGGCGAGAGGAACTCCAGGGTCGTGCTACCATTCCAAGAGTCCCCCAGATGTCTCAGTCCATACCAGAGGAACCTGTTTTCCCTGCAATGAGTCGACTTTCACGCCGAGGATTGACTCCCACCACGGGGGCACGTGGGACAGCCCTGTGGGAAAGCGTCGTGCAAAAGCCTCGAGGGAAAGCCAAAGATCCCTTGATCCAGGCGTTGGGAAGCGTGACACAGCTGCTACCGCTCTGGAGGAAAGAGCACGTGCATGCCCCCATCCGAGACGAGGACTTACTCCCCTGGGGAGACTCGAGAAGTACCCCAAGATCCATGTCAGCACTGGAGAGGAATCCTCAGGTTCTGGCCCGGCCTCCACACAAGGTTTAAGGCCCCGGCATCGAAGGGAGAGGAATCCCAAAAGGCCCGCAAGCAACTCGAATGGGGACTGGCCTTTCCTGAGGCCACCAGAGCGGGTCCCATAGGTCACCATCGTAAGTGGAGAGCACCTGCCGCAACTCGTGAAAATCCAGGAGGTTCTCCCCTCCAGGCTAGATGAGGCCCATTTCCACTGAGGATTCTCGAGGCTAATCACACCTAACCTCTGGAACTTCTTAAAGGTCCTTCAAAGCCCTGCTGCAACTCAAGAAGTTTCCCGACATACTCGTCTCCACTCGAGAGGAAGCACGAGGGTCCCGCCCACATCCAGAGGAGCCCCGTTTCCGCCTCGTAGCTCGAGATGAGGGATCCCTTCCCTGCTTGTTAGGGAAAAAATTCCCTGCGTTCCCGTCGCATCTCAAGAGGAGGCATTCTCCACAGGAAAGGCGAGAGGAATTCCAGGGTCCTGCCTCCATTCCAAGAGTCCCCCAGATGTCTCAGTCCATTCCAGAGGAACCTGTTTTCCCTGCACTGCATCGACTTCCACGCCGAGGATCGACGCACAGCACGGTGGCACGTGGGAAAGCGCTGTGGGTAAGACTCATGGAAAGCCTCGTGGGAAAGAGTCTAGGGAAAGCCACAGATCCCTTGATCCACCCTACAGGAAGCGTGACACTGTTGCTACAACTCGGGAGGAAAGCGCACGTGCATGCCCCCTCTCGAGACGAGGACTGACTCCCTGGGGGAGACTCCCGAAGTACCCCAAGACCAATGTCAGCACTGGAGAGGAATCCTCAGGTTCCGGCCATGACTACCAACAATGTCTTGGGCCCCAGCATGGACGGGAGAGGCATCCCGAGAGGCCCCCTACTAATTCGCATGGGGACTGGATTTCCTGAGGCCACCAGAGCGGGTCCCTAAGGTCCCCATCGTAAGTCGAGAGCACCTGCCGCAACTCGAGAAAATCCAGGAGGTTTTGCCCTCCAGGCGAGATGAGGCCCATTTCCGCTGAGGCTTCTCCAGGCTAATCACACCGAACCTCTGGAACTTCCAAAAGGACCTTCACACAGTTGCTGCAACACAAGAAGTTCCCCAACTACCCATCTCCACTCTAGAGGAAACACGATGGTCCCGCCCACATCGAGAGGAGCCCCGTTGCCGCATCGTAGTTCCCGATGAGGGATCCTTTCCCTGCTTGGTTGGGAAAGAATTCTGGGCGTTACAGTCGCATCTCAATAGGAGGCGCTCTCCATAGGAAAGGCGAGAGGAACTCCAGGGTCGTTCCACCATTCCCAGAGTCTTCTAGATGTCCCAGTACAGTCCAGAGGAAACTGTTTTCGACTCACACCACGGTGGCACGTGGGACGGCCCTGAGGGATAGCCTTGTGGGAAAGCCTCGTGGGAAAGCCTCATGGGAAATCCTCAGGGGAAAGACAAAGATCCCATGATCGACACGACGGGAAGGGTGACACTGCTGCTACCGCTCTGGAGGAAAGCGCACGTGCATGCCTCCATTCGAGACGCGGACTTAGTCCCCTGGGGAGACTCCAGAAGTACCCCAAGATCCATGTCAGCACTGGAGAGGAATCCTCACGTTCCGGCCCCGACTCCACACAAGGTCTTAGGCCCCGGCATCGAAGTGAGAGGAATCCCGAGAGGCCTCCTAGTAACTCGCATGGGGACTGGCCTTTCCTGAGGCCACCAGAGGGGGTCCCTGAGGTCCCCGTCCTAAGTGGAGAGAACCTGCCAGAACTAGAGAAAATCCAGGAGGTTTTGACCTCCAGGCGAGATGAGGCCCAATTCCGCTGAGGCTTCTCGAGGCTAATCACACCAAACCTCTGGAACTTCCAAAAGGTCCTTCACACCCTTACTGCAACTCAAAAAGTTCCCCGACATACCCGTTCCTCTTCCCATTCTGCCATAATTGTGATGACATCTGCATATCTAAGTTTATTGCTATTTCTTCCGGGAATCTTGATTCCAGCTCACGTATCTTCCATCCCAGCATTTTTCATGATGTAGTCTGCATATAAGTTAATAAAACAGGGTGACAATATACAGCCTTGACATACTCCTTTTCCTTTTTGGAACCAGTCTGTTGTTCCATGTCCTGCTCTAACCTTCATACAGATTTCTCAAGAGGCAGGTTAGGTGGTCTAGTATTCCCTTCTCTTTCAGAATTGTGGCTAAAACAGCAGTATAAGGACCTTTCCGATGTCAGGCCAAGGAATTGTGTTTCCAGTCATTGAGCCACACCTGATCACTGAGCACAAATTCATGAATCTGTTCCTCAAGGGGGAATGATATTTTTTTTTACACAAACTTAGTTACCTGATTTATTACCTTACCTAATTGTTCCAGCTGCTGTGAAATCCCACCTGCTTACTTGTGGCAAATCTGCTAACACCTGCCTCATTGTGGGGTGGGGGGTTCTCCCATCGAAAATTTCATAAGGACAACAACTATGGGAACGTGCAGTTACCCGTAATATGAGTAAGTCTGCCAGAAGCAAGCCCATCCATGTACAGTCAGTCTCTATGATCCATTTTGAAAGAGTCTCTTGAAGAGTTTGGTTGTTTCTTTCCACCATTCCAGAACACAGGGGCCTATATGCTGTATGTAATTTCCACTGATATTTAGAGCTTCACATACCTGTTAATTAACGCGGCTACAAAGACAGGGCCATTGTCGGATTCTATACTGGTTGGAAACCCAAGTCTGTGAATTATTTCTCAAATCAGCGAGCTACTTCATTTTCTTTTTCAGATCAGGTAGTGAAGGCCTCTGCCCAACCAGAGAAGGTACCTACTATTCTAGTAAGTAATGATAACAGGTGACTGCCTTTGCTTCCCTGAAGGGACACTCGCTTTCCCTGCATCCTGAGAACTCCACGTCTCAGCCAGTTGGAAAAGCGCTTCTTGGAGGTCATTATTCAGGGGCAATTTCCCCTGGAGCCCAGGGCCATAGGGAGCGGCTCCACACTCCCAGGGAAAGGCAGAGCCACAGCCACACATCTGTCCCATCCCCTTTGCTCTGTAGGAGAGCTCTAGTGAGCCTAGGTCTGTCAGGAAAGTTCTTGGCTCCTATGGGGACACATTCTATGTGTGAAACTGCATACAGGACCGAGGGGCCACAGGGCGCCTGTTTCTCTCGGGGCCGGAGGGGTGGGGGGCCTGAAGCAGTGCGGCCCAGCAACAGCTTCCACATCCATCCAATTGCTCTTTTCTTACCTCTGATAGAACTAGCTTTGTTCCAGCCTTTGGCAATTTGGAGGCAAGCGGGCCCCACTTCCTCCCCAAGGAGGCATGGGACCTACTTTGAGTGGAAAGGCCCCTCACGGAGCTGAACCCAGGAAGGCACCCAGTCATGTCTGACACATTGCTGCATCCTGCTTCTTCATGAGCAATACCGCGGTGCTGCCTCTGGAATATCGGTCCTCTGAGCAGACCTGGAGGTCTCCCCTTGAAGAAGCTAACCAGTTTCTTCCAAATACAGGCTTGCAAACACACACTGGGTGGCTGCCTCTTCTTCCCTGAAGGACGATCACTTTCCCCGCATCCTGTGAACTCTGCATCCCAGCCTGCTGGAAAAGCGCTTCTTGGAGGTCATTTTTCAGGGACAATTTTCCCTGGAGCCCGGGGCTGTAGGCAGGGCCCCATGCTCGCTGGGAAAGGCAGAGTCACATCCACAGTCTGTTCTATCCCTTTTGCCCTGTAGGAGAGCTCTAGTGAGCCTAGGTCTGTCAGGAAAATTCTTGGCTCCTATGGGGACACACCCTGTGTGTTAACCTGCATATCGGACCTAGGGGCCACAGGGCGCCCGTTCCTCTCGGGGGGGACCCTGAAGTGGTGCGGCCCAACAACAGCCTGAACATGCATCCAATTGTTCTTTTCTTCCTTCTGATAGAGCTAGCTTTGCTTCTCACTTTGGCATTTCGGATGCCAGGGGCAGCCCCACCGCTGTTGTCCTGGGGTCTATTGGAGGTTCCAGCTCTATTGGACCCCAGCATGGCACCCGACCCCCTCAGACACACTCCCGCAGCCTCCTTCCCCATGGGCAGGACTGTTCTGACCTAGGAATGTGTTCCCAAGGCTCAGAAAATGCAGGGAGACACACGGCCCTGACTCTGGAACTGAGGCCGTTGGAGCAGGCCTGGAGGTCTGACGTCTGAGACGCAAACACTTGCTGCAAGATACAGGTGTGAAAACACACTCTCTGGGGCTGCCTTTCCTTCCTCCAAGGAAGATAGCTTTTCCAGTCTCCTCCGTGCTGAGTCATACAAGGCTGGAAAGGTCTGGCTTAGAGGGCATTTCTCAGCGGCAATGGCCCCTGAGGCCCTGCACCCAGGGAGGGATCCTACCCTCCCAGGGGAAGTCAAAGCAACCTCCAAACAGCTGTTCTATCATGTTTCCTCTGCAGGAGGGAGCTAGTGAGCCCAGGTCTGTCTGGAACGTTCTTGGATCCTGCGGGGAAATCATCCTGGGAGCCCACCTGGATACCAGTCGTAGGGGCTAACATTTGCATTTTTCTTCCTTGGAGCCCTAACGCAGTACAGCCTAGCAACTGCTTGAAAATCCATCCTGTTGCTGTTTTCTTCCCTCTGACAGAGCGAGCTTTGCTCCCCACTTTGGGATTTCAGAAGCAAGGTGGTGGCCTGCAACTCCTTGCCTGGGGTCCATTGGAGGTGCAAGGTGCCCTCGACCAGGTGACCCCAGCATGGCACCTGGCCCCCTCAGACACACTCCCGCAGCCTGCTTCCCCATGGGCAGGACTGCTCTCACCTAGGAATGTGTTTGCGAGGCCAGGAAACTGCAGGGAGACACAAGGCCCTGATTCTGGAATGGAGTCTGTTGGAGCAGGCCTGCAGGTCTTATGTCTAACAAGCCAAACACTTGCTGCAAGATACAGGCCTGAAAACACACTCTTGGGCTGCCTTTCCTTCCTCCAAGGAAGAGAGTTTTCTCAGCCTCCTGTGGGCTGAGAGTCACACAGGGCTGAAAAGCACTTACTGGGAGATGAGTTTTCATTGGCCATGGCCCCTGAGGCCCTGTGCTCAGGGAGGGCTCCCTCCCTCCCAGGGAAAGTCAAAGGAAGCTCCAAACGGCTGTTCAATCATGTTTCTGAGAGAGTCATTGCCAAGGCAGGTTTATAAGAAGTTCAAGGGTCCCCAAGGAGAGAGGGGTCTAGAATTCTCAAGGAGGAAGAAAGGACACACTTTTTTTTCCCTCTACATTCCTTAGGATTATATAACAATCATGCATCCTTCTTGAGGACGGTCTCTGGAAAAACCTTCTGGCTAATCCTGTTATCTTAAAATGTAAATTATGGGAGTAGGTCTAGTGAGTCTTTACAACCTCCACACATTCTTTTGTTCATTGTAATAACTTATTGGAGAGTATATAACTCCATTACTAACGCTAGCAAGGGGGTACGCTTTCTGCCCCTTGTGATGTCTCTGTCAGAAGCTTTCTCTATCTCCTTTCTACTTGAATAAAACTCGATTGCACAAAAGCTCTGAGCAATCAAGCCTCATCTTGGGCCCTGGATTGAATTCTTCTCCTCCATGAGCCAAGAATCCCAGCATCTTTTCGTGGTTCAGCAACAATATTTCATTTCCTCTGCAGGAGAGAGCTAGTGAGCTTAGGTCTGTCTGGAACATTCTTGGATCCTGTGGGGAAAATATCCTGTGCACACATCTGGATACTGGGCCTAGAGGCCAAAATTCGCATTTCTTTCCCGCGGAGCCCTCACGTGGTGTGACTTAGCAACCGCTTGAAAATCCATCCCATTGCCGTTTTCCTCCTTCTGACAGAGCTAGCTTTGTTCCCTGCTTTGGGATATCTCAACCGAGGGGCCGGTCCATAGCTACTCGCCTGGGGCCCATTGGATGTGCAAGGTGCCCTCGACTAGGTGACCCTAGCATGGCACTCAGCCCGCTCAGACACACTCCCGAGGCTTCTTTCTCACGGGAAGCACTGCTCCAACCTAGGAATGTGTCTGCAATGCTTGGAAAGTGCAGTGAGACACACAGCCCTGACTCTGGAATTGAGGCCCTCAGAGCAAGCCTGCAGCTCTGATGTCTGAGAAGCAAAACACTTGCTGCAAAGAGAGGCCTGAAAACACACTCTCTGTGGATGACTTTCCTTCTTCTAAGGAAGACAGTTTTCCCAGTCTCCTGCTTCCTGCATGTCACACAGCTGGAATGCGCTTGCTTGGATGTCGTGATTCAGTGGCAATGACCCCTGAGGCCCTTTGCCCAGGGAGGGCTCCCACACTCATAGGCAAATCAAAGCAACTTCCAAGTGAGTCAGCTCTTCACATCAAGTGGCCAAAGTATTGGAGTTTCAGGTTCAGTATTAGTCCTTCCAATGGATATTCAGACCTGATTTCCTTTAGGATGGAGTGGGTGCGTCTCCTTGTAGTCTAAGCGACCTACAAGCATCTTCTCCAACACCACAGTTCAAAAGCATCAAATTTTCAGCTGTCACTTTCTTTATAGTACATCTTTCATATCCATCCATGACATATGGAAAAACCATAGCCTTGACCGGATGGATCTTTGTTGGCAAAGCAACGTCTCGGCTTTTTAATATGCTGTCTAGTTTGGTCATCACTTTTCTTCCAAGTCATAAATATGTTTTAAGTTCATGGAGGCAGCCATCACCTGCAGTGATTTCCAAGCCCCAAAAATAGTCTGCTGCTGTTTCCAATGTTTTCCCATCTATTTGCCATGAAGTGATGAGACTGGATGCAATGATTTTAGTTTTCTGAATGCTGAGCTTTAAGCTAACTTTTTCACTCTCCTCTTTCACTTTCATCAGGAGACTCTTTAGCTCTTCTTCACTTTCTGCCATAAGGGTGGTGTCATCTGAATATCTGAGATTATTGATATTTCTCCCAGCAACCTTGATTCCAGCGTGTGCTTCCTCCAGCCCAGTGTTTCTCATGCTGTACTCTGCATATAAGTTAAATAAGCAGGGTGACAATATACAGCCTTGACATGTTCCTTTTCCTATTTAGAACCAGTCTGTTGTTCCATGTCCAGTTCGAACTGTTTCTTCCTGACCTGCATACAGGTTTCTCAAGAGACAGGTCAGGTGGTCTGGTATTCCCATCTCTTTCAGAATTTTTCCCAGTTTCTTGTGATCCACACAGTCAAAGGCTTTGGCATTGTCAATAAAGCAGAAATATATTTTTTTTTTTCTGGAACTCTCTTGCTTTTTCAATGAGCCAGTGGATGTTGGCAATTTGATCTCTGGTTTCTCTGCATTTTTTAAATCCCTCTTGAACATCTGGAAGTTCACAGTTCATGTGAACTTGGAGAATTTTGAACATTACTTTACTAGTGTGTGAGATGAGTGCAATTGTGCAGCTGCTTGAATATTCTTTGTCATTGCCTTTCTTTGGGATTGGAATGAAAACTGACCTAATGACTAGATGTTTTCAATTGCATATGCTGAAAGAACTGGCTGTGCAGTTCTGAAGAAAAAAAAATCATTTTAACCCATTTTCTCTGAAGTGCAAGGCATATCATGGCCATCCCTGAATCATAAAGTCACCTTTTCTTTATGTAGTCATAGTTTCATGCCTAAATTATAGGCCAACTCGTGCTCAACTTGACTCTGATGTCAGGGGCAGATCAACTGATAAAAAGCTTGGATTGTCCCT
Organism: Ovis canadensis; assembly: GCF_042477335.2. NCBI lineage: Eukaryota > Metazoa > Chordata > Mammalia > Artiodactyla > Bovidae > Ovis > Ovis canadensis. Next base: position 13,635,967 of record NC_091254.1, on the reverse strand, counting down.
CTGGAGGAAAGTGAGATCTTGGTCCCACGAGAAGAATCTGAAGGGTTAAGGGAACTTGCAAGAGTGGGGAAAGCTTAGTCCATCCTACATGTACCAAAATCTTAAATAAGGCTTATTTACTTTACCGAAGTAAAGAAAAAAAAAAACAGATGATGAAAACAATTATAAATCAATGAAAGGTAGAGAAACTCATAGTCTGTGATCAAAAATTGCATTCTAAGAAAACTTTGTTCTCTTAACCTAGAGAGGAGACTAAATTGCATCTGGTACCAGCTTACCAGAAGACAAGCAAACAAACAAACAAATTATCAGTAAGCTTAAAAAAAGTATTTTCCATATATCTTGAAGTAGCAGTATTTCTGCAAAGGCATCAGTGTGAAACCATAGAGGACATGGTTAAAACCTGATGAAATAGAAATTGACAATGTCATCTGGTCACTGCTGCGACTTGAAATGCTTTAATATGATAACTAGAATTATAACTGACAGCATTTGACCAGGACATATCAGATTTTCACGGATGTCACATAATTTCTAGGATATCTATATTAGGAACTGAAGGAATCTTTGAACCTAGGAAAGAAAACAACAGTCTCAAAGGCCCTTGCTGAGTCATCTATCAGCAAGGAATGTCTTTGCAAGGATCGCAAAGTGAAGGGAAAATACACCGACCTGCCTCTGCAACTTCGGTCCTCTGAGCAGATCTGGAGGTCTCCCTTTGTATAAGCTAACCTGTTCCTTCCAAATAGAGGTTTGCAACACAAAACAAGTGGCCGCCTATTCTTCCCCGAAGGAGGCTCTCTTTCCCCACATCCTGCGAACTCCCTTTCCCAGCCTCCTGGAAAAGTGCTTCTTGCAGTTCCTTTCAGAAAATCCTATGGACAGAGAAGCCTGGTAGGCTGCAGTCCATGGGGTCGCTGAGGGTCGGACACGACTGAGCGACTGCACTTTCATTTTCACTTTCATGCATTGGAGAAGGCAATGGCAACCCACTTACTGTTCTTGCCTGGAGAATCCCAGGGACGGGGGAGCCTAGTGGGCTACCGTCTATGGCGTCGCACAGAGTCGAACACGACTGAAGCAACTTAGCAGCAGCAGCAGCAGCAGCAGCAGCAGCAGCAGCAGCAGCAGCAGCAGCAGTTCCTTTCTTAGGGGCAGTTATCCCTGAGATTGGGACCTGGAAAGGCAGAGCCACCTCCACACACACATCTTTTCTGTCCCCTTTCCTCTGGAGGAGAGCTCTAGTGAGCCTAGGTCTGTCAGGAAAATTCTTGGCTTTGACGGGATCACACCCAGTGTGTGAACCTGCATACCCGACCTAGGGGCCACAGGGCACCTGTTTTGCTCGAGTGGGTCCTGGAGGGGTGCAGCATAGCAAGAGCTTAAAAATCCATCCAATTTGTCTTTCTTTTACCTCGGAGAGAACGAGTTTGCTCCACCTCCACCCTTTGGCAGTGTGGAGGGAAGAGGGCACAACCCTCTCCCAAAGGGGACATAGGGCCTACCAGGAGAGAAAGGCCCCTTGAGGAGCTGAGCCCAGGTAGGCAGCCAGTGATGTCAAGCACACTCCCGCTGCTTGCTTCTTCATGGGCACTCCGACAATCTGCTAGGAATGTCTTGGCAAGGATCTCAAAGGGAAGGGGAGATACATGGCCCTGTCTCTGGAACTTCAGTCCTCTGAGCAGATCTGGAGGTCTTGAGTTGTATAAGCAAACCTGTTCCTTCCAAATAGAGGCTTGCAAACACACCCCCGGTGGTTGCCTCTTCTTCCCCGAAGAAGTCTTTCTTTCCCCACATGCTGCGAACTCCCTGTCCCAACCTCCAAGATTAGCACTTCTTGCCATTCCTTTCTTAGAGGCAGTTATCCCTGAGCTTGGGGCTGTAGGGAGTAGCCCCACACTCACAGGGAAAGGCAAAGACTCCTCCATACATCTCCTCTATCCCCTTTGCTCTGGAGGAGAGCTTTAGTGAGCCTAGGTCTTTCAGGAAAATTGTTGGCTTGGACAGGATCTCACCCTGTTTGTGAACCTGCATACCCAACCGGGGGCCACAGAGCACCTGTTTCAGTAAAGTGGGCCCTGAAAGGGTGCAGCCTAGCAAGAGCTTGAAAATCCATTCAGTTGCTGTTTTTGTACCTCTGACAGAGCGAGCTTTGCTCCACCCTTTGGCAGTGTGAGAAAAGAGGCATGACACCCTCCCCAAGGGGACAAGTGGACTACTTCAAGAGGAAAGGCCCCTTGTGGAGTTGAGGCACACAGTCGTGTCAAACACACTCCCACTGCTTGCTTCTTCATGGGCACTCCCGCTATCAGCTAGGAATGTCTTTGCAGTGATCACAAAGGGAAGGGGAGATACACGGCCCTGCCTCTGGACCTCCGCTGCTCTGAGCAAATCTGGTCTCCCCTTGTTGGTCAAGTTCAAGTTCAAGGTCAAGGTCAAGTTCAAGGTGAAAGTCAAGTCCAAGGTCAAGGTCAAAGTCAAGGTCAAGGTCAAGTTTAAGTTTAAGGGCAAGGACAATGTAAGGGCAAGGACAAGGTAAGGCCAAGGACAAGGCCTAGGGAAGGCCAAGCCCAAGGCCAAGGGCAAGGGCAAGGGCAACGCCAAGGGTAAGGCCAAGGCCCAGGCCAGGGCCAAGGCCAAGGCCGACAAAGCGAAGCCCAAACCCCGTAACGCCTGACAGAAGGCAGAAGGCACTAGGCCCCTGTGCAGAGGAAGCCACTGAAGGCGGCAAGGCCACAGAGCTCCCCGATTCCGTTCCCACAGGAAGATGTAAGGATAAAGGGCCTCATCCCAGCACAGCACCCGCTCCCACCGGACCCCGCCCCCCGCAGACTCGTGGAAAAGCCTCGTGGGAAATCCTCAAGGGAAAGCCACTGATCCCATGATCGATGCGACCGGAAGCGTGACACTGCTGCTACAGCTCGAGAGGAAAGCGCACATGCATGCCACCTCTCGAGACGAGTACTGACTCCCCTGGGGAGAGTCCAGAAGTACCCCAAGTTCCATGTCAGCACTGGAGAGGAATCCTCAGGTTCCGGCCCCGACTCCACACAAGGTCTTTGGCCCTGGCATCGAAGGGAGAGGAATCCCAAAAGGCCCGCGAGCAACTCGCATGGGGACTGGCCAGTCCTGAGGACACCAGAGCGAGTCCCATAGGTCACCGTCATAAGACGAGAGCACCTGCCCCAACTCGAAAAAATCCAGGAGGTTCTCCACTCCAGGCTAGATGAGGCCCTTTTCTGCTGAGGCATCTCACTGATAATGACATCTAACCTCTGGAACTTCCAACAGGTACTTCACACCCTTGCTGTAACTGAATAAGAATCACGTGGGCCCCACGGGGAAATCACGTGGGCCCCACCCGGAAATCACGTGGGGCCCACCCGGAAATCACGTGGGGCCCACCCGGAAATCACGTGGGCCCCACCCGGAAATCACGTGGCCCCACCCGGAAATCACGTGGGCCCCACCCGGAAATCACGTGGGGCCCACCCGGAAATCACGTGGGCCCCACCCGGAAATCACGTGGCCCCACCCGGAAATCACGTGGGCCCCACCCGGAAATCACGTGGGCCCCACGGGGAAATCACGTGGGCCCCACCCGGAAATCACGTGGGCCCCACCCGGAAATCACGTGGGGCCCACCCGGAAATCACGTGGGGCCCACCCGGAAATCACGTGGGGCCCACCCGGAAATCACGTGGGCCCCACCCGGAAATCACGTGGGCCCCACCCGGAAATCACGTGGGCCCCACACGGAAATCACGTGGGGCCCACCCGGAAATCACGTGGGCCCCACCCGGAAATCACGTGGGCCCCACCCGGAAATCACGTGGGCCCCACCCGGAAATCACGTGGGCCCCACGGGGAAATCACGTGGGCCCCACGGGGAAATCACGTGGGCCCCACGGGGAAATCACGTGGGCCCCACCCGGAAATCACGTGGGCCCCACCCGGAAATCACGTGGGCCCCACCCGGAAATCACGTGGGCCCCACCCGGAAATCACGTGGGGCCCACCCGGAAATCACGTGGGCCCCACCCGGAAATCACGTGGGCCCCACCCGGAAATCACGTGGGCCCCACGGGGAAATCACGTGGGCCCCACCCGGAAATCACGTGGGCCCCACCCGGAAATCACGTGGGCCCCACCCGGAAATCACGTGGGCCCCACCCGGAAATCACGTGGGCCCCACCCGGAAATCACGTGGGCCCCACCCGGAAATCACGTGGGGCCCACCCGGAAATCACGTGGGCCCCACCCGGAAATCACGTGGGCCCCACCCGGAAATCACGTGGGCCCCACACGGAAATCACGTGGGGCCCACCCGGAAATCACGTGGGCCCCACCCGGAAATCACGTGGGCCCCACCCGGAAATCACGTGGGCCCCACCCGGAAATCACGTGGGCCCCACCCGGAAATCACGTGGGCCTCACCCGGAAATCACGGGGGCCCCACGGGGAAATCACGTGGGCCCCACGGGGAAATCACGTGGGCCCCACCCGGAAATCACGGGGGGCCCACCCGGAAATCACGTGGGGCCCACCCGGAAATCACGTGGGCCCCACCCGGAAATCACGTGGGGCCCACCCGGAAATCACGTGGGCCCCACCCGGAAATCACGTGGGCCCCACCCGGAAATCACGTGGGCCCCACCCGGAAATCACGTGGGCCCCACCCGGAAATCACGTGGGCCCCACCCGGAAATCACGTGGGCCCCACCCGGAAAACACGTGGGCCCCACCCGGAAATCACGTGGGGCCCACGGGGAAATCACGTGGGCCCCACCCGGAAATCACGTGGGCCCCACCCGGAAATCACGTGGGCCCCACGGGGAAATCACGTGGCCCCACCCGGAAATCACGTGGGCCCCACCCGGAAATCACGTGGGCCCCACGGGGAAATCACGTGGGCCCCACCCGGAAATCACGTGGGCCCCACCCGGAAATCACGTGGGCCCCACCCGGAAATCACGTGGGCCCCACGGGGAAATCACGTGGCCCCACCCGGAAATCACGTGGGCCCCACCCGGAAATCACGTGGGCCCCACCCGGAAATCACGTGGGCCCCACCCGGAAATCACGTGGGCCCCAGCGGGAAATCACGTGGGCCCCACCGGGAAATCACGTGGGCCCCACATGGAAATCACGTGGGCCCCACCCGGAAATCACGTGGGCCCCACGGGGAAATCACGTGGGCCCCACCCGGAAATCACGTGGGCCCCACCCGGAAATCACGTGGGCCCCACCCGGAAATCACGTGGGCCCCACCCGGAAATCACGTGGGCCCCAGCCGGAAATCACGTGGGCCCCACGGGGAAATCACGTGGGCCCCACGGGGAAATCACGTGGGCCCCACCCGGAAATCACTTGGGCCCCACCCGGAAATCACGTGGGCCCCACCCGGAAATCACGTGGGCCCCACCCGGAAATCACGTGGGCCCCACGGGGAAATCACGTGGGCCCCACCCGGAAATCACGTGGGCCCCACCCGGAAATCACGTGGGCCCCACCCGGAAATCACGTGGGCCCCACCCGGAAATCACGTGGGCCCCACCCGGAAATCACGTGGGCCCCACCCGGAAATCACGTGGGCCCCACGGGGAAATCACGTGGGCCCCACCCGGAAATCACGTGGGCCCCACCCGGAAATCACGTGGGCCCCACCCGGAAATCACGTGGGGCCCACCCGGAAATCACGTGGGCCCCACCCGGAAATCACGTCGGCCCCACCCGGAAATCACGTGGGCCCCACACGGAAATCACGTGGGGCCCACCCGGAAATCACGTGGGCCCCACCCGGAAATCACGTGGGCCCCACCCGGAAATCACGTGGGCCCCACCCGGAAATCACGTGGGCCCCACCCGGAAATCACGTGGGCCCCACCCGGAAATCACGGGGGCCCCACGGGGAAATCACGTGGGCCCCACGGGGAAATCACGTGGGCCCCACCCGGAAATCACGGGGGGCCCACCCGGAAATCACGTGGGGCCCACCCGGAAATCACGTGGGCCCCACCCGGAAATCACGTGGGCCCCACCCGGAAATCACGTGGGCCCCACCCGGAAATCACGTGGGCCCCACCCGGAAATCACGTGGGGCCCACCCGGAAATCACGTGGGCCCCACCCGGAAATCACGTGGGCCCCACCCGGAAATCACGTGGGCCCCACCCGGAAATCACGTGGGGCCCACCCGGAAATCACGTGGGCCCCACCCGGAAATCACGTGGGCCCCACGGGGAAATCACGTGGGCCCCACGGGGAAATCACGTGGGCCCCACCCGGAAATCACGTGGGCCCCACCCGGAAATCACGTGGGCCCCACCCGGAAATCACGTGGGCCCCACCCGGAAATCACGTGGGCCCCACCCGGAAATCACGTGGGGCCCACCCGGAAATCACGTGGGCCCCACCCGGAAATCACGTGGGCCCCACCCGGAAATCACGTGGGGCCCACCCGGAAATCACGTGGGCCCCACCCGGAAATCACGTGGGCCCCACCCGGAAATCACGTGGGCCCCACGGAGAAATCACGTGGGCCCCACGGGGAAATCACGTGGGCCCCACCCGGAAATCACGTGGGGCCCACCCGGAAATCACGTGGGCCCCACGGGGAAATCACGTGGGCCCCACGGGGAAATCACGTGGGCCCCACGGGGAAATCACGTGGGCCCCACCCGGAAATCACGTGGGCCCCACCCGGAAATCACGTGGGCCCCACCCGGAAATCACGTGGGCCCCACCCGGAAATCACGTGGGGCCCACCCGGAAATCACGTGGGCCCCACCCGGAAATCACGTGGGCCCCACCCGGAAATCACGTGGGCCCCACGGGGAAATCACGTGGGCCCCACCCGGAAATCACGTGGGCCCCACCCGGAAATCACGTGGGCCCCACCCGGAAATCACGTGGGCCCCACCCGGAAATCACGTGGGCCCCACCCGGAAATCACGTGGGCCCCACCCGGAAATCACGTGGGGCCCACCCGGAAATCACGTGGGCCCCACCCGGAAATCACGTGGGCCCCACCCGGAAATCACGTGGGCCCCACACGGAAATCACGTGGGGCCCACCCGGAAATCACGTGGGCCCCACCCGGAAATCACGTGGGCCCCACCCGGAAATCACGTGGGCCCCACCCGGAAATCACGTGGGCCCCACCCGGAAATCACGTGGGCCCCACCCGGAAATCACGGGGGCCCCACGGGGAAATCACGGGGGCCCCACGGGGAAATCACGTGGGCCCCACCCGGAAATCACGGGGGGCCCACCCGGAAATCACGTGGGGCCCACCCGGAAATCACGTGGGCCCCACCCGGAAATCACGTGGGGCCCACCCGGAAATCACGTGGGCCCCACCCGGAAATCACGTGGGCCCCACCCGGAAATCACGTGGGCCCCACCCGGAAATCACGTGGGCCCCACCCGGAAATCACGTGGGCCCCACCCGGAAATCACGTGGGCCCCACCCGGAAAACACGTGGGCCCCACCCGGAAATCACGTGGGGCCCACGGGGAAATCACGTGGGCCCCACCCGGAAATCACGTGGGCCCCACCCGGAAATCACGTGGGCCCCACGGGGAAATCACGTGGCCCCACCCGGAAATCACGTGGGCCCCACCCGGAAATCACGTGGGCCCCACGGGGAAATCACGTGGGCCCCACCCGGAAATCACGTGGGCCCCACCCGGAAATCACGTGGGCCCCACCCGGAAATCACGTGGGCCCCACGGGGAAATCACGTGGCCCCACCCGGAAATCACGTGGGCCCCACCCGGAAATCACGTGGGCCCCACCCGGAAATCACGTGGGCCCCACCCGGAAATCACGTGGGCCCCAGCGGGAAATCACGTGGGCCCCACCGGGAAATCACGTGGGCCCCACATGGAAATCACGTGGGCCCCACCCGGAAATCACGTGGGCCCCACGGGGAAATCACGTGGGCCCCACCCGGAAATCACGTGGGCCCCACCCGGAAATCACGTGGGCCCCACCCGGAAATCACGTGGGCCCCACCCGGAAATCACGTGGGCCCCAGCCGGAAATCACGTGGGCCCCACGGGGAAATCACGTGGGCCCCACGGGGAAATCACGTGGGCCCCACCCGGAAATCACGTGGGCCCCACCCGGAAATCACGTGGGCCCCACCCGGAAATCACGTGGGCCCCACCCGGAAATCACGTGGGCCCCACGGGGAAATCACGTGGGCCCCACCCGGAAATCACGTGGGCCCCACCCGGAAATCACGTGGGCCCCACCCGGAAATCACGTGGGCCCCACCCGGAAATCACGTGGGCCCCACCCGGAAATCACGTGGGCCCCACCCGGAAATCACGTGGGCCCCACGGGGAAATCACGTGGGCCCCACCCGGAAATCACGTGGGCCCCACCCGGAAATCACGTGGGCCCCACCCGGAAATCACGTGGGGCTCACCCGGAAATCACGTGGGCCCCACCCGGAAATCACGTCGGCCCCACCCGGAAATCACGTGGGCCCCACACGGAAATCACGTGGGGCCCACCCGGAAATCACGTGGGCCCCACCCGGAAATCACGTGGGCCCCACCCGGAAATCACGTGGGCCCCACCCGGAAATCACGTGGGCCCCACCCGGAAATCACGTGGGCCCCACCCGGAAATCACGGGGGCCCCACGGGGAAATCACGTGGGCCCCACGGGGAAATCACGTGGGCCCCACCCGGAAATCACGGGGGGCCCACCCGGAAATCACGTGGGGCCCACCCGGAAATCACGTGGGCCCCACCCGGAAATCACGTGGGCCCCACCCGGAAATCACGTGGGCCCCACCCGGAAATCACGTGGGCCCCACCCGGAAATCACGTGGGGCCCACCCGGAAATCACGTGGGCCCCACCCGGAAATCACGTGGGCCCCACCCGGAAATCACGTGGGCCCCACCCGGAAATCACGTGGGCCCCAGCCGGAAATCACGTGGGCCCCACGGGGAAATCACGTGGGCCCCACCCGGAAATCACGTGGGCCCCACCCGGAAATCACGTGGGCCCCACCCGGAAATCACGTGGGCCCCAGCCGGAAATCACGTGGGCCCCACGGGTAAATCAGGTGGGCCCCACCCGGAAATCACGTGGGCCCCACCCGGAAATCACGTGGGCCCCACCCGGAAATCACGTGGGCCCCACCCGGAAATCACGTGGGCCCCACCCGGAAATCACGTGGGCCCCACCCGGAAATCACGTGGGCCCCACCCGGAAATCACGTGGGCCCCACCCGGAAATCACGTGGGCCCCACGGGGAAATCACGTGTGCCCCACCTGGAAATCACGTGGGCCCCAGCCGGAAATCACGTGGGCCCCACCCGGAAATCACGTGGGCCCCACCCGGAAATCACGTGGGCCCCACCCGGAAATCACGTGGGCCCCACCCGGAAATCACGTGGGCCCCACCCGGAAATCACGTGGGCCCCACCCGGAAATCACGTGGGCCCCACCCGGAAATCACGTGGGCCCCACCCGGAAATCACGTGGGCCCCACCCGGAAATCACGTGGGCCCCACCCGGAAATCACGTGGGCCCCACGGGGAAATCACGTGGGCCCCACGGGGAAATCACGTGGGCCCCACCCGGAAATCACGTGGGCCCCACCCGGAAATCACGTGGGCCCCACCCGGAAATCACGTGGGCCCCACCCGGAAATCACGTGGGCCCCACCCGGAAATCACGTGGGCCCCACCCGGAAATCACGTGGGCCCCACCCGGAAATCACGTGGGCCCCAGCCGGAAATCACGTGGGGCCCACCCGGAAATCACGTTTGCCCCACCCGGAAATCACGTGGGCCCCACCCGGAAATCACGTGGGCCCCACACGGAAATCACGTGGGCCCCACGGGGAAATCACGTGGGCCCCACCCGGAAATCACGTGGGCCCCACCCGGAAATCACGTGGGCCCCACCCGGAAATCACGTGGGCCCCACCCGGAAATCACGTGGGCCCCACCCGGAAATCACGTGGGCCCCACCCGGAAATCACGTGGGCCCCACCCGGAAATCACGTGGGCCCCACCCGGAAATCACGTGGGCCCCACCCGGAAATCACGTGGGCCCCACCCGGAAATCACGTGGGCCCCACCCGGAAATCACGTGGGCCCCACCCGGAAATCACGTGGGCCCCACCCGGAAATCACGTGGGCCCCACGGGGAAATCACGAGGGCCCCACCCGGAAATCACGTGGGCCCCACGGGGAAATCACGTGGGCCCCACCCGGAAGTCACGTGGGCCCCACCCGGAAATCACGTGGGCCCCACCCGGAAATCACGTGGGCCCCACCCGGAAATCACGTGGGCCCCACCCGGAAATCACGTGGGCCCCACCCGGAAATCACGTGGGCCCCACCCGGAAATCACGTGGGCCCCACCCGGAAATCACGTGGGCCCCACCCGGAAATCACGTGGGCCCCACCCGGAAATCACGTGGGCCCCACCCGGAAATCACGTGGGCCCCACGGGGAAATCACGTGGGCCCCACCCGGAAATCACGTGGGCCCCACGGGGAAATCACGTGGGCCCCACCCGGAAATCACGTGGTCCCCACCCGGAAATCACGTGGGCCCCACACGGAAATCACGTGGGCCCCACGGGGAAATCACGTGGGCCCCACGGGGAAATCACGTGGGCCCCACGGGGAAATCACGTGGGCCCCACCCGGAAATCACGTGGGCCCCACCCGGAAATCACGTGGGCCCCACCCGGAAATCACGTGGGCCCCACCCGGAAATCACGTGGGCCCCACCCGGAAATCACGTGGGCCCCACCCGGAAATCACGTGGGCCCCACCCGGAAATCACGTGGGCCCCACGGGGAAATCACGTGGGCCCCACCCGGAAATCACGTGGGCCCCACCCGGAAATCACGTGGGCCCCACCCGGAAATCACGTGGGCCCCACGGGGAAATCACGTGGGCCCCACCCGGAAATCACGTGGGCCCCACGGGGAAATCACGTGGGCCCCACCCGGAAATCACGTGGGCCCCACACGGAAATCACGTGGGCCCCACCCGGAAATCACGTGGGCCCCACCCGGAAATCACGTGGGCCCCAGCCGGAAATCACGTGGGCCCCACCCGGAAATCACGTGGGCCCCACCCGGAAATCACGTGGGCCCCACCCGGAAATCACGTGGGCCCCACCCGGAAATCACGTGGGCCCCACCCGGAAATCACGTGGGCCCCACCCGGAAATCACGTGGGGCCCACCCGGAAATCACGTGGGCCCCACCCGGAAATCACGTGGGCCCCACCCGGAAATCACGTGGGCCCCACCCGGAAATCACGTGGGCCCCACCCGGAAATCACGTGGGCCCCACCCGGAAATCACGTGGGCCCCACCCGGAAATCACGTGGGCCCCACCCGGAAATCACGTGGGCCCCACCCGGAAATCACGTGGGCCCCACCCGGAAATCACGTGGGCCCCACCCGGAAATCACGCGGGCCCCACGGGGAAATCACGTGGGCCCCACCCGGAAATCACGTGGGCCCCACCCGGAAATCACGTGGTCCCCACCCGGAAATCACGTGGGCCCCACCCGGAAATCACGTGGGCCCCACCCGGAAATCACGTGGGCCCCACCCGGAAATCACGTGGGCCCCACCCGGAAATCACGCGGGCCCCACGGGGAAATCACGTGGGCCCCACCCGGAAATCACGTGGGCCCCACCCGGAAATCACGTGGGCCCCACCCGGAAATCCCGTGGGCCCCACCCGGAAATCACGTGGGCCCCACGGGGAAATCACGTGGGCCCCACCCGGAAATCACGTGGGCCCCACCCGGAAATCACGTGGGCCACAGCCGGAAATCACGTGGGCCCCACCCGGAAATCACGTGGGCCCCACGGGGAAATCACGTGGGCCCCAAGGGGAAATCACGTGGGCCCCACCCGGAAATCACGTGGGCCCCACCCGGAAATCACGGGGGCCCCACCCTGAAATCACGTGGGCCCCACCCGGAAATCACGTGGGGCCCACCCGGAAATCACGTGGGCCCCACCCGGAAATCACGTGGGCCCCACCCGGAAATCACGTGGGCCCCACCCGGAAATCACGTGGGCCCCACCCGGAAATCACGTGGGCCCCACCCGGAAATCACGTGGGCCCCACCCGGAAATCACGTGGGGCCCACCCGGAAATCACGTGGGCCCCACCCGGAAATCACGTGGGCCCCACCCGGAAATCACGTGGGCCCCAGCCGGAAATCACGTGGGCCCCACGGGTAAATCAGGTGGGCCCCACCCGGAAATCACGTGGGCCCCACCCGGAAATCACGTGGGCCCCACCCGGAAATCACGTGGGCCCCACCCGGAAATCACGTGGGCCCCACACGGAAATCACGTGGGCCCCACCCGGAAATCACGTGGGCCCCACGGGGAAATCACGTGGGCCCCACGGGGAAATCACGTGGGCCCCACGGGGAAATCACGTGGGCCCCACCCGGAAATCACGTGGGCCCCACCCGGAAATCACGTGGGCCCCACCCGGAAATCACGTGGGCCCCACGGGGAAATCACGTGGGCCCCACCCGGAAATCACGTGGGCCCCACGGGGAAATCACGTGGGCCCCACCCGGAAATCACGTGGGCCCCACACGGAAATCACGTGGGCCCCACCCGGAAATCACGTGGGCCCCACCCGGAAATCACGTGGGCCCCAGCCGGAAATCACGTGGGCCCCACCCGGAAATCACGTGGGCCCCACCCGGAAATCACGTGGTCCCCACCCGGAAATCACGTGGGCCCCACACGGAAATCACGTGGGCCCCACGGGGAAATCACGTGGGCCCCACGGGGAAATCACGTGGGCCCCACCCGGAAATCACGTGGGCCCCACGGGGAAATCACGTGGGCCCCACCCGGAAATCACGTGGGCCCCACGGGGAAATCACGTGGGCCCCACCCGGAAATCACGTGGGCCCCACCCGGAAATCACGTGGGCCCCACCCGGAAATCACGTGGGCCCCACGGGGAAATCACGTGGGCCCCACCCGGAAATCACGTGGGCCCCACGGGGAAATCACGTGGGCCCCACCCGGAAATCACGTGGGCCCCACACGGAAATCACGTGGGCCCCACCCGGAAATCACGTGGGCCCCACCCGGAAATCACGTGGGCCCCAGCCGGAAATCACGTGGGCCCCACCCGGAAATCACGTGGGCCCCACCCGGAAATCACGTGGGCCCCACCCGGAAATCACGTGGGCCCCACGGGGAAATCACGTGGGCCCCACCCGGAAACCACGTGGGCCCCACCCGGAAATCACGTGGGCCCCACCCGGAAACCACGTGGGCCCCACCCGGAAATCACGTGGGGCCCACCCGGAAATCACGTGGGCCCCACCCGGAAATCACGTGGGCCCCACCCGGAAATCACGTGGGCCCCACCCGGAAATCACGTGGGCCCCACCCGGAAATCACGTGGGCCCCACCCGGAAATCACGTGGGCCCCACCCGGAAATCACGTGGGCCCCACCCGGAAATCACGTGGGCCCCACCCGGAAATCACGTGGGCCCCACCCGGAAATCACGTGGGCCCCACCCGGAAATCACTTGGGCCCCACCCGGAAATCACGTGGGCCCCACCCGGAAATCACGTGGGCCCCACGGGGAAATCACGTGGGCCCCACCCGGAAATCACGTGGGCCCCACCCGGAAATCACGTGGGCCCCACCCGGAAATCACGTGGGCCCCACGGGGAAATCACGTGGGGCCCACCCGGAAATCACGTGGGCCCCACCCGGAAATCACGTGGGCCCCACCCGGAAATCACGTGGGCCCCACCCGGAAATCACGTGGGCCCCAGCCGGAAATCACGTGGGCCCCACGGGTAAATCAGGTGGGCCCCACCGGAAATCACGTGGGCCCCACCCGGAAATCACGTGGGCCCCACCCGGAAATCACGTGGGCCCCACCCGGAAATCACGTGGGCCCCACCCGGAAATCACGTGGGCCCCACCCGGAAATCACGTGGGCCCCACCCGGAAATCACGTGGGCCCCACGGGGAAATCACGTGTGCCCCACCCGGAAATCACGTGGGCCCCAGCCGGAAATCACGTGGGCCCCACCCGGAAATCACGTGGGCCCCACCCGGAAATCACGTGGGCCCCACCCGGAAATCACGTGGGCCCCACGGGGAAATCACGTGGGCACCACCCGGAAATCACGTGGGCCCCACGGGGAAATCACGTGGGCCCCACCCGGAAATCACGTGGGCCCCACCCGGAAATCACGTGGGCCCCACCCGGAAATCCCGTGGGCCCCACCCGGAAATCACGTGGGCCCCACGGGGAAATCACGTGGGCCCCACCCGGAAATCACGTGGGCCCCACCCGGAAATCACGTGGGCCACAGCCGGAAATCACGTGGGCCCCACCCGGAAATCACGTGGGCCCCACGGGGAAATCACGTGGGCCCCACCCGGAAATCACGTGGGCCCCACCCGGAAATCACGTGGGCCCCACCCGGAAATCACGTGGGCCCCACCCGGAAATCACGTGGGCCCCACCCGGAAATCACGTGGGGCCCACCCGGAAATCACGTGGGCCCCACGGGGAAATCACGTGGGCCCCACCCGGAAATCACGTGGGCCCCACCCGGAAATCACGTGGGCCCCACCCGGAAATCACGTGGGCCCCACCCGGAAATCACGTGGGCCCCACCCGGAAATCACGTGGGCCCCACCCGGAAATCACGTGGGGCCCACCCGGAAATCACGTGGGCCCCACCCGGAAATCACGTGGGCCCCACCCGGAAAACACGTGGGCCCCACCCGGAAATCACGTGGGGCCCACCCGGAAATCACGTGGGCCCCACCCGGAAATCACGTGGGCCCCACCCGGAAATCACGTGGGCCCCACGGGGAAATCACGTGGGCCCCACCCGGAAATCACGTGGGCCCCACCCGGAAATCACGTGGGCCCCACGGGGAAATCACGTGGGCCCCACCCGGAAATCACGTGGGCCCCACGGGGAAATCACGTGGGCCCCACGGGGAAATCACGTGGGCCCCACCCGGAAATCACGTGGGCCCCACCCGGAAATCACGGGGGCCCCACCCTGAAATCACGTGGGCCCCACCCGGAAATCACGTGGGGCCCACCCGGAAATCACGTGGGCCCCACCCGGAAATCACGTGGGCCCCACCCGGAAATCACGTGGGCCCCACCCGGAAATCACGTGGGCCCCACCCGGAAATCACGTGGGCCCCACCCGGAAATCACGTGGGCCCCACCCGGAAATCACGTGGGGCCCACCCGGAAATCACGTGGGCCCCACCCGGAAATCACGTGGGCCCCACCCGGAAATCACGTGGGCCCCAGCCGGAAATCACGTGGGCCCCACGGGTAAATCAGGTGGGCCCCACCCGGAAATCACGAGGGCCCCACCCGGAAATCACGTGGGCCCCACCCGGAAATCACGTGGGCCCCACCCGGAAATCACGTGGGCCCCACACGGAAATCACGTGGGCCCCACCCGGAAATCACGTGGGCCCCACGGGGAAATCACGTGGGCCCCACGGGGAAATCACGTGGGCCCCACGGGGAAATCACGTGGGCCCCACCCGGAAATCACGTGGGCCCCACCCGGAAATCACGTGGGCCCCACCCGGAAATCACGTGGGCCCCACGGGGAAATCACGTGGGCCCCACCCGGAAATCACGTGGGCCCCACGGGGAAATCACGTGGGCCCCACCCGGAAATCACGTGGGCCCCACACGGAAATCACGTGGGCCCCACCCGGAAATCACGTGGGCCCCACCCGGAAATCACGTGGGCCCCAGCCGGAAATCACGTGGGCCCCACCCGGAAATCACGTGGGCCCCACCCGGAAATCACGTGGTCCCCACCCGGAAATCACGTGGGCCCCACACGGAAATCACGTGGGCCCCACGGGGAAATCACGTGGGCCCCACGGGGAAATCACGTGGGCCCCACCCGGAAATCACGTGGGCCCCACGGGGAAATCACGTGGGCCCCACCCGGAAATCACGTGGGCCCCACGGGGAAATCACGTGGGCCCCACCCGGAAATCACGTGGGCCCCACCCGGAAATCACGTGGGCCCCACCCGGAAATCACGTGGGCCCCACGGGGAAATCACGTGGGCCCCACCCGGAAATCACGTGGGCCCCACGGGGAAATCACGTGGGCCCCACCCGGAAATCACGTGGGCCCCACACGGAAATCACGTGGGCCCCACCCGGAAATCACGTGGGCCCCACCCGGAAATCACGTGGGCCCCAGCCGGAAATCACGTGGGCCCCACCCGGAAATCACGTGGGCCCCACCCGGAAATCACGTGGGCCCCACCCGGAAATCACGTGGGCCCCACGGGGAAATCACGTGGGCCCCACCCGGAAACCACGTGGGCCCCACCCGGAAATCACGTGGGCCCCACCCGGAAACCACGTGGGCCCCACCCGGAAATCACGTGGGGCCCACCCGGAAATCACGTGGGCCCCACCCGGAAATCACGTGGGCCCCACCCGGAAATCACGTGGGCCCCACCCGGAAATCACGTGGGCCCCACCCGGAAATCACGTGGGCCCCACCCGGAAATCACGTGGGCCCCACCCGGAAATCACGTGGGCCCCACCCGGAAATCACGTGGGCCCCACCCGGAAATCACGTGGGCCCCACCCGGAAATCACGTGGGCCCCACCCGGAAATCACTTGGGCCCCACCCGGAAATCACGTGGGCCCCACCCGGAAATCACGTGGGCCCCACGGGGAAATCACGTGGGCCCCACCCGGAAATCACGTGGGCCCCACCCGGAAATCACGTGGGCCCCACCCGGAAATCACGTGGGCCCCACGGGGAAATCACGTGGGGCCCACCCGGAAATCACGTGGGCCCCACCCGGAAATCACGTGGGCCCCACCCGGAAATCACGTGGGCCCCACCCGGAAATCACGTGGGCCCCAGCCGGAAATCACGTGGGCCCCACGGGTAAATCAGGTGGGCCCCACCGGAAATCACGTGGGCCCCACCCGGAAATCACGTGGGCCCCACCCGGAAATCACGTGGGCCCCACCCGGAAATCACGTGGGCCCCACCCGGAAATCACGTGGGCCCCACCCGGAAATCACGTGGGCCCCACCCGGAAATCACGTGGGCCCCACGGGGAAATCACGTGTGCCCCACCCGGAAATCACGTGGGCCCCAGCCGGAAATCACGTGGGCCCCACCCGGAAATCACGTGGGCCCCACCCGGAAATCACGTGGGCCCCACCCGGAAATCACGTGGGCCCCACGGGGAAATCACGTGGGCACCACCCGGAAATCACGTGGGCCCCACGGGGAAATCACGTGGGCCCCACCCGGAAATCACGTGGGCCCCACCCGGAAATCACGTGGGCCCCACCCGGAAATCCCGTGGGCCCCACCCGGAAATCACGTGGGCCCCACGGGGAAATCACGTGGGCCCCACCCGGAAATCACGTGGGCCCCACCCGGAAATCACGTGGGCCACAGCCGGAAATCACGTGGGCCCCACCCGGAAATCACGTGGGCCCCACGGGGAAATCACGTGGGCCCCACCCGGAAATCACGTGGGCCCCACCCGGAAATCACGTGGGCCCCACCCGGAAATCACGTGGGCCCCACCCGGAAATCACGTGGGGCCCACCCGGAAATCACGTGGGCCCCACCCGGAAATCACGTGGGCCCCACCCGGAAAACACGTGGGCCCCACCCGGAAATCACGTGGGGCCCACCCGGAAATCACGTGGGCCCCACCCGGAAATCACGTGGGCCCCACCCGGAAATCACGTGGGCCCCACGGGGAAATCACGTGGGCCCCACCCGGAAATCACGTGGGCCCCACCCGGAAATCACGTGGGCCCCACGGGGAAATCACGTGGGCCCCACCCGGAAATCACGTGGGCCCCACGGGGAAATCACGTGGGCCCCACGGGGAAATCACGTGGGCCCCACCCGGAAATCACGTGGGCCCCACCCGGAAATCACGTGGGCCCCACCCGGAAATCACGTGGGCCCCACCCGGAAATCACGTGGGCCCCACCCGGAAATCACGTGGGCCCCAGCCGGAAATCACGTGGGCCCCACCCGGAAATCACGTGGGCCCAAGCCGGAAATCACGTGGGACCCACGGGGAAATCACGTGGGCCCCACGGGGAAATCACGTGGGCCCCACACGGAAATCACGTGGGCCCCACCCGGAAATCACGTGGGCCCCACCCGGAAATCACGTGGGCCCCACCCGGAAATCACGTGGGCCCCACACGGAAATCACGTGGGCCCCACCCGGAAATCACGTGGGCCCCACCCGGAAATCACGTGGGCCCCACCCGGAAATCACGTGGGCCCCACCCGGAAATCACGTGGGCCCCACCCGGAAATCACGTGGGCCCCACCCGGAAATCACGTGGGCCCCACCCGGAAATCACGTGGGCCCAACCCGGAAATCACGTGGGCCCCACCCGGAAATCACGTGGGCCCCACCCGGAAATCACGTGGGCCCCACCCGGAAATCACGTGGGCCCCACCCGGAAATCACGTGGGCCCCACCCGGAAATCACGTGGGCCCCACGGGGAAATCACGTGGGCCCCACCCGGAAATCACGTGGGCCCCACCCGGAAATCACGTGGGCCCCACCCGGAAATCACGTGGGCCCCACCCGGAAATCACGTGGGCCCCACCCGGAAATCACGTGGGCCCCACGGGGAAATCACGTGGGCCCCACCCGGAAATCACGTGGTCCCCACCCGGAAATCACGTGGGCCCCACCCGGAAATCACGTGGGCCCCACCCGGAAATCACGTGGGCCCCACCCGGAAATCACGTGGGCCCCACCCGGAAATCACGTGGGCCCCACCCGGAAATCACGTGGGCCCCACCCGGAAATCACGTGGGCCCCACGGGGAAATCACGTGGGCCCCACCCGGAAATCACGTGGGCCCCACCCGGAAATCACGTGGGCCCCACCCGGAAATCACGTGGGCCCCACCCGGAAATCACGTGGGCCACAGCCGGAAATCACGTGGGCCCCACCCGGAAATCACGTGGGCCCCACCCGGAAATCACGTGGGCCCCACCCGGAAATCACGTGGGCCCCACCCGGAAATCACGTGGGCCCCACCCGGAAATCACGTGGGCCCCACCCGGAAATCACGTGGGCCCCACCCGGAAATCACGTGGGGCCCACCCGGAAATCACGTGGGCCCCACCCGGAAATCACGTGGGCCCCACGGGGAAATCACTTGGGCCCCACCCGGAAATCACGTGGGCCCCACCCGGAAATCACGTGGGCCCCACCCGGAAATCACGTGGGCCCCACGGGGAAATCACGTGGGCCCCACCCGGAAATCACGTGGGCCCCACACGGAAATCACGTGGGCCCCACCCGGAAATCACGTGGGCCCCACCCGGAAATCACGTGGGCCCCACCCGGAAATCACGTGGGCCCCACCCGGAAATCACGTGGGCCCCACGGGGAAATCACGTGGGCCCCACGGGGAAATCACGTGGGCCCCACCCGGAAATCACGTGGGCCCCACGGGGAAATCACGTGGGCCCCACCCGGAAATCACGTGGGCCCCACGGGGAAATCACGTGGGCCCCACCCGGAAATCACGTGGGCCCCACCCGGAAATCACGTGGGCCCCACCCGGAAATCACGTGGGACCCACGGGGAAATCACGTGGGCCCCACCCGGAAATCACGTGGGCCCCACCCGGAAATCACGTGGGCCCCACCCGGAAATCACGTGGGCCCCACCCGGAAATCACGTGGGCCCCACCCGGAAATCACGTGGGCCCCACCCGGAAATCACGTGGGCCCCACCCGGAAATCACGTGGGCCCCACCCGGAAATCACGTGGGCCCCACCCGGAAATCACGTGGGCCCCACCCGGAAATCACGTGGGCCCCACCCGGAAATCACGTGGGCCCCACGGGGAAATCACGTGGGCCCCACCCGGAAATCACGTGGGCCCCACCCGGAAATCACGTGGGCCCCACCCGGAAATCACGTGGGCCCCACCCGGAAATCACGTGGGCCCCACCCGGAAATCACGTGGGCCCCACGGGGAAATCACGTGGGCCCCACCCGGAAATCACGTGGTCCCCACCCGGAAATCACGTGGGCCCCACCCGGAAATCACGTGGGCCCCACCCGGAAATCACGTGGGCCCCACCCGGAAATCACGTGGGCCCCACCCGGAAATCACGTGGGCCCCACCCGGAAATCACGTGGGCCCCACCCGGAAATCACGTGGGCCCCACGGGGAAATCACGTGGGCCCCACCCGGAAATCACGTGGGCCCCACCCGGAAATCACGTGGGCCCCACCCGGAAATCACGTGGGCCCCACCCGGAAATCACGTGGGCCACAGCCGGAAATCACGTGGGCCCCACCCGGAAATCACGTGGGCCCCACCCGGAAATCACGTGGGCCCCACCCGGAAATCACGTGGGCCCCACCCGGAAATCACGTGGGCCCCACCCGGAAATCACGTGGGCCCCACCCGGAAATCACGTGGGCCCCACCCGGAAATCACGTGGGGCCCACCCGGAAATCACGTGGGCCCCACCCGGAAATCACGTGGGCCCCACGGGGAAATCACTTGGGCCCCACCCGGAAATCACGTGGGCCCCACCCGGAAATCACGTGGGCCCCACCCGGAAATCACGTGGGCCCCACGGGGAAATCACGTGGGCCCCACCCGGAAATCACGTGGGCCCCACACGGAAATCACGTGGGCCCCACCCGGAAATCACGTGGGCCCCACCCGGAAATCACGTGGGCCCCACCCGGAAATCACGTGGGCCCCACCCGGAAATCACGTGGGCCCCACGGGGAAATCACGTGGGCCCCACGGGGAAATCACGTGGGCCCCACCCGGAAATCACGTGGGCCCCACGGGGAAATCACGTGGGCCCCACCCGGAAATCACGTGGGCCCCACGGGGAAATCACGTGGGCCCCACCCGGAAATCACGTGGGCCCCACCCGGAAATCACGTGGGCCCCACCCGGAAATCACGTGGGCCCCACGGGGAAATCACGTGGGCCCCACCCGGAAATCACGTGGGCCCCACGGGGAAATCACGTGGGCCCCACCCGGAAATCACGTGGGCCCCACACGGAAATCACGTGGGCCCCACCCGGAAATCACGTGGGCCCCACCCGGAAATCACGTGGGCCCCAGCCGGAAATCACGTGGGCCCCACCCGGAAATCACGTGGGCCCCACCCGGAAATCACGTGGTCCCCACCCGGAAATCACGTGGGCCCCACACGGAAATCACGTGGGCCCCACGGGGAAATCACGTGGGCCCCACGGGGAAATCACGTGGGCCCCACCCGGAAATCACGTGGGCCCCACGGGGAAATCACGTGGGCCCCACCCGGAAATCACGTGGGCCCCACGGGGAAATCACGTGGGCCCCACCCGGAAATCACGTGGGCCCCACCCGGAAATCACGTGGGCCCCACCCGGAAATCACGTGGGCCCCACGGGGAAATCACGTGGGCCCCACCCGGAAATCACGTGGGCCCCACGGGGAAATCACGTGGGCCCCACCCGGAAATCACGTGGGCCCCACGGGGAAATCACGTGGGCCCCACCCGGAAATCACGTGGGCCCCACACGGAAATCACGTGGGCCCCACCCGGAAATCACTTGGGCCCCACCCGGAAATCACGTGGGCCCCACCCGGAAATCACGTGGGCCCCACGGGGAAATCACGTGGGCCCCACCCGGAAATCACGTGGGCCCCAGCCGGAAATCACGTGGGCCCCACGGGTAAATCAGGTGGGCCCCACCGGAAATCACGTGGGCCCCACCCGGAAATCACGTGGGCCCCACCCGGAAATCACGTGGGCCCCACCCGGAAATCACGTGGGCCCCACCCGGAAATCACGTGGGCCCCACCCGGAAATCACGTGGGCCCCACCCGGAAATCACGTGGGCCCCACGGGGAAATCACGTGTGCCCCACCCGGAAATCACGTGGGCCCCAGCCGGAAATCACGTGGGCCCCACCCGGAAATCATGTGGGCCCCACCCGGAAATCACGTGGGCCCCACCCGGAAATCACGTGGGCCCCACGGGGAAATCACGTGGGCCCCACCCGGAAATCACGTGGGCCCCACGGGGAAATCACGTGGGCCCCACCCGGAAATCACGTGGGCCCCACCCGGAAATCACGTGGGCCCCACCCGGAAATCCCGTGGGCCCCACCCGGAAATCACGTGGGCCCCACGGGGAAATCACGTGGGCCCCACCCGGAAATCACGTGGGCCCCACCCGGAAATCACGTGGGCCACAGCCGGAAATCACGTGGGCCCCACCCGGAAATCACGTGGGCCCCACGGGGAAATCACGTGGGCCCCACCCGGAAATCACGTGGGCCCCACCCGGAAATCACGTGGGCCCCACCCGGAAATCACGTGGGCCCCACCCGGAAATCACGTGGGCCCCACCCGGAAATCACGTGGGGCCCACCCGGAAATCACGTGGGCCCCACGGGGAAATCACGTGGGCCCCACCCGGAAATCACGTGGGCCCCACCCGGAAATCACGTGGGCCCCACCCGGAAATCACGTGGGCCCCACCTGGAAATCACGTGGGCCCCACACGGAAATCACGTGGGCCCCACGGGGAAATCACGTGGGACCAACCCGGAAATCACGTGGGCCCCACCCGGAAATCACGTGGGCCCCACCCGGAAATCACGTGGGCCCCACCCGGAAATCACGTGGGCCCCAGCCGGAAATCACGTGGGCCCCACCCGGAAATCACGTGGGCCCCACCCGGAAATCACGTGGGCCCCACCCGGAAATCACGTGGGCCCCACCCGGAAATCACGTGGGCCCCACCCGGAAATCACGTGGGCCCCACCCGGAAATCACGTGGACCCCACCCGGAAATCACGTGGGGCCCACCCGGAAATCACGTGGGCCCCACCCGGAAATCACGTGGGCCCCACCCGGAAAACACGTGGGCCCCACCCGGAAATCACGTGGGGCCCACCCGGAAATCACGTGGGCCCCACCCGGAAATCACGTGGGCCCCACCCGGAAATCACGTGGGCCCCACGGGGAAATCACGTGGGCCCCACCCGGAAATCACGTGGGCCCCACCCGGAAATCACGTGGGCCCCACGGGGAAATCACGTGGGCCCCACCCGGAAATCACGTGGGCCCCACGGGGAAATCACGTGGGCCCCACGGGGAAATCACGTGGGCCCCACCCGGAAATCACGTGGGCCCCACCCGGAAATCACGTGGGCCCCACCCGGAAATCACGTGGGCCCCACCCGGAAATCACGTGGGCCCCACCCGGAAATCACGTGGGCCCCAGCCGGAAATCACGTGGGCCCCACCCGGAAATCACGTGGGCCCAAGCCGGAAATCACGTGGGACCCACGGGGAAATCACGTGGGCCCCACGGGGAAATCACGTGGGCCCCACACGGAAATCACGTGGGCCCCACCCGGAAATCACGTGGGCCCCACCCGGAAATCACGTGGGCCCCACCCGGAAATCACGTGGGCCCCACCCGGAAATCACGTGGGCCCCACCCGGAAATCACGTGGGCCCCACCCGGAAATCACGTGGGCCCCACCCGGAAATCACGTGGGCCCCACGGGGAAATCACGTGGGCCCCACCCGGAAATCACGTGGGCCCCACCCGGAAATCACGTGGGCCCCACCCGGAAATCACGTGGGCCCCACGGGGAAATCACGTGGGCCCCACCCGGAAATCACGTGGGCCCCACCCGGAAATCACGTGGGCCCCACCCGGAAATCACGTGGGCCCCACCCGGAAATCACGTGGGCCCCACCCGGAAATCACGTGGGCCCCACGGGGAAATCACGTGGGCCCCACCCGGAAATCACGTGGTCCCCACCCGGAAATCACGTGGGCCCCACCCGGAAATCACGTGGGCCCCACCCGGAAATCACGTGGGCCCCACCCGGAAATCACGTGGGCCCCACCCGGAAATCACGTGGGCCCCACCCGGAAATCACGTGGGCCCCACCCGGAAATCACGTGGGCCCCACGGGGAAATCACGTGGGCCCCACCCGGAAATCACGTGGGCCCCACCCGGAAATCACGTGGGCCCCACCCGGAAATCACGTGGGCCCCACCCGGAAATCACGTGGGCCACAGCCGGAAATCACGTGGGCCCCACCCGGAAATCACGTGGGCCCCACCCGGAAATCACGTGGGCCCCACCCGGAAATCACGTGGGCCCCACCCGGAAATCACGTGGGCCCCACCCGGAAATCACGTGGGCCCCACCCGGAAATCACGTGGGCCCCACCCGGAAATCACGTGGGCCCCACCCGGAAATCACGTGGGCCCCACCCGGAAATCACGTGGGCCCCACCCGGAAATCACGTGGGCCCCACCCGGAAATCACGTGGGCCCCACCCGGAAATCACGTGGGCCCCACCCGGAAATCACGTGGGCCCCACCCGGAAATCACGTGGGCCCCACCCGGAAATCACGTGGGCCCCACCCGGAAATCACGTGGGCCCCACCCGGAAATCACGTGGGCCCCACCCGGAAATCACGTGGGGCCCACCCGGAAATCACGTGGGCCCCACCCGGAAATCACGTGGGCCCCACCCTGAAATCACGTGGGCCACACCCGGAAAACACGTGGGCCCCACCCGGAAATCACGTGGGCCCCACCCGGAAATCACGTGGGCCCCACGCGGAAATCACGTGGGCCCCACCCGGAAATCACGTGGGCCCCACCCGGAAATCACGTGGGCCCCACGGGGAAATCACCTGGGCCCCACCTGGAAATCACGTGGGCCCCACCCGGAAATCACGTGGGCCCCACCCGGAAATCACGTGGGCCCCACCCGGAAATCACGTGGGCCCCACGGGGAAATCACGTGGGCCCCACCCGGAAATCACGTGGGCCCCACCCGGAAATCACGTGGGCCCCACCCGGAAATCACGTGGGCCCCACCCGGAAATCACGTGGGCCCCACCCGGAAATCACGTGGGCCCCACCCGGAAATCACGTGGGCCCCACCCGGAAATCACGTGGGCCCCACCCGGAAATCACGTGGGCCCCACCCGGAAATCACGTGGGCCCCACCCGGAAATCACGTGGGCCCCACCCGGAAATCACGTGGGCCCCACCCGGAAATCCCGTGGGACCCACCCGGAAATCACGTGGGCCACAGCCGGAAATCACGTGGGCCCCACCCGGAAATCACGTGGGCCCCACGGGGAAATCACGTGGGCCCCACCCGGAAATCACGTGGGCCCCACCCGGAAATCACGTGGGCCCCACCCTGAAATCACGTGGGCCCCTCCCGGAAATCACGTGGGGCCCACGGGGAAATCACGTGGGCCCCACGGGGAAATCACGTGGGCCCCACCCG
This sequence comes from Ovis canadensis, assembly GCF_042477335.2. Taxonomy (NCBI): domain Eukaryota; kingdom Metazoa; phylum Chordata; class Mammalia; order Artiodactyla; family Bovidae; genus Ovis; species Ovis canadensis. The sequence goes on along the minus strand of NC_091254.1, from coordinate 13,610,568 downwards.
GAAATCACGTGGGCCCCACCCGGAAATCACGTGGGCCCCACCCGGAAATCACGTGGGCCCCACCCGGAAATCACGTGGGCCCCACCCGGAAATCACGTGGGCCCCACGGGGAAATCACGTGTGCCCCAAGGGGAAATCACGTGGGCCCCACCCGGAAATCACGTGGGCCCCACGGGGAAATCACGTGGGCCCCACCCGGAAATCACGTGGGCCCCACGGGGAAATCACGTGGGCCCCACCCGGAAATCACGTGGGCCCCACCCGGAAATCACGTGGGCCCCACCCGGAAATCACGTGGGCCCCACGGGGAAATCACGTGGGCCCCACCCGGAAATCACGTGGGCCCCACCCGGAAATCACGTGGGCCCCACCCGGAAATCACGTCGGGCCCACCCGGAAATCTCGTGGGCCCCACCCGGAAATCACGTGGGCCCCACGGGGAAATCACGTGGGCCCCACCCGGAAATCACGTGGGCCCCACGGGGAAATCACGTGGGCCCCACCCGGAAATCACGTGGGCCCCAGCCGGAAATCACGTGGGCCCCACGGGGAAATCACGTGGGCCCCACCCGGAAATCACGTGGGCCCCACCCGGAAATCACGTGGGCCCCACCCGGAAATCACGTGGGCCCCACCCGGAAATCACGTGGGCCCCACCCGGAAATCACGTGGGCCCCACCCGGAAATCACGTGGGGCCCACCCGGAAATCACGTGGGCCCCACCCGGAAATCACGTGGGCCCCACCCGGAAATCACGTGGGCCCCACCCGGAAATCACGTGGGCCCCACCCGGAAATCACGTGGGCCCCACCCGGAAATCACGTGGGCCCCACCCGGAAATCACGTGGGCCCCACCCGGAAATCACGTGGGCCCCACGGGGAAATCACGTGGGCCCCACCCGGAAATCACGTGGGCCCCACCCGGAAATCACGTGGGCCCCACCCGGAAATCACGTGGGCCCCACGGGGAAATCACGTGGGCCCCACCCGGAAATCACGTGGGCCCCACCCGGAAATCACGTGGGCCCCACCCGGAAATCACGTGGGCCCCACCCGGAAATCACGTGGGCCCCACCCGGAAATCACGTGGGCCCCACGGGGAAATCACGTGGGCCCAACCCGGAAATCACGTGGTCCCCACCCGGAAATCACGTGGGCCCCACCCGGAAATCACGTGGGCCCCACCCGGAAATCACGTGGGCCCCACCCGGAAATCACGTGGGCCCCACCCGGAAATCACGTGGGCCCCACCCGGAAATCACGTGGGCCCCACGGGGAAATCACGTGGGCCCCACGGGGAAATCACGTGGGCCCCACCCGGAAATCACGTGGGCCCCACCCGGAAATCACGTGGGCCCCACCCGGAAATCACGTGGGCCCCACCCGGAAATCACGTGGGCCTCACGGGGAAATCACGTGGGCCCCACCCGGAAATCACGTGGTCCCCACCCGGAAATCACGTGGGCCCCACCCGGAAATCACGTGGGCCCCACCCGGAAATCACGTGGGCCCCACCCGGAAATCACGTGGGCCCCACCCGGAAATCACGTGGGCCCCACCCGGAAATCACGTGGGCCCCACCCGGAAATCACGTGGGCCCCACGGGGAAATCACGTGGGCCCCACCCGGAAATCACGTGGGCCCCACCCGGAAATCACGTGGGCCCCACCCGGAAATCACGTGGGCCCCACCCGGAAATCACGTGGGCCACAGCCGGAAATCACGTGGGCCCCACCCGGAAATCACGTGGGCCCCACCCGGAAATCACGTGGGCCCCACCCGGAAATCACGTGGGCCCCACCCGGAAATCACGTGGGCCCCACCCGGAAATCACGTGGGCCCCACCCGGAAATCACGTGGGCCCCACCCGGAAATCACGTGGGCCCCACGGGGAAATCACGTGGGCCCCACCCGGAAATCACGTGGGCCCCACCCGGAAATCACGTGGGCCCCACCCGGAAATCACGTGGGCCCCACCCGGAAATCACGTGGGCCCCACCCGGAAATCACGTGGGCCCCACCCGGAAATCACGTGGGCCCTACCCGGAAATCACGTGGGCCCCACCCGGAAATCACGTGGGCCCCACCCGGAAATCACGTGGGCCCCACCCGGAAATCACGTGGGCCCCACCCGGAAATCACGTGGGGCCCACCCGGAAATCACGTGGGCCCCACCCGGAAATCACGTGGGCCCCACCCTGAAATCACGTGGGCCCCACCCGGAAAACACGTGGGCCCCACCCGGAAATCACGTGGGCCCCACCCGGAAATCACGTGGGCCCCACGCGGAAATCACGTGGGCCCCACCCGGAAATCACGTGGGCCCCACCCGGAAATCACGTGGGCCCCACGGGGAAATCACCTGGGCCCCACCTGGAAATCACGTGGGCCCCACCCGGAAATCACGTGGGCCCCACCCGGAAATCACGTGGGCCCCACCCGGAAATCACGTGGGCCCCACGGGGAAATCACGTGGGCCCCACCCGGAAATCACGTGAGCCCCACCCGGAAATCACGTGGGATCCACCCGGAAATCACGTGGGCCCCACCCGGAAATCACGTGGGCCCCACCCGGAAATCACGTGGGCCCCACCCGGAAATCACGTGGGCCCCACCCGGAAATCACGTGGGCCCCACCCGGAAATCACGTGGGCCCCACCCGGAAATCACGTGGGCCCCACCCGGAAATCACGTGGGCCCCACCCGGAAATCACGTGGGCCCCACCCGGAAATCACGTGGGCCCCACCCGGAAATCCCGTGGGACCCACCCGGAAATCACGTGGGCCCCACGGGGAAATCACGTGGGCCCCACCCGGAAATCACGTGGGCCCCACCCGGAAATCACGTGGGCCACAGCCGGAAATCACGTGGGCCCCACCCGGAAATCACGTGGGCCCCACGGGGAAATCACGTGGGCCCCACCCGGAAATCACGTGGGCCCCACCCGGAAATCACGTGGGCCCCACCCTGAAATCACGTGGGCCCCACCCGGAAATCACGTGGGGCCCACCCGGAAATCACGTGGGCCCCACGGGGAAATCACGTGGGCCCCACCCGGAAATCACGTGGGCCCCACCCGGAAATCACGTGGGCCCCACCCGGAAATCACGTGGGCCCCACCCGGAAATCACGTGGGCCCCACCCGAAAATCACGTGGGCCCCACCCGGAAATCACGTGGGCCCCACGGGGAAATCACGTGTGCCCCAAGGGGAAATCACGTGGGCCCCACCCGGAAATCACGTGGGCCCCACGGGGAAATCACGTGGGCCTCACCCGGAAATCACGTGGGCCCCACGGGGAAATCACGTGGGCCCCACCCGGAAATCACGTGGGCCCCACCCGGAAATCACGTGGGCCCCACCCGGAAATCACGTGGGCCCCACGGGGAAATAACGTGGGCCCCACGGGGAAATCACGTGGGCCCCACCCGGAAATCACGTGGGCCCCACCCGGAAATCACGTGGGGCCCACCCGGAAATCACGTGGGCCCCACCCGGAAATCACGTGGGGCCCACCCGGAAATCACGTGGGGCCCACCCGGAAATCACGTGGGCCCCACCCGGAAATCACGTGGGCCTCACCCGGAAATCACGTGGGCCCCACCCGGAAATCACGTGGGCCCCACCCGGAAATCACGTGGGCCCCACGGGGAAATAACGTGGGCCCCACGGGGAAATCACGTGGGCCCCACGGGGAAATCACGTGGGCCCCACCCGGAAATCACGTGGGGCCCACCCGGAAATCACGTGGGCCCCACCCGGAAATCACGTGGGCCCCACCCGGAAATCACGTGGGCCCCACCCGGAAATCACGTGGGCCCCACCCGGAAATCACGTGGGCCCCACCCGGAAATCACGTGGGCCCCACCCGGAAATCACGTCGGCCCCACCCGGAAATCACGTGGGCCCCACCCGGAAATCACGTGGGCCCCACCCGGAAATCACGTGGGCCCCACCCGGAAATCACGTGGGCCCCACCCGGAAATCACGTGGGGCCCACCCGGAAATCACGTGGGCCCCACCCGGAAATCACGTGGGCCCCACCCGGAAATCACGTGGGCCCCACGGGGAAATCACGTGGGCCCCACCCGGAAATCACGTGGGCCCCACCCGGAAATCACGTGGGACCTACCCGGAAATCACGTGGGCCCCACCCGGAAATCACGTGGGCCCCACCCGGAAATCACGTGAGCCCCACCCGGAAATCACGTGGGCCCCACCCGGAAATCACGTGGGCCCCACCCGGAAATCACGTGGGCCCCACGGGGAAATCACGTGGGCCCCACCCGGAAATCACGTGGGCCCCACCCGGAAATCACGTGGGCCCCACCCGGATATCACGTGGGCCCCACGGGGAAATCACGTGGGCCCCACCCGGAAATCACGTGGGCCCCACCCGGAAATCACGTGGGCCCCACCCGGAAATCACGTGGGCCCCAGCCGGAAATCACGTGGGCCCCACCCGGAAATCACGTGGGCCCCAGCCGGAAATCACGTGGGCCCCACCCGGAAATCACGTGGGCCCCACCCGGAAATCACGTGGGCCCCACCCGGAAATCACGTGGGCCCCACCCGGAAATCACGTGGGCCCCAGCCGGAAATCACGAGGGCCCCACGGGGAAATCACGTGGGCCCCACCCGGAAATCACGTGGGCCCCACCCGGAAATCACGTGGGCCCCACCCGGAAATCACGTGGGCCCCACCCGGAAATCACGTGGGCCCCACCCGGAAATCACGTGGGCCCCAGCCGGAAATCACGAGGGCCCCACGGGGAAATCACGTGGGCCCCACCCGGAAATCACGTGGGCCCCACCCGGAAATCACGTGGGCCCCACCCGGAAATCACGTGGGCCCCACCCGGAAATCACGTGGGCCCCACCCGGAAATCACGTGGGCCCCACCCGGAAATCACGTGAGGCCCACCCGGAAATCACGTGGGCCCCACCCGGAAATCACGTGGGCCCCACCCGGAAATCACGTGGGCCCCACCCGGAAAACACGTGGGCCCCACCCGGAAATCACGTGGGGCCCACCCGGAAATCACGTGGGCCCCACCCGGAAATCACGTGGGCCCCACCCGGAAATCACGTGGGCCCCACGGGGAAATCACGTGGGCCCCACCCGGAAATCACGTGGGCCCCACCCGGAAATCACGTGGGCCCCACGGGGAAATCACGTGGGCCCCACCCGGAAATCACGTGGGCCCCACGGGGAAATCACGTGGGCCCCACCCGGAAATCACGTGGGCCCCACCCGGAAATCACGTGGGCCCCACGGGGAAATCACGTGGGCCCCACCCGGAAATCACGTGGGCCCCACGGGGAAATCACGTGGGCCCCACCCGGAAATCACGTGGGGCCCACCCGGAAATCACGTGGGCCCCACCCGGAAATCACGTGGGCCCCACCCGGAAATCACGTGGGCCCCACCCGGAAATCACGTGGGCCCCACCCGGAAATCACGTGGGCCCCACGGGGAAATCACGTGGGCCCCACCCGGAAATCACGTGGGCCCCACCCGGAAATCACGTGGGCCCCACCCGGAAATCACGTGGGCCCCACCCGGAAATCACGTGGGCCCCACCCGGAAATCACGTGGGCCCCACCCGGAAATCACGTGGGCCCCACGGGGAAATCACGTGGGGCCCACCCGGAAATCACGTGGGCCCCACCCGGAAATCACGTGGGCCCCACCCGGAAATCACGTGGGCCCCACCCGGAAATCACGTGGGCCCCAGCCGGAAATCACGTGGGCCCCACGGGTAAATCAGGTGGGCCCCACCCGGAAATCACGTGGGCCCCACCCGGAAATCACGTGGGCCCCACCCGGAAATCACGTGGGCCCCACGGGGAAATCACGTGGGCCCCACCCGGAAATCACGTGGGCCCCACCCAGAAAACACGTGGGCCCCACCCGGAAATCACGTGGGCCCCACCCGGAAATCATGTGGGCCCCACCCGGAAATCACGTGGGCCCCACCCGGAAATCACGTGGGCCCCACCCGGAAATCACGTGGGCCCCACCCGGAAATCACGTGGGCCCCACGGGGAAATCACGTGGGCCCCACCCGGAAATCACGTGGGCCCCACCCGGAAATCACGTGGGCCCCACCCGGAAATCACGTGGGCCCCACCCGGAAATCACGTGGGGCCCACCCGGAAATCACGTGGGCCCCACCCGGAAATCACGTGGGCCCCACCCGGAAATCACGGGGGCCCCACGGGGAAATCACGTGGGCCCCACGGGGAAATCACGTGGGCCCCACCCGGAAATCACGGGGGGCCCACCCGGAAATCACGTGGGGCCCACCCGGAAATCACGTGGGCCCCACCCGGAAATCACGTGGGCCCCACGGGGAAATCACGTGGGCCCCACCCGGAAATCACGGGGGGCCCACCCGGAAATCACGTGGGGCCCACCCGGAAATCACGTGGGCCCCACCCGAAAATCACGTGGGCCCCACCCGGAAATCACGTGGGCCCCACCCGGAAATCACGTGGGCCCCACCCGGAAATCACGTGGGCCCCACCCGGAAATCACGTGGGCCCCACCCGGAAATCACGTGGGCCCCACCCGGAAATCACGTGGGCCCCACCCGGAAATCACGTGGGCCCCACCCGGAAATCACGTGGGGCCCACCCGGAAATCACGTGGGCCCCACGGGGAAATCACGTGGGCCCCACCCGGAAATCACGTGGGCCCCACCCGGAAATCACGTGGGCCCCACCCGGAAATCACGTGGGCTCCACCCGGAAATCACGTGGGCCCCACCCGGAAATCACGTGGGCCCCACCCGGAAATCACGTGGGCCCCATGGGGAAATCACGTGGGCCCCACCCGGAAATCACGTGGGCCCCACCCGGAAATCACGTGGGCCCCACGGAGAAATCACGTGGGCCCCACGGGGAAATCACGTGGGCCCCACCCGGAAATCACGTGGGGCCCACCCGGAAATCACGTGGGCCCCACGGGGAAATCACGTGGGCCCCACGGGGAAATCACGTGGGCACCACCCGGAAATCACGTGGGCCCCAGCCGGAAATCACGTGGGCCCCACCCGGAAATCACGTGGGCCCCACCCGGAAATCACGTGGGCCCCACCCGGAAATCACGTGGGCCCCAGCCGGAAATCACGTGGGGCCCACCCGGAAATCACGTGGGCCCCACCCGGAAATCACGTGGGCCCCACCCGGAAATCACGTGGGCCCCACCCGGAAATCACGTGGGCCCCACCCGGAAATCACGTGGGCCCCACCCGGAAATCACGAAACCACCTGCCTCAACTCGAGAAAATCCAGGAGGTTCTGCCTCCAGGCGAAATGAGGCCCATTTCCGCTGAGGCTTCTCGAGGCTAATCACACCTAACCTCTGGAACTTCCAAAAGGTCCTTCACACCCCTGCTGCAACTCAAGAAGTTCCCTGACATCCCCGTCTCCACTCTAGAGGAAGCAAGCGGTTCCCGCCCACATCCAGAAGAGCCCCGTTTCCGCCTCGAAGCTTGAGATGAGGGATCCTTTCCCTGCTTGGTCTGGAAAGAATTGCCGGTGTTCCCGTCGCATCTCAAGAGGAGGCGCTCTCCACAGGAAAGGCGAGAGGAACTCCAGGGTCGTGTCACCATTCCCAGAGTTCCCCTGATGTCTCAGTCCATTCCAGAGGAACCTGTTTTCCCTGCACTGCCTCGACTTTCAGGATGAGGATCGACTACCACCACGGTCGCACGTGGGACAGCCCTGTGGGAAAGCCTTGTGGGAAAGCCTCCTGGAAAAGCCTCGAGGGAAAGCCACAGATCCCTGATCCAGGCGATGGGAAGCGTCACACTGCTGCTACCGCTCTGGAGTAAAGCGCACGTGCATGCCCCCATTGGAGACGAGTACTTACTCCTCTGGGGAGACTCCAGAAGTACCCCAAGATCCATGTCAGCACTGGAGAGGAATTCTCAAGTTTCCGGCCCCGACTCCACACAATTCTTAGGCCTCGACATCGACGGGAGAGGAATCCCGAGAGGCCCCCGATCAACTGGCATGGGGACTGGCCTTTCGTGAGGCCACCAGAGTGGGTCCCTGAAGTACCCGTCGTAAGTCCAGAGCACCTGCCACAATTCGAGACAATCCAGGATGTTTTGCCCTCCAGGCGAGATGATGCCCATTTCCGCTGAGGCTTCTCGAGGTTAATCACACCTACTCTCTGGAACTTCCAAAAGGTCCTTCAACCATTGCTGCGACTCAGGAAGTTCCCTGACATACCCGTCTCCACTACAGAGGAAGCACGAGGGTCCCGCCCACATCCAGAGGAGCCCCGTTTCCGCCTCGTACCTCGAGATGAGAGATCCTTTCCCTGCTTGGTCGGGAAAGAATTCCTGGCATTCCCGTCGCATCTCAAGAGGAGGTCCTCTCCACAGGAAAGGCGAGAGGAACTCCAGGGTCGTGCCACCATTCGGAGAGTCCCCCAGATGTCTCAATCCATTCCAGAGGAACCTGTTTTCCCTGCACTGCCTCGACTTTCACGCTGAGGATCGACTCCCACCACGGTGGCACGTGGGACAGCCCTGTGGGAAAGCCTCGTGGGAAAGCCTTATGGGAAATCCTCGAGGGAAAGCCACAGATCCCATGATCGACGAGAAGGGAAGTGTGACACTGCTGCTACAGCTCGGGAGGAAAGCCCACGTGAATGCTCCCTCTCGAGACGAGGACTCACTACCCTGAGGAGACTCCAGAAGTACCCCAAGATCCATGTCAGCACTGGAGAGGAATCCTCAGGTTCCGGCCCCGACTCCACACAAGGTCTTGGGCCCCGGCATCGACGAGAGAGGAATACCGAGAGGCCCGCGAGCAACTCGCATGGAGACTGGCCTTTCCTGAGGCCACCAGAGCGAGTCCCTGAGGTCCCCGTCGTAAGTCGAGAGCACCTGCCGCAACTCGAGAAAATCCAGGAGGTTTTGCCCTCCAGGCGAGATGAGGCCCATTTCCGCTGAGGCTTCTCAAGGCTAATCACATCTAAACTCTGGAACTTCCAAAAGGTCCTTCACACCTTTGCTGCAACTCAAGAAGTTCCCGGACATCCCCGTCTCCACTCTAGAGGAAGCACGAGGGTCCCGCCCACATCCAGAGGAGCCCCGTTTCGCCTCATAGCTGGAGATGAGGGGTCCTTTTGCTACTTGGTCCGGAAAGAATTCTGTGAGTCCCCGTCGCATCTCAAGGGGAGGCGCTCTCCACAGGAAAGGCGAGAGGAACTCCAGGGTCGTGCCACCATTCCCAGAGTACCCCAGATGTCTCAGTCCATTACAGAGGAACCTGTTTTCCCTGCACTGCCTCGACTTTCACGCCGAGGATCGTCTCCCACCACGGTGGCACGTGGGACAGCCCTGTGGAAAGCCTCGAGGGAAAGCCACAGTTCCCTTGATGCACGTGACGGGAATCGTGACACTGCTGCTACCGCTCTGCAGGGAAGCGCACGTGCATGCCTCCTTTCGAGATGAGGACTTACTCCCCTGGGGAGACTCCAGAAGCACCCCATGATCCATGTCAGCACTTTAGAGGAATCCTCAGGTTCCGGCCACTACTCCACACAAGGTCTTAGGCCCGGCATCGACGGGAAAGGAATCCCGAGAGGCTCCCGAGTAACTCGCATGGGGACTGGCCAGTCCTAAGGCGATAAGAGCAGGTCCCTTTCGTCACCGTGGTAAGACGAGAGCACCTGCTGCATCTCGAGAAAATCCAGGAGGTTCTGCCCTCCAGGCTAGATGAGGCCCATTTCCGCTGAGGCGTTGAGGTTAATCACATCTAACCTCTAGAAAGTCCAAAGGGTCCTTCACACCCTTTCTGCAACTCAAGAAGTTCCCCGACATACCCGTCTCCACTCGAGAGGAAGCAAGAGGGCCCCGCCCACATCCAGAGGAGCCCCGTTTCCGCCTCGTAGCTCGTGATGAGGGATCCTTTGGCTGCTTGTTCGGGAAAGAATTCTGGGCATTCCTGTCGCATCTCAAGAGGAGGTGCTCTCCACAGAAAAGGCGAGAACTCCAGCGTCGTGCCACCATTCCCAGAGACCCCCAGATGTCTCAGTCCATTCCAGAGGAACCTGTTTTCCTGCACTGCCTCGACTTTCACGCCAAGGCTCGACTCCCACCACGGTGGCACGTGGGACAGCCCTGTGGGAAAGCCTCGTTGCAAAACCTCGGGGGAAAGCCTCGAGGGAAAGCCACAGATCCCTTGATCCATGCGACGGGTGCATGACATTGCTGCTACCGCTCTGGTGGAAAGCGAACGTGCATGCCCCCATTCGAGACGAGGACTTACTCCCCTGGGGAGACTCCAGAAGTACCCTAAGATCCATGTCAGCACTGGAGAGGAATCCTCAGGTTCCGACCCCGACTCCACACAAGGTCTTAGGACCCGGCATCGAAGGGAGAGGACCACGAGAGGCCCCCGAGCAACTCGCATGGGGACTGTCCTTTCCTGAGGCCACCAGAGCGGGTCCCTTAGGTCACCGTCCTAAGACGAAAGGACCTGCGGCAACTCGAGAAAATCCAGGAGGTTTTGCCCTTCAGGCTAGATGAGGCCCATTTCCGCTGAGGCCTCACGAGGCTAATCACACCTAACCTCTGGAACTTCCAAACGTCCTTCACACCCTTGCTGCAACTCAAGAAGTTCCCCGACATACCCGCCCTAACCCTAAAGGAAGCACGAGGGTCCCGCTCACATCCAGAGGAGCCCCGTTTCCGCCTCGTAGCTCGAGATGAGGGATCCTTTCTCTGCTTGGTCTGGAAAGAATTCCCGTGTCCAATCTCAAAAGGAGGAGCTCTCCACAGGAAAGGCGAGAGGAACTCCAGGGTCTTGTCACCATTCCCAGAGTCCCCCAGATGTCTCAGTCCATTCCAGAGGAACCTGTGTTCCCTGCACTGCCTCGACTTTCATGCCAAGGATCGACTCCCACCAAGGCGGCACGTGGGACAGCCCTGTGGGAAAGCCTCGTGGGAAAGCCTCGTGGGAAAGCCTAGACAGAAAGGCGCAGATCCCTTGATCGACGCTATGGGAAGCGTGACACTGCTGCACCCGCTTTGGAGGAAAGCGAAAGTGCATGCCCCCTCTTGAGAAGAGGACTTACTGCCCTGGGGAGGCTCCAGAAGTAGCCCAAGTTCCATGTCAGCACTGGAGAGGAATCCTCATGTTCCGGGCTCTACTCCACAGAAGGTCTTAGTCCCCGGCATCAAAGGGAGAGGAATCCCAGGAGACCCCCGAGCAACTCGAATGGGGACTGAGCAGTCCTGAGGCCACCAGAGCGGGCCCTATCGTCACCGTCGTAAGACGACAGCATCTGCCGGAACTCGAGAAAATCCAGGATATTTTGCCCTCCAGGCTAGATGAGGACCATTTCCGATGAGGCGTCTCGAGGCTAATCACATCTAACATCTGGAACTTCCAAAGGGTGCTTCACAACCTTGCTGCAACTCAAGAAGTTCCCCGACAACCCGTCTCCATTCTAGAGGAAGCACGAGGGTCACGCCCACATCCAGAGGAGCCCAGTTTTCACCTCTTAGCTCGAGATGAGGGATCCTTTCGCTGCTTGGTCGGGAAAGAATTCTGGGCATTCCTGGCGCATCTCAAGAGGAGGCGCTCTCCAGAGGAAAGGCGAGAGGAACTCCAGGGTCTTGTCTCCATTCCCAGAGTCCCACATATCTTTCAGTCCATTCCAGAGGAACCTGTTTTCCCTTCACTGCCTCAACTTTCATGCCGAGGATCGACTCCCACCACGGTGGCACGTGGGACAGCCCTGTGGGAAAGCCTCGAGGGAAAGCCACAGATCCCTTGATTGACGCGACGGGAAGCGTGACACTGCTGCTACGGCACTGGAGGAAAGCGCACGTGCATGCCCCCATTCGAGATGAGGACTTACTCCCATGGGGAGACTGCAGAAATAACCCAAGATCCATGTCAGCACTGCAGAGGAATCCTCAGGTTCTGGCCCCGACTCCACACAAGGACTTAGGCCCCGGCATCGAAGGGAGAGGAACCCCGAGAGGCGCCCGAGCAACTCGCATGGGGACTGGCCTTTCCTGAGGCCACCAGAGTGGGTCACTTAGGTCACCGTCGTAAGACGAAAGTACCTGCGGCAACACGAGAAAATCCAGGAGGTTTTGCCCTTCAGGCTAGATGAGGCCCATTTCCGCTGAGGCGTCACGAGGCTAATCACACTTAACCTGTGGAACTTCCAAAGGTCCTTCACACCCTTGCTGCAACTCAAGAAGTTCCCCGACATACCCGGCCTAACTCTCAAGGAAGCACGACGGTCCCGCCCACATCCAGAGGAGCCCCGTTTCCGCCTCGTAGCTCGAGATGAGGGATTCTTTCTCTGCTTGGTCTGGAAAGAATTCCCGGCGTACCTGTCGAATCTCAAAAGGAGGCACTCTCCACAGGAAAGGCGAGAGGAACTCCAGGGTCTTGTCACCATTCCCAGAGACCCCAGATGTCTCAGTCCATTCCAGAGGAACCTGTGTTACCTGCACTGCCTCGACTTTCATGCCGAGGATCGACTCCCACCAAGGTGGCACGTGGGACAGCCCTGTGGGAAAGCCTCGTGGGAAAGCCTCGTGGGAAAGCCTGGAGGGAAAGCCACAGATCCCTTGATCCACGCGCCGGGAAGCGCGACACTGCTGCTACCGCTCTGGAGGAAACCGCAGGTGCATGCCCCCATTCGAGACGAGGACTTACTCCCCTGAGGAGACTCCAGAAGTACCCCAAGAACCAAGTCAGCACTGGAGAGGAATCCTCAGGTTCCCGCCCCGACTCCACACAATGTCTTAGGCCCTGGCATCGAAGGGAGAAGAATCCCAGAGGCCCGCGAGCAACTCACTGGGGGACTGGCCAGTCCCGAGGCCACCAGAGCGGGTCCCTGAGGTCCCTGTCTTAAGTCGAGAGCACCTGCCACAACTCGAGAAAATCCAGGAGGTTTTGCCCTCCAGGCGAGATGAGGCCCATTTCCACTGAGGCTTCACGAGGCTAATCACACCTAACCTCTGGAACTTCCAAAAGGTCCTTCACACCCTTGCTGCAGCTCAAGAAGTTCCCCGACATACCCGTCTCCACTCGAGAGGAAGCACGAGGGTCCCGCCCACATCCAGAGGAGCCCCGTTTCCGCCTCTTAGCTGGAGATGAGGGATCCTTTCGCTGCTTTGTCGGGAAAGAATTCTGGACGTTCCCGTCACATCTCAAGAGGAGGCGTTCTCCACAGGAAGGCGAGAGGAACTCAAGGGTCGTGCCACCATCCCAGAGTCCCCCAGGTGTCTCAGTCCATTCCAGAGGAACCTGTTTTCCCTGACTTCCTCGACTATCATGGCGAGGATCGACTCCCACCACGATGGCACCTGGGACAGCCCTGTGGGAAAGCCTCGTGGGAAAGCATCGAGGGAAAGCCACAGATCTCTTGATCCACGCGATGGGAAGCGTGACACTGCTGCTACCGCTCTGGAGGAAAGCGCTCGTGCATGCCCCCATTCAAGATGAGGACTGACTCCCCTGGGGAGACTCCAGAAGTACCCCAAGATCCATGTCAGCACTGGAGAGGAATCCTCAGGTTCTGGGCCCGACTCCACAAAAGGTCTTAGGCCCAGGCATTGACGAGAAAGGAATCCAGGAGGCCCATGAGCATCGATTGGGGACTGGCCAAACCTGAGGCCACCAGAGCGGGTCCCTAAGGTAACCGTCGTAAGACGGGAGAACCTGCTGCAACTCGAGAAAATCCAGGAGGTTCTCCCCTCCAGGCTTGATGAGGCCCATTTCTGATGAGGCATCTCTAGGCTAATCACATCTAACCTCTGGAACTTCCAAAGGGTGCTTCACAACCTTGCTGCAACTCAAGAAGTTCCCTGACATACCCGGCTCCACTCTAGAGGAAGCACGAGTGTCCTGCAAACATCCAGAGGAGCCCCGTTTCCGCCTCGTAGCTCGAGATGAGGGATCCTTTCGCTGCTTGGTCGGGAAAGAATTCCCGGCGTTCCCGTCCCATCTCAACAGGAGGCCCTCTCCACAGGAAAGGCGAGAGGAACTCCAGTGTCGTGCCACCAATCCAAGAGTCCCCCAGAATTCTCAGTCCATTCCAGAGGAACCTGTTTTCCCTGCACTGCGTCGACTTTCACGCCGAGGATCGAATCACACCACGGTGGCAAGAGGGACAGCCCTGTGGGAAAGCCTCGTGGGAAAGCCTCGTGGGAAAGCCTCGAGGGAAAGCCACAGATCCCTTGATCCAGGCGATGGGAAGCGTGACACTACTGCTACAGCTCTGGAGGAAAGCGCACGTGCATGCCCCCATTCGAGACGAGGAGTTACTCCCCTGGGGAGACTCCAGAAGTACCCAAGAACCATGTGAGCACTGGAGAGGAATCCTCAGGTTCCGGACCTGACACCACTCAAGGTCAAAGGCCCCGTCATCAAAGGGAGAGGAATCCCGAGAGGCCCCCGAGCAACTCGCATGTGGACTGGCCTTTCCTGAGGCCACCAGAGCGGGTCCCTGAGGTCCCCGTTGTAAATCGAGAGCACCTGCCGCAACTCGAGAAAATCAAGGAGGTTTTAACCTCCCGGCGAGATGAGACCCATTTCCGCTGAGGCTTCTCAAAGCTAATCACACCTAACCTCTGGAACTTCCAAAAGGTCCTTCACACCCTTACTGCTACTCAAGAAGTTGCCTGACATACCCGTCTCCACTCTAGAGGAAGCACGAGGGTCCCGGGCATATGCAGAGGAGCCCCGTTTCCGCCTCGTAGCTCGAGATGAGGGACATTTCGCCTCTTTGTCGGGAAAGAGTTCCCGGCATTCCCCTCTCACCTCAAGAGGAGGCGCTCTCCACAGGAAAGGCGAGAGGAACTCCAGGGTCGTGCTACCATTCCAAGAGTCCCCCAGATGTCTCAGTCCATACCAGAGGAACCTGTTTTCCCTGCAATGAGTCGACTTTCACGCCGAGGATTGACTCCCACCACGGGGGCACGTGGGACAGCCCTGTGGGAAAGCGTCGTGCAAAAGCCTCGAGGGAAAGCCAAAGATCCCTTGATCCAGGCGTTGGGAAGCGTGACACAGCTGCTACCGCTCTGGAGGAAAGAGCACGTGCATGCCCCCATCCGAGACGAGGACTTACTCCCCTGGGGAGACTCGAGAAGTACCCCAAGATCCATGTCAGCACTGGAGAGGAATCCTCAGGTTCTGGCCCGGCCTCCACACAAGGTTTAAGGCCCCGGCATCGAAGGGAGAGGAATCCCAAAAGGCCCGCAAGCAACTCGCATGGGGACTGGCCTTTCCTGAGGCCACCAGAGCGGGTCCCATAGGTCACCATCGTAAGTGGAGAGCACCTGCCGCAACTCGTGAAAATCCAGGAGGTTCTCCCCTCCAGGCTAGATGAGGCCCATTTCCACTGAGGATTCTCGAGGCTAATCACACCTAACCTCTGGAACTTCTTAAAGGTCCTTCAAAGCCCTGCTGCAACTCAAGAAGTTTCCCGACATACTCGTCTCCACTCGAGAGGAAGCACGAGGGTCCCGCCCACATCCAGAGGAGCCCCGTTTCCGCCTCGTAGCTCGAGATGAGGGATCCCTTCCCTGCTTGTTAGGGAAAAAATTCCCTGCGTTCCCGTCGCATCTCAAGAGGAGGCATTCTCCACAGGAAAGGCGAGAGGAATTCCAGGGTCCTGCCTCCATTCCAAGAGTCCCCCAGATGTCTCAGTCCATTCCAGAGGAACCTGTTTTCCCTGCACTGCATCGACTTCCACGCCGAGGATCGACGCACAGCACGGTGGCACGTGGGAAAGCGCTGTGGGTAAGACTCATGGAAAGCCTCGTGGGAAAGAGTCTAGGGAAAGCCACAGATCCCTTGATCCACCCTACAGGAAGCGTGACACTGTTGCTACAACTCGGGAGGAAAGCGCACGTGCATGCCCCCTCTCGAGACGAGGACTGACTCCCTGGGGGAGACTCCCGAAGTACCCCAAGACCAATGTCAGCACTGGAGAGGAATCCTCAGGTTCCGGCCATGACTACCAACAATGTCTTGGGCCCCAGCATGGACGGGAGAGGCATCCCGAGAGGCCCCCTACTAATTCGCATGGGGACTGGATTTCCTGAGGCCACCAGAGCGGGTCCCTAAGGTCCCCATCGTAAGTCGAGAGCACCTGCCGCAACTCGAGAAAATCCAGGAGGTTTTGCCCTCCAGGCGAGATGAGGCCCATTTCCGCTGAGGCTTCTCCAGGCTAATCACACCGAACCTCTGGAACTTCCAAAAGGACCTTCACACAGTTGCTGCAACACAAGAAGTTCCCCAACTACCCATCTCCACTCTAGAGGAAACACGATGGTCCCGCCCACATCGAGAGGAGCCCCGTTGCCGCATCGTAGTTCCCGATGAGGGATCCTTTCCCTGCTTGGTTGGGAAAGAATTCTGGGCGTTACAGTCGCATCTCAATAGGAGGCGCTCTCCATAGGAAAGGCGAGAGGAACTCCAGGGTCGTTCCACCATTCCCAGAGTCTTCTAGATGTCCCAGTACAGTCCAGAGGAAACTGTTTTCGACTCACACCACGGTGGCACGTGGGACGGCCCTGAGGGATAGCCTTGTGGGAAAGCCTCGTGGGAAAGCCTCATGGGAAATCCTCAGGGGAAAGACAAAGATCCCATGATCGACACGACGGGAAGGGTGACACTGCTGCTACCGCTCTGGAGGAAAGCGCACGTGCATGCCTCCATTCGAGACGCGGACTTAGTCCCCTGGGGAGACTCCAGAAGTACCCCAAGATCCATGTCAGCACTGGAGAGGAATCCTCACGTTCCGGCCCCGACTCCACACAAGGTCTTAGGCCCCGGCATCGAAGTGAGAGGAATCCCGAGAGGCCTCCTAGTAACTCGCATGGGGACTGGCCTTTCCTGAGGCCACCAGAGGGGGTCCCTGAGGTCCCCGTCCTAAGTGGAGAGAACCTGCCAGAACTAGAGAAAATCCAGGAGGTTTTGACCTCCAGGCGAGATGAGGCCCAATTCCGCTGAGGCTTCTCGAGGCTAATCACACCAAACCTCTGGAACTTCCAAAAGGTCCTTCACACCCTTACTGCAACTCAAAAAGTTCCCCGACATACCCGTTCCTCTTCCCATTCTGCCATAATTGTGATGACATCTGCATATCTAAGTTTATTGCTATTTCTTCCGGGAATCTTGATTCCAGCTCACGTATCTTCCATCCCAGCATTTTTCATGATGTAGTCTGCATATAAGTTAATAAAACAGGGTGACAATATACAGCCTTGACATACTCCTTTTCCTTTTTGGAACCAGTCTGTTGTTCCATGTCCTGCTCTAACCTTCATACAGATTTCTCAAGAGGCAGGTTAGGTGGTCTAGTATTCCCTTCTCTTTCAGAATTGTGGCTAAAACAGCAGTATAAGGACCTTTCCGATGTCAGGCCAAGGAATTGTGTTTCCAGTCATTGAGCCACACCTGATCACTGAGCACAAATTCATGAATCTGTTCCTCAAGGGGGAATGATATTTTTTTTTACACAAACTTAGTTACCTGATTTATTACCTTACCTAATTGTTCCAGCTGCTGTGAAATCCCACCTGCTTACTTGTGGCAAATCTGCTAACACCTGCCTCATTGTGGGGTGGGGGGTTCTCCCATCGAAAATTTCATAAGGACAACAACTATGGGAACGTGCAGTTACCCGTAATATGAGTAAGTCTGCCAGAAGCAAGCCCATCCATGTACAGTCAGTCTCTATGATCCATTTTGAAAGAGTCTCTTGAAGAGTTTGGTTGTTTCTTTCCACCATTCCAGAACACAGGGGCCTATATGCTGTATGTAATTTCCACTGATATTTAGAGCTTCACATACCTGTTAATTAACGCGGCTACAAAGACAGGGCCATTGTCGGATTCTATACTGGTTGGAAACCCAAGTCTGTGAATTATTTCTCAAATCAGCGAGCTACTTCATTTTCTTTTTCAGATCAGGTAGTGAAGGCCTCTGCCCAACCAGAGAAGGTACCTACTATTCTAGTAAGTAATGATAACAGGTGACTGCCTTTGCTTCCCTGAAGGGACACTCGCTTTCCCTGCATCCTGAGAACTCCACGTCTCAGCCAGTTGGAAAAGCGCTTCTTGGAGGTCATTATTCAGGGGCAATTTCCCCTGGAGCCCAGGGCCATAGGGAGCGGCTCCACACTCCCAGGGAAAGGCAGAGCCACAGCCACACATCTGTCCCATCCCCTTTGCTCTGTAGGAGAGCTCTAGTGAGCCTAGGTCTGTCAGGAAAGTTCTTGGCTCCTATGGGGACACATTCTATGTGTGAAACTGCATACAGGACCGAGGGGCCACAGGGCGCCTGTTTCTCTCGGGGCCGGAGGGGTGGGGGGCCTGAAGCAGTGCGGCCCAGCAACAGCTTCCACATCCATCCAATTGCTCTTTTCTTACCTCTGATAGAACTAGCTTTGTTCCAGCCTTTGGCAATTTGGAGGCAAGCGGGCCCCACTTCCTCCCCAAGGAGGCATGGGACCTACTTTGAGTGGAAAGGCCCCTCACGGAGCTGAACCCAGGAAGGCACCCAGTCATGTCTGACACATTGCTGCATCCTGCTTCTTCATGAGCAATACCGCGGTGCTGCCTCTGGAATATCGGTCCTCTGAGCAGACCTGGAGGTCTCCCCTTGAAGAAGCTAACCAGTTTCTTCCAAATACAGGCTTGCAAACACACACTGGGTGGCTGCCTCTTCTTCCCTGAAGGACGATCACTTTCCCCGCATCCTGTGAACTCTGCATCCCAGCCTGCTGGAAAAGCGCTTCTTGGAGGTCATTTTTCAGGGACAATTTTCCCTGGAGCCCGGGGCTGTAGGCAGGGCCCCATGCTCGCTGGGAAAGGCAGAGTCACATCCACAGTCTGTTCTATCCCTTTTGCCCTGTAGGAGAGCTCTAGTGAGCCTAGGTCTGTCAGGAAAATTCTTGGCTCCTATGGGGACACACCCTGTGTGTTAACCTGCATATCGGACCTAGGGGCCACAGGGCGCCCGTTCCTCTCGGGGGGGACCCTGAAGTGGTGCGGCCCAACAACAGCCTGAACATGCATCCAATTGTTCTTTTCTTCCTTCTGATAGAGCTAGCTTTGCTTCTCACTTTGGCATTTCGGATGCCAGGGGCAGCCCCACCGCTGTTGTCCTGGGGTCTATTGGAGGTTCCAGCTCTATTGGACCCCAGCATGGCACCCGACCCCCTCAGACACACTCCCGCAGCCTCCTTCCCCATGGGCAGGACTGTTCTGACCTAGGAATGTGTTCCCAAGGCTCAGAAAATGCAGGGAGACACACGGCCCTGACTCTGGAACTGAGGCCGTTGGAGCAGGCCTGGAGGTCTGACGTCTGAGACGCAAACACTTGCTGCAAGATACAGGTGTGAAAACACACTCTCTGGGGCTGCCTTTCCTTCCTCCAAGGAAGATAGCTTTTCCAGTCTCCTCCGTGCTGAGTCATACAAGGCTGGAAAGGTCTGGCTTAGAGGGCATTTCTCAGCGGCAATGGCCCCTGAGGCCCTGCACCCAGGGAGGGATCCTACCCTCCCAGGGGAAGTCAAAGCAACCTCCAAACAGCTGTTCTATCATGTTTCCTCTGCAGGAGGGAGCTAGTGAGCCCAGGTCTGTCTGGAACGTTCTTGGATCCTGCGGGGAAATCATCCTGGGAGCCCACCTGGATACCAGTCGTAGGGGCTAACATTTGCATTTTTCTTCCTTGGAGCCCTAACGCAGTACAGCCTAGCAACTGCTTGAAAATCCATCCTGTTGCTGTTTTCTTCCCTCTGACAGAGCGAGCTTTGCTCCCCACTTTGGGATTTCAGAAGCAAGGTGGTGGCCTGCAACTCCTTGCCTGGGGTCCATTGGAGGTGCAAGGTGCCCTCGACCAGGTGACCCCAGCATGGCACCTGGCCCCCTCAGACACACTCCCGCAGCCTGCTTCCCCATGGGCAGGACTGCTCTCACCTAGGAATGTGTTTGCGAGGCCAGGAAACTGCAGGGAGACACAAGGCCCTGATTCTGGAATGGAGTCTGTTGGAGCAGGCCTGCAGGTCTTATGTCTAACAAGCCAAACACTTGCTGCAAGATACAGGCCTGAAAACACACTCTTGGGCTGCCTTTCCTTCCTCCAAGGAAGAGAGTTTTCTCAGCCTCCTGTGGGCTGAGAGTCACACAGGGCTGAAAAGCACTTACTGGGAGATGAGTTTTCATTGGCCATGGCCCCTGAGGCCCTGTGCTCAGGGAGGGCTCCCTCCCTCCCAGGGAAAGTCAAAGGAAGCTCCAAACGGCTGTTCAATCATGTTTCTGAGAGAGTCATTGCCAAGGCAGGTTTATAAGAAGTTCAAGGGTCCCCAAGGAGAGAGGGGTCTAGAATTCTCAAGGAGGAAGAAAGGACACACTTTTTTTTCCCTCTACATTCCTTAGGATTATATAACAATCATGCATCCTTCTTGAGGACGGTCTCTGGAAAAACCTTCTGGCTAATCCTGTTATCTTAAAATGTAAATTATGGGAGTAGGTCTAGTGAGTCTTTACAACCTCCACACATTCTTTTGTTCATTGTAATAACTTATTGGAGAGTATATAACTCCATTACTAACGCTAGCAAGGGGGTACGCTTTCTGCCCCTTGTGATGTCTCTGTCAGAAGCTTTCTCTATCTCCTTTCTACTTGAATAAAACTCGATTGCACAAAAGCTCTGAGCAATCAAGCCTCATCTTGGGCCCTGGATTGAATTCTTCTCCTCCATGAGCCAAGAATCCCAGCATCTTTTCGTGGTTCAGCAACAATATTTCATTTCCTCTGCAGGAGAGAGCTAGTGAGCTTAGGTCTGTCTGGAACATTCTTGGATCCTGTGGGGAAAATATCCTGTGCACACATCTGGATACTGGGCCTAGAGGCCAAAATTCGCATTTCTTTCCCGCGGAGCCCTCACGTGGTGTGACTTAGCAACCGCTTGAAAATCCATCCCATTGCCGTTTTCCTCCTTCTGACAGAGCTAGCTTTGTTCCCTGCTTTGGGATATCTCAACCGAGGGGCCGGTCCATAGCTACTCGCCTGGGGCCCATTGGATGTGCAAGGTGCCCTCGACTAGGTGACCCTAGCATGGCACTCAGCCCGCTCAGACACACTCCCGAGGCTTCTTTCTCACGGGAAGCACTGCTCCAACCTAGGAATGTGTCTGCAATGCTTGGAAAGTGCAGTGAGACACACAGCCCTGACTCTGGAATTGAGGCCCTCAGAGCAAGCCTGCAGCTCTGATGTCTGAGAAGCAAAACACTTGCTGCAAAGAGAGGCCTGAAAACACACTCTCTGTGGATGACTTTCCTTCTTCTAAGGAAGACAGTTTTCCCAGTCTCCTGCTTCCTGCATGTCACACAGCTGGAATGCGCTTGCTTGGATGTCGTGATTCAGTGGCAATGACCCCTGAGGCCCTTTGCCCAGGGAGGGCTCCCACACTCATAGGCAAATCAAAGCAACTTCCAAGTGAGTCAGCTCTTCACATCAAGTGGCCAAAGTATTGGAGTTTCAGGTTCAGTATTAGTCCTTCCAATGGATATTCAGACCTGATTTCCTTTAGGATGAAGTGGGTGCGTCTCCTTGTAGTCTAAGCGACCTACAAGCATCTTCTCCAACACCACAGTTCAAAAGCATCAAATTTTCAGCTGTCACTTTCTTTATAGTACATCTTTCATATCCATCCATGACATATGGAAAAACCATAGCCTTGACCGGATGGATCTTTGTTGGCAAAGCAACGTCTCGGCTTTTTAATATGCTGTCTAGTTTGGTCATCACTTTTCTTCCAAGTCATAAATATGTTTTAAGTTCATGGAGGCAGCCATCACCTGCAGTGATTTCCAAGCCCCAAAAATAGTCTGCTGCTGTTTCCAATGTTTTCCCATCTATTTGCCATGAAGTGATGAGACTGGATGCAATGATTTTAGTTTTCTGAATGCTGAGCTTTAAGCTAACTTTTTCACTCTCCTCTTTCACTTTCATCAGGAGACTCTTTAGCTCTTCTTCACTTTCTGCCATAAGGGTGGTGTCATCTGAATATCTGAGATTATTGATATTTCTCCCAGCAACCTTGATTCCAGCGTGTGCTTCCTCCAGCCCAGTGTTTCTCATGCTGTACTCTGCATATAAGTTAAATAAGCAGGGTGACAATATACAGCCTTGACATGTTCCTTTTCCTATTTAGAACCAGTCTGTTGTTCCATGTCCAGTTCGAACTGTTTCTTCCTGACCTGCATACAGGTTTCTCAAGAGACAGGTCAGGTGGTCTGGTATTCCCATCTCTTTCAGAATTTTTCCCAGTTTCTTGTGATCCACACAGTCAAAGGCTTTGGCATTGTCAATAAAGCAGAAATATATTTTTTTTTCTGGAACTCTCTTGCTTTTTCAATGAGCCAGTGGATGTTGGCAATTTGATCTCTGGTTTCTCTGCATTTTTTAAATCCCTCTTGAACATCTGGAAGTTCACAGTTCATGTGAACTTGGAGAATTTTGAACATTACTTTACTAGTGTGTGAGATGAGTGCAATTGTGCAGCTGCTTGAATATTCTTTGTCATTGCCTTTCTTTGGGATTGGAATGAAAACTGACCTAATGACTAGATGTTTTCAATTGCATATGCTGAAAGAACTGGCTGTGCAGTTCTGAAGAAAAAAAAATCATTTTAACCCATTTTCTCTGAAGTGCAAGGCATATCATGGCCATCCCTGAATCATAAAGTCACCTTTTCTTTATGTAGTCATAGTTTCATGCCTAAATTATAGGCCAACTCGTGCTCAACTTGACTCTGATGTCAGGGGCAGATCAACTGATAAAAAGCTTGGATTGTCCCTCTGGAGGAAAGTGAGATCTTGGTCCCACGAGAAGAATCTGAAGGGTTAAGGGAACTTGCAAGAGTGGGGAAAGCTTAGTCCATCCTACATGTACCAAAATCTTAAATAAGGCTTATTTACTTTACCGAAGTAAAGAAAAAAAAAAACAGATGATGAAAACAATTATAAATCAATGAAAGGTAGAGAAACTCATAGTCTGTGATCAAAAATTGCATTCTAAGAAAACTTTGTTCTCTTAACCTAGAGAGGAGACTAAATTGCATCTGGTACCAGCTTACCAGAAGACAAGCAAACAAACAAACAAATTATCAGTAAGCTTAAAAAAAGTATTTTCCATATATCTTGAAGTAGCAGTATTTCTGCAAAGGCATCAGTGTGAAACCATAGAGGACATGGTTAAAACCTGATGAAATAGAAATTGACAATGTCATCTGGTCACTGCTGCGACTTGAAATGCTTTAATATGATAACTAGAATTATAACTGACAGCATTTGACCAGGACATATCAGATTTTCACGGATGTCACATAATTTCTAGGATATCTATATTAGGAACTGAAGGAATCTTTGAACCTAGGAAAGAAAACAACAGTCTCAAAGGCCCTTGCTGAGTCATCTATCAGCAAGGAATGTCTTTGCAAGGATCGCAAAGTGAAGGGAAAATACACCGACCTGCCTCTGCAACTTCGGTCCTCTGAGCAGATCTGGAGGTCTCCCTTTGTATAAGCTAACCTGTTCCTTCCAAATAGAGGTTTGCAACACAAAACAAGTGGCCGCCTATTCTTCCCCGAAGGAGGCTCTCTTTCCCCACATCCTGCGAACTCCCTTTCCCAGCCTCCTGGAAAAGTGCTTCTTGCAGTTCCTTTCAGAAAATCCTATGGACAGAGAAGCCTGGTAGGCTGCAGTCCATGGGGTCGCTGAGGGTCGGACACGACTGAGCGACTGCACTTTCATTTTCACTTTCATGCATTGGAGAAGGCAATGGCAACCCACTTACTGTTCTTGCCTGGAGAATCCCAGGGACGGGGGAGCCTAGTGGGCTACCGTCTATGGCGTCGCACAGAGTCGAACACGACTGAAGCAACTTAGCAGCAGCAGCAGCAGCAGCAGCAGCAGCAGCAGCAGCAGCAGCAGCAGCAGTTCCTTTCTTAGGGGCAGTTATCCCTGAGATTGGGACCTGGAAAGGCAGAGCCACCTCCACACACACATCTTTTCTGTCCCCTTTCCTCTGGAGGAGAGCTCTAGTGAGCCTAGGTCTGTCAGGAAAATTCTTGGCTTTGACGGGATCACACCCAGTGTGTGAACCTGCATACCCGACCTAGGGGCCACAGGGCACCTGTTTTGCTCGAGTGGGTCCTGGAGGGGTGCAGCATAGCAAGAGCTTAAAAATCCATCCAATTTGTCTTTCTTTTACCTCGGAGAGAACGAGTTTGCTCCACCTCCACCCTTTGGCAGTGTGGAGGGAAGAGGGCACAACCCTCTCCCAAAGGGGACATAGGGCCTACCAGGAGAGAAAGGCCCCTTGAGGAGCTGAGCCCAGGTAGGCAGCCAGTGATGTCAAGCACACTCCCGCTGCTTGCTTCTTCATGGGCACTCCGACAATCTGCTAGGAATGTCTTGGCAAGGATCTCAAAGGGAAGGGGAGATACATGGCCCTGTCTCTGGAACTTCAGTCCTCTGAGCAGATCTGGAGGTCTTGAGTTGTATAAGCAAACCTGTTCCTTCCAAATAGAGGCTTGCAAACACACCCCCGGTGGTTGCCTCTTCTTCCCCGAAGAAGTCTTTCTTTCCCCACATGCTGCGAACTCCCTGTCCCAACCTCCAAGATTAGCACTTCTTGCCATTCCTTTCTTAGAGGCAGTTATCCCTGAGCTTGGGGCTGTAGGGAGTAGCCCCACACTCACAGGGAAAGGCAAAGACTCCTCCATACATCTCCTCTATCCCCTTTGCTCTGGAGGAGAGCTTTAGTGAGCCTAGGTCTTTCAGGAAAATTGTTGGCTTGGACAGGATCTCACCCTGTTTGTGAACCTGCATACCCAACCGGGGGCCACAGAGCACCTGTTTCAGTAAAGTGGGCCCTGAAAGGGTGCAGCCTAGCAAGAGCTTGAAAATCCATTCAGTTGCTGTTTTTGTACCTCTGACAGAGCGAGCTTTGCTCCACCCTTTGGCAGTGTGAGAAAAGAGGCATGACACCCTCCCCAAGGGGACAAGTGGACTACTTCAAGAGGAAAGGCCCCTTGTGGAGTTGAGGCACACAGTCGTGTCAAACACACTCCCACTGCTTGCTTCTTCATGGGCACTCCCGCTATCAGCTAGGAATGTCTTTGCAGTGATCACAAAGGGAAGGGGAGATACACGGCCCTGCCTCTGGACCTCCGCTGCTCTGAGCAAATCTGGTCTCCCCTTGTTGGTCAAGTTCAAGTTCAAGGTCAAGGTCAAGTTCAAGGTGAAAGTCAAGTCCAAGGTCAAGGTCAAAGTCAAGGTCAAGGTCAAGTTTAAGTTTAAGGGCAAGGACAATGTAAGGGCAAGGACAAGGTAAGGCCAAGGACAAGGCCTAGGGAAGGCCAAGCCCAAGGCCAAGGGCAAGGGCAAGGGCAACGCCAAGGGTAAGGCCAAGGCCCAGGCCAGGGCCAAGGCCAAGGCCGACAAAGCGAAGCCCAAACCCCGTAACGCCTGACAGAAGGCAGAAGGCACTAGGCCCCTGTGCAGAGGAAGCCACTGAAGGCGGCAAGGCCACAGAGCTCCCCGATTCCGTTCCCACAGGAAGATGTAAGGATAAAGGGCCTCATCCCAGCACAGCACCCGCTCCCACCGGACCCCGCCCCCCGCAGACTCGTGGAAAAGCCTCGTGGGAAATCCTCAAGGGAAAGCCACTGATCCCATGATCGATGCGACCGGAAGCGTGACACTGCTGCTACAGCTCGAGAGGAAAGCGCACATGCATGCCACCTCTCGAGACGAGTACTGACTCCCCTGGGGAGAGTCCAGAAGTACCCCAAGTTCCATGTCAGCACTGGAGAGGAATCCTCAGGTTCCGGCCCCGACTCCACACAAGGTCTTTGGCCCTGGCATCGAAGGGAGAGGAATCCCAAAAGGCCCGCGAGCAACTCGCATGGGGACTGGCCAGTCCTGAGGACACCAGAGCGAGTCCCATAGGTCACCGTCATAAGACGAGAGCACCTGCCCCAACTCGAAAAAATCCAGGAGGTTCTCCACTCCAGGCTAGATGAGGCCCTTTTCTGCTGAGGCATCTCACTGATAATGACATCTAACCTCTGGAACTTCCAACAGGTACTTCACACCCTTGCTGTAACTGAATAAGAATCACGTGGGCCCCACGGGGAAATCACGTGGGCCCCACCCGGAAATCACGTGGGGCCCACCCGGAAATCACGTGGGGCCCACCCGGAAATCACGTGGGCCCCACCCGGAAATCACGTGGCCCCACCCGGAAATCACGTGGGCCCCACCCGGAAATCACGTGGGGCCCACCCGGAAATCACGTGGGCCCCACCCGGAAATCACGTGGCCCCACCCGGAAATCACGTGGGCCCCACCCGGAAATCACGTGGGCCCCACGGGGAAATCACGTGGGCCCCACCCGGAAATCACGTGGGCCCCACCCGGAAATCACGTGGGGCCCACCCGGAAATCACGTGGGGCCCACCCGGAAATCACGTGGGGCCCACCCGGAAATCACGTGGGCCCCACCCGGAAATCACGTGGGCCCCACCCGGAAATCACGTGGGCCCCACACGGAAATCACGTGGGGCCCACCCGGAAATCACGTGGGCCCCACCCGGAAATCACGTGGGCCCCACCCGGAAATCACGTGGGCCCCACCCGGAAATCACGTGGGCCCCACGGGGAAATCACGTGGGCCCCACGGGGAAATCACGTGGGCCCCACGGGGAAATCACGTGGGCCCCACGGGGAAATCACGTGGGCCCCACGGGGAAATCACGTGGGCCCCACCCGGAAATCACGTGGGCCCCACCCGGAAATCACGTGGGCCCCACCCGGAAATCACGTGGGCCCCACGGGGAAATCACGTGGGCCCCACCCGGAAATCACGTGGGCCCCACCCGGAAATCACGTGGGCCCCACGGGGAAATCACGTGGGCCCCACCCGGAAATCACGTGGGCCCCACGGGGAAATCACGTGGGCCCCACCCGGAAATCACGTGGGCCCCACCCGGAAATCACGTGGGCCCCACCCGGAAATCACGTGGGCCCCACGGGGAAATCACGTGGGCCCCACCCGGAAATCACGTGGGCCCCACGGGGAAATCACGTGGGCCCCACCCGGAAATCACGTGGGCCCCACCCGGAAATCACGTGGGCCCCACCCGGAAATCACGTGGGCCCCAGCCGGAAATCACGTGGGCCCCACCCGGAAATCACGTGGGCCCCACCCGGAAATCACGTGGGCCCCACCCGGAAATCACGTGGGCCCCACCCGGAAATCACGTGGGCCCCACCCGGAAATCACGTGGGCCCCACCCGGAAATCACGTGGGGCCCACCCGGAAATCACGTGGGCCCCACCCGGAAATCACGTGGGCCCCACCCGGAAATCACGTGGGCCCCACCCGGAAATCACGTGGGCCCCACCCGGAAATCACGTGGGCCCCACGGGGAAATCACGTGGGCCCCACCCGGAAATCACGTGGTCCCCACCCGGAAATCACGTGGGCCCCACACGGAAATCACGTGGGCCCCACGGGGAAATCACGTGGGCCCCACGGGGAAATCACGTGGGCCCCACGGGGAAATCACGTGGGCCCCACGGGGAAATCACGTGGGCCCCACCCGGAAATCACGTGGGCCCCACCCGGAAATCACGTGGGCCCCACCCGGAAATCACGTGGGCCCCACCCGGAAATCACGTGGGCCCCACCCGGAAATCACGTGGGCCCCACCCGGAAATCACGTGGGCCCCACCCGGAAATCACGTGGGCCCCACCCGGAAATCACGTGGGCCCCACCCGGAAATCACGTGGGCCCCACCCGGAAATCACGTGGGCCCCACGGGGAAATCACGTGGGCCCCACCCGGAAATCACGTGGGCCCCACACGGAAATCACGTGGGCCCCACCCGGAAATCACGTGGGCCCCACCCGGAAATCACGTGGGCCCCAGCCGGAAATCACGTGGGCCCCACCCGGAAATCACGTGGGCCCCACCCGGAAATCACGTGGGCCCCACCCGGAAATCACGTGGGCCCCACCCGGAAATCACGTGGGCCCCACCCGGAAATCACGTGGGCCCCACCCGGAAATCACGTGGGGCCCACCCGGAAATCACGTGGGCCCCACCCGGAAATCACGTGGGCCCACCCGGAAATCACGTGGGCCCCACCCGGAAATCACGTGGGCCCCACCCGGAAATCACGTGGGCCCCACGGGGAAATCACGTGGGCCCCACCCGGAAATCACGTGGTCCCCACCCGGAAATCACGTGGGCCCCACCCGGAAATCACGTGGGCCCCACCCGGAAATCACGTGGGCCCCACCCGGAAATCACGTGGGCCCCACCCGGAAATCACGTGGGCCCCACGGGGAAATCACGTGGGCCCCACCCGGAAATCACGTGGGCCCCACCCGGAAATCACGTGGGCCCCACCCGGAAATCCCGTGGGCCCCACCCGGAAATCACGTGGGCCCCACGGGGAAATCACGTGGGCCCCACCCGGAAATCACGTGGGCCCCACCCGGAACTCACGTGGGCCACAGCCGGAAATCACGTGGGCCCCACCCGGAAATCACGTGGGCCCCACGGGGAAATCACGTGAGCCCCACGGGGAAATCACGTGGGCCCCACCCGGAAATCACGTGGGCCCCACCCGGAAATCACGGGGGCCCCACCCGGAAATCACGTGGGCCCCACCCGGAAATCACGTGGGGCCCACCCGGAAATCACGTGGGCCCCAACCCGGAAATCACGTGGGCCCCACCCGGAAATCACGTGGGCCCCACCCGGAAATCACGTGGGCCCCACCCGGAAATCACGTGGGCCCCACCCGGAAATCACGTGGGCCCCACCCGGAAATCACGTGGGCCCCACGGGGAAATCACGTGGGCCCCACCCGGAAATCACGTGGGCCCCACCCGGAAATCACGTGGGCCCCACGGGGAAATCACGTGGGCCCCACCCGGAAATCACGTGGGCCCCAGCCGGAAATCACGTGGGCCCCACGGGGAAATCACGTGGGCCACACCCGGAAATCACGTGGGCCCCACCTGGAAATCACGTGGGCCCCAGCCGGAAATCACGTGGGCCCCACCCGGAAATCACGTGGGCCCCACCCGGAAATCACGTGGGCCCCACCCGGAAATCACGTGGGGCCCACCCAGAAATCACGTGGGCCCCACCCGGAAATCACGTGGGCCCCACCCGGAAATCACGTGGGCCCCAGCCGGAAATCACGTGGGCCCCACGGGTAAATCAGGTGGGCCCCACCCGGAAATCACGTGGGCCCCACCCGGAAATCACGTGGGCCCCACCCGGAAATCACGTGGGCCCCACCCGGAAATCACGTGGGCCCCACCCGGAAATCACGTGGGCCCCACCCGGAAATCACGTGGGCCCCACCCGGAAATCACGTGGGCCCCACCCGGAAATCACGTGGGCCCCACGGGGAAATCACGTGTGCCCCACCTGGAAATCACGTGGGCCCCAGCCGGAAATCACGTGGGCCCCAGCCGGAAATCACGTGGGCCCCACCCGGAAATCACGTGGGCCCCACCCGGAAATCACGTGGGCCCCACCCGGAAATCACGTGGGCCCCACCCGGAAATCACGTGGGCCCCACCCGGAAATCACGTGGGCCCCACCCGGAAATCACGTGGGCCCCACCCGGAAATCACGTGGGCCCCACCCGGAAATCACGTGGGCCCCAGCCGGAAATCACGTGGGCCCCAGCCGGAAATCACGTGGGCCCCACGGGGAAATCACGTGGGCCCCACGGGGAAATCACGTGGGCCCCACCCGGAAATCACGTGGGCCCCACCCGGAAATCACGTGGGCCCCACCCGGAAATCACGTGGGCCCCACCCGGAAATCACGTGGGCCCCACCCGGAAATCACGTGGGCCCCACCCGGAAATCACGTGGGCCCCACCCGGAAATCACGTGGGCCCCACCCGGAAATCACGTGGGCCCCACGGGGAAATCACGTGGGCCCCACCCGGAAATCACGTGGGCCCCACCCGGAAATCACTTTGGCCCCACCCGGAAATCACGTGGGGCCCACCCGGAAATCACGTGGGCCCCACCCGGAAATCACGTGGGCCCCACCCGGAAATCACGTGGGGCCCACCCGGAAATCACGTTTGCCCCACCCGGAAATCACGTGGGCCCCACCCGGAAATCACGTGGGCCCCACACGGAAATCACGTGGGCCCCACGGGGAAATCACGTGGGCCCCACGGGGAAATCACGTGGGCCCCACCCGGAAATCACGTGGGCCCCACCCGGAAATCACGTGGGCCCCACCCGGAAATCACGTGGGCCCCACCCGGAAATCACGTGGGCCCCACGGGGAAATCACGTGGGCCCCACCCGGAAATCACGTGGGCCCCACCGGGAAATCACGTGGGCCCCACCCGCAAATCACGTGGGCCCCACCCGGAAATCACGTGGGCCCCACCCGGAAATCACGTGGGCCCCACGGGGAAATCACGTGTGCCCCACCCGGAAATCACGTGGGCCCCACGGGGAAATCACGTGGGCCCCACCCGGAAATCACGTGGGCCCCACCCGGAAATCACGTGGGCCCCACCCGGAAATCACGTGGGCCCCACCCGGAAATCACGTGGGCCCCACCCGGAAATCACGTGGGCCCCTCGGGGAAATCACGTGGGACCCACCCGGAAATCACGTGGGCCCCACCCGGAAATCACGTGGGCCCCACCCGGAAATCACGTGGGCCCCACCCGGAAATCACGTGGGCCCCAGCCGGAAATCACGTGGGCCCCACGGGGAAATCACTTGGGCCACACCCGGAAATCACGTGGGCCCCACCCGGAAATCACGTGGGCCCCACCCGGAAATCACGTGGGCCCCACCCGGAAATCACGTGGGCCCCACCCGGAAATCACGTGGGCCCCACCCGGAAATCACGTGGGGCCCATCCGGAAATCACGTGGCCCCACGCGGAAATCACGTGGTCCCCACCCGGAAATCACGTGGGCCCCAGCCGGAAATCACGTGGGCCCCACGGGTAAATCAGGTGGGCCCCACCCGGAAATCACGTGGGCCCCACCCGGAAAGCACGTGGGCCCCACCCGGAAATCACGTGGGCCCCACCCGGAAATCACGTGGGCCCCACCCGGAAATCACGTGGGCCCCACCCGGAAATCACGTGGGCCCCAGCCGGAAATCACGTGGGCCCCACGGGGAAATCACGTGGGCCACACCCGGAAATCACGTGGGCCCCACCTGGAAATCACGTGGGCCCCACCCGGAAATCACGTGGGCCCCACCCGGAAATCACGTGGGCCCCACCCGGAAATCACGTGGGCCCCACCCGGAAATCACGTGGGCCCCACCCGGAAATCACGTGGGCCCCACCCGGAAATCACGTGGGCCCCACGGGGAAATCACGTGTGCCCCACCTGGAAATCACGTGGGCCCCAGCCGGAAATCACGTGGGCCCCACCCGGAAATCACGTGGGCCCCACCCGGAAATCACGTGGGCCCCACCCGGAAATCACGTGGGCCCCACCCGGAAATCACGTGGGCCCCACCCGGAAATCACGTGGGCCCCACCCGGAAATCACGTGGGCCCCACCCGGAAATCACGTGGGCCCCACCCGGAAATCACGTGGGCCCCACCCGGAAATCACGTGGGCCCCACCCGGAAATCATGTGGGCCCCACGGGGAAATCACGTGGGCCCCACGGGGAAATCACGTGGGCCCCACCCGGAAATCACGTGGGCCCCACCCGGAAATCACGTGGGCCCCACCCGGAAATCACGTGGGCCCCACCCGGAAATCACGTGGGCCCCACCCGGAAATCACGTGGGCCCCACCCGGAAATCACGTGGGCCCCACCCGGAAATCACGTGGGCCCCAGCCGGAAATCACGTGGGCCCCACGGGGAAATCACGTGGGCCCCACCCGGAAATCACGTGGGCCCCACCCGGAAATCACGTGGGCCCCACCCGGAAATCACGTGGGCCCCACCCGGAAATCACGTGGGCCCCACCCGGAAATCACGTGGGCCCCACCCGGAAATCACTTTGGCCCCACCCGGAAATCACGTGGGGCCCACCCGGAAATCACGTGGGCCCCACCCGGAAATCACGTGGGCCCCACCCGGAAATCACGTGGGGCCCACCCGGAAATCACGTTTGCCCCACCCGGAAATCACGTGGGCCCCACCCGGAAATCACGTGGGCCCCACACGGAAATCACGTGGGCCCCACGGGGAAATCACGTGGGCCCCACCCGGAAATCACGTGGGCCCCACCCGGAAATCACGTGGGCCCCACCCGGAAATCACGTGGGCCCCACCCGGAAATCACGTGGGCCCCACCCGGAAATCACGTGGGCCCCACCCGGAAATCACGTGGGCCCCACCCGGAAATCACGTGGGCCCCACGGGGAAATCACGTGGGCCCCACCCGGAAATCACGTGGGCCCCACGGGGAAATCACGTGGGCCCCACCCGGAAATCACGTGGGCCCCACCCGGAAATCACGTGGGCCCCACCCGGAAATCACGTGGGCCCCACGGGGAAATCACGAGGGCCCCACCCGGAAATCACGTGGGCCCCACGGGGAAATCACGTGGGCCCCACCCGGAAATCACGTGGGCCCCACCCGGAAATCACGTGGGCCCCACCCGGAAATCACGTGGGCCCCACCCGGAAATCACGTGGGCCCCACCCGGAAATCACGTGGGCCCCACCCGGAAATCACGTGGGCCCCACCCGGAAATCACGTGGGCCCCACCCGGAAATCACGTGGGCCCCACCCGGAAATCACGTGGGCCCCACCCGGAAATCACGTGGGCCCCACCCGGAAATCACGTGGGCCCCACGGGGAAATCACGTGGGCCCCACCCGGAAATCACGTGGGCCCCACGGGGAAATCACGTGGGCCCCACCCGGAAATCACGTGGTCCCCACCCGGAAATCACGTGGGCCCCACACGGAAATCACGTGGGCCCCACGGGGAAATCACGTGGGCCCCACGGGGAAATCACGTGGGCCCCACGGGGAAATCACGTGGGCCCCACCCGGAAATCACGTGGGCCCCACCCGGAAATCACGTGGGCCCCACCCGGAAATCACGTGGGCCCCACCCGGAAATCACGTGGGCCCCACCCGGAAATCACGTGGGCCCCACCCGGAAATCACGTGGGCCCCACGGGGAAATCACGTGGGCCCCACCCGGAAATCACGTGGGCCCCACCCGGAAATCACGTGGGCCCCACCCGGAAATCACGTGGGCCCCACGGGGAAATCACGTGGGCCCCACCCGGAAATCACGTGGGCCCCACGGGGAAATCACGTGGGCCCCACCCGGAAATCACGTGGGCCCCACACGGAAATCACGTGGGCCCCACCCGGAAATCACGTGGGCCCCACCCGGAAATCACGTGGGCCCCAGCCGGAAATCACGTGGGCCCCACCCGGAAATCACGTGGGCCCCACCCGGAAATCACGTGGGCCCCACCCGGAAATCACGTGGGCCCCACCCGGAAATCACGTGGGCCCCACCCGGAAATCACGTGGGCCCCACCCGGAAATCACGTGGGGCCCACCCGGAAATCACGTGGGCCCCACCCGGAAATCACGTGGGCCCCACCCGGAAATCACGTGGGCCCCACCCGGAAATCACGTGGGCCCCACCCGGAAATCACGTGGGCCCCACGGGGAAATCACGTGGGCCCCACCCGGAAATCACGTGGTCCCCACCCGGAAATCACGTGGGCCCCACCCGGAAATCACGTGGGCCCCACCCGGAAATCACGTGGGCCCCACCCGGAAATCACGTGGGCCCCACCCGGAAATCACGCGGGCCCCACGGGGAAATCACGTGGGCCCCACCCGGAAATCACGTGGGCCCCACCCGGAAATCACGTGGGCCCCACCCGGAAATCCCGTGGGCCCCACCCGGAAATCACGTGGGCCCCACGGGGAAATCACGTGGGCCCCACCCGGAAATCACGTGGGCCCCACCCGGAAATCACGTGGGCCACAGCCGGAAATCACGTGGGCCCCACCCGGAAATCACGTGGGCCCCACGGGGAAATCACGTGGGCCCCACGGGGAAATCACGTGGGCCCCACCCGGAAATCACGTGGGCCCCACCCGGAAATCACGGGGGCCCCACCCTGAAATCACGTGGGCCCCACCCGGAAATCACGTGGGGCCCACCCGGAAATCACGTGGGCCCCACCCGGAAATCACGTGGGCCCCACCC
Source organism: Ovis canadensis (assembly GCF_042477335.2). Classification (NCBI taxonomy): domain Eukaryota; kingdom Metazoa; phylum Chordata; class Mammalia; order Artiodactyla; family Bovidae; genus Ovis; species Ovis canadensis. The sequence goes on along the minus strand of NC_091254.1, from coordinate 13,576,266 downwards.
GGAAATCACGTGGGCCCCACCCGGAAATCACGTGGGCCCCACCCGGAAATCACGTGGGCCCCACCCGGAAATCACGTGGGCCCCACCCGGAAATCACGTGGGGCCCACCCGGAAATCACGTGGGCCCCACCCGGAAATCACGTGGGCCCCACCCGGAAATCACGTGGGCCCCAGCCGGAAATCACGTGGGCCCCACGGGTAAATCAGGTGGGCCCCACCCGGAAATCACGTGGGCCCCACCCGGAAATCACGTGGGCCCCACCCGGAAATCACGTGGGCCCCACCCGGAAATCACGTGGGCCCCACACGGAAATCACGTGGGCCCCACCCGGAAATCACGTGGGCCCCACGGGGAAATCACGTGGGCCCCACGGGGAAATCACGTGGGCCCCACGGGGAAATCACGTGGGCCCCACCCGGAAATCACGTGGGCCCCACCCGGAAATCACGTGGGCCCCACCCGGAAATCACGTGGGCCCCACGGGGAAATCACGTGGGCCCCACCCGGAAATCACGTGGGCCCCACGGGGAAATCACGTGGGCCCCACCCGGAAATCACGTGGGCCCCACACGGAAATCACGTGGGCCCCACCCGGAAATCACGTGGGCCCCACCCGGAAATCACGTGGGCCCCAGCCGGAAATCACGTGGGCCCCACCCGGAAATCACGTGGGCCCCACCCGGAAATCACGTGGTCCCCACCCGGAAATCACGTGGGCCCCACACGGAAATCACGTGGGCCCCACGGGGAAATCACGTGGGCCCCACGGGGAAATCACGTGGGCCCCACCCGGAAATCACGTGGGCCCCACGGGGAAATCACGTGGGCCCCACCCGGAAATCACGTGGGCCCCACGGGGAAATCACGTGGGCCCCACCCGGAAATCACGTGGGCCCCACCCGGAAATCACGTGGGCCCCACCCGGAAATCACGTGGGCCCCACGGGGAAATCACGTGGGCCCCACCCGGAAATCACGTGGGCCCCACGGGGAAATCACGTGGGCCCCACCCGGAAATCACGTGGGCCCCACACGGAAATCACGTGGGCCCCACCCGGAAATCACGTGGGCCCCACCCGGAAATCACGTGGGCCCCAGCCGGAAATCACGTGGGCCCCACCCGGAAATCACGTGGGCCCCACCCGGAAATCACGTGGGCCCCACCCGGAAATCACGTGGGCCCCACGGGGAAATCACGTGGGCCCCACCCGGAAACCACGTGGGCCCCACCCGGAAATCACGTGGGCCCCACCCGGAAACCACGTGGGCCCCACCCGGAAATCACGTGGGGCCCACCCGGAAATCACGTGGGCCCCACCCGGAAATCACGTGGGCCCCACCCGGAAATCACGTGGGCCCCACCCGGAAATCACGTGGGCCCCACCCGGAAATCACGTGGGCCCCACCCGGAAATCACGTGGGCCCCACCCGGAAATCACGTGGGCCCCACCCGGAAATCACGTGGGCCCCACCCGGAAATCACGTGGGCCCCACCCGGAAATCACGTGGGCCCCACCCGGAAATCACTTGGGCCCCACCCGGAAATCACGTGGGCCCCACCCGGAAATCACGTGGGCCCCACGGGGAAATCACGTGGGCCCCACCCGGAAATCACGTGGGCCCCACCCGGAAATCACGTGGGCCCCACCCGGAAATCACGTGGGCCCCACGGGGAAATCACGTGGGGCCCACCCGGAAATCACGTGGGCCCCACCCGGAAATCACGTGGGCCCCACCCGGAAATCACGTGGGCCCCACCCGGAAATCACGTGGGCCCCAGCCGGAAATCACGTGGGCCCCACGGGTAAATCAGGTGGGCCCCACCGGAAATCACGTGGGCCCCACCCGGAAATCACGTGGGCCCCACCCGGAAATCACGTGGGCCCCACCCGGAAATCACGTGGGCCCCACCCGGAAATCACGTGGGCCCCACCCGGAAATCACGTGGGCCCCACCCGGAAATCACGTGGGCCCCACGGGGAAATCACGTGTGCCCCACCCGGAAATCACGTGGGCCCCAGCCGGAAATCACGTGGGCCCCACCCGGAAATCACGTGGGCCCCACCCGGAAATCACGTGGGCCCCACCCGGAAATCACGTGGGCCCCACGGGGAAATCACGTGGGCACCACCCGGAAATCACGTGGGCCCCACGGGGAAATCACGTGGGCCCCACCCGGAAATCACGTGGGCCCCACCCGGAAATCACGTGGGCCCCACCCGGAAATCCCGTGGGCCCCACCCGGAAATCACGTGGGCCCCACGGGGAAATCACGTGGGCCCCACCCGGAAATCACGTGGGCCCCACCCGGAAATCACGTGGGCCACAGCCGGAAATCACGTGGGCCCCACCCGGAAATCACGTGGGCCCCACGGGGAAATCACGTGGGCCCCACCCGGAAATCACGTGGGCCCCACCCGGAAATCACGTGGGCCCCACCCGGAAATCACGTGGGCCCCACCCGGAAATCACGTGGGCCCCACCCGGAAATCACGTGGGGCCCACCCGGAAATCACGTGGGCCCCACGGGGAAATCACGTGGGCCCCACCCGGAAATCACGTGGGCCCCACCCGGAAATCACGTGGGCCCCACCCGGAAATCACGTGGGCCCCACCTGGAAATCACGTGGGCCCCACACGGAAATCACGTGGGCCCCACGGGGAAATCACGTGGGACCCACCCGGAAATCACGTGGGCCCCACCCGGAAATCACGTGGGCCCCACCCGGAAATCACGTGGGCCCCAGCCGGAAATCACGTGGGCCCCACCCGGAAATCACGTGGGCCCCACCCGGAAATCACGTGGGCCCCACCCGGAAATCACGTGGGCCCCACCCGGAAATCACGTGGGCCCCACCCGGAAATCACGTGGGCCCCACCCGGAAATCACGTGGGCCCCACCCGGAAATCACGTGGGGCCCACCCGGAAATCACGTGGGCCCCACCCGGAAATCACGTGGGCCCCACCCGGAAAACACGTGGGCCCCACCCGGAAATCACGTGGGGCCCACCCGGAAATCACGTGGGCCCCACCCGGAAATCACGTGGGCCCCACGGGGAAATCACGTGGGCCCCACCCGGAAATCACGTGGGCCCCACGGGGAAATCACGTGGGCCCCACGGGGAAATCACGTGGGCCCCACCCGGAAATCACGTGGGCCCCACCCGGAAATCACGTGGGCCCCACCCGGAAATCACGTGGGCCCCACCCGGAAATCACGTGGGCCCCACCCGGAAATCACGTGGGCCCCAGCCGGAAATCACGTGGGCCCCACCCGGAAATCACGTGGGCCCAAGCCGGAAATCACGTGGGACCCACGGGGAAATCACGTGGGCCCCACGGGGAAATCACGTGGGCCCCACACGGAAATCACGTGGGCCCCACCCGGAAATCACGTGGGCCCCACCCGGAAATCACGTGGGCCCCACCCGGAAATCACGTGGGCCCCACCCGGAAATCACGTGGGCCCCACCCGGAAATCACGTGGGCCCCACCCGGAAATCACGTGGGCCCCACCCGGAAATCACGTGGGCCCCACCCGGAAATCACGTGGGCCCCACCCGGAAATCACGTGGGCCCCACCCGGAAATCACGTGGGCCCCACCCGGAAATCACGTGGGCCCCACCCGGAAATCACGTGGGCCCCACCCGGAAATCACGTGGGCCCCACGGGGAAATCACGTGGGCCCCACCCGGAAATCACGTGGGCCCCACCCGGAAATCACGTGGGCCCCACCCGGAAATCACGTGGGCCCCACCCGGAAATCACGTGGGCCCCACCCGGAAATCACGTGGGCCCCACGGGGAAATCACGTGGGCCCCACCCGGAAATCACGTGGTCCCCACCCGGAAATCACGTGGGCCCCACCCGGAAATCACGTGGGCCCCACCCGGAAATCACGTGGGCCCCACCCGGAAATCACGTGGGCCCCACCCGGAAATCACGTGGGCCCCACCCGGAAATCACGTGGGCCCCACCCGGAAATCACGTGGGCCCCACGGGGAAATCACGTGGGCCCCACCCGGAAATCACGTGGGCCCCACCCGGAAATCACGTGGGCCCCACCCGGAAATCACGTGGGCCCCACCCGGAAATCACGTGGGCCACAGCCGGAAATCACGTGAGCCCCACCCGGAAATCACGTGGGCCCCACCCGGAAATCACGTGGGCCCCACCCGGAAATCACGTGGGCCCCACCCGGAAATCACGTGGGCCCCACCCGGAAATCACGTGGGCCCCACCCGGAAATCACGTGGGCCCCACCCGGAAATCACGTGGGGCCCACCCGGAAATCACGTGGGCCCCACCCGGAAATCACGTGGGCCCCACGGGGAAATCACTTGGGCCCCACCCGGAAATCACGTGGGCCCCACCCGGAAATCACGTGGGCCCCACCCGGAAATCACGTGGGCCCCACGGGGAAATCACGTGGGCCCCACCCGGAAATCACGTGGGCCCCACACGGAAATCACGTGGGCCCCACCCGGAAATCACGTGGGCCCCACCCGGAAATCACGTGGGCCCCACCCGGAAATCACGTGGGCCCCACCCGGAAATCACGTGGGCCCCACCCGGAAATCACGTGGGCCCCACCCGGAAATCACGTGGGCCCCACGGGGAAATCACGTGGGCCCCACGGGGAAATCACGTGGGCCCCACCCGGAAATCACGTGGGCCCCACGGGGAAATCACGTGGGCCCCACCCGGAAATCACGTGGGCCCCACGGGGAAATCACGTGGGCCCCACCCGGAAATCACGTGGGCCCCACCCGGAAATCACGTGGGCCCCACCCGGAAATCACGTGGGCCCCACGGGGAAATCACGTGGGCCCCACACGGAAATCACGTGGGCCCCACGGGGAAATCACGTGGGCCCCACCCGGAAATCACGTGGGCCCCACACGGAAATCACGTGGGCCCCACCCGGAAATCACGTGGGCCCCACCCGGAAATCACGTGGGCCCCAGCCGGAAATCACGTGGGCCCCACCCGGAAATCACGTGGGCCCCACCCGGAAATCACGTGGTCCCCACCCGGAAATCACGTGGGCCCCACACGGAAATCACGTGGGCCCCACGGGGAAATCACGTGGGCCCCACGGGGAAATCACGTGGGCCCCACCCGGAAATCACGTGGGCCCCACGGGGAAATCACGTGGGCCCCACCCGGAAATCACGTGGGCCCCACGGGGAAATCACGTGGGCCCCACCCGGAAATCACGTGGGCCCCACCCGGAAATCACGTGGGCCCCACCCGGAAATCACGTGGGCCCCACGGGGAAATCACGTGGGCCCCACCCGGAAATCACGTGGGCCCCACGGGGAAATCACGTGGGCCCCACCCGGAAATCACGTGGGCCCCACACGGAAATCACGTGGGCCCCACCCGGAAATCACGTGGGCCCCACCCGGAAATCACGTGGGCCCCAGCCGGAAATCACGTGGGCCCCACCCGGAAATCACGTGGGCCCCACCCGGAAATCACGTGGGCCCCACCCGGAAATCACGTGGGCCCCACCCGGAAATCACGTGGGCCCCACCCGGAAACCACGTGGGCCCCACCCGGAAATCACGTGGGCCCCACCCGGAAACCACGTGGGCCCCACCCGGAAATCACGTGGGGCCCACCCGGAAATCACGTGGGCCCCACCCGGAAATCACGTGGGCCCCACCCGGAAATCACGTGGGCCCCACCCGGAAATCACGTGGGCCCCACCCGGAAATCACGTGGGCCCCACCCGGAAATCACGTGGGCCCCACCCGGAAATCACGTGGTCCCCACCCGGAAATCACGTGGGCCCCACCCGGAAATCACGTGGGCCCCACCCGGAAATCACGTGGGCCCCACCCGGAAATCACGTGGGCCCCACCCGGAAATCACTTGGGCCCCACCCGGAAATCACGTGGGCCCCACCCGGAAATCACGTGGGCCCCACGGGGAAATCACGTGGGCCCCACCCGGAAATCACGTGGGCCCCACCCGGAAATCACGTGGGCCCCACCCGGAAATCACGTGGGCCCCACGGGGAAATCACGTGGGGCCCACCCGGAAATCACGTGGGCCCCACCCGGAAATCACGTGGGCCCCACCCGGAAATCACGTGGGCCCCACCCGGAAATCACGTGGGCCCCAGCCGGAAATCACGTGGGCCCCACGGGTAAATCAGGTGGGCCCCACCGGAAATCACGTGGGCCCCACCCGGAAATCACGTGGGCCCCACCCGGAAATCACGTGGGCCCCACCCGGAAATCACGTGGGCCCCACCCGGAAATCACGTGGGCCCCACCCGGAAATCACGTGGGCCCCACCCGGAAATCACGTGGGCCCCACGGGGAAATCACGTGTGCCCCACCCGGAAATCACGTGGGCCCCAGCCGGAAATCACGTGGGCCCCACCCGGAAATCACGTGGGCCCCACCCGGAAATCACGTGGGCCCCACCCGGAAATCACGTGGGCCCCACGGGGAAATCACGTGGGCCCCACCCGGAAATCACGTGGGCCCCACGGGGAAATCACGTGGGCCCCACCCGGAAATCACGTGGGCCCCACCCGGAAATCACGTGGGCCCCACCCGGAAATCCCGTGGGCCCCACCCGGAAATCACGTGGGCCCCACGGGGAAATCACGTGGGCCCCACCCGGAAATCACGTGGGCCCCACCCGGAAATCACGTGGGCCACAGCCGGAAATCACGTGGGCCCCACCCGGAAATCACGTGGGCCCCACGGGGAAATCACGTGGGCCCCACCCGGAAATCACGTGGGCCCCACCCGGAAATCACGTGGGCCCCACCCGGAAATCACGTGGGCCCCACCCGGAAATCACGTGGGCCCCACCCGGAAATCACGTGGGGCCCACCCGGAAATCACGTGGGCCCCACGGGGAAATCACGTGGGCCCCACCCGGAAATCACGTGGGCCCCACCCGGAAATCACGTGGGCCCCACCCGGAAATCACGTGGGCCCCACCTGGAAATCACGTGGGCCCCACACGGAAATCACGTGGGCCCCACGGGGAAATCACGTGGGACCAACCCGGAAATCACGTGGGCCCCACCCGGAAATCACGTGGGCCCCACCCGGAAATCACGTGGGCCCCACCCGGAAATCACGTGGGCCCCAGCCGGAAATCACGTGGGCCCCACCCGGAAATCACGTGGGCCCCACCCGGAAATCACGTGGGCCCCACCCGGAAATCACGTGGGCCCCACCCGGAAATCACGTGGGCCCCACCCGGAAATCACGTGGGCCCCACCCGGAAATCACGTGGACCCCACCCGGAAATCACGTGGGGCCCACCCGGAAATCACGTGGGCCCCACCCGGAAATCACGTGGGCCCCACCCGGAAAACACGTGGGCCCCACCCGGAAATCACGTGGGGCCCACCCGGAAATCACGTGGGCCCCACCCGGAAATCACGTGGGCCCACCCAGAAATCACGTGGGCCCCACGGGGAAATCACGTGGGCCCCACCCGGAAATCACGTGGGCCCCACCCGGAAATCACGTGGGCCCCACGGGGAAATCACGTGGGCCCCACCCGGAAATCACGTGGGCCCCACGGGGAAATCACGTGGGCCCCACGGGGAAATCACGTGGGCCCCACCCGGAAATCACGTGGGCCCCACCCGGAAATCACGTGGGCCCCACCCGGAAATCACGTGGGCCCCACCCGGAAATCACGTGGGCCCCACCCGGAAATCACGTGGGCCCCAGCCGGAAATCACGTGGGCCCCACCCGGAAATCACGTGGGCCCAAGCCGGAAATCACGTGGGACCCACGGGGAAATCACGTGGGCCCCACGGGGAAATCACGTGGGCCCCACACGGAAATCACGTGGGCCCCACCCGGAAATCACGTGGGCCCCACCCGGAAATCACGTGGACCCCACCCGGAAATCACGTGGGGCCCACCCGGAAATCACGTGGGCCCCACCCGGAAATCACGTGGGCCCCACCCGGAAAACACGTGGGCCCCACCCGGAAATCACGTGGGGCCCACCCGGAAATCACGTGGGCCCCACCCGGAAATCACGTGGGCCCACCCAGAAATCACGTGGGCCCCACGGGGAAATCACGTGGGCCCCACCCGGAAATCACGTGGGCCCCACCCGGAAATCACGTGGGCCCCACGGGGAAATCACGTGGGCCCCACCCGGAAATCACGTGGGCCCCACGGGGAAATCACGTGGGCCCCACGGGGAAATCACGTGGGCCCCACCCGGAAATCACGTGGGCCCCACCCGGAAATCACGTGGGCCCCACCCGGAAATCACGTGGGCCCCACCCGGAAATCACGTGGGCCCCACCCGGAAATCACGTGGGCCCCAGCCGGAAATCACGTGGGCCCCACCCGGAAATCACGTGGGCCCAAGCCGGAAATCACGTGGGACCCACGGGGAAATCACGTGGGCCCCACGGGGAAATCACGTGGGCCCCACACGGAAATCACGTGGGCCCCACCCGGAAATCACGTGGGCCCCACCCGGAAATCACGTGGGCCCCACCCGGAAATCACGTGGGCCCCACCCGGAAATCACGTGGGCCCCACCCGGAAATCACGTGGGCCCCACCCGGAAATCACGTGGGCCCCACCCGGAAATCACGTGGGCCCCACCCGGAAATCACGTGGGCCCCACGGGGAAATCACGTGGGCCCCACCCGGAAATCACGTGGGCCCCACCCGGAAATCACGTGGGCCCCACCCGGAAATCACGTGGGCCCCACGGGGAAATCACGTGGGCCCCACCCGGAAATCACGTGGGCCCCACCCGGAAATCACGTGGGCCCCACCCGGAAATCACGTGGGCCCCACCCGGAAATCACGTGGGCCCCACCCGGAAATCACGTGGGCCCCACGGGGAAATCACGTGGGCCCCACCCGGAAATCACGTGGTCCCCACCCGGAAATCACGTGGGCCCCACCCGGAAATCACGTGGGCCCCACCCGGAAATCACGTGGGCCCCACCCGGAAATCACGTGGGCCCCACCCGGAAATCACGTGGGCCCCACCCGGAAATCACGTGGGCCCCACCCGGAAATCACGTGGGCCCCACGGGGAAATCACGTGGGCCCCACCCGGAAATCACGTGGGCCCCACCCGGAAATCACGTGGGCCCCACCCGGAAATCACGTGGGCCCCACCCGGAAATCACGTGGGCCACAGCCGGAAATCACGTGGGCCCCACCCGGAAATCACGTGGGCCCCACCCGGAAATCACGTGGGCCCCAGCCGGAAATCACGTGGGCCCCACCCGGAAATCACGTGGGCCCCACCCGGAAATCACGTGGGCCCCACCCGGAAATCACGTGGGCCCCACCCGGAAATCACGTGGGCCCCACCCGGAAATCACGTGGACCCCACCCGGAAATCACGTGGGGCCCACCCGGAAATCACGTGGGCCCCACCCGGAAATCACGTGGGCCCCACCCGGAAAACACGTGGGCCCCACCCGGAAATCACGTGGGGCCCACCCGGAAATCACGTGGGCCCCACCCGGAAATCACGTGGGCCCCACCCAGAAATCACGTGGGCCCCACGGGGAAATCACGTGGGCCCCACCCGGAAATCACGTGGGCCCCACCCGGAAATCACGTGGGCCCCACGGGGAAATCACGTGGGCCCCACCCGGAAATCACGTGGGCCCCACGGGGAAATCACGTGGGCCCCACGGGGAAATCACGTGGGCCCCACCCGGAAATCACGTGGGCCCCACCCGGAAATCACGTGGGCCCCACCCGGAAATCACGTGGGCCCCACCCGGAAATCACGTGGGCCCCACCCGGAAATCACGTGGGCCCCAGCCGGAAATCACGTGGGCCCCACCCGGAAATCACGTGGGCCCAAGCCGGAAATCACGTGGGACCCACGGGGAAATCACGTGGGCCCCACGGGGAAATCACGTGGGCCCCACACGGAAATCACGTGGGCCCCACCCGGAAATCACGTGGGCCCCACCCGGAAATCACGTGGGCCCCACCCGGAAATCACGTGGGCCCCACCCGGAAATCACGTGGGCCCCACCCGGAAATCACGTGGGCCCCACCCGGAAATCACGTGGGCCCCACCCGGAAATCACGTGGGCCCCACCCGGAAATCACGTGGGCCCCACGGGGAAATCACGTGGGCCCCACCCGGAAATCACGTGGGCCCCACCCGGAAATCACGTGGGCCCCACCCGGAAATCACGTGGGCCCCACGGGGAAATCACGTGGGCCCCACCCGGAAATCACGTGGGCCCCACCCGGAAATCACGTGGGCCCCACCCGGAAATCACGTGGGCCCCACCCGGAAATCACGTGGGCCCCACCCGGAAATCACGTGGGCCCCACGGGGAAATCACGTGGGCCCCACCCGGAAATCACGTGGTCCCCACCCGGAAATCACGTGGGCCCCACCCGGAAATCACGTGGGCCCCACCCGGAAATCACGTGGGCCCCACCCGGAAATCACGTGGGCCCCACCCGGAAATCACGTGGGCCCCACCCGGAAATCACGTGGGCCCCACCCGGAAATCACGTGGGCCCCACGGGGAAATCACGTGGGCCCCACCCGGAAATCACGTGGGCCCCACCCGGAAATCACGTGGGCCCCACCCGGAAATCACGTGGGCCCCACCCGGAAATCACGTGGGCCACAGCCGGAAATCACGTGGGCCCCACCCGGAAATCACGTGGGCCCCACCCGGAAATCACGTGGGCCCCACCCGGAAATCACGTGGGCCCCACCCGGAAATCACGTGGGCCCCACCCGGAAATCACGTGGGCCCCACCCGGAAATCACGTGGGCCCCACCCGGAAATCACGTGGGCCCCACCCGGAAATCACGTGGGCCCCACCCGGAAATCACGTGGGCCCCACCCGGAAATCACGTGGGCCCCACCCGGAAATCACGTGGGCCCCACCCGGAAATCACGTGGGCCCCACCCGGAAATCACGTGGGCCCCACCCGGAAATCACGTGGGCCCCACCCGGAAATCACGTGGGGCCCACCCGGAAATCACGTGGGCCCCACCCGGAAATCACGTGGGCCCCACCCTGAAATCACGTGGGCCACACCCGGAAAACACGTGGGCCCCACCCGGAAATCACGTGGGCCCCACCCGGAAATCACGTGGGCCCCACGCGGAAATCACGTGGGCCCCACCCGGAAATCACGTGGGCCCCACCCGGAAATCACGTGGGCCCCACGGGGAAATCACCTGGGCCCCACCTGGAAATCACGTGGGCCCCACCCGGAAATCACGTGGGCCCCACCCGGAAATCACGTGGGCCCCACCCGGAAATCACGTGGGCCCCACGGGGAAATCACGTGGGCCCCACCCGGAAATCACGTGGGCCCCACCCGGAAATCACGTGGGCCCCACCCGGAAATCACGTGGGCCCCACCCGGAAATCACGTGGGCCCCACCCGGAAATCACGTGGGCCCCACCCGGAAATCACGTGGGCCCCACCCGGAAATCACGTGGGCCCCACCCGGAAATCACGTGGGCCCCACCCGGAAATCACGTGGGCCCCACCCGGAAATCACGTGGGCCCCACCCGGAAATCACGTGGGCCCCACCCGGAAATCACGTGGGCCCCACCCGGAAATCCCGTGGGACCCACCCGGAAATCACGTGGGCCACAGCCGGAAATCACGTGGGCCCCACCCGGAAATCACGTGGGCGCCACGGGGAAATCACGTGGGCCCCACCCGGAAATCACGTGGGCCCCACCCGGAAATCACGTGGGCCCCACCCTGAAATCACGTGGGCCCCTCCCGGAAATCACGTGGGGCCCACGGGGAAATCACGTGGGCCCCACGGGGAAATCACGTGGGCCCCACCCGGAAATCACGTGGGCCCCACCCGGAAATCACGTGGGCCCCACCCGGAAATCACGTGGGCCCCACCCGGAAATCACGTGGGCCCCACCCGGAAATCACGTGGGCCCCACCCGGAAATCACGTGGGCCCCACGGGGAAATCACGTGTGCCCCAAGGGGAAATCACGTGGGCCCCACCCGGAAATCACGTGGGCCCCACGGGGAAATCACGTGGGCCCCACCCGGAAATCACGTGGGCCCCACGGGGAAATCACGTGGGCCCCACGGGGAAATCACGTGGGCCCCACCCGGAAATCACGTGGGCCCCACCCGGAAATCACGTGGGCCCCACGGGGAAATCACGTGGGCCCCACCCGGAAATCACGTGGGCCCCACGGGGAAATCACGTGGGCCCCACCCGGAAATCACGTGGGCCCCACCCGGAAATCACGTGGGCCCCACCCGGAAATCACGTGGGCCCCACCCGGAAATCACGTGGGCCCCAGCCGGAAATCACGAGGGCCCCACGGGGAAATCACGTGGGCCCCACCCGGAAATCACGTGGGCCCCACCCGGAAATCACGTGGGCCCCACCCGGAAATCACGTGGGCCCCACCCGGAAATCACGTGGGCCCCACCCGGAAATCACGTGGGGCCCACCCGGAAATCACGTGGGCCCCACCCGGAAATCACGTGGGCCCCACCCGGAAATCACGTGGGCCCCACCCGGAAATCACGTGGGCCCCACGGGGAAATCACGTGGGCCCCACCCGGAAATCACGTGGGCCCCACGGGGAAATCACGTGGGCCCCACCCGGAAATCACGTGGGCCCCAGCCGGAAATCACGTGGGCCCCACGGGGAAATCACGTGGGCCCCACCCGGAAATCACGTGGGCCCCACCCGGAAATCACGTGGGCCCCACCCGGAAATCACGTGGGCCCCACCCGGAAATCACGTGGGCCCCACCCGGAAATCACGTGGGCCCCACCCGGAAATCACGTGGGGCCCACCCGGAAATCACGTGGGCCCCACCCGGAAATCACGTGGGCCCCACCCGGAAATCACGTGGGCCCCACCCGGAAATCACGTGGGCCCCACCCGGAAATCACGTGGGCCCCACCCGGAAATCACGTGGGCCCCACCCGGAAATCACGTGGGCCCCACCCGGAAATCACGTGGGCCCCACCCGGAAATCACGTGGGCCCCACCCGGAAATCACGTGGGCCCCACGGGGAAATCACGTGGGCCCAACCCGGAAATCACGTGGTCCCCACCCGGAAATCACGTGGGCCCCACCCGGAAATCACGTGGGCCCCACCCGGAAATCACGTGGGCCCCACCCGGAAATCACGTGGGCCCCACCCGGAAATCACGTGGGCCCCACCCGGAAATCACGTGGGCCCCACGGGGAAATCACGTGGGCCCCACGGGGAAATCACGTGGGCCCCACCCGGAAATCACGTGGGCCCCACCCGGAAATCACGTGGGCCCCACCCGGAAATCACGTGGGCCCCACCCGGAAATCACGTGGGCCTCACGGGGAAATCACGTGGGCCCCACCCGGAAATCACGTGGTCCCCACCCGGAAATCACGTGGGCCCCACCCGGAAATCACGTGGGCCCCACCCGGAAATCACGTGGGCCCCACCCGGAAATCACGTGGGCCCCACCCGGAAATCACGTGGGCCCCACCCGGAAATCACGTGGGCCCCACCCGGAAATCACGTGGGCCCCACGGGGAAATCACGTGGGCCCCACCCGGAAATCACGTGGGCCCCACCCGGAAATCACGTGGGCCCCACCCGGAAATCACGTGGGCCCCACCCGGAAATCACGTGGGCCACAGCCGGAAATCACGTGGGCCCCACCCGGAAATCACGTGGGCCCCACCCGGAAATCACGTGGGCCCCACCCGGAAATCACGTGGGCCCCACCCGGAAATCACGTGGGCCCCACCCGGAAATCACGTGGGCCCCACCCGGAAATCACGTGGGCCCCACCCGGAAATCACGTGGGCCCCACGGGGAAATCACGTGGGCCCCACCCGGAAATCACGTGGGCCCCACCCGGAAATCACGTGGGCCCCACCCGGAAATCACGTGGGCCCCACCCGGAAATCACGTGGGCCCCACCCGGAAATCACGTGGGCCCCACCCGGAAATCACGTGGGCCCCACCCGGAAATCACGTGGGCCCCACCCGGAAATCACGTGGGCCCCACCCGGAAATCACGTGGGCCCCACCCGGAAATCACGTGGGGCCCACCCGGAAATCACGTGGGCCCCACCCGGAAATCACGTGGGCCCCACCCGGAAATCACGTGGGCCCCACCCGGAGAACACGTGGGCCCCACCCGGAAATCACGTGGGCCCCACCCGGAAATCACGTGGGCCCCACGCGGAAATCACGTGGGCCCCACCCGGAAATCACGTGGGCCCCACCCGGAAATCACGTGGGCCCCACGGGGAAATCACCTGGGCCCCACCTGGAAATCACGTGGGCCCCACCCGGAAATCACGTGGGCCCCACCCGGAAATCACGTGGGCCCCACCCGGAAATCACGTGGGCCCCACGGGGAAATCACGTGGGCCCCACCCGGAAATCACGTGAGCCCCACCCGGAAATCACGTGGGCCCCACCCGGAAATCACGTGGGCCCCACCCGGAAATCACGTGGGCCCCACCCGGAAATCACGTGGGCCCCACCCGGAAATCACGTGGGCCCCACCCGGAAATCACGTGGGCCCCACCCGGAAATCACGTGGGCCCCACCCGGAAATCACGTGGGCCCCACCCGGAAATCACGTGGGCCCCACCCGGAAATCACGTGGGCCCCACCCGGAAATCACGTGGGCCCCACCCGGAAATCCCGTGGGACCCACCCGGAAATCACGTGGGCCCCACGGGGAAATCACGTGGGCCCCACCCGGAAATCACGTGGGCCCCACCCGGAAATCACGTGGGCCACAGCCGGAAATCACGTGGGCCCCACCCGGAAATCACGTGGGCCCCACGGGGAAATCACGTGGGCCCCACCCGGAAATCACGTGGGCCCCACCCGGAAATCACGTGGGCCCCACCCTGAAATCACGTGGGCCCCACCCGGAAATCACGTGGGGCCCACCCGGAAATCACGTGGGCCCCACGGGGAAATCACGTGGGCCCCACCCGGAAATCACGTGGGCCCCACCCGGAAATCACGTGGGCCCCACCCGGAAATCACGTGGGCCCCACCCGGAAATCACGTGGGCCCCACCCGGAAATCACGTGGGCCCCACCCGGAAATCACGTGGGCCCCACGGGGAAATCACGTGTGCCCCAAGGGGAAATCACGTGGGCCCCACCCGGAAATCACGTGGGCCCCACGGGGAAATCACGTGGGCCTCACCCGGAAATCACGTGGGCCCCACGGGGAAATCACGTGGGCCCCACCCGGAAATCACGTGGGCCCCACCCGGAAATCACGTGGGCCCCACCCGGAAATCACGTGGGCCCCACCCGGAAATCACGTGGGCCCCACCCGGAAATCACGTGGGGCCCACCCGGAAATCACGTGGGCCCCACCCGGAAATCACGTGGGCCCCACCCGGAAATCACGTGGGGCCCACCCGGAAATCACGTGGGCCCCACCCGGAAATCACGTGGGCCCACCCGGAAATCACGTGGGCCCCACCCGGAAATCACGTGGGCCCCACCCGGAAATCACGTGGGCCCCACCCGGAAATCACGTGGGCCCCACCCGGAAATCACGTGGGGCCCACCCGGAAATCACGTGGGGCCCACCCGGAAATCACGTGGGCCCCACCCGGAAATCACGTGGGCCCCACCCGGAAATCACGTGGGCCCCACCCGGAAATCACGTGGGCCCCACCCGGAAATCACGTGGGCCCCACGGGGAAATAACGTGGGCCCCACGGGGAAATCACGTGGGCCCCACGGGGAAATCACGTGGGCCCCACCCGGAAATCACGTGGGGCCCACCCGGAAATCACGTGGGCCCCACCCGGAAATCACGTGGGCCCCACCCGGAAATCACGTGGGCCCCACCCGGAAATCACGTGGGCCCCACCCGGAAATCACGTGGGCCCCACCCGGAAATCACGTGGGCCCCACCCGGAAATCACGTCGGCCCCACCCGGAAATCACGTGGGCCCCACCCGGAAATCACGTGGGCCCCACCCGGAAATCACGTGGGCCCCACCCGGAAATCACGTGGGCCCCACCCGGAAATCACGTGGGGCCCACCCGGAAATCACGTGGGCCCCACCCGGAAATCACGTGGGCCCCACCCGGAAATCACGTGGGCCCCACGGGGAAATCACGTGGGCCCCACCCGGAAATCACGTGGGCCCCACCCGGAAATCACGTGAGCCCCACCCGGAAATCACGTGGGCCCCACCCGGAAATCACGTGGGCCCCACCCGGAAATCACGTGGGCCCCACGGGGAAATCACGTGGGCCCCACCCGGAAATCACGTGGGCCCCACCCGGAAATCACGTGGGCCCCACCCGGATATCACGTGGGCCCCACGGGGAAATCACGTGGGCCCCACCCGGAAATCACGTGGGCCCCACCCGGAAATCACGTGGGCCCCAGCCGGAAATCACGTGGGCCCCACCCGGAAATCACGTGGGCCCCAGCCGGAAATCACGTGGGCCCCACCCGGAAATCACGTGGGCCCCACCCGGAAATCACGTGGGCCCCACCCGGAAATCACGTGGGCCCCACCCGGAAATCACGTGGGCCCCAGCCGGAAATCACGAGGGCCCCACGGGGAAATCACGTGGGCCCCACCCGGAAATCACGTGGGCCCCACCCGGAAATCACGTGGGCCCCACCCGGAAATCACGTGGGCCCCACCCGGAAATCACGTGGGCCCCACCCGGAAATCACGTGGGCCCCAGCCGGAAATCACGAGGGCCCCACGGGGAAATCACGTGGGCCCCACCCGGAAATCACGTGGGCCCCACCCGGAAATCACGTGGGCCCCACCCGGAAATCACGTGGGCCCCACCCGGAAATCACGTGGGCCCCACCCGGAAATCACGTGGGCCCCACCCGGAAATCACGTGAGGCCCACCCGGAAATCACGTGGGCCCCACCCGGAAATCACGTGGGCCCCACCCGGAAATCACGTGGGCCCCACCCGGAAAACACGTGGGCCCCACCCGGAAATCACGTGGGGCCCACCCGGAAATCACGTGGGCCCCACCCGGAAATCACGTGGGCCCCACCCGGAAATCACGTGGGCCCCACGGGGAAATCACGTGGGCCCCACCCGGAAATCACGTGGGCCCCACCCGGAAATCACGTGGGCCCCACCCGGAAATCACGTGGGCCCCACCCGGAAATCACGTGGGCCCCACGGGGAAATCACGTGGGCCCCACCCGGAAATCACGTGGGCCCCACCCGGAAATCACGTGGGCCCCACCCGGAAATCACGTGGGCCCCACGGGGAAATCACGTGGGCCCCACCCGGAAATCACGTGGGCCCCACCCGGAAATCACGTGGGCCCCACCCGGAAATCACGTGGGCCCCACCCGGAAATCACGTGGGCCCCACCCGGAAATCACGTGGGCCCCACGGGGAAATCACGTGGGCCCCACCCGGAAATCACGTGGTCCCCACCCGGAAATCACGTGGGCCCCACCCGGAAATCACGTGGGCCCCACCCGGAAATCACGTGGGCCCCACCCGGAAATCACGTGGGCCCCACCCGGAAATCACGTGGGCCCCACCCGGAAATCACGTGGGCCCCACCCGGAAATCACGTGGGCCCCACGGGGAAATCACGTGGGCCCCACCCGGAAATCACGTGGGCCCCACCCGGAAATCACGTGGGCCCCACCCGGAAATCACGTGGGCCCCACCCGGAAATCACGTGGGCCACAGCCGGAAATCACGTGGGCCCCACCCGGAAATCACGTGGGCCCCACCCGGAAATCACGTGGGCCCCACCCGGAAATCACGTGGGCCCCACCCGGAAATCACGTGGGCCCCACCCGGAAATCACGTGGGCCCCACCCGGAAATCACGTGGGCCCCACCCGGAAATCACGTGGGCCCCACCCGGAAATCACGTGGGCCCCACCCGGAAATCACGTGGGCCCCACCCGGAAATCACGTGGGCCCCACCCGGAAATCACGTGGGCCCCACCCGGAAATCACGTGGGCCCCACCCGGAAATCACGTGGGCCCCACCCGGAAATCACGTGGGCCCCACCCGGAAATCACGTGGGCCCCACCCGGAAATCACGTGGGCCCCACCCGGAAATCACGTGGGGCCCACCCGGAAATCACGTGGGCCCCACCCGGAAATCACGTGGGCCCCACCCTGAAATCACGTGGGCCACACCCGGAAAACACGTGGGCCCCACCCGGAAATCACGTGGGCCCCACCCGGAAATCACGTGGGCCCCACGCGGAAATCACGTGGGCCCCACCCGGAAATCACGTGGGCCCCACCCGGAAATCACGTGGGCCCCACGGGGAAATCACCTGGGCCCCACCTGGAAATCACGTGGGCCCCACCCGGAAATCACGTGGGCCCCACCCGGAAATCACGTGGGCCCCACCCGGAAATCACGTGGGCCCCACCCGGAAATCCCGTGGGACCCACCCGGAAATCACGTGGGCCCCACGGGGAAATCACGTGGGCCCCACCCGGAAATCACGTGGGCCCCACCCGGAAATCACGTGGGCCACAGCCGGAAATCACGTGGGCCCCACCCGGAAATCACGTGGGCCCCACGGGGAAATCACGTGGGCCCCACCCGGAAATCACGTGGGCCCCACCCGGAAATCACGTGGGCCCCACCCTGAAATCACGTGGGCCCCACCCGGAAATCACGTGGGGCCCACCCGGAAATCACGTGGGCCCCACGGGGAAATCACGTGGGCCCCACCCGGAAATCACGTGGGCCCCACCCGGAAATCACGTGGGCCCCACCCGGAAATCACGTGGGCCCCACCCGGAAATCACGTGGGCCCCACCCGGAAATCACGTGGGCCCCACCCGGAAATCACGTGGGCCCCACGGGGAAATCACGTGTGCCCCAAGGGGAAATCACGTGGGCCCCACCCGGAAATCACGTGGGCCCCACGGGGAAATCACGTGGGCCTCACCCGGAAATCACGTGGGCCCCACGGGGAAATCACGTGGGCCCCACCCGGAAATCACGTGGGCCCCACCCGGAAATCACGTGGGCCCCACCCGGAAATCACGTGGGCCCCACCCGGAAATCACGTGGGCCCCACCCGGAAATCACGTGGGGCCCACCCGGAAATCACGTGGGCCCCACCCGGAAATCACGTGGGCCCCACCCGGAAATCACGTGGGGCCCACCCGGAAATCACGTGGGCCCCACCCGGAAATCACGTGGGCCCACCCGGAAATCACGTGGGCCCCACCCGGAAATCACGTGGGCCCCACCCGGAAATCACGTGGGCCCCACCCGGAAATCACGTGGGCCCCACCCGGAAATCACGTGGGGCCCACCCGGAAATCACGTGGGGCCCACCCGGAAATCACGTGGGCCCCACCCGGAAATCACGTGGGCCCCACCCGGAAATCACGTGGGCCCCACCCGGAAATCACGTGGGCCCCACCCGGAAATCACGTGGGCCCCACGGGGAAATAACGTGGGCCCCACGGGGAAATCACGTGGGCCCCACGGGGAAATCACGTGGGCCCCACCCGGAAATCACGTGGGGCCCACCCGGAAATCACGTGGGCCCCACCCGGAAATCACGTGGGCCCCACCCGGAAATCACGTGGGCCCCACCCGGAAATCACGTGGGCCCCACCCGGAAATCACGTGGGCCCCACCCGGAAATCACGTGGGCCCCACCCGGAAATCACGTCGGCCCCACCCGGAAATCACGTGGGCCCCACCCGGAAATCACGTGGGCCCCACCCGGAAATCACGTGGGCCCCACCCGGAAATCACGTGGGCCCCACCCGGAAATCACGTGGGGCCCACCCGGAAATCACGTGGGCCCCACCCGGAAATCACGTGGGCCCCACCCGGAAATCACGTGGGCCCCACGGGGAAATCACGTGGGCCCCACCCGGAAATCACGTGGGCCCCACCCGGAAATCACGTGAGCCCCACCCGGAAATCACGTGGGCCCCACCCGGAAATCACGTGGGCCCCACCCGGAAATCACGTGGGCCCCACGGGGAAATCACGTGGGCCCCACCCGGAAATCACGTGGGCCCCACCCGGAAATCACGTGGGCCCCACCCGGATATCACGTGGGCCCCACGGGGAAATCACGTGGGCCCCACCCGGAAATCACGTGGGCCCCACCCGGAAATCACGTGGGCCCCAGCCGGAAATCACGTGGGCCCCACCCGGAAATCACGTGGGCCCCAGCCGGAAATCACGTGGGCCCCACCCGGAAATCACGTGGGCCCCACCCGGAAATCACGTGGGCCCCACCCGGAAATCACGTGGGCCCCACCCGGAAATCACGTGGGCCCCAGCCGGAAATCACGAGGGCCCCACGGGGAAATCACGTGGGCCCCACCCGGAAATCACGTGGGCCCCACCCGGAAATCACGTGGGCCCCACCCGGAAATCACGTGGGCCCCACCCGGAAATCACGTGGGCCCCACCCGGAAATCACGTGGGCCCCAGCCGGAAATCACGAGGGCCCCACGGGGAAATCACGTGGGCCCCACCCGGAAATCACGTGGGCCCCACCCGGAAATCACGTGGGCCCCACCCGGAAATCACGTGGGCCCCACCCGGAAATCACGTGGGCCCCACCCGGAAATCACGTGGGCCCCACCCGGAAATCACGTGAGGCCCACCCGGAAATCACGTGGGCCCCACCCGGAAATCACGTGGGCCCCACCCGGAAATCACGTGGGCCCCACCCGGAAAACACGTGGGCCCCACCCGGAAATCACGTGGGGCCCACCCGGAAATCACGTGGGCCCCACCCGGAAATCACGTGGGCCCCACCCGGAAATCACGTGGGCCCCACGGGGAAATCACGTGGGCCCCACCCGGAAATCACGTGGGCCCCACCCGGAAATCACGTGGGCCCCACGGGGAAATCACGTGGGCCCCACCCGGAAATCACGTGGGCCCCACGGGGAAATCACGTGGGCCCCACCCGGAAATCACGTGGGCCCCACCCGGAAATCACGTGGGCCCCACCCGGAAATCACGTGGGCCCCACCCGGAAATCACGTGGGCCCCACCCGGAAATCACGTGGGCCCCACCCGGAAATCACGTGGGCCCCACGGGGAAATCACGTGGGCCCCACCCGGAAATCACGTGGGCCCCACCCGGAAATCACGTGGGCCCCACCCGGAAATCACGTGGGCCCCACCCGGAAATCACGTGGGCCCCACCCGGAAATCACGTGGGCCCCACCCGGAAATCACGTGGGCCCCACGGGGAAATCACGTGGGGCCCACCCGGAAATCACGTGGGCCCCACCCGGAAATCACGTGGGCCCCACCCGGAAATCACGTGGGCCCCACCCGGAAATCACGTGGGCCCCAGCCGGAAATCACGTGGGCCCCACGGGTAAATCAGGTGGGCCCCACCCGGAAATCACGTGGGCCCCACCCGGAAATCACGTGGGCCCCACCCGGAAATCACGTGGGCCCCACGGGGAAATCACGTGGGCCCCACCCGGAAATCACGTGGGCCCCACCCAGAAAACACGTGGGCCCCACCCGGAAATCACGTGGGCCCCACCCGGAAATCATGTGGGCCCCACCCGGAAATCACGTGGGCCCCACCCGGAAATCACGTGGGCCCCACCCGGAAATCACGTGGGCCCCACCCGGAAATCACGTGGGCCCCACGGGGAAATCACGTGGGCCCCACCCGGAAATCACGTGGGCCCCACCCGGAAATCACGTGGGCCCCACCCGGAAATCACGTGGGCCCCACCCGGAAATCACGTGGGGCCCACCCGGAAATCACGTGGGCCCCACCCGGAAATCACGTGGGCCCCACCCGGAAATCACGGGGGCCCCACGGGGAAATCACGTGGGCCCCACGGGGAAATCACGTGGGCCCCACCCGGAAATCACGGGGGGCCCACCCGGAAATCACGTGGGGCCCACCCGGAAATCACGTGGGCCCCACCCGGAAATCACGTGGGCCCCACGGGGAAATCACGTGGGCCCCACCCGGAAATCACGGGGGGCCCACCCGGAAATCACGTGGGGCCCACCCGGAAATCACGTGGGCCCCACCCGAAAATCACGTGGGCCCCACCCGGAAATCACGTGGGCCCCACCCGGAAATCACGTGGGCCCCACCCGGAAATCACGTGGGCCCCACCCGGAAATCACGTGGGCCCCACCCGGAAATCACGTGGGCCCCACCCGGAAATCACGTGGGCCCCACCCGGAAATCACGTGGGCCCCACCCGGAAATCACGTGGGGCCCACCCGGAAATCACGTGGGCCCCACGGGGAAATCACGTGGGCCCCACCCGGAAATCACGTGGGCCCCACCCGGAAATCACGTGGGCCCCACCCGGAAATCACGTGGGCTCCACCCGGAAATCACGTGGGCCCCACCCGGAAATCACGTGGGCCCCACCCGGAAATCACGTGGGCCCCACGGGGAAATCACGTGGGCCCCACCCGGAAATCACGTGGGCCCCACCCGGAAATCACGTGGGCCCCACGGAGAAATCACGTGGGCCCCACGGGGAAATCACGTGGGCCCCACCCGGAAATCACGTGGGGCCCACCCGGAAATCACGTGGGCCCCACGGGGAAATCACGTGGGCCCCACGGGGAAATCACGTGGGCACCACCCGGAAATCACGTGGGCCCCAGCCGGAAATCACGTGGGCCCCACCCGGAAATCACGTGGGCCCCACCCGGAAATCACGTGGGCCCCACCCGGAAATCACGTGGGCCCCAGCCGGAAATCACGTGGGGCCCACCCGGAAATCACGTGGGCCCCACCCGGAAATCACGTGGGCCCCACCCGGAAATCACGTGGGCCCCACCCGGAAATCACGTGGGCCCCACCCGGAAATCACGTGGGCCCCACCCGGAAATCACGAAACCACCTGCCTCAACTCGAGAAAATCCAGGAGGTTCTGCCTCCAGGCGAAATGAGGCCCATTTCCGCTGAGGCTTCTCGAGGCTAATCACACCTAACCTCTGGAACTTCCAAAAGGTCCTTCACACCCCTGCTGCAACTCAAGAAGTTCCCTGACATCCCCGTCTCCACTCTAGAGGAAGCAAGCGGTTCCCGCCCACATCCAGAAGAGCCCCGTTTCCGCCTCGAAGCTTGAGATGAGGGATCCTTTCCCTGCTTGGTCTGGAAAGAATTGCCGGTGTTCCCGTCGCATCTCAAGAGGAGGCGCTCTCCACAGGAAAGGCGAGAGGAACTCCAGGGTCGTGTCACCATTCCCAGAGTTCCCCTGATGTCTCAGTCCATTCCAGAGGAACCTGTTTTCCCTGCACTGCCTCGACTTTCAGGATGAGGATCGACTACCACCACGGTCGCACGTGGGACAGCCCTGTGGGAAAGCCTTGTGGGAAAGCCTCCTGGAAAAGCCTCGAGGGAAAGCCACAGATCCCTGATCCAGGCGATGGGAAGCGTCACACTGCTGCTACCGCTCTGGAGTAAAGCGCACGTGCATGCCCCCATTGGAGACGAGTACTTACTCCTCTGGGGAGACTCCAGAAGTACCCCAAGATCCATGTCAGCACTGGAGAGGAATTCTCAAGTTTCCGGCCCCGACTCCACACAATTCTTAGGCCTCGACATCGACGGGAGAGGAATCCCGAGAGGCCCCCGATCAACTGGCATGGGGACTGGCCTTTCGTGAGGCCACCAGAGTGGGTCCCTGAAGTACCCGTCGTAAGTCCAGAGCACCTGCCACAATTCGAGACAATCCAGGATGTTTTGCCCTCCAGGCGAGATGATGCCCATTTCCGCTGAGGCTTCTCGAGGTTAATCACACCTACTCTCTGGAACTTCCAAAAGGTCCTTCAACCATTGCTGCGACTCAGGAAGTTCCCTGACATACCCGTCTCCACTACAGAGGAAGCACGAGGGTCCCGCCCACATCCAGAGGAGCCCCGTTTCCGCCTCGTACCTCGAGATGAGAGATCCTTTCCCTGCTTGGTCGGGAAAGAATTCCTGGCATTCCCGTCGCATCTCAAGAGGAGGTCCTCTCCACAGGAAAGGCGAGAGGAACTCCAGGGTCGTGCCACCATTCGGAGAGTCCCCCAGATGTCTCAATCCATTCCAGAGGAACCTGTTTTCCCTGCACTGCCTCGACTTTCACGCTGAGGATCGACTCCCACCACGGTGGCACGTGGGACAGCCCTGTGGGAAAGCCTCGTGGGAAAGCCTTATGGGAAATCCTCGAGGGAAAGCCACAGATCCCATGATCGACGAGAAGGGAAGTGTGACACTGCTGCTACAGCTCGGGAGGAAAGCCCACGTGAATGCTCCCTCTCGAGACGAGGACTCACTACCCTGAGGAGACTCCAGAAGTACCCCAAGATCCATGTCAGCACTGGAGAGGAATCCTCAGGTTCCGGCCCCGACTCCACACAAGGTCTTGGGCCCCGGCATCGACGAGAGAGGAATACCGAGAGGCCCGCGAGCAACTCGCATGGAGACTGGCCTTTCCTGAGGCCACCAGAGCGAGTCCCTGAGGTCCCCGTCGTAAGTCGAGAGCACCTGCCGCAACTCGAGAAAATCCAGGAGGTTTTGCCCTCCAGGCGAGATGAGGCCCATTTCCGCTGAGGCTTCTCAAGGCTAATCACATCTAAACTCTGGAACTTCCAAAAGGTCCTTCACACCTTTGCTGCAACTCAAGAAGTTCCCGGACATCCCCGTCTCCACTCTAGAGGAAGCACGAGGGTCCCGCCCACATCCAGAGGAGCCCCGTTTCGCCTCATAGCTGGAGATGAGGGGTCCTTTTGCTACTTGGTCCGGAAAGAATTCTGTGAGTCCCCGTCGCATCTCAAGGGGAGGCGCTCTCCACAGGAAAGGCGAGAGGAACTCCAGGGTCGTGCCACCATTCCCAGAGTACCCCAGATGTCTCAGTCCATTACAGAGGAACCTGTTTTCCCTGCACTGCCTCGACTTTCACGCCGAGGATCGTCTCCCACCACGGTGGCACGTGGGACAGCCCTGTGGAAAGCCTCGAGGGAAAGCCACAGTTCCCTTGATGCACGTGACGGGAATCGTGACACTGCTGCTACCGCTCTGCAGGGAAGCGCACGTGCATGCCTCCTTTCGAGATGAGGACTTACTCCCCTGGGGAGACTCCAGAAGCACCCCATGATCCATGTCAGCACTTTAGAGGAATCCTCAGGTTCCGGCCACTACTCCACACAAGGTCTTAGGCCCGGCATCGACGGGAAAGGAATCCCGAGAGGCTCCCGAGTAACTCGCATGGGGACTGGCCAGTCCTAAGGCGATAAGAGCAGGTCCCTTTCGTCACCGTGGTAAGACGAGAGCACCTGCTGCATCTCGAGAAAATCCAGGAGGTTCTGCCCTCCAGGCTAGATGAGGCCCATTTCCGCTGAGGCGTTGAGGTTAATCACATCTAACCTCTAGAAAGTCCAAAGGGTCCTTCACACCCTTTCTGCAACTCAAGAAGTTCCCCGACATACCCGTCTCCACTCGAGAGGAAGCAAGAGGGCCCCGCCCACATCCAGAGGAGCCCCGTTTCCGCCTCGTAGCTCGTGATGAGGGATCCTTTGGCTGCTTGTTCGGGAAAGAATTCTGGGCATTCCTGTCGCATCTCAAGAGGAGGTGCTCTCCACAGAAAAGGCGAGAACTCCAGCGTCGTGCCACCATTCCCAGAGACCCCCAGATGTCTCAGTCCATTCCAGAGGAACCTGTTTTCCTGCACTGCCTCGACTTTCACGCCAAGGCTCGACTCCCACCACGGTGGCACGTGGGACAGCCCTGTGGGAAAGCCTCGTTGCAAAACCTCGGGGGAAAGCCTCGAGGGAAAGCCACAGATCCCTTGATCCATGCGACGGGTGCATGACATTGCTGCTACCGCTCTGGTGGAAAGCGAACGTGCATGCCCCCATTCGAGACGAGGACTTACTCCCCTGGGGAGACTCCAGAAGTACCCTAAGATCCATGTCAGCACTGGAGAGGAATCCTCAGGTTCCGACCCCGACTCCACACAAGGTCTTAGGACCCGGCATCGAAGGGAGAGGACCACGAGAGGCCCCCGAGCAACTCGCATGGGGACTGTCCTTTCCTGAGGCCACCAGAGCGGGTCCCTTAGGTCACCGTCCTAAGACGAAAGGACCTGCGGCAACTCGAGAAAATCCAGGAGGTTTTGCCCTTCAGGCTAGATGAGGCCCATTTCCGCTGAGGCCTCACGAGGCTAATCACACCTAACCTCTGGAACTTCCAAACGTCCTTCACACCCTTGCTGCAACTCAAGAAGTTCCCCGACATACCCGCCCTAACCCTAAAGGAAGCACGAGGGTCCCGCTCACATCCAGAGGAGCCCCGTTTCCGCCTCGTAGCTCGAGATGAGGGATCCTTTCTCTGCTTGGTCTGGAAAGAATTCCCGTGTCCAATCTCAAAAGGAGGAGCTCTCCACAGGAAAGGCGAGAGGAACTCCAGGGTCTTGTCACCATTCCCAGAGTCCCCCAGATGTCTCAGTCCATTCCAGAGGAACCTGTGTTCCCTGCACTGCCTCGACTTTCATGCCAAGGATCGACTCCCACCAAGGCGGCACGTGGGACAGCCCTGTGGGAAAGCCTCGTGGGAAAGCCTCGTGGGAAAGCCTAGACAGAAAGGCGCAGATCCCTTGATCGACGCTATGGGAAGCGTGACACTGCTGCACCCGCTTTGGAGGAAAGCGAAAGTGCATGCCCCCTCTTGAGAAGAGGACTTACTGCCCTGGGGAGGCTCCAGAAGTAGCCCAAGTTCCATGTCAGCACTGGAGAGGAATCCTCATGTTCCGGGCTCTACTCCACAGAAGGTCTTAGTCCCCGGCATCAAAGGGAGAGGAATCCCAGGAGACCCCCGAGCAACTCGAATGGGGACTGAGCAGTCCTGAGGCCACCAGAGCGGGCCCTATCGTCACCGTCGTAAGACGACAGCATCTGCCGGAACTCGAGAAAATCCAGGATATTTTGCCCTCCAGGCTAGATGAGGACCATTTCCGATGAGGCGTCTCGAGGCTAATCACATCTAACATCTGGAACTTCCAAAGGGTGCTTCACAACCTTGCTGCAACTCAAGAAGTTCCCCGACAACCCGTCTCCATTCTAGAGGAAGCACGAGGGTCACGCCCACATCCAGAGGAGCCCAGTTTTCACCTCTTAGCTCGAGATGAGGGATCCTTTCGCTGCTTGGTCGGGAAAGAATTCTGGGCATTCCTGGCGCATCTCAAGAGGAGGCGCTCTCCAGAGGAAAGGCGAGAGGAACTCCAGGGTCTTGTCTCCATTCCCAGAGTCCCACATATCTTTCAGTCCATTCCAGAGGAACCTGTTTTCCCTTCACTGCCTCAACTTTCATGCCGAGGATCGACTCCCACCACGGTGGCACGTGGGACAGCCCTGTGGGAAAGCCTCGAGGGAAAGCCACAGATCCCTTGATTGACGCGACGGGAAGCGTGACACTGCTGCTACGGCACTGGAGGAAAGCGCACGTGCATGCCCCCATTCGAGATGAGGACTTACTCCCATGGGGAGACTGCAGAAATAACCCAAGATCCATGTCAGCACTGCAGAGGAATCCTCAGGTTCTGGCCCCGACTCCACACAAGGACTTAGGCCCCGGCATCGAAGGGAGAGGAACCCCGAGAGGCGCCCGAGCAACTCGCATGGGGACTGGCCTTTCCTGAGGCCACCAGAGTGGGTCACTTAGGTCACCGTCGTAAGACGAAAGTACCTGCGGCAACACGAGAAAATCCAGGAGGTTTTGCCCTTCAGGCTAGATGAGGCCCATTTCCGCTGAGGCGTCACGAGGCTAATCACACTTAACCTGTGGAACTTCCAAAGGTCCTTCACACCCTTGCTGCAACTCAAGAAGTTCCCCGACATACCCGGCCTAACTCTCAAGGAAGCACGACGGTCCCGCCCACATCCAGAGGAGCCCCGTTTCCGCCTCGTAGCTCGAGATGAGGGATTCTTTCTCTGCTTGGTCTGGAAAGAATTCCCGGCGTACCTGTCGAATCTCAAAAGGAGGCACTCTCCACAGGAAAGGCGAGAGGAACTCCAGGGTCTTGTCACCATTCCCAGAGACCCCAGATGTCTCAGTCCATTCCAGAGGAACCTGTGTTACCTGCACTGCCTCGACTTTCATGCCGAGGATCGACTCCCACCAAGGTGGCACGTGGGACAGCCCTGTGGGAAAGCCTCGTGGGAAAGCCTCGTGGGAAAGCCTGGAGGGAAAGCCACAGATCCCTTGATCCACGCGCCGGGAAGCGCGACACTGCTGCTACCGCTCTGGAGGAAACCGCAGGTGCATGCCCCCATTCGAGACGAGGACTTACTCCCCTGAGGAGACTCCAGAAGTACCCCAAGAACCAAGTCAGCACTGGAGAGGAATCCTCAGGTTCCCGCCCCGACTCCACACAATGTCTTAGGCCCTGGCATCGAAGGGAGAAGAATCCCAGAGGCCCGCGAGCAACTCACTGGGGGACTGGCCAGTCCCGAGGCCACCAGAGCGGGTCCCTGAGGTCCCTGTCTTAAGTCGAGAGCACCTGCCACAACTCGAGAAAATCCAGGAGGTTTTGCCCTCCAGGCGAGATGAGGCCCATTTCCACTGAGGCTTCACGAGGCTAATCACACCTAACCTCTGGAACTTCCAAAAGGTCCTTCACACCCTTGCTGCAGCTCAAGAAGTTCCCCGACATACCCGTCTCCACTCGAGAGGAAGCACGAGGGTCCCGCCCACATCCAGAGGAGCCCCGTTTCCGCCTCTTAGCTGGAGATGAGGGATCCTTTCGCTGCTTTGTCGGGAAAGAATTCTGGACGTTCCCGTCACATCTCAAGAGGAGGCGTTCTCCACAGGAAGGCGAGAGGAACTCAAGGGTCGTGCCACCATCCCAGAGTCCCCCAGGTGTCTCAGTCCATTCCAGAGGAACCTGTTTTCCCTGACTTCCTCGACTATCATGGCGAGGATCGACTCCCACCACGATGGCACCTGGGACAGCCCTGTGGGAAAGCCTCGTGGGAAAGCATCGAGGGAAAGCCACAGATCTCTTGATCCACGCGATGGGAAGCGTGACACTGCTGCTACCACTCTGGAGGAAAGCGCTCGTGCATGCCCCCATTCAAGATGAGGACTGACTCCCCTGGGGAGACTCCAGAAGTACCCCAAGATCCATGTCAGCACTGGAGAGGAATCCTCAGGTTCTGGGCCCGACTCCACAAAAGGTCTTAGGCCCAGGCATTGACGAGAAAGGAATCCAGGAGGCCCATGAGCATCGATTGGGGACTGGCCAAACCTGAGGCCACCAGAGCGGGTCCCTAAGGTAACCGTCGTAAGACGGGAGAACCTGCTGCAACTCGAGAAAATCCAGGAGGTTCTCCCCTCCAGGCTTGATGAGGCCCATTTCTGATGAGGCATCTCTAGGCTAATCACATCTAACCTCTGGAACTTCCAAAGGGTGCTTCACAACCTTGCTGCAACTCAAGAAGTTCCCTGACATACCCGGCTCCACTCTAGAGGAAGCACGAGTGTCCTGCAAACATCCAGAGGAGCCCCGTTTCCGCCTCGTAGCTCGAGATGAGGGATCCTTTCGCTGCTTGGTCGGGAAAGAATTCCCGGCGTTCCCGTCCCATCTCAACAGGAGGCCCTCTCCACAGGAAAGGCGAGAGGAACTCCAGTGTCGTGCCACCAATCCAAGAGTCCCCCAGAATTCTCAGTCCATTCCAGAGGAACCTGTTTTCCCTGCACTGCGTCGACTTTCACGCCGAGGATCGAATCACACCACGGTGGCAAGAGGGACAGCCCTGTGGGAAAGCCTCGTGGGAAAGCCTCGTGGGAAAGCCTCGAGGGAAAGCCACAGATCCCTTGATCCAGGCGATGGGAAGCGTGACACTACTGCTACAGCTCTGGAGGAAAGCGCACGTGCATGCCCCCATTCGAGACGAGGAGTTACTCCCCTGGGGAGACTCCAGAAGTACCCAAGAACCATGTGAGCACTGGAGAGGAATCCTCAGGTTCCGGACCTGACACCACTCAAGGTCAAAGGCCCCGTCATCAAAGGGAGAGGAATCCCGAGAGGCCCCCGAGCAACTCGCATGTGGACTGGCCTTTCCTGAGGCCACCAGAGCGGGTCCCTGAGGTCCCCGTTGTAAATCGAGAGCACCTGCCGCAACTCGAGAAAATCAAGGAGGTTTTAACCTCCCGGCGAGATGAGACCCATTTCCGCTGAGGCTTCTCAAAGCTAATCACACCTAACCTCTGGAACTTCCAAAAGGTCCTTCACACCCTTACTGCTACTCAAGAAGTTGCCTGACATACCCGTCTCCACTCTAGAGGAAGCACGAGGGTCCCGGGCATATGCAGAGGAGCCCCGTTTCCGCCTCGTAGCTCGAGATGAGGGACATTTCGCCTCTTTGTCGGGAAAGAGTTCCCGGCATTCCCCTCTCACCTCAAGAGGAGGCGCTCTCCACAGGAAAGGTGAGAGGAACTCCAGGGTCGTGCTACCATTCCAAGAGTCCCCCAGATGTCTCAGTCCATACCAGAGGAACCTGTTTTCCCTGCAATGAGTCGACTTTCACGCCGAGGATTGACTCCCACCACGGGGGCACGTGGGACAGCCCTGTGGGAAAGCGTCGTGCAAAAGCCTCGAGGGAAAGCCAAAGATCCCTTGATCCAGGCGTTGGGAAGCGTGACACAGCTGCTACCGCTCTGGAGGAAAGAGCACGTGCATGCCCCCATCCGAGACGAGGACTTACTCCCCTGGGGAGACTCGAGAAGTACCCCAAGATCCATGTCAGCACTGGAGAGGAATCCTCAGGTTCTGGCCCGGCCTCCACACAAGGTTTAAGGCCCCGGCATCGAAGGGAGAGGAATCCCAAAAGGCCCGCAAGCAACTCGCATGGGGACTGGCCTTTCCTGAGGCCACCAGAGCGGGTCCCATAGGTCACCATCGTAAGTGGAGAGCACCTGCCGCAACTCGTGAAAATCCAGGAGGTTCTCCCCTCCAGGCTAGATGAGGCCCATTTCCACTGAGGATTCTCGAGGCTAATCACACCTAACCTCTGGAACTTCTTAAAGGTCCTTCAAAGCCCTGCTGCAACTCAAGAAGTTTCCCGACATACTCGTCTCCACTCGAGAGGAAGCACGAGGGTCCCGCCCACATCCAGAGGAGCCCCGTTTCCGCCTCGTAGCTCGAGATGAGGGATCCCTTCCCTGCTTGTTAGGGAAAAAATTCCCTGCGTTCCCGTCGCATCTCAAGAGGAGGCATTCTCCACAGGAAAGGCGAGAGGAATTCCAGGGTCCTGCCTCCATTCCAAGAGTCCCCCAGATGTCTCAGTCCATTCCAGAGGAACCTGTTTTCCCTGCACTGCATCGACTTCCACGCCGAGGATCGACGCACAGCACGGTGGCACGTGGGAAAGCGCTGTGGGTAAGACTCATGGAAAGCCTCGTGGGAAAGAGTCTAGGGAAAGCCACAGATCCCTTGATCCACCCTACAGGAAGCGTGACACTGTTGCTACAACTCGGGAGGAAAGCGCACGTGCATGCCCCCTCTCGAGACGAGGACTGACTCCCTGGGGGAGACTCCCGAAGTACCCCAAGACCAATGTCAGCACTGGAGAGGAATCCTCAGGTTCCGGCCATGACTACCAACAATGTCTTGGGCCCCAGCATGGACGGGAGAGGCATCCCGAGAGGCCCCCTACTAATTCGCATGGGGACTGGATTTCCTGAGGCCACCAGAGCGGGTCCCTAAGGTCCCCATCGTAAGTCGAGAGCACCTGCCGCAACTCGAGAAAATCCAGGAGGTTTTGCCCTCCAGGCGAGATGAGGCCCATTTCCGCTGAGGCTTCTCCAGGCTAATCACACCGAACCTCTGGAACTTCCAAAAGGACCTTCACACAGTTGCTGCAACACAAGAAGTTCCCCAACTACCCATCTCCACTCTAGAGGAAACACGATGGTCCCGCCCACATCGAGAGGAGCCCCGTTGCCGCATCGTAGTTCCCGATGAGGGATCCTTTCCCTGCTTGGTTGGGAAAGAATTCTGGGCGTTACAGTCGCATCTCAATAGGAGGCGCTCTCCATAGGAAAGGCGAGAGGAACTCCAGGGTCGTTCCACCATTCCCAGAGTCTTCTAGATGTCCCAGTACAGTCCAGAGGAAACTGTTTTCGACTCACACCACGGTGGCACGTGGGACGGCCCTGAGGGATAGCCTTGTGGGAAAGCCTCGTGGGAAAGCCTCATGGGAAATCCTCAGGGGAAAGACAAAGATCCCATGATCGACACGACGGGAAGGGTGACACTGCTGCTACCGCTCTGGAGGAAAGCGCACGTGCATGCCTCCATTCGAGACGCGGACTTAGTCCCCTGGGGAGACTCCAGAAGTACCCCAAGATCCATGTCAGCACTGGAGAGGAATCCTCACGTTCCGGCCCCGACTCCACACAAGGTCTTAGGCCCCGGCATCGAAGTGAGAGGAATCCCGAGAGGCCTCCTAGTAACTCGCATGGGGACTGGCCTTTCCTGAGGCCACCAGAGGGGGTCCCTGAGGTCCCCGTCCTAAGTGGAGAGAACCTGCCAGAACTAGAGAAAATCCAGGAGGTTTTGACCTCCAGGCGAGATGAGGCCCAATTCCGCTGAGGCTTCTCGAGGCTAATCACACCAAACCTCTGGAACTTCCAAAAGGTCCTTCACACCCTTACTGCAACTCAAAAAGTTCCCCGACATACCCGTTCCTCTTCCCATTCTGCCATAATTGTGATGACATCTGCATATCTAAGTTTATTGCTATTTCTTCCGGGAATCTTGATTCCAGCTCACGTATCTTCCATCCCAGCATTTTTCATGATGTAGTCTGCATATAAGTTAATAAAACAGGGTGACAATATACAGCCTTGACATACTCCTTTTCCTTTTTGGAACCAGTCTGTTGTTCCATGTCCTGCTCTAACCTTCATACAGATTTCTCAAGAGGCAGGTTAGGTGGTCTAGTATTCCCTTCTCTTTCAGAATTGTGGCTAAAACAGCAGTATAAGGACCTTTCCGATGTCAGGCCAAGGAATTGTGTTTCCAGTCATTGAGCCACACCTGATCACTGAGCACAAATTCATGAATCTGTTCCTCAAGGGGGAATGATATTTTTTTTTACACAAACTTAGTTACCTGATTTATTACCTTACCTAATTGTTCCAGCTGCTGTGAAATCCCACCTGCTTACTTGTGGCAAATCTGCTAACACCTGCCTCATTGTGGGGTGGGGGGTTCTCCCATCGAAAATTTCATAAGGACAACAACTATGGGAACGTGCAGTTACCCGTAATATGAGTAAGTCTGCCAGAAGCAAGCCCATCCATGTACAGTCAGTCTCTATGATCCATTTTGAAAGAGTCTCTTGAAGAGTTTGGTTGTTTCTTTCCACCATTCCAGAACACAGGGGCCTATATGCTGTATGTAATTTCCACTGATATTTAGAGCTTCACATACCTGTTAATTAACGCGGCTACAAAGACAGGGCCATTGTCGGATTCTATACTGGTTGGAAACCCAAGTCTGTGAATTATTTCTCAAATCAGCGAGCTACTTCATTTTCTTTTTCAGATCAGGTAGTGAAGGCCTCTGCCCAACCAGAGAAGGTACCTACTATTCTAGTAAGTAATGATAACAGGTGACTGCCTTTGCTTCCCTGAAGGGACACTCGCTTTCCCTGCATCCTGAGAACTCCACGTCTCAGCCAGTTGGAAAAGCGCTTCTTGGAGGTCATTATTCAGGGGCAATTTCCCCTGGAGCCCAGGGCCATAGGGAGCGGCTCCACACTCCCAGGGAAAGGCAGAGCCACAGCCACACATCTGTCCCATCCCCTTTGCTCTGTAGGAGAGCTCTAGTGAGCCTAGGTCTGTCAGGAAAGTTCTTGGCTCCTATGGGGACACATTCTATGTGTGAAACTGCATACAGGACCGAGGGGCCACAGGGCGCCTGTTTCTCTCGGGGCCGGAGGGGTGGGGGGCCTGAAGCAGTGCGGCCCAGCAACAGCTTCCACATCCATCCAATTGCTCTTTTCTTACCTCTGATAGAACTAGCTTTGTTCCAGCCTTTGGCAATTTGGAGGCAAGCGGGCCCCACTTCCTCCCCAAGGAGGCATGGGACCTACTTTGAGTGGAAAGGCCCCTCACGGAGCTGAACCCAGGAAGGCACCCAGTCATGTCTGACACATTGCTGCATCCTGCTTCTTCATGAGCAATACCGCGGTGCTGCCTCTGGAATATCGGTCCTCTGAGCAGACCTGGAGGTCTCCCCTTGAAGAAGCTAACCAGTTTCTTCCAAATACAGGCTTGCAAACACACACTGGGTGGCTGCCTCTTCTTCCCTGAAGGACGATCACTTTCCCCGCATCCTGTGAACTCTGCATCCCAGCCTGCTGGAAAAGCGCTTCTTGGAGGTCATTTTTCAGGGACAATTTTCCCTGGAGCCCGGGGCTGTAGGCAGGGCCCCATGCTCGCTGGGAAAGGCAGAGTCACATCCACAGTCTGTTCTATCCCTTTTGCCCTGTAGGAGAGCTCTAGTGAGCCTAGGTCTGTCAGGAAAATTCTTGGCTCCTATGGGGACACACCCTGTGTGTTAACCTGCATATCGGACCTAGGGGCCACAGGGCGCCCGTTCCTCTCGGGGGGGACCCTGAAGTGGTGCGGCCCAACAACAGCCTGAACATGCATCCAATTGTTCTTTTCTTCCTTCTGATAGAGCTAGCTTTGCTTCTCACTTTGGCATTTCGGATGCCAGGGGCAGCCCCACCGCTGTTGTCCTGGGGTCTATTGGAGGTTCCAGCTCTATTGGACCCCAGCATGGCACCCGACCCCCTCAGACACACTCCCGCAGCCTCCTTCCCCATGGGCAGGACTGTTCTGACCTAGGAATGTGTTCCCAAGGCTCAGAAAATGCAGGGAGACACACGGCCCTGACTCTGGAACTGAGGCCGTTGGAGCAGGCCTGGAGGTCTGACGTCTGAGACGCAAACACTTGCTGCAAGATACAGGTGTGAAAACACACTCTCTGGGGCTGCCTTTCCTTCCTCCAAGGAAGATAGCTTTTCCAGTCTCCTCCGTGCTGAGTCATACAAGGCTGGAAAGGTCTGGCTTAGAGGGCATTTCTCAGCGGCAATGGCCCCTGAGGCCCTGCACCCAGGGAGGGATCCTACCCTCCCAGGGGAAGTCAAAGCAACCTCCAAACAGCTGTTCTATCATGTTTCCTCTGCAGGAGGGAGCTAGTGAGCCCAGGTCTGTCTGGAACGTTCTTGGATCCTGCGGGGAAATCATCCTGGGAGCCCACCTGGATACCAGTCGTAGGGGCTAACATTTGCATTTTTCTTCCTTGGAGCCCTAACGCAGTACAGCCTAGCAACTGCTTGAAAATCCATCCTGTTGCTGTTTTCTTCCCTCTGACAGAGCGAGCTTTGCTCCCCACTTTGGGATTTCAGAAGCAAGGTGGTGGCCTGCAACTCCTTGCCTGGGGTCCATTGGAGGTGCAAGGTGCCCTCGACCAGGTGACCCCAGCATGGCACCTGGCCCCCTCAGACACACTCCCGCAGCCTGCTTCCCCATGGGCAGGACTGCTCTCACCTAGGAATGTGTTTGCGAGGCCAGGAAACTGCAGGGAGACACAAGGCCCTGATTCTGGAATGGAGTCTGTTGGAGCAGGCCTGCAGGTCTTATGTCTAACAAGCCAAACACTTGCTGCAAGATACAGGCCTGAAAACACACTCTTGGGCTGCCTTTCCTTCCTCCAAGGAAGAGAGTTTTCTCAGCCTCCTGTGGGCTGAGAGTCACACAGGGCTGAAAAGCACTTACTGGGAGATGAGTTTTCATTGGCCATGGCCCCTGAGGCCCTGTGCTCAGGGAGGGCTCCCTCCCTCCCAGGGAAAGTCAAAGGAAGCTCCAAACGGCTGTTCAATCATGTTTCTGAGAGAGTCATTGCCAAGGCAGGTTTATAAGAAGTTCAAGGGTCCCCAAGGAGAGAGGGGTCTAGAATTCTCAAGGAGGAAGAAAGGACACACTTTTTTTTCCCTCTACATTCCTTAGGATTATATAACAATCATGCATCCTTCTTGAGGACGGTCTCTGGAAAAACCTTCTGGCTAATCCTGTTATCTTAAAATGTAAATTATGGGAGTAGGTCTAGTGAGTCTTTACAACCTCCACACATTCTTTTGTTCATTGTAATAACTTATTGGAGAGTATATAACTCCATTACTAACGCTAGCAAGGGGGTACGCTTTCTGCCCCTTGTGATGTCTCTGTCAGAAGCTTTCTCTGTCTCCTTTCTACTTGAATAAAACTCGATTGCACAAAAGCTCTGAGCAATCAAGCCTCATCTTGGGCCCTGGATTGAATTCTTCTCCTCCATGAGCCAAGAATCCCAGCATCTTTTCGTGGTTCAGCAACAATATTTCATTTCCTCTGCAGGAGAGAGCTAGTGAGCTTAGGTCTGTCTGGAACATTCTTGGATCCTGTGGGGAAAATATCCTGTGCACACATCTGGATACTGGGCCTAGAGGCCAAAATTCGCATTTCTTTCCCGCGGAGCCCTCACGTGGTGTGACTTAGCAACCGCTTGAAAATCCATCCCATTGCCGTTTTCCTCCTTCTGACAGAGCTAGCTTTGTTCCCTGCTTTGGGATATCTCAACCGAGGGGCCGGTCCATAGCTACTCGCCTGGGGCCCATTGGATGTGCAAGGTGCCCTCGACTAGGTGACCCTAGCATGGCACTCAGCCCGCTCAGACACACTCCCGAGGCTTCTTTCTCACGGGAAGCACTGCTCCAACCTAGGAATGTGTCTGCAATGCTTGGAAAGTGCAGTGAGACACACAGCCCTGACTCTGGAATTGAGGCCCTCAGAGCAAGCCTGCAGCTCTGATGTCTGAGAAGCAAAACACTTGCTGCAAAGAGAGGCCTGAAAACACACTCTCTGTGGATGACTTTCCTTCTTCTAAGGAAGACAGTTTTCCCAGTCTCCTGCTTCCTGCATGTCACACAGCTGGAATGCGCTTGCTTGGATGTCGTGATTCAGTGGCAATGACCCCTGAGGCCCTTTGCCCAGGGAGGGCTCCCACACTCATAGGCAAATCAAAGCAACTTCCAAGTGAGTCAGCTCTTCACATCAAGTGGCCAAAGTATTGGAGTTTCAGGTTCAGTATTAGTCCTTCCAATGGATATTCAGACCTGATTTCCTTTAGGATGGAGTGGGTGCGTCTCCTTGTAGTCTAAGCGACCTACAAGCATCTTCTCCAACACCACAGTTCAAAAGCATCAAATTTTCAGCTGTCACTTTCTTTATAGTACATCTTTCATATCCATCCATGACATATGGAAAAACCATAGCCTTGACCGGATGGATCTTTGTTGGCAAAGCAACGTCTCGGCTTTTTAATATGCTGTCTAGTTTGGTCATCACTTTTCTTCCAAGTCATAAATATGTTTTAAGTTCATGGAGGCAGCCATCACCTGCAGTGATTTCCAAGCCCCAAAAATAGTCTGCTGCTGTTTCCAATGTTTTCCCATCTATTTGCCATGAAGTGATGAGACTGGATGCAATGATTTTAGTTTTCTGAATGCTGAGCTTTAAGCTAACTTTTTCACTCTCCTCTTTCACTTTCATCAGGAGACTCTTTAGCTCTTCTTCACTTTCTGCCATAAGGGTGGTGTCATCTGAATATCTGAGATTATTGATATTTCTCCCAGCAACCTTGATTCCAGCGTGTGCTTCCTCCAGCCCAGTGTTTCTCATGCTGTACTCTGCATATAAGTTAAATAAGCAGGGTGACAATATACAGCCTTGACATGTTCCTTTTCCTATTTAGAACCAGTCTGTTGTTCCATGTCCAGTTCGAACTGTTTCTTCCTGACCTGCATACAGGTTTCTCAAGAGACAGGTCAGGTGGTCTGGTATTCCCATCTCTTTCAGAATTTTTCCCAGTTTCTTGTGATCCACACAGTCAAAGGCTTTGGCATTGTCAATAAAGCAGAAATAGATTTTTTTTTTCTGGAACTCTCTTGCTTTTTCAATGAGCCAGTGGATGTTGGCAATTTGATCTCTGGTTTCTCTGCATTTTTTAAATCCCTCTTGAACATCTGGAAGTTCACAGTTCATGTGAACTTGGAGAATTTTGAACATTACTTTACTAGTGTGTGAGATGAGTGCAATTGTGCAGCTGCTTGAATATTCTTTGTCATTGCCTTTCTTTGGGATTGGAATGAAAACTGACCTAATGACTAGATGTTTTCAATTGCATATGCTGAAAGAACTGGCTGTGCAGTTCTGAAGAAAAAAAAATCATTTTAACCCATTTTCTCTGAAGTGCAAGGCATATCATGGCCATCCCTGAATCATAAAGTCACCTTTTCTTTATGTAGTCATAGTTTCATGCCTAAATTATAGGCCAACTCGTGCTCAACTTGACTCTGATGTCAGGGGCAGATCAACTGATAAAAAGCTTGGATTGTCCCTCTGGAGGAAAGTGAGATCTTGGTCCCACGAGAAGAATCTGAAGGGTTAAGGGAACTTGCAAGAGTGGGGAAAGCTTAGTCCATCCTACATGTACCAAAATCTTAAATAAGGCTTATTTACTTTACCGAAGTAAAAAAAAAAAAAACAGATGATGAAAACAATTATAAATCAATGAAAGGTAGAGAAACTCATAGTCTGTGATCAAAAATTGCATTCTAAGAAAACTTTGTTCTCTTAACCTAGAGAGGAGACTAAATTGCATCTGGTACCAGCTTACCAGAAGACAAGCAAACAAACAAACAAATTATCAGTAAGCTTAAAAAAAGTATTTTCCATATATCTTGAAGTAGCAGTATTTCTGCAAAGGCATCAGTGTGAAACCATAGAGGACATGGTTAAAACCTGATGAAATAGAAATTGACAATGTCATCTGGTCACTGCTGCGACTTGAAATGCTTTAATATGATAACTAGAATTATAACTGACAGCATTTGACCAGGACATATCAGATTTTCACGGATGTCACATAATTTCTAGGATATCTATATTAGGAACTGAAGGAATCTTTGAACCTAGGAAAGAAAACAACAGTCTCAAAGGCCCTTGCTGAGTCATCTATCAGCAAGGAATGTCTTTGCAAGGATCGCAAAGTGAAGGGAAAATACACCGACCTGCCTCTGCAACTTCGGTCCTCTGAGCAGATCTGGAGGTCTCCCTTTGTATAAGCTAACCTGTTCCTTCCAAATAGAGGTTTGCAACACAAAACAAGTGGCCGCCTATTCTTCCCCGAAGGAGGCTCTCTTTCCCCACATCCTGCGAACTCCCTTTCCCAGCCTCCTGGAAAAGTGCTTCTTGCAGTTCCTTTCAGAAAATCCTATGGACAGAGAAGCCTGGTAGGCTGCAGTCCATGGGGTCGCTGAGGGTCGGACACGACTGAGCGACTGCACTTTCATTTTCACTTTCATGCATTGGAGAAGGCAATGGCAACCCACTTACTGTTCTTGCCTGGAGAATCCCAGGGACGGGGGAGCCTAGTGGGCTACCGTCTATGGCGTCGCACAGAGTCGAACACGACTGAAGCAACTTAGCAGCAGCAGCAGCAGCAGCAGCAGCAGCAGCAGCAGTTCCTTTCTTAGGGGCAGTTATCCCTGAGATTGGGACCTGGAAAGGCAGAGCCACCTCCACACACACATCTTTTCTGTCCCCTTTCCTCTGGAGGAGAGCTCTAGTGAGCCTAGGTCTGTCAGGAAAATTCTTGGCTTTGACGGGATCACACCCAGTGTGTGAACCTGCATACCCGACCTAGGGGCCACAGGGCACCTGTTTTGCTCGAGTGGGTCCTGGAGGGGTGCAGCATAGCAAGAGCTTAAAAATCCATCCAATTTGTCTTTCTTTTACCTCGGAGAGAACGAGTTTGCTCCACCTCCACCCTTTGGCAGTGTGGAGGGAAGAGGGCACAACCCTCTCCCAAAGGGGACATAGGGCCTACCAGGAGAGAAAGGCCCCTTGAGGAGCTGAGCCCAGGTAGGCAGCCAGTGATGTCAAGCACACTCCCGCTGCTTGCTTCTTCATGGGCACTCCGACAATCTGCTAGGAATGTCTTGGCAAGGATCTCAAAGGGAAGGGGAGATACATGGCCCTGTCTCTGGAACTTCAGTCCTCTGAGCAGATCTGGAGGTCTTGAGTTGTATAAGCAAACCTGTTCCTTCCAAATAGAGGCTTGCAAACACACCCCCGGTGGTTGCCTCTTCTTCCCCGAAGAAGTCTTTCTTTCCCCACATGCTGCGAACTCCCTGTCCCAACCTCCAAGATTAGCACTTCTTGCCATTCCTTTCTTAGAGGCAGTTATCCCTGAGCTTGGGGCTGTAGGGAGTAGCCCCACACTCACAGGGAAAGGCAAAGACTCCTCCATACATCTCCTCTATCCCCTTTGCTCTGGAGGAGAGCTTTAGTGAGCCTAGGTCTTTCAGGAAAATTGTTGGCTTGGACAGGATCTCACCCTGTTTGTGAACCTGCATACCCAACCGGGGGCCACAGAGCACCTGTTTCAGTAAAGTGGGCCCTGAAAGGGTGCAGCCTAGCAAGAGCTTGAAAATCCATTCAGTTGCTGTTTTTGTACCTCTGACAGAGCGAGCTTTGCTCCACCCTTTGGCAGTGTGAGAAAAGAGGCATGACACCCTCCCCAAGGGGACAAGTGGACTACTTCAAGAGGAAAGGCCCCTTGTGGAGTTGAGGCACACAGTCGTGTCAAACACACTCCCACTGCTTGCTTCTTCATGGGCACTCCCGCTATCAGCTAGGAATGTCTTTGCAGTGATCACAAAGGGAAGGGGAGATACACGGCCCTGCCTCTGGACCTCCGCTGCTCTGAGCAAATCTGGTCTCCCCTTGTTGGTCAAGTTCAAGTTCAAGGTCAAGGTCAAGTTCAAGGTCAAAGTCAAGTCCAAGGTCAAGGTCAAAGTCAAGGTCAAGGTCAAGTTTAAGTTTAAGGGCAAGGACAATGTAAGGGCAAGGACAAGGTAAGGCCAAGGACAAGGCCTAGGGAAGGCCAAGCCCAAGGCCAAGGGCAAGGGCAAGGGCAACGCCAAGGGTAAGGCCAAGGCCCAGGCCAGGGCCAAGGCCAAGGCCGACAAAGCGAAGCCCAAACCCCGTAACGCCTGACAGAAGGCAGAAGGCACTAGGAACCTGTGCAGAGGAAGCCACTGAAGGCGGCAAGGCCACAGAGCTCCCCGATTCCGTTCCCACAGGAAGATGTAAGGATAAAGGGCCTCATCCCAGCACAGCACCCGCTCCCACCGGACACCGCCCCCCGCAGACTCGTGGAAAAGCCTCGTGGGAAATCCTCAAGGGAAAGCCACTGATCCCATGATCGATGCGACCGGAAGCGTGACACTGCTGCTACAGCTCGAGAGGAAAGCGCACATGCATGCCACCTCTCGAGACGAGTACTGACTCCCCTGGGCAGAGTCCAGAAGTACCCCAAGTTCCATGTCAGCACTGGAGAGGAATCCTCAGGTTCCGGCCCCGACTCCACACAAGGTCTTTGGCCCTGGCATCGAAGGGAGAGGAATCCCAAAAGGCCCGCGAGCAACTCGCATGGGGACTGGCCAGTCCTGAGGACACCAGAGCGAGTCCCATAGGTCACCGTCATAAGACGAGAGCACCTGCCCCAACTCGAAAAAATCCAGGAGGTTCTCCACTCCAGGCTAGATGAGGCCCTTTTCCGCTGAGGCATCTCACTGATAATGACATCTAACCTCTGGAACTTCCAACAGGTACTTCACACCCTTGCTGTAACTGAATAAGAATCACGTGGGCCCCACGGGGAAATCACGTGGGCCCCACCCGGAAATCACGTGGGGCCCACCCGGAAATCACGTGGGGCCCACCCGGAAATCACGTGGGCCCCACCCGGAAATCACGTGGCCCCACCCGGAAATCACGTGGGCCCCACAGGGAAATCACGTGGGCCCCACCCGGAAATCACGTGGGCCCCACCCGGAAATCACGTGGGCCCCACCAGGAAATCACGTGGGCCCCACCAGGAAATCACGTGGGCCCCACCCGGAAATCACGTGGGCCCCACCCGGAAATCACGTGGGCCCCACAGGGAAATCACGTGGGCCCCACCCGGAAATCACGTGGGCCCCACCCGGAAATCACGTGGGCCCCACCAGGAAATCACGTGGGCCCCACCCGGAAATCACGTGGGCCCCACCCGGAAATCACGTGGGCCCCACGGGGAAATCACGTGGGCCCCACCCGGAAATCACGTGGGCCCCACCCGGAAATCACGTGGGCCCCACCCGGAAATCACGTGGGGCCCACCCGGAAATCACGTGGGCCCCATCCGGAAATCCCGTGGGCCCCACCCTGAAATCACGTGGGCCCCACCCGGAAATCACGTGGGGCCCACCCGGAAATCACGTGGGCCCCATCCGGAAATCACGTGGGCCCCACCCGGAAATCACGTGGGCCCCACCCGGAAATCACGTGGGCCCCACCCGGAAATCACGTGGGCCCCACCCGGAAATCACGTGGGCCCCACCCGGAAATCACGTGGGCCCCACCCGGAAATCACGTGGGCCCCACCCGGAAATCACGTGGGCCCCACCCGGAAATCACGTGGGACCCACCCGGAAATCACGTGGGCCCCACGGGGAAATCACGTGGGCCCCACCCGGAAATCACGTGGGCCCCACCCGGAAATCACGTGGGCCACAGCCGGAAATCACGTGGGCCCCACCCGGAAATCACGTGGGCCCCACCCGGAAATCACGTGGGCCCCACCCGGAAATCACGTGGGCCCCACCCGGAAATCACGTGGGCCCCACCCTGAAATCACGTGGGCCCCACCCGGAAATCACGTGGGGCCCACCCGGAAATCTCGTGGGCCCCACGGGGAAATCACGTGGGCCCCACCCGGAAATCACGTGGGCCCCACCCGGAAATCACGTGGGCCCCAGCCGGAAATCACGTGGGCCCCACGGGGTAATCACGTGGGCCCCACGGGGAAATCACGTGGGCCCCACCCGGAAATCACGTGGGCCCCACGGGGAAATCACGTGGGCCCCACCCGGAAATCACGTGGGCCCCACCCGGAAATCACGTGGGCCCCACCCGGAAATCACGTGGGCCCCACCCGGAAATCACGTGGGCCCCACCCGGAAATCACGTGGGCCCCACCCGGAAATCACGTGGGCCCCACCCGGAAATCACGTGGGCCCCACCCGGAAATCACGTGGGCCCCACCCGGAAATCACGTGGGCCCCACCCGGAAATCACGTGGGCCCCACCCGGAAATCACGTGGGCCCCACCCGGAAATCACGTGGGCCCCACCCGGAAATCACGTGGGCCCCACCCGGAAATCACGTGGGCCCCACCCGGAAATCACGTGGGCCCCACCCGGAAATCACGTGGGCCCCACGGGGAAATCACGTGGGCCCCACCCGGAAATCACGTGGGCCCCACCCGGAAATCACGTGGGCCCCACCCGGAAATCACGTGGGCCCCACGGGGAAATCACGTGGGCCCCACCCGGAAATCACGTGGGCCCCACCCGGAAATCACGTGGGCCCCACCCGGAAATCACGTGGGGCCCACCCGGAAATCACGTGGGCCCCACCCGGAAATCACGTGGGCCCCACGGGGAAATCACTTGGGCCCCACCCGGAAATCACGTGGGCCCCACCCGGAAA
Source organism: Ovis canadensis (assembly GCF_042477335.2). Lineage (NCBI taxonomy): Eukaryota > Metazoa > Chordata > Mammalia > Artiodactyla > Bovidae > Ovis > Ovis canadensis. The sequence goes on along the minus strand of NC_091254.1, from coordinate 13,532,605 downwards.
TCACGTGGGCCCCACCCGGAAATCACGTGGGCCCCACGGGGAAATCACGTGGGCCCCACCCGGAAATCACGTGGGCCCCACACGGAAATCACGTGGGCCCCACCCGGAAATCACGTGGGCCCCACCCGGAAATCACGTGGGCCCCACGGGGAAATCACGTGGGCCCCACCCGGAAATCACGTGGGCCCCACCCGGAAATCACGTGGGCCCCACCCGGAAATCACGTGGGCCCCACCCGGAAATCACGTGGGCCCCACGGGGAAATCACGTGGGCCCCACGGGGAAATCACGTGGGCCCCACCCGGAAATCACGTGGGCCCCACGGGGAAATCACGTGGGCCCCACCCGGAAATCACGTGGGCCCCACGGGGAAATCACGTGGGCCCCACCCGGAAATCACGTGGGCCCCACCCGGAAATCACGTGGGCCCCACCCGGAAATCACGTGGGCCCCACGGGGAAATCACGTGGGCCCCACCCGGAAATCACGTGGGCCCCACGGGGAAATCACGTGGGCCCCACCCGGAAATCACGTGGGCCCCACACGGAAATCACGTGGGCCCCACCCGGAAATCACGTGGGCCCCACCCGGAAATCACGTGGGCCCCAGCCGGAAATCACGTGGGCCCCACCCGGAAATCACGTGGGCCCCACCCGGAAATCACGTGGTCCCCACCCGGAAATCACGTGGGCCCCACACGGAAATCACGTGGGCCCCACGGGGAAATCACGTGGGCCCCACGGGGAAATCACGTGGGCCCCACCCGGAAATCACGTGGGCCCCACGGGGAAATCACGTGGGCCCCACCCGGAAATCACGTGGGCCCCACGGGGAAATCACGTGGGCCCCACCCGGAAATCACGTGGGCCCCACCCGGAAATCACGTGGGCCCCACCCGGAAATCACGTGGGCCCCACGGGGAAATCACGTGGGCCCCACCCGGAAATCACGTGGGCCCCACGGGGAAATCACGTGGGCCCCACCCGGAAATCACGTGGGCCCCACACGGAAATCACGTGGGCCCCACCCGGAAATCACGTGGGCCCCACCCGGAAATCACGTGGGCCCCAGCCGGAAATCACGTGGGCCCCACCCGGAAATCACGTGGGCCCCACCCGGAAATCACGTGGGCCCCACCCGGAAATCACGTGGGCCCCACCCGGAAATCACGTGGGCCCCACCCGGAAACCACGTGGGCCCCACCCGGAAATCACGTGGGCCCCACCCGGAAACCACGTGGGCCCCACCCGGAAATCACGTGGGGCCCACCCGGAAATCACGTGGGCCCCACCCGGAAATCACGTGGGCCCCACCCGGAAATCACGTGGGCCCCACCCGGAAATCACGTGGGCCCCACCCGGAAATCACGTGGGCCCCACCCGGAAATCACGTGGTCCCCACCCGGAAATCACGTGGGCCCCACCCGGAAATCACGTGGGCCCCACCCGGAAATCACGTGGGCCCCACCCGGAAATCACGTGGGCCCCACCCGGAAATCACGTGGGCCCCACCCGGAAATCACGTGGGCCCCACCCGGAAATCACGTGGGCCCCACGGGGAAATCACGTGGGCCCCACCCGGAAATCACGTGGGCCCCACCCGGAAATCACGTGGGCCCCACCCGGAAATCACGTAGGTCCCACGGGGAAATCACGTGGGGCCCACCCGGAAATCACGTGGGCCCCACCCGGAAATCACGTGGGCCCCACCCGGAAATCACGTGGGCCCCACCCGGAAATCACGTGGGCCCCAGCCGGAAATCACGTGGGCCCCACGGGTAAATCAGGTGGGCCCCACCGGAAATCACGTGGGCCCCACCCGGAAATCACGTGGGCCCCACCCGGAAATCACGTGGGCCCCACCCGGAAATCACGTGGGCCCCACCCGGAAATCACGTGGGCCCCACCCGGAAATCACGTGGGCCCCACCCGGAAATCACGTGGGCCCCACGGGGAAATCACGTGTGCCCCACCCGGAAATCACGTGGGCCCCAGCCGGAAATCACGTGGGCCCCACCCGGAAATCACGTGGGCCCCACCCGGAAATCACGTGGGCCCCACCCGGAAATCACGTGGGCCCCACGGGGAAATCACGTGGGCACCACCCGGAAATCACGTGGGCCCCACGGGGAAATCACGTGGGCCCCACCCGGAAATCACGTGGGCCCCACCCGGAAATCACGTGGGCCCCACCCGGAAATCCCGTGGGCCCCACCCGGAAATCACGTGGGCCCCACGGGGAAATCACGTGGGCCCCACCCGGAAATCACGTGGGCCCCACCCGGAAATCACGTGGGCCACAGCCGGAAATCACGTGGGCCCCACCCGGAAATCACGTGGGCCCCACGGGGAAATCACGTGGGCCCCACCCGGAAATCACGTGGGCCCCACCCGGAAATCACGTGGGCCCCACCCGGAAATCACGTGGGCCCCACCCGGAAATCACGTGGGCCCCACCCGGAAATCACGTGGGCCCCACCCGGAAATCACGTGGGCCCCACGGGGAAATCACGTGGGCCCCACCCGGAAATCACGTGGGCCCCACCCGGAAATCACGTGGGCCCCACGGGGAAATCACGTGGGCCCCACCCGGAAATCACGTGGGCCCCACGGGGAAATCACGTGGGCCCCACGGGGAAATCACGTGGGCCCCACCCGGAAATCACGTGGGCCCCACCCGGAAATCACGTGGGCCCCACCCGGAAATCACGTGGGCCCCACCCGGAAATCACGTGGGCCCCACCCGGAAATCACGTGGGCCCCACCCGGAAATCACGTGGGCCCCACGGGGAAATCACGTGGGCCCCACCCGGAAATCACGTGGGCCCCACCCGGAAATCACGTGGGCCCCACCCGGAAATCACGTGGGCCCCACGGGGAAATCACGTGGGCCCCACCCGGAAATCACGTGGGCCCCACCCGGAAATCACGTGGGCCCCACCCGGAAATCACGTGGGCCCCACCCGGAAATCACGTGGGCCCCACCCGGAAATCACGTGGGCCCCACGGGGAAATCACGTGGGCCCCACCCGGAAATCACGTGGTCCCCACCCGGAAATCACGTGGGCCCCACCCGGAAATCACGTGGGCCCCACCCGGAAATCACGTGGGCCCCACCCGGAAATCACGTGGGCCCCACCCGGAAATCACGTGGGCCCCACCCGGAAATCACGTGGGCCCCACCCGGAAATCACGTGGGCCCCACGGGGAAATCACGTGGGCCCCACCCGGAAATCACGTGGGCCCCACCCGGAAATCACGTGGGCCCCACCCGGAAATCACGTGGGCCCCACCCGGAAATCACGTGGGCCACAGCCGGAAATCACGTGGGCCCCACCCGGAAATCACGTGGGCCCCACCCGGAAATCACGTGGGCCCCACCCGGAAATCACGTGGGCCCCACCCGGAAATCACGTGGGCCCCACCCGGAAATCACGTGGGCCCCACCCGGAAATCACGTGGGCCCCACCCGGAAATCACGTGGGGCCCACCCGGAAATCACGTGGGCCCCACCCGGAAATCACGTGGGCCCCACGGGGAAATCACTTGGGCCCCACCCGGAAATCACGTGGGCCCCACCCGGAAATCACGTGGGCCCCACCCGGAAATCACGTGGGCCCCACGGGGAAATCACGTGGGCCCCACCCGGAAATCACGTGGGCCCCACACGGAAATCACGTGGGCCCCACCCGGAAATCACGTGGGCCCCACCCGGAAATCACGTGGGCCCCACCCGGAAATCACGTGGGCCCCACCCGGAAATCACGTGGGCCCCACCCGGAAATCACGTGGGCCCCACCCGGAAATCACGTGGGCCCCACGGGGAAATCACGTGGGCCCCACGGGGAAATCACGTGGGCCCCACCCGGAAATCACGTGGGCCCCACGGGGAAATCACGTGGGCCCCACCCGGAAATCACGTGGGCCCCACGGGGAAATCACGTGGGCCCCACCCGGAAATCACGTGGGCCCCACCCGGAAATCACGTGGGCCCCACCCGGAAATCACGTGGGCCCCACGGGGAAATCACGTGGGCCCCACCCGGAAATCACGTGGGCCCCACGGGGAAATCACGTGGGCCCCACCCGGAAATCACGTGGGCCCCACACGGAAATCACGTGGGCCCCACCCGGAAATCACGTGGGCCCCACCCGGAAATCACGTGGGCCCCAGCCGGAAATCACGTGGTCCCCACCCGGAAATCACGTGGGCCCCACACGGAAATCACGTGGGCCCCACGGGGAAATCACGTGGGCCCCACGGGGAAATCACGTGGGCCCCACCCGGAAATCACGTGGGCCCCACGGGGAAATCACGTGGGCCCCACCCGGAAATCACGTGGGCCCCACGGGGAAATCACGTGGGCCCCACCCGGAAATCACGTGGGCCCCACCCGGAAATCACGTGGGCCCCACCCGGAAATCACGTGGGCCCCACGGGGAAATCACGTGGGCCCCACCCGGAAATCACGTGGGCCCCACGGGGAAATCACGTGGGCCCCACCCGGAAATCACGTGGGCCCCACACGGAAATCACGTGGGCCCCACCCGGAAATCACGTGGGCCCCACCCGGAAATCACGTGGGCCCCAGCCGGAAATCACGTGGGCCCCACCCGGAAATCACGTGGGCCCCACCCGGAAATCACGTGGGCCCCACCCGGAAACCACGTGGGCCCCACCCGGAAATCACGTGGGCCCCACCCGGAAACCACGTGGGCCCCACCCGGAAATCACGTGGGCCCCACCCGGAAACCACGTGGGCCCCACCCGGAAATCACGTGGGGCCCACCCGGAAATCACGTGGGCCCCACCCGGAAATCACGTGGGCCCCACCCGGAAATCACGTGGGCCCCACCCGGAAATCACGTGGGCCCCACCCGGAAATCACGTGGGCCCCACCCGGAAATCACGTGGGCCCCACCCGGAAATCACGTGGTCCCCACCCGGAAATCACGTGGGCCCCACCCGGAAATCACGTGGGCCCCACCCGGAAATCACGTGGGCCCCACCCGGAAATCACGTGGGCCCCACCCGGAAATCACTTGGGCCCCACCCGGAAATCACGTGGGCCCCACCCGGAAATCACGTGGGCCCCACGGGGAAATCACGTGGGCCCCACCCGGAAATCACGTGGGCCCCACCCGGAAATCACGTGGGCCCCACCCGGAAATCACGTGGGCCCCACGGGGAAATCACGTGGGGCCCACCCGGAAATCACGTGGGCCCCACCCGGAAATCACGTGGGCCCCACCCGGAAATCACGTGGGCCCCACCCGGAAATCACGTGGGCCCCAGCCGGAAATCACGTGGGCCCCACGGGTAAATCAGGTGGGCCCCACCGGAAATCACGTGGGCCCCACCCGGAAATCACGTGGGCCCCACCCGGAAATCACGTGGGCCCCACCCGGAAATCACGTGGGCCCCACCCGGAAATCACGTGGGCCCCACCCGGAAATCACGTGGGCCCCACCCGGAAATCACGTGGGCCCCACGGGGAAATCACGTGTGCCCCACCCGGAAATCACGTGGGCCCCAGCCGGAAATCACGTGGGCCCCACCCGGAAATCACGTGGGCCCCACCCGGAAATCACGTGGGCCCCACCCGGAAATCACGTGGGCCCCACGGGGAAATCACGTGGGCCCCACCCGGAAATCACGTGGGCCCCACGGGGAAATCACGTGGGCCCCACCCGGAAATCACGTGGGCCCCACCCGGAAATCACGTGGGCCCCACCCGGAAATCCCGTGGGCCCCACCCGGAAATCACGTGGGCCCCACGGGGAAATCACGTGGGCCCCACCCGGAAATCACGTGGGCCCCACCCGGAAATCACGTGGGCCACAGCCGGAAATCACGTGGGCCCCACCCGGAAATCACGTGGGCCCCACGGGGAAATCACGTGGGCCCCACCCGGAAATCACGTGGGCCCCACCCGGAAATCACGTGGGCCCCACCCGGAAATCACGTGGGCCCCACCCGGAAATCACGTGGGCCCCACCCGGAAATCACGTGGGGCCCACCCGGAAATCACGTGGGCCCCACGGGGAAATCACGTGGGCCCCACCCGGAAATCACGTGGGCCCCACCCGGAAATCACGTGGGCCCCACCCGGAAATCACGTGGGCCCCACCTGGAAATCACGTGGGCCCCACACGGAAATCACGTGGGCCCCACGGGGAAATCACGTGGGACCCACCCGGAAATCACGTGGGCCCCACCCGGAAATCACGTGGGCCCCACCCGGAAATCACGTGGGCCCCACCCGGAAATCACGTGGGCCCCAGCCGGAGATCACGTGGGCCCCACCCGGAAATCACGTGGGCCCCACCCGGAAATCACGTGGGCCCCACCCGGAAATCACGTGGGCCCCACCCGGAAATCACGTGGGCCCCACCCGGAAATCACGTGGGCCCCACCCGGAAATCACGTGGACCCCACCCGGAAATCACGTGGGGCCCACCCGGAAATCACGTGGGCCCCACCCGGAAATCACGTGGGCCCCACCCGGAAAACACGTGGGCCCCACCCGGAAATCACGTGGGGCCCACCCGGAAATCACGTGGGCCCCACCCGGAAATCACGTGGGCCCCACCCGGAAATCACGTGGGCCCCACGGGGAAATCACGTGGGCCCCACCCGGAAATCACGTGGGCCCCACCCGGAAATCACGTGGGCCCCACGGGGAAATCACGTGGGCCCCACCCGGAAATCACGTGGGCCCCACGGGGAAATCACGTGGGCCCCACGGGGAAATCACGTGGGCCCCACCCGGAAATCACGTGGGCCCCACCCGGAAATCACGTGGGCCCCACCCGGAAATCACGTGGGCCCCACCCGGAAATCACGTGGGCCCCACCCGGAAATCACGTGGGCCCCAGCCGGAAATCACGTGGGCCCCACCCGGAAATCACGTGGGCCCAAGCCGGAAATCACGTGGGACCCACGGGGAAATCACGTGGGCCCCACGGGGAAATCACGTGGGCCCCACACGGAAATCACGTGGGCCCCACCCGGAAATCACGTGGGCCCCACCCGGAAATCACGTGGGCCCCACCCGGAAATCACGTGGGCCCCACCCGGAAATCACGTGGGCCCCACCCGGAAATCACGTGGGCCCCACCCGGAAATCACGTGGGCCCCACCCGGAAATCACGTGGGCCCCACCCGGAAATCACGTGGGCCCCACGGGGAAATCACGTGGGCCCCACCCGGAAATCACGTGGGCCCCACCCGGAAATCACGTGGGCCCCACCCGGAAATCACGTGGGCCCCACGGGGAAATCACGTGGGCCCCACCCGGAAATCACGTGGGCCCCACCCGGAAATCACGTGGGCCCCACCCGGAAATCACGTGGGCCCCACCCGGAAATCACGTGGGCCCCACCCGGAAATCACGTGGGCCCCACGGGGAAATCACGTGGGCCCCACCCGGAAATCACGTGGTCCCCACCCGGAAATCACGTGGGCCCCACCCGGAAATCACGTGGGCCCCACCCGGAAATCACGTGGGCCCCACCCGGAAATCACGTGGGCCCCACCCGGAAATCACGTGGGCCCCACCCGGAAATCACGTGGGCCCCACCCGGAAATCACGTGGGCCCCACGGGGAAATCACGTGGGCCCCACCCGGAAATCACGTGGGCCCCACCCGGAAATCACGTGGGCCCCACCCGGAAATCACGTGGGCCCCACCCGGAAATCACGTGGGCCACAGCCGGAAATCACGTGGGCCCCACCCGGAAATCACGTGGGCCCCACCCGGAAATCACGTGGGCCCCACCCGGAAATCACGTGGGCCCCACCCGGAAATCACGTGGGCCCCACCCGGAAATCACGTGGGCCCCACCCGGAAATCACGTGGGCCCCACCCGGAAATCACGTGGGCCCCACCCGGAAATCACGTGGGCCCCACCCGGAAATCACGTGGGCCCCACCCGGAAATCACGTGGGCCCCACGGGGAAATCACGTGGGCCCCACCCGGAAATCACGTGGGCCCCACCCGGAAATCACGTGGGCCCCACCCGGAAATCACGTGGGCCCCACCCGGAAATCACGTGGGCCCCACCCGGAAATCACGTGGGCCCCACCCGGAAATCACGTGGGCCCCACCCGGAAATCACGTGGGCCCCACCCTGAAATCACGTGGGCCCCACCCGGAAAACACGTGGGCCCCACCCGGAAATCACGTGGGCCCCACCCGGAAATCACGTGGGCCCCACCCTGAAATCACGTGGGCCCCTCCCGGAAATCACGTGGGGCCCACGGGGAAATCACGTGGGCCCCACGGGGAAATCACGTGGGCCCCACCCGGAAATCACGTGGGCCCCACGGGGAAATCACGTGGGCCCCACCCGGAAATCACGTGGGCCCCACCCGGAAATCACGTGGGCCCCACCCGGAAATCACGTGGGCCCCACCCGGAAATCACGTGGGCCCCACGGGGAAATCACGTGGGCCCCACCCGGAAATCACGTGGGCCCCACCCGGAAATCACGTGGGCCCTACGGGGAAATCACGTGGGCCCCACCCGGAAATCACGTGGGCCCCACGGGGAAATCACGTGGGCCCCACCCGGAAATCACGTGGGCCCCACCCGGAAATCACGTGGGCCCCACCCGGAAATCACGTGGGCCCCACGGGGAAATCACGTGGGCCCCACCCGGAAATCACGTGGGCCCCACGGGGAAATCACGTGGGCCCCACCCGGAAATCACGTGGGCCCCACCCGGAAATCACGTGGGCCCCACCCGGAAATCACGTGGGCCCCACCCGGAAATCACGTGGGCCCCACGGGGAAATCACGTGGGCCCAACCCGGAAATCACGTGGTCCCCACCCGGAAATCACGTGGGCCCCACCCGGAAATCACGTGGGCCCCACCCGGAAATCACGTGGGCCCCACCCGGAAATCACGTGGGCCCCACCCGGAAATCACGTGGGCCCCACCCGGAAATCACGTGGGCCCCACGGGGAAATCACGTGGGCCCCACGGGGAAATCACGTGGGCCCCACCCGGAAATCACGTGGGCCCCACCCGGAAATCACGTGGGCCCCACCCGGAAATCACGTGGGCCCCACCCGGAAATCACGTGGGCCTCACGGGGAAATCACGTGGGCCCCACCCGGAAATCACGTGGTCCCCACCCGGAAATCACGTGGGCCCCACCCGGAAATCACGTGGGCCCCACCCGGAAATCACGTGGGCCCCACCCGGAAATCACGTGGGCCCCACCCGGAAATCACGTGGGCCCCACCCGGAAATCACGTGGGCCCCACCCGGAAATCACGTGGGCCCCACGGGGAAATCACGTGGGCCCCACCCGGAAATCACGTGGGCCCCACCCGGAAATCACGTGGGCCCCACCCGGAAATCACGTGGGCCCCACCCGGAAATCACGTGGGCCACAGCCGGAAATCACGTGGGCCCCACCCGGAAATCACGTGGGCCCCACCCGGAAATCACGTGGGCCCCACCCGGAAATCACGTGGGCCCCACCCGGAAATCACGTGGGCCCCACCCGGAAATCACGTGGGCCCCACCCGGAAATCACGTGGGCCCCACCCGGAAATCACGTGGGCCCCACGGGGAAATCACGTGGGCCCCACCCGGAAATCACGTGGGCCCCACCCGGAAATCACGTGGGCCCCACCCGGAAATCACGTGGGCCCCACCCGGAAATCACGTGGGCCCCACCCGGAAATCACGTGGGCCCCACCCGGAAATCACGTGGGCCCCACCCGGAAATCACGTGGGCCCCACCCGGAAATCACGTGGGCCCCACCCGGAAATCACGTGGGCCCCACCCGGAAATCACGTGGGCCCCACCCGGAAATCACGTGGGGCCCACCCGGAAATCACGTGGGCCCCACCCGGAAATCACGTGGGCCCCACCCTGAAATCACGTGGGCCCCACCCGGAAAACACGTGGGCCCCACCCGGAAATCACGTGGGCCCCACCCGGAAATCACGTGGGCCCCACGCGGAAATCACGTGGGCCCCACGGGGAAATCACCTGGGCCCCACCTGGAAATCACGTGGGCCCCACCCGGAAATCACGTGGGCCCCACCCGGAAATCACGTGGGCCCCACCCGGAAATCACGTGGGCCCCACGGGGAAATCACGTGGGCCCCACCCGGAAATCACGTGAGCCCCACCCGGAAATCACGTGGGCCCCACCCGGAAATCACGTGGGCCCCACCCGGAAATCACGTGGGCCCCACCCGGAAATCACGTGGGCCCCACCCGGAAATCACGTGGGCCCCACCCGGAAATCACGTGGGCCCCACCCGGAAATCACGTGGGCCCCACCCGGAAATCACGTGGGCCCCACCCGGAAATCACGTGGGCCCCACCCGGAAATCACGTGGGCCCCACCCGGAAATCACGTGGGCCCCACCCGGAAATCCCGTGGGACGCACCCGGAAATCACGTGGGCCCCACGGGGAAATCACGTGGGCCCCACCCGGAAATCACGTGGGCCCCACCCGGAAATCACGTGGGCCACAGCCGGAAATCACGTGGGCCCCACCCGGAAATCACGTGGGCCCCACCCTGAAATCACGTGGGCCCCACCCTGAAATCACGTGGGCCCCACCCGGAAATCACGTGGGGCCCACCCGGAAATCACGTGGGCCCCACGGGGAAATCACGTGGGCCCCACCCGGAAATCACGTGGGCCCCACCCGGAAATCACGTGGGCCCCACCCGGAAATCACGTGGGCCCCACCCGGAAATCACGTGGGCCCCACCCGGAAATCACGTGGGCCCCACCCGGAAATCACGTGGGCCCCACGGGGAAATCACGTGTGCCCCAAGGGGAAATCACGTGGGCCCCACCCGGAAATCACGTGGGCCCCACGGGGAAATCACGTGGGCCTCACCCGGAAATCACGTGGGCCCCACGGGGAAATCACGTGGGCCCCACCCGGAAATCACGTGGGCCCCACCCGGAAATCACGTGGGCCCCACCCGGAAATCACGTGGGCCCCACGGGGAAATCACGTGGGCCCCACCCGGAAATCACGTGGGCCCCACCCGGAAATCACGTGGGCCCCACCCGGAAATCACGTGGGCCCCACCCGAAAATCACGTGGGCCCCACCCGGAAATCACGTGGGCCCCACCCGGAAATCACGTGGGCCCCACCCGGAAATCACGTGGGCCCCACCCGGAAATCACGTGGGCCCCACCCGGAAATCACGTGGGCCCCAGCCGGAAATCACGAGGGCCCCACGGGGAAATCACGTGGGCCCCACCCGGAAATCACGTGGGCCCCACCCGGAAATCACGTGGGCCCCACCCGGAAATCACGTGGGCCCCACCCGGAAATCACGTGGGCCCCACCCGGAAATCACGTGGGCCCCACCCGGAAATCACGTGGGGCCCACCCGGAAATCACGTGGGCCCCACCCGGAAATCACGTGGGCCCCACCCGGAAATCACGTGGGCCCCACCCGGAAAACACGTGGGCCCCACCCGGAAATCACGTGGGGCCCACCCGGAAATCACGTGGGCCCCACGGGGAAATCACGTGGGCCCCACCCGGAAATCACGTGGGCCCCACCCGGAAATCACGTGGGCCCCACCCGGAAATCACGTGGGCCCCACGGGGAAATCACGTGGGGCCCACCCGGAAATCACGTGGGCCCCACCCGGAAATCACGTGGGCCCCACCCGGAAATCACGTGGGCCCCACCCGGAAATCACGTGGGCCCCAGCCGGAAATCACGTGGGCCCCAAGGGTAAATCAGGTGGGCCCCACCCGGAAATCACGTGGGCCCCACCCGGAAATCACGTGGGCCCCACCCGGAAATCACGTGGGCCCCACGGGGAAATCACGTGGGCCCCACCCGAAAATCACGTGGGCCCCACCCGGAAATCACGTGGGCCCCACCCGGAAATCACGTGGGCCCCACCCGGAAATCACGTGGGCCCCACCCGGAAATCACGTGGGGCCCACCCGGAAATCACGTGGGCCCCACCCGGAAATCACGTGGGCCCCACCCGGAAATCACGTGGGCCCCAGCCGGAAATCACGTGGGCCCCACGGGTAAATCAGGTGGGCCCCACCCGGAAATCACGTGGGCCCCACCCGGAAATCACGTGGGCCCCACCCGGAAATCACGTGGGCCCCACCCGGAAATCACGTGGGCCCCACCCGGAAATCACGTGGGCCCCACCCGGAAATCACGTGGGCCCCACGGGGAAATCACGTGTGCCCCACCCGGAAATCACGTGGGCCCCAGCCGGAAATCACGTGGGCCCCAGCCGGAAATCACGTGGGCCCCACCCGGAAATCACGTGGGCCCCACGGGGAAATCACGTGGGCCCCACCCGGAAATCACGTGGGCCCCACCCGGAAATCACGTGGGCCCCACCCGGAACTCACGTGGGCCCCACCCGGAAATCACGTGGGCCCCACGGGGAAATCACGTGGGCCCCACCCGGAAATCACGTGGGCCCCACGGGGAAATCACGTGGGCCCCACCCGGAATCACGTGGGCCCCACCCGGAAATCACGTGGGCCCCACCCGGAAATCACGTGGGCCCCACCCGGAAATCACGTGGGCCCCACCCGGAAATCACGTGGGGCCCACCCGGAAATCACGTGGGCCCCACCCGGAAATCACGTGGGCCCCACCCGGAAATCACGTGGGCCCCACCCGGAAATCACGTGGGCCCCACCCGGAAATCACGTGGGCCCCACGGGGAAATCACGTGGGCCCCACCCGGAAATCACGTGGTCCCCACCCGGAAATCACGTGGGCCCCACACGGAAATCACGTGGGCCCCACGGGGAAATCACGTGGGCCCCACGGGGAAATCACGTGGGCCCCACGGGGAACTCACGTGGGCCCCACCCTGAAATCACGTGGGCCCCACCCGGAAATCACGTGGGCCCCACCCGGAAATCACGTGGGCCCCACCCGGAAATCACGTGGGCCCCACCCGGAAATCACGTGGGCCCCACGGGGAAATCACGTGGGCCCCACCCGGAAATCACGTGGTCCCCACCCGGAAATCACGTGGGCCCCACCCGGAAATCACGTGGGCCCCACGGGGAAATCACGTGGGCCCCACCCGGAAATCACGTGGGCCCCACACGGAAATCACGTGGGCCCCACGGGGAAATCACGTGGGCCCCACGGGGAAATCACGTGGGCCCCACCCGGAAATCACGTGGGCCCCACCCGGAAATCACGTGGGCCCCACCCGGAAATCACGTGGGCCCCACCCGGAAATCACGTGGGCCCCACCCGGAAATCACGTGGGCCCCACCCGGAAATCACGTGGGCCCCACACGGAAATCACGTGGGCCCCACGGGGAAATCACGTGGGCCCCACGGGGAAATCACGTGGGCCCCACGGGGAACTCACGTGGGCCCCACCCTGAAATCACGTGGGCCCCACCCGGAAATCACGTGGGCCCCACCCGGAAATCACGTGGGCCCCACCCGGAAATCACGTGGGCCCCACCCGGAAATCACGTGGGCCCCACGGGGAAATCACGTGGGCCCCACCCGGAAATCACGTGGTCCCCACCCGGAAATCACGTGGGCCCCACCCGGAAATCACGTGGGCCCCACGGGGAAATCACGTGGGCCCCACCCGGAAATCACGTGGGCCCCACACGGAAATCACGTGGGCCCCACGGGGAAATCACGTGGGCCCCACGGGGAAATCACGTGGGCCCCACCCGGAAATCACGTGGGCCCCACCCGGAAATCACGTGGGCCCCACCCGGAAATCACGTGGGCCCCACCCGGAAATCACGTGGGCCCCACCCGGAAATCACGTGGGCCCCACCCGGAAATCACGTGGGGCCCACCCGGAAATCACGTGGGCCCCACCCGGAAATCACGTGGGCCCCACCCGGAAATCACGTGGGCCCCACCCGGAAATCACGTGGGCCCCACCCGGAAATCACGTGGGCCCCACGGGGAAATCACGTGGGCCCCACCCGGAAATCACGTGGTCCCCACCCGGAAATCACGTGGGCCCCACACGGAAATCACGTGGGCCCCACGGGGAAATCACGTGGGCCCCACGGGGAAATCACGTGGGCCCCACGGGGAAATCACGTGGGCCCCACCCTGAAATCACGTGGGCCCCACCCGGAAATCACGTGGGCCCCACCCGGAAATCACGTGGGCCCCACCCGGAAATCACGTGGGCCCCACCCGGAAATCACGTGGGCCCCACCCGGAAATCACGTGGGCCCCAGCCGGAAATCACGTGGGCCCCACCCGGAAATCACGTGGGCCCCACCCGGAAATCACGTGGGCCCCACCCGGAAATCACGTGGGCCCCACCCGGAAATCACGTGGGCCCCACCCGGAAATCACGTGGGCCCCACCCGGAAATCACGTGGGCCCCACCCGGAAATCACGTGGGCCCCACCCGGAAATCACGTGGGCCCCACGGGGAAATCACGTGGGCCCCACCCGGAAATCACGGGGGCCCCACGGGGAAATCACGTGGGCCCCACCCGGAAATCACGTCGGGCCCACCCGGAAATCACGTGGGCCACAGCCGGAAATCACGTGGGCCCCACCCGGAAATCACGTGGGCCCCACGGGGAAATCACGTGGGCCCCACCCGGAAATCACGTGGGCCCCACCCGGAAATCACGTGGGCCCCACCCTGAAATCACGTGGGCCCCTCCCGGAAATCACGTGGGGCCCACGGGGAAATCACGTGGGCCCCACGGGGAAATCACGTGGGCCCCACCCGGAAATCACGTGGGCCCCACCCGGAAATCACGTGGGCCCCACCCGGAAATCACGTGGGCCCCACCCGGAAATCACGTGGGCCCCACCCGGAAATCACGTGGGCCCCACCCGGAAATCACGTGGGCCCCACGGGGAAATCACGTGTGCCCCAAGGGGAAATCACGTGGGCCCCACCCGGAAATCACGTGGGCCCCACGGGGAAATCACGTGGGCCCCACCCGGAAATCACGTGGGCCCCACGGGGAAATCACGTGGGCCCCACCCGGAAATCACGTGGGCCCCACCCGGAAATCACGTGGGCCCCACCCGGAAATCACGTGGGCCCCACGGGGAAATCACGTGGGCCCCACCCGGAAATCACGTGGGCCCCACCCGGAAATCACGTGGGCCCCACCCGGAAATCACGTCGGGCCCACCCG
Source organism: Ovis canadensis (assembly GCF_042477335.2). Classification (NCBI taxonomy): domain Eukaryota; kingdom Metazoa; phylum Chordata; class Mammalia; order Artiodactyla; family Bovidae; genus Ovis; species Ovis canadensis. Next base: position 13,517,454 of record NC_091254.1, on the reverse strand, counting down.
GAAATCACGTGGGCCCCACCCGGAAATCACGTGGGCCCCACGGGGAAATCACGTGGGCCCCACCCGGAAATCACGTGGGCCCCACCCGGAAATCACGTGGGCCCCACCCGGAAATCACGTGGGCCCCACCCGGAAATCACGTGGGCCCCAGCCGGAAATCACGAGGGCCCCACGGGGAAATCACGTGGGCCCCACCCGGAAATCACGTGGGCCCCACCCGGAAATCACGTGGGCCCCACCCGGAAATCACGTGGGCCCCACCCGGAAATCACGTGGGCCCCACCCGGAAATCACGTGGGGCCCACCCGGAAATCACGTGGGCCCCACCCGGAAATCACGTGGGCCCCACCCGGAAATCACGTGGGCCCCACCCGGAAATCACGTGGGCCCCACGGGGAAATCACGTGGGCCCCACCCGGAAATCACGTGGGCCCCACGGGGAAATCACGTGGGCCCCACCCGGAAATCACGTGGGCCCCAGCCGGAAATCACGTGGGCCCCACGGGGAAATCACGTGGGCCCCACCCGGAAATCACGTGGGCCCCACCCGGAAATCACGTGGGCCCCACCCGGAAATCACGTGGGCCCCACCCGGAAATCACGTGGGCCCCACCCGGAAATCACGTGGGCCCCACCCGGAAATCACGTGGGGCCCACCCGGAAATCACGTGGGCCCCACCCCGAAATCACGTGGGCCCCACCCGGAAAACACGTGGGCCCCACCCGGAAATCACGTGGGGCCCACCCGGAAATCACGTGGGCCCCACCCGGAAATCACGTGGGCCCCACCCGGAAATCACGTGGGCCCCACGGGGAAATCACGTGGGCCCCACCCGGAAATCACGTGGGCCCCACCCGGAAATCACGTGGGCCCCACGGGGAAATCACGTGGGCCCCACCCGGAAATCACGTGGGCCCCACGGGGAAATCACGTGGGCCCCACGGGGAAATCACGTGGGCCCCACCCGGAAATCACGTGGGCCCCACCCGGAAATCACGTGGGCCCCACCCGGAAATCACGTGGGCCCCACCCGGAAATCACGTGGGCCCCACCCGGAAATCACGTGGGCCCCACCCGGAAATCACGTGGGCCCCACCCGGAAATCACGTGGGCCCCACCCGGAAATCACGTGGGCCCCACCCGGAAATCACGTGGGCCCCACCCCGAAATCACGTGGGCCCCACCCGGAAATCACGTGGGCCCCACCCGGAAATCACGTGGGCCCCACCCGGAAATCACGTGGGCCCCACGGGGAAATCACGTGGGCCCCACCCGGAAATCACGTGGGCCCCACGGGGAAATCACGTGGGCCCCACCCGGAAATCACGTGGGCCCCACGGGGAAATCACGTGGGCCCCACCCGGAAATCACGTGGGCCCCACCCGGAAATCACGTGGGCCCCACCCGGAAATCACGTGGGCCCCACCCGGAAATCACGTGGGCCCCACCCGGAAATCACGTGGGCCCCACGGGGAAATCACGTGGGCCCAACCCGGAAATCACGTGGTCCCCACCCGGAAATCACGTGGGCCCCACCCGGAAATCACGTGGGCCCCACCCGGAAATCACGTGGGCCCCACCCGGAAATCACGTGGGCCCCACCCGGAAATCACGTGGGCCCCACCCGGAAATCACGTGGGCCCCACGGGGAAATCACGTGGGCCCCACGGGGAAATCACGTGGGCCCCACCCGGAAATCACGTGGGCCCCACCCGGAAATCACGTGGGCCCCACCCGGAAATCACGTGGGCCCCACCCGGAAATCACGTGGGCCCCACGGGGAAATCACGTGGGCCCCACCCGGAAATCACGTGGTCCCCACCCGGAAATCACGTGGGCCCCACCCGGAAATCACGTGGGCCCCACCCGGAAATCACGTGGGCCCCACCCGGAAATCACGTGGGCCCCACCCGGAAATCACGTGGGCCCCACCCGGAAATCACGTGGGCCCCACCCGGAAATCACGTGGGCCCCACGGGGAAATCACGTGGGCCCCACCCGGAAATCACGTGGGCCCCACCCGGAAATCACGTGGGCCCCACCCGGAAATCACGTGGGCCCCACCCGGAAATCACGTGGGCCACAGCCGGAAATCACGTGGGCCCCACCCGGAAATCACGTGGGCCCCACCCGGAAATCACGTGGGCCCCACCCGGAAATCACGTGGGCCCCACCCGGAAATCACGTGGGCCCCACCCGGAAATCACGTGGGCCCCACCCGGAAATCACGTGGGCCCCACCCGGAAATCACGTGGGCCCCACCCGGAAATCACGTGGGCCCCACCCGGAAATCACGTGGGCCCCACCCGGAAATCACGTGGGCCCCACCCGGAAATCACGTGGGGCCCACCCGGAAATCACGTGGGCCCCACCCGGAAATCACGTGGGCCCCACCCTGAAATCACGTGGGCCCCACCCGGAAAACACGTGGGCCCCACCCGGAAATCACGTGGGCCCCACCCGGAAATCACGTGGGCCCCACCCGGAAATCACGTGGGCCCCACGGGGAAATCACGTGGGCCCCACCCGGAAATCACGGGGGCCCCACGGGGAAATCACGTGGGCCCCACCCGGAAATCACGTCGGGCCCACCCGGAAATCACGTGGGCCACAGCCGGAAATCACGTGGGCCCCACCCGGAAATCACGTGGGCCCCACGGGGAAATCACGTGGGCCCCACCCGGAAATCACGTGGGCCCCACCCGGAAATCACGTGGGCCCCACCCTGAAATCACGTGGGCCCCTCCCGGAAATCACGTGGGGCCCACGGGGAAATCACGTGGGCCCCACGGGGAAATCACGTGGGCCCCACCCGGAAATCACGTGGGCCCCACCCGGAAATCACGTGGGCCCCACCCGGAAATCACGTGGGCCCCACCCGGAAATCACGTGGGCCCCACCCGGAAATCACGTGGGCCCCACCCGGAAATCACGTGGGCCCCACGGGGAAATCACGTGTGCCCCAAGGGGAAATCACGTGGGCCCCACCCGGAAATCACGTGGGCCCCACGGGGAAATCACGTGGGCCCCACCCGGAAATCACGTGGGCCCCACGGGGAAATCACGTGGGCCCCACCCGGAAATCACGTGGGCCCCACCCGGAAATCACGTGGGCCCCACCCGGAAATCACGTGGGCCCCACGGGGAAATCACGTGGGCCCCACCCGGAAATCACGTGGGCCCCACCCGGAAATCACGTGGGCCCCACCCGGAAATCACGTCGGGCCCACCCGGAAATCACGTGGGCCCCACCCGGAAATCACGTGGGCCCCACGGGGAAATCACGTGGGCCCCACCCGGAAATCACGTGGGCCCCACCCGGAAATCACGTGGGCCCCACCCGGAAATCACGTGGGCCCCACCCGGAAATCACGTGGGCCCCAGCCGGAAATCACGAGGGCCCCACGGGGAAATCACGTGGGCCCCACCCGGAAATCACGTGGGCCCCACCCGGAAATCACGTGGGCCCCACCCGGAAATCACGTGGGCCCCACCCGGAAATCACGTGGGCCCCACCCGGAAATCACGTGGGGCCCACCCGGAAATCACGTGGGCCCCACCCGGAAATCACGTGGGCCCCACCCGGAAATCACGTGGGCCCCACCCGGAAATCACGTGGGCCCCACGGGGAAATCACGTGGGCCCCACCCGGAAATCACGTGGGCCCCACGGGGAAATCACGTGGGCCCCACCCGGAAATCACGTGGGCCCCAGCCGGAAATCACGTGGGCCCCACGGGGAAATCACGTGGGCCCCACCCGGAAATCACGTGGGCCCCACCCGGAAATCACGTGGGCCCCACCCGGAAATCACGTGGGCCCCACCCGGAAATCACGTGGGCCCCACCCGGAAATCACGTGGGCCCCACCCGGAAATCACGTGGGGCCCACCCGGAAATCACGTGGGCCCCACCCGGAAATCACGTGGGCCCCACCCGGAAAACACGTGGGCCCCACCCGGAAATCACGTGGGGCCCACCCGGAAATCACGTGGGCCCCACCCGGAAATCACGTGGGCCCCACCCGGAAATCACGTGGGCCCCACGGGGAAATCACGTGGGCCCCACCCGGAAATCACGTGGGCCCCACCCGGAAATCACGTGGGCCCCACGGGGAAATCACGTGGGCCCCACCCGGAAATCACGTGGGCCCCACGGGGAAATCACGTGGGCCCCACGGGGAAATCACGTGGGCCCCACCCGGAAATCACGTGGGCCCCACCCGGAAATCACGTGGGCCCCACCCGGAAATCACGTGGGCCCCACCCGGAAATCACGTGGGCCCCACCCGGAAATCACGTGGGCCCCACCCGGAAATCACGTGGGCCCCACCCGGAAATCACGTGGGCCCCACCCGGAAATCACGTGGGCCCCACCCGGAAATCACGTGGGCCCCACCCGGAAATCACGTGGGCCCCACCCGGAAATCACGTGGGCCCCACCCGGAAATCACGTGGGCCCCACCCGGAAATCACGTGGGCCCCACCCGGAAATCACGTGGGCCCCACGGGGAAATCACGTGGGCCCCACGGGGAAATCACGTGGGCCCCACCCGGAAATCACGTGGGCCCCACCCGGAAATCACGTGGGCCCCACCCGGAAATCACGTGGGCCCCACCCGGAAATCACGTGGGCCTCACGGGGAAATCACGTGGGCCCCACCCGGAAATCACGTGGTCCCCACCCGGAAATCACGTGGGCCCCACCCGGAAATCACGTGGGCCCCACCCGGAAATCACGTGGGCCCCACCCGGAAATCACGTGGGCCCCACCCGGAAATCACGTGGGCCCCACCCGGAAATCACGTGGGCCCCACCCGGAAATCACGTGGGCCCCACGGGGAAATCACGTGGGCCCCACCCGGAAATCACGTGGGCCCCACCCGGAAATCACGTGGGCCCCACCCGGAAATCACGTGGGCCCCACCCGGAAATCACGTGGGCCACAGCCGGAAATCACGTGGGCCCCACCCGGAAATCACGTGGGCCCCACCCGGAAATCACGTGGGCCCCACCCGGAAATCACGTGGGCCCCACCCGGAAATCACGTGGGCCCCACCCGGAAATCACGTGGGCCCCACCCGGAAATCACGTGGGCCCCACCCGGAAATCACGTGGGCCCCACGGGGAAATCACGTGGGCCCCACCCGGAAATCACGTGGGCCCCACCCGGAAATCACGTGGGCCCCACCCGGAAATCACGTGGGCCCCACCCGGAAATCACGTGGGCCCCACCCGGAAATCACGTGGGCCCCACCCGGAAATCACGTGGGCCCCACCCGGAAATCACGTGGGCCCCACCCGGAAATCACGTGGGCCCCACCCGGAAATCACGTGGGCCCCACCCGGAAATCACGTGGGCCCCACCCGGAAATCACGTGGGGCCCACCCGGAAATCACGTGGGCCCCACCCGGAAATCACGTGGGCCCCACCCTGAAATCACGTGGGCCCCACCCGGAAAACACGTGGGCCCCACCCGGAAATCACGTGGGCCCCACCCGGAAATCACGTGGGCCCCACGCGGAAATCACGTGGGCCCCACGGGGAAATCACCTGGGCCCCACCTGGAAATCACGTGGGCCCCACCCGGAAATCACGTGGGCCCCACCCGGAAATCACGTGGGCCCCACCCGGAAATCACGTGGGCCCCACGGGGAAATCACGTGGGCCCCACCCGGAAATCACGTGAGCCCCACCCGGAAATCACGTGGGCCCCACCCGGAAATCACGTGGGCCCCACCCGGAAATCACGTGGGCCCCACCCGGAAATCACGTGGGCCCCACCCGGAAATCACGTGGGCCCCACCCGGAAATCACGTGGGCCCCACCCGGAAATCACGTGGGCCCCACCCGGAAATCACGTGGGCCCCACCCGGAAATCACGTGGGCCCCACCCGGAAATCACGTGGGCCCCACCCGGAAATCACGTGGGCCCCACCCGGAAATCCCGTGGGACCCACCCGGAAATCACGTGGGCCCCACGGGGAAATCACGTGGGCCCCACCCAGAAATCACGTGGGCCCCACCCGGAAATCACGTGGGCCACAGCCGGAAATCACGTGGGCCCCACCCGGAAATCACGTGGGCCCCACGGGGAAATCACGTGGGCCCCACCCTGAAATCACGTGGGCCCCACCCGGAAATCACGTGGGGCCCACCCGGAAATCACGTGGGCCCCACGGGGAAATCACGTGGGCCCCACCCGGAAATCACGTGGGCCCCACCCGGAAATCACGTGGGCCCCACCCGGAAATCACGTGGGCCCCACCCGGAAATCACGTGGGCCCCACCCGGAAATCACGTGGGCCCCACCCGGAAATCACGTGGGCCCCACGGGGAAATCACGTGTGCCCCAAGGGGAAATCACGTGGGCCCCACCCGGAAATCACGTGGGCCCCACGGGGAAATCACGTGGGCCTCACCCGGAAATCACGTGGGCCCCACGGGGAAATCACGTGGGCCCCACCCGGAAATCACGTGGGCCCCACCCGGAAATCACGTGGGCCCCACCCGGAAATCACGTGGGCCCCACGGGGAAATCACGTGGGCCCCACCCGGAAATCACGTGGGCCCCACCCGGAAATCACGTGGGCCCCACCCGGAAATCACGTGGGCCCCACCCGAAAATCACGTGGGCCCCACCCGGAAATCACGTGGGCCCCACCCGGAAATCACGTGGGCCCCACCCGGAAATCACGTGGGCCCCACCCGGAAATCACGTGGGCCCCACCCGGAAATCACGTGGGCCCCAGCCGGAAATCACGAGGGCCACACGGGGAAATCACGTGGGCCCCACCCGGAAATCACGTGGGGCCCACCCGGAAATCACGTGGGCCCCACCCGGAAATCACGTGGGCCCCACCCGGAAATCACGTGGGCCCCACCCGGAAATCACGTGGGCCCCACCCGGAAATCACGTGGGCCCCACCCGGAAATCACGTGGGGCCCACCCGGAAATCACGTGGGCCCCACCCGGAAATCACGTGGGCCCCACCCGGAAATCACGTGGGCCCCAGCCGGAAATCACGTGGGCCCCACGGGTAAATCAGGTGGGCCCCACCCGGAAATCACGTGGGCCCCACCCGGAAATCACGTGGGCCCCACCCGGAAATCACGTGGGCCCCACCCGGAAATCACGTGGGCCCCACCCGGAAATCACGTGGGCCCCACCCGGAAATCACGTGGGCCCCACCCGGAAATCACGTGGGCCCCACGGGGAAATCACGTGTGCCCCACCCGGAAATCACGTGGGCCCCAGCCGGAAATCACGTGGGCCCCAGCCGGAAATCACGTGGGCCCCACCCGGAAATCACGTGGGCCCCACGGGGAAATCACGTGGGCCCCACCCGGAAATCACGTGGGCCCCACCCGGAAATCACGTGGGCCCCACCCGGAAATCACGTGGGCCCCACCCGGAAATCACGTGGGCCCCACGGGGAAATCACGTGGGCCCCACCCGGAAATCACGTGGGCCCCACGGGGAAATCACGTGGGCCCCACCCGGAAATCACGTGGGCCCCACCCGGAAATCACGTGGGCCCCACCCGGAAATCACGTGGGCCCCAGCCGGAAATCACGTGGGCCCCACCCGGAAATCACGTGGGCCCCACCCGGAAATCACGTGGGCCCCACCCGGAAATCACGTGGGCCCCACCCGGAAATCACGTGGGCCCCACCCGGAAATCACGTGGGCCCCACCCGGAAATCACGTGGGGCCCACCCGGAAATCACGTGGGCCCCACCCGGAAATCACGTGGGCCCCACCCGGAAATCACGTGGGCCCCACCCGGAAATCACGTGGGCCCCACCCGGAAATCACGTGGGCCCCACGGGGAAATCACGTGGGCCCCACCCGGAAATCACGTGGTCCCCACCCGGAAATCACGTGGGCCCCACACGGAAATCACGTGGGCCCCACGGGGAAATCACGTGGGCCCCACGGGGAAATCACGTGGGCCCCACGGGGAACTCACGTGGGCCCCACCCTGAAATCACGTGGGCCCCACCCGGAAATCACGTGGGCCCCACCCGGAAATCACGTGGGCCCCACCCGGAAATCACGTGGGCCCCACCCGGAAATCACGTGGGCCCCACGGGGAAATCACGTGGGCCCCACCCGGAAATCACGTGGTCCCCACCCGGAAATCACGTGGGCCCCACACGGAAATCACGTGGGCCCCACGGGGAAATCACGTGGGCCCCACGGGGAAATCACGTGGGCCCCACGGGGAAATCACGTGGGCCCCACCCGGAAATCACGTGGGCCCCACCCGGAAATCACGTGGGGCCCACCCGGAAATCACGTTTGCCCCACCCGGAAATCACGTGGGCCCCACCCGGAAATCACGTGGGCCCCACACGGAAATCACGTGGGCCCCACGGGGAAATCACGTGGGCCCCACGGGGAAATCACGTGGGCCCCACCCGGAAATCACGTGGGCCCCACCCGGAAATCACGTGGGCCCCACCCGGAAATCACGTGGGCCCCACCCGGAAATCACGTGGGCCCCACCCGGAAATCACGTGGGCCCCACCCGGAAATCACGTGGGGCCCACCCGGAAATCACGTGGGCCCCACCCGGAAATCACGTGGGCCCCACCCGGAAATCACGTGGGCCCCACCCGGAAATCACGTGGGCCCCACGGGGAAATCACGTGGGCCCCACCCGGAAATCACGTGGTCCCCACCCGGAAATCACGTGGGCCCCACACGGAAATCACGTGGGCCCCACGGGGAAATCACGTGGGCCCCACGGGGAAATCACGTGGGCCCCACGGGGAAATCACGTGGGCCCCACCCTGAAATCACGTGGGCCCCACCCAGAAATCACGTGGGCCCCACCCGGAAATCACGTGGGCCCCACCCGGAAATCACGTGGGCCCCACCCGGAAATCACGTGGGCCCCACCCGGAAATCACGTGGGCCCCAGCCGGAAATCACGTGGGCCCCACCCGGAAATCACGTGGGCCCCACCCGGAAATCACGTGGGCCCCACCCGGAAATCACGTGGGCCCCACCCGGAAATCACGTGGGCCCCACCCGGAAATCACGTGGGCCCCACCCGGAAATCACGTGGGCCCCACCCGGAAATCACGTGGGCCCCACCCGGAAATCACGTGGGCCCCACGGGGAAATCACGTGGGCCCCACCCGGAAATCACGGGGGCCCCACGGGGAAATCACGTGGGCCCCACCCGGAAATCACGTGGGCCCCACACGGAAATCACGTGGGCCCCACCCGGAAATCACGTGGGCCCCACCCGGAAATCACGTGGGCCCCAGCCGGAAATCACGTGGGCCCCACCCGGAAATCACGTGGGCCCCACCCGGAAATCACGTGGGCCCCACCCGGAAATCACGTGGGCCCTACCCGGAAATCACGTGGGCCCCACCCGGAAATCACGTGGGGCCCACCCGGAAATCACGTGGGCCCCACCCGGAAATCACGTGGGCCCCACCCGGAAATCACGTGGGCCCCACCCGGAAATCACGTGGGCCCCACCCGGAAATCACGTGGGCCCCACGGGGAAATCACGTGGGCCCCACCCGGAAATCACGTGGTCCCCACCCGGAAATCACGTGGGCCCCACCCGGAAATCACGTGGGCCCCACCCGGAAATCACGTGGGCCCCACCCGGAAATCACGTGGGCCCCACCCGGAAATCACGTGGGCCCCACGGGGAAATCACGTGGGCCCCACCCGGAAATCACGTGGGCCCCACCCGGAAATCACGTGGGCCCCACCCGGAAATCCCGTGGGCCCCACCCGGAAATCACGTGGGCCCCACGGGGAAATCACGTGGGCCCCACCCGGAAATCACGTGGGCCCCACCCGGAAATCACGTGGGCCACAGCCGGAAATCACGTGGGCCCCACCCGGAAATCACGTGGGCCCCACGGGGAAATCACGTGAGCCCCACGGGGAAATCACGTGGGCCCCACCCGGAAATCACGTGGGCCCCACCCGGAAATCACGGGGGCCCCACCCTGAAATCACGTGGGCCCCACCCGGAAATCACGTGGGGCCCACCCGGAAATCACGTGGGCCCCACCCGGAAATCACGTGGGCCCCACCCGGAAATCACGTGGGCCCCACCCGGAAATCACGTGGGCCCCACCCGGAAATCACGTGGGCCCCACCCGGAAATCACGTGGGCCCCACCCGGAAATCACGTGGGCCCCACGGGGACATCACGTGGGCCCCACCCGGAAATCACGTGGGCCCCACCCGGAAATCACGTGGGCCCCACCCGGAAATCACGTGGGCCCCACCCGGAAATCACGTGGGCCCCAGCCGGAAATCACGTGGGCCCCACGGGGAAATCACGTGGGCCCCACGGGGAAATCACGTGGGCCCCACCCGGAAATCACGTGGGCCCCACCCGGAAATCACGTGGGCCCCACCCGGAAATCACGTGGGCCCCACCCGGAAATCACGTGGGCCCCAGCCGGAAATCACGAGGGCCCCACGGGGAAATCACGTGGGCCCCACCCGGAAATCACGTGGGCCCCACCCGGAAATCACGTGGGCCCCACCCGGAAATCACGTGGGCCCCACCCGGAAATCACGTGGACCCCACCCGGAAATCACGTGGGCCCCACCCGGAAATCACGTGGGGCCCACCCGGAAATCACGTGGGGCCCACCCGGAAATCACGTGGGCCCCACCCGGAAATCACGTGGGCCCCACCCGGAAAACACGTGGGCCCCACCCGGAAATCACGTGGGGCCCACCCGGAAATCACGTGGGCCCCACGGGGAAATCACGTGGGCCCCACCCGGAAATCACGTGGGCCCCACCCGGAAATCACGTGGGCCCCACCCGGAAATCACGTGGGCCCCACGGGGAAATCACGTGGGGCCCACCCGGAAATCACGTGGGCCCCACCCGGAAATCACGTGGGCCCCACCCGGAAATCACGTGGGCCCCACCCGGAAATCACGTGGGCCCCAGCCGGAAATCACGTGGGCCCCACGGGTAAATCAGGTGGGCCCCACCCGGAAATCACGTGGGCCCCACCCGGAAATCACGTGGGCCCCACCCGGAAATCACGTGGGCCCCACGGGGAAATCACGTGGGCCCCACCCGGAAATCACGTGGGCCCCACCCGGAAATCACGTGGGCCCCACCCGGAAATCACGTGGGCCCCACCCGGAAATCACGTGGGCCCCACCCGGAAATCACGTGGGCCCCACCCGGAAATCACGTGGGGCCCACCCGGAAATCACGTGGGCCCCACCCGGAAATCACGTGGGCCCCACCCGGAAATCACGTGGGCCCCACCCGGAAATCACGTGGGCCCCACCCGGAAATCACGTGGGCCCCACGGGTAAATCAGGTGGGCCCCACCCGGAAATCACGTGGGCCCCACCCGGAAATCACGTGGGCCCCACCCGGAAATCACGTGGGCCCCACCCGGAAATCACGTGGGCCCCACCCGGAAATCACGTGGGCCCCACCCGGAAATCACGTGGGCCCCACCCGGAAATCACGTGGGCCCCACGGGGAAATCACGTGGGCCCCACCTGGAAATTACGTGGGCCCCAGCCGGAAATCACGTGGGCCCCACCCGGAAATCACGTGGGCCCCACCCGGAAATCACGTGGGCCCCACCCGGAAATCACGTGGGCCCCACCCGGAAATCACGTGGGCCCCACCCGGAAATCACGTGGGCCCCACCCGGAAATCACGTGGGCCCCACCCGGAAATCACGTGGGCCCCACCCGGAAATCACGTGGGCCCCAGCCGGAAATCACGTGGGCCCCAGCCGGAAATCACGTGGGCCCCACGGGGAAATCACGTGGGCCCCACGGGGAAATCACGTGGGCCCCACGGGGAAATCACGTGGGCCCCACCCGGAAATCACGTGGGCCCCACCCGGAAATCACGTGGGCCCCACCCGGAAATCACGTGGGCCCCACCCGGAAATCACGTGGGCCCCACCCGGAAATCACGTGGGCCCCAGCCGGAAATCACGTGGGCCCCACGGGGAAATCACGTGGGCCCCACCCGGAAATCACGTGGGCCCCACCCGGAAATCACGTGGGCCCCACCCGGAAATCACGTGGGCCCCACCCGGAAATCACGTGGGCCCCACCCGGAAATCACGTGGGCCCCACCCGGAAATCACGTGGGCCCCACCCGGAAATCACGTGGGCCCCACGGGGAAATCACGTGGGCCCCACCCGGAAATCACGTGGGCCCCACGGGGAAATCACGTGGGCCCCACCCGGAAATCACGTGGGCCCCACCCGGAAATCACGTGGGCCCCACCCGGAAATCACGTGGGCCCCACGGGGAAATCACGTGGGCCCCACCCGGAAATCACGTGGGCCCCACGGGGAAATCACGTGGGCCGCACCCGGAAATCACGTGGGCCCCACCCGGAAATCACGTGGGCCCCACCCGGAAATCACGTGGGCCCCAGCCGGAAATCACGTGGGCCCCACGGGGAAATCACGTGGGCCCCACCCGGAAATCACGTGGGCCCCACCCGGAAATCACGTGGGCCCCACCCGGAAATCACGTGGGCCCCACCCGGAAATCACGTGGGCCCCACGGGGAAATCACATGGGCCCCACCCGGAAATCACGTGGGCCCCACGGGGAAATCACGTGGGCCCCACCCGGAAATCACGTGGGCCCCACCCGGAAATCACGTGGGCCCCACCCGGAAATCACGTGGGCCCCACGGGGAAATCACGTGGGCCCCACCCGGAAATCACGTGGGCCCCACCCGGAAATCACGTGGGCCCCACGGGGAAATCACGTGGGCCCCACCCGGAAATCACGTGGGCCCCACGGGGAAATCACGTGGGCCCCACCCGGAAATCACGTGGGCCCCACCCGGAAATCACGTGGGCCCCACCCGGAAATCACGTGGGCCCCACGGGGAAATCACGTGGGCCCCACCCGGAAATCACGTGGGCCCCACGGGGAAATCACGTGGGCCCCACCCGGAAATCACGTGGGCCCCACCCGGAAATCACGTGGGCCCCACCCGGAAATCACGTGGGCCCCAGCCGGAAATCACGTGGGCCCCACCCGGAAATCACGTGGGCCCCACCCGGAAATCACGTGGGCCCCACCCGGAAATCACGTGGGCCCCACCCGGAAATCACGTGGGCCCCACCCGGAAATCACGTGGGCCCCACCCGGAAATCACGTGGGGCCCACCCGGAAATCACGTGGGCCCCACCCGGAAATCACGTGGGCCCCACCCGGAAATCACGTGGGCCCCACCCGGAAATCACGTGGGCCCCACCCGGAAATCACGTGGGCCCCACGGGGAAATCACGTGGGCCCCACCCGGAAATCACGTGGTCCCCACCCGGAAATCACGTGGGCCCCACACGGAAATCACGTGGGCCCCACCCGGAAATCACGTGGGCCCCACCCGGAAATCACGTGGGCCCCACCCGGAAATCACGTGGGGCCCACCCGGAAATCACGTGGGCCCCACCCGGAAATCACGTGGGCCCCACCCGGAAATCACGTGGGCCCCACCCGGAAATCACGTGGGCCCCACCCGGAAATCACGTGGGCCCCACGGGGAAATCACGTGGGCCCCACCCGGAAATCACGTGGTCCCCACCCGGAAATCACGTGGGCCCCACACGGAAATCACGTGGGCCCCACGGGGAAATCACGTGGGCCCCACGGGGAAATCACGTGGGCCCCACGGGGAACTCACGTGGGCCCCACCCTGAAATCACGTGGGCCCCACCCGGAAATCACGTGGGCCCCACCCGGAAATCACGTGGGCCCCACCCGGAAATCACGTGGGCCCCACCCGGAAATCACGTGGGCCCCACGGGGAAATCACGTGGGCCCCACCCGGAAATCACGTGGTCCCCACCCGGAAATCACGTGGGCCCCACACGGAAATCACGTGGGCCCCACGGGGAAATCACGTGGGCCCCACGGGGAAATCACGTGGGCCCCACGGGGAAATCACGTGGGCCCCACCCGGAAATCACGTGGGCCCCACCCGGAAATCACGTGGGGCCCACCCGGAAATCACGTTTGCCCCACCCGGAAATCACGTGGGCCCCACCCGGAAATCACGTGGGCCCCACACGGAAATCACGTGGGCCCCACGGGGAAATCACGTGGGCCCCACGGGGAAATCACGTGGGCCCCACCCGGAAATCACGTGGGCCCCACCCGGAAATCACGTGGGCCCCACCCGGAAATCACGTGGGCCCCACCCGGAAATCACGTGGGCCCCACCCGGAAATCACGTGGGCCCCACCCGGAAATCACGTGGGGCCCACCCGGAAATCACGTGGGCCCCACCCGGAAATCACGTGGGCCCCACCCGGAAATCACGTGGGCCCCACCCGGAAATCACGTGGGCCCCACGGGGAAATCACGTGGGCCCCACCCGGAAATCACGTGGTCCCCACCCGGAAATCACGTGGGCCCCACACGGAAATCACGTGGGCCCCACGGGGAAATCACGTGGGCCCCACGGGGAAATCACGTGGGCCCCACGGGGAAATCACGTGGGCCCCACCCTGAAATCACGTGGGCCCCACCCGGAAATCACGTGGGCCCCACCCGGAAATCACGTGGGCCCCACCCGGAAATCACGTGGGCCCCACCCGGAAATCACGTGGGCCCCACCCGGAAATCACGTGGGCCCCAGCCGGAAATCACGTGGGCCCCACCCGGAAATCACGTGGGCCCCACCCGGAAATCACGTGGGCCCCACCCGGAAATCACGTGGGCCCCACCCGGAAATCACGTGGGCCCCACCCGGAAATCACGTGGGCCCCACCCGGAAATCACGTGGGCCCCACCCGGAAATCACGTGGGCCCCACCCGGAAATCACGTGGGCCCCACGGGGAAATCACGTGGGCCCCACCCGGAAATCACGGGGGCCCCACGGGGAAATCACGTGGGCCCCACCCGGAAATCACGTGGGCCCCACACGGAAATCACGTGGGCCCCACCCGGAAATCACGTGGGCCCCACCCGGAAATCACGTGGGCCCCAGCCGGAAATCACGTGGGCCCCACCCGGAAATCACGTGGGCCCCACCCGGAAATCACGTGGGCCCCACCCGGAAATCACGTGGGCCCTACCCGGAAATCACGTGGGCCCCACCCGGAAATCACGTGGGGCCCACCCGGAAATCACGTGGGCCCCACCCGGAAATCACGTGGGCCCCACCCGGAAATCACGTGGGCCCCACCCGGAAATCACGTGGGCCCCACCCGGAAATCACGTGGGCCCCACGGGGAAATCACGTGGGCCCCACCCGGAAATCACGTGGTCCCCACCCGGAAATCACGTGGGCCCCACCCGGAAATCACGTGGGCCCCACACGGAAATCACGTGGGCCCCACACGGAAATCACGTGGGCCCCACCCGGAAATCACGTGGGCCCCAGCCGGAAATCACGTGGGCCCCACCCGGAAATCACGTGGGCCCCACCCGGAAATCACGTGGGCCCCACCCGGAAATCACGTGGGCCCTACCCGGAAATCACGTGGGCCCCACCCGGAAATCACGTGGGGCCCACCCGGAAATCACGTGGGCCCCACCCGGAAATCACGTGGGCCCCACCCGGAAATCACGTGGGCCCCACCCGGAAATCACGTGGGCCCCACCCGGAAATCACGTGGGCCCCACGGGGAAATCACGTGGGCCCCACCCGGAAATCACGTGGGCCCCACCCGGAAATCACGTGGGCCCCACCCGGAAATCCCGTGGGCCCCACCCGGAAATCACGTGGGCCCCACGGGGAAATCACGTGGGCCCCACCCGGAAATCACGTGGGCCCCACCCGGAAATCACGTGGGCCACAGCCGGAAATCACGTGGGCCCCACCCGGAAATCACGTGGGCCCCACGGGGAAATCACGTGAGCCCCACGGGGAAATCACGTGGGCCCCACCCGGAAATCACGTGGGCCCCACCCGGAAATCACGGGGGCCCCACCCTGAAATCACGTGGGCCCCACCCGGAAATCACGTGGGGCCCACCCGGAAATCACGTGGGCCCCACCCGGAAATCACGTGGGCCCCACCCGGAAATCACGTGGGCCCCACCCGGAAATCACGTGGGCCCCACCCGGAAATCACGTGGGCCCCACCCGGAAATCACGTGGGCCCCACCCGGAAATCACGTGGGCCCCACGGGGACATCACGTGGGCCCCACCCGGAAATCACGTGGGCCCCACCCGGAAATCACGTGGGCCCCACCCGGAAATCACGTGGGCCCCACCCGGAAATCACGTGGGCCCCAGCCGGAAATCACGTGGGCCCCACGGGGAAATCACGTGGGCCCCACGGGGAAATCACGTGGGCCCCACCCGGAAATCACGTGGGCCCCACCCGGAAATCACGTGGGCCCCACCCGGAAATCACGTGGGCCCCACCCGGAAATCACGTGGGCCCCAGCCGGAAATCACGAGGGCCCCACGGGGAAATCACGTGGGCCCCACCCGGAAATCACGTGGGCCCCACCCGGAAATCACGTGGGCCCCACCCGGAAATCACGTGGGCCCCACCCGGAAATCACGTGGACCCCACCCGGAAATCACGTGGGCCCCACCCGGAAATCACGTGGGGCCCACCCGGAAATCACGTGGGGCCCACCCGGAAATCACGTGGGCCCCACCCGGAAATCACGTGGGCCCCACCCGGAAAACACGTGGGCCCCACCCGGAAATCACGTGGGGCCCACCCGGAAATCACGTGGGCCCCACGGGGAAATCACGTGGGCCCCACCCGGAAATCACGTGGGCCCCACCCGGAAATCACGTGGGCCCCACCCGGAAATCACGTGGGCCCCACGGGGAAATCACGTGGGGCCCACCCGGAAATCACGTGGGCCCCACCCGGAAATCACGTGGGCCCCACCCGGAAATCACGTGGGCCCCACCCGGAAATCACGTGGGCCCCAGCCGGAAATCACGTGGGCCCCACGGGTAAATCAGGTGGGCCCCACCCGGAAATCACGTGGGCCCCACCCGGAAATCACGTGGGCCCCACCCGGAAATCACGTGGGCCCCACGGGGAAATCACGTGGGCCCCACCCGGAAATCACGTGGGCCCCACCCGGAAATCACGTGGGCCCCACCCGGAAATCACGTGGGCCCCACCCGGAAATCACGTGGGCCCCACCCGGAAATCACGTGGGCCCCACCCGGAAATCACGTGGGGCCCACCCGGAAATCACGTGGGCCCCACCCGGAAATCACGTGGGCCCCACCCGGAAATCACGTGGGCCCCACCCGGAAATCACGTGGGCCCCACCCGGAAATCACGTGGGCCCCACGGGTAAATCAGGTGGGCCCCACCCGGAAATCACGTGGGCCCCACCCGGAAATCACGTGGGCCCCACCCGGAAATCACGTGGGCCCCACCCGGAAATCACGTGGGCCCCACCCGGAAATCACGTGGGCCCCACCCGGAAATCACGTGGGCCCCACCCGGAAATCACGTGGGCCCCACGGGGAAATCACGTGGGCCCCACCTGGAAATTACGTGGGCCCCAGCCGGAAATCACGTGGGCCCCACCCGGAAATCACGTGGGCCCCACCCGGAAATCACGTGGGCCCCACCCGGAAATCACGTGGGCCCCACCCGGAAATCACGTGGGCCCCACCCGGAAATCACGTGGGCCCCACCCGGAAATCACGTGGGCCCCACCCGGAAATCACGTGGGCCCCACCCGGAAATCACGTGGGCCCCAGCCGGAAATCACGTGGGCCCCAGCCGGAAATCACGTGGGCCCCACGGGGAAATCACGTGGGCCCCACGGGGAAATCACGTGGGCCCCACGGGGAAATCACGTGGGCCCCACCCGGAAATCACGTGGGCCCCACCCGGAAATCACGTGGGCCCCACCCGGAAATCACGTGGGCCCCACCCGGAAATCACGTGGGCCCCACCCGGAAATCACGTGGGCCCCAGCCGGAAATCACGTGGGCCCCACGGGGAAATCACGTGGGCCCCACCCGGAAATCACGTGGGCCCCACCCGGAAATCACGTGGGCCCCACCCGGAAATCACGTGGGCCCCACCCGGAAATCACGTGGGCCCCACCCGGAAATCACGTGGGCCCCACCCGGAAATCACGTGGGCCCCACCCGGAAATCACGTGGGCCCCACGGGGAAATCACGTGGGCCCCACCCGGAAATCACGTGGGCCCCACGGGGAAATCACGTGGGCCCCACCCGGAAATCACGTGGGCCCCACCCGGAAATCACGTGGGCCCCACCCGGAAATCACGTGGGCCCCACGGGGAAATCACGTGGGCCCCACCCGGAAATCACGTGGGCCCCACGGGGAAATCACGTGGGCCGCACCCGGAAATCACGTGGGCCCCACCCGGAAATCACGTGGGCCCCACCCGGAAATCACGTGGGCCCCAGCCGGAAATCACGTGGGCCCCACGGGGAAATCACGTGGGCCCCACCCGGAAATCACGTGGGCCCCACCCGGAAATCACGTGGGCCCCACCCGGAAATCACGTGGGCCCCACCCGGAAATCACGTGGGCCCCACGGGGAAATCACATGGGCCCCACCCGGAAATCACGTGGGCCCCACGGGGAAATCACGTGGGCCCCACCCGGAAATCACGTGGGCCCCACCCGGAAATCACGTGGGCCCCACCCGGAAATCACGTGGGCCCCACGGGGAAATCACGTGGGCCCCACCCGGAAATCACGTGGGCCCCACCCGGAAATCACGTGGGCCCCACGGGGAAATCACGTGGGCCCCACCCGGAAATCACGTGGGCCCCACGGGGAAATCACGTGGGCCCCACCCGGAAATCACGTGGGCCCCACCCGGAAATCACGTGGGCCCCACCCGGAAATCACGTGGGCCCCACGGGGAAATCACGTGGGCCCCACCCGGAAATCACGTGGGCCCCACGGGGAAATCACGTGGGCCCCACCCGGAAATCACGTGGGCCCCACCCGGAAATCACGTGGGCCCCACCCGGAAATCACGTGGGCCCCAGCCGGAAATCACGTGGGCCCCACCCGGAAATCACGTGGGCCCCACCCGGAAATCACGTGGGCCCCACCCGGAAATCACGTGGGCCCCACCCGGAAATCACGTGGGCCCCACCCGGAAATCACGTGGGCCCCACCCGGAAATCACGTGGGGCCCACCCGGAAATCACGTGGGCCCCACCCGGAAATCACGTGGGCCCCACCCGGAAATCACGTGGGCCCCACCCGGAAATCACGTGGGCCCCACCCGGAAATCACGTGGGCCCCACGGGGAAATCACGTGGGCCCCACCCGGAAATCACGTGGTCCCCACCCGGAAATCACGTGGGCCCCACACGGAAATCACGTGGGCCCCACGGGGAAATCACGTGGGCCCCACGGGGAAATCACGTGGGCCCCACGGGGAAATCACGTGGGCCCCACGGGGAAATCACGTGGGCCCCACCCGGAAATCACGTGGGCCCCACCCGGAAATCACGTGGGCCCCACCCGGAAATCACGTGGGCCCCACCCGGAAATCACGTGGGCCCCACCCGGAAATCACGTGGGCCCCACCCGGAAATCACGTGGGCCCCACCCGGAAATCACGTGGGCCCCACGGGGAAATCACGTGGGCCCCACCCGGAAATCACGTGGGCCCCACGGGGAAATCACGTGGGCCCCACCCGGAAATCACGTGGGCCCCACACGGAAATCACGTGGGCCCCACCCGGAAATCACGTGGGCCCCACCCGGAAATCACGTGGGCCCCAGCCGGAAATCACGTGGGCCCCACCCGGAAATCACGTGGGCCCCACCCGGAAATCACGTGGGCCCCACCCGGAAATCACGTGGGCCCCACCCGGAAATCACGTGGGCCCCACCCGGAAATCACGTGGGCCCCACCCGGAAATCACGTGGGGCCCACCCGGAAATCACGTGGGCCCCACCCGGAAATCACGTGGGCCCCACCCGGAAATCACGTGGGCCCCACCCGGAAATCACGTGGGCCCCACCCGGAAATCACGTGGGCCCCACGGGGAAATCACGTGGGCCCCACCCGGAAATCACGTGGTCCCCACCCGGAAATCACGTGGGCCCCACCCGGAAATCACGTGGGCCCCACCCGGAAATCACGTGGGCCCCACCCGGAAATCACGTGGGCCCCACCCGGAAATCACGTGGGCCCCACGGGGAAATCACGTGGGCCCCACCCGGAAATCACGTGGGCCCCACCCGGAAATCACGTGGGCCCCACCCGGAAATCCCGTGGGCCCCACCCGGAAATCACGTGGGCCCCACGGGGAAATCACGTGGGCCCCACCCGGAAATCACGTGGGCCCCACCCGGAAATCACGTGGGCCACAGCCGGAAATCACGTGGGCCCCACCCGGAAATCACGTGGGCCCCACGGGGAAATCACGTGAGCCCCACGGGGAAATCACGTGGGCCCCACCCGGAAATCACGTGGGCCCCACCCGGAAATCACGGGGGCCCCACCCTGAAATCACGTGGGCCCCACCCGGAAATCACGTGGGGCCCACCCGGAAATCACGTGGGCCCCACCCGGAAATCACGTGGGCCCCACCCGGAAATCACGTGGGCCCCACCCGGAAATCACGTGGGCCCCACCCGGAAATCACGTGGGCCCCACCCGGAAATCACGTGGGCCCCACGGGGAAATCACGTGGGCCCCACCCGGAAATCACGTGGGCCCCACCCGGAAATCACGTGGGCCCCACGGGGAAATCACGTGGGCCCCACCCGGAAATCACGTGGGCCCCAGCCGGAAATCACGTGGGCCCCACGGGGAAATCACGTGGGCCACACCCGGAAATCACGTGGGCCCCACCTGGAAATCACGTGGGCCCCAGCCGGAAATCACGTGGGCCCCACCCGGAAATCACGTGGGCCCCACCCGGAAATCACGTGGGCCCCACCCGGAAATCACGTGGGGCCCACCCGGAAATCACGTGGGCCCCACCCGGAAATCACGTGGGCCCCACCCGGAAATCACGTGGGCCCCAGCCGGAAATCACGTGGGCCCCACGGGTAAATCAGGTGGGCCCCACCCGGAAATCACGTGGGCCCCACCCGGAAATCACGTGGGCCCCACCCGGAAATCACGTGGGCCCCACCCGGAAATCACGTGGGCCCCACCCGGAAATCACGTGGGCCCCACCCGGAAATCACGTGGGCCCCACCCGGAAATCACGTGGGCCCCACCCGGAAATCACGTGGGCCCCACGGGGAAATCACGTGTGCCCCACCTGGAAATCACGTGGGCCCCAGCCGGAAATCACTTGGGCCCCAGCCGGAAATCACGTGGGCCCCACCCGGAAATCACGTGGGCCCCACCCGGAAATCACGTGGGCCCCACCCGGAAATCACGTGGGCCCCACCCGGAAATCACGTGGGCCCCACCCGGAAATCACGTGGGCCCCACCCGGAAATCACGTGGGCCCCACCCGGAAATCACGTGGGCCCCACCCGGAAATCACGTGGGCCCCACCCGGAAATCACGTGGGCCCCAGCCGGAAATCACGTGGGCCCCAGCCGGAAATCACGTGGGCCCCACGGGGAAATCACGTGGGCCCCACGGGGAAATCACGTGGGCCCCACCCGGAAATCACGTGGGCCCCACCCGGAAATCACGTGGGCCCCACCCGGAAATCACGTGGGCCCCACCCGGAAATCACGTGGGCCCCACCCGGAAATCACGTGGGCCCCACCCGGAAATCACGTGGGCCCCACCCGGAAATCACGTGGGCCCCACCCGGAAATCACGTGGGCCCCACGGGGAAATCACGTGGGCCCCACCCGGAAATCACGTGGGCCCCACCCGGAAATCACTTTGGCCCCACCCGGAAATCACGTGGGGCCCACCCGGAAATCACGTGGGCCCCACCCGGAAATCACGTGGGCCCCACCCGGAAATCACGTGGGGCCCACCCGGAAATCACGTTTGCCCCACCCGGAAATCACGTGGGCCCCACCCGGAAATCACGTGGGCCCCACACGTAAATCACGTGGGCCCCACGGGGAAATCACGTGGGCCCCACGGGGAAATCACGTGGGCCCCACCCGGAAATCACGTGGGCCCCACCCGGAAATCACGTGGGCCCCACCCGGAAATCACGTGGGCCCCACCCGGAAATCACGTGGGCCCCACCCGGAAATCACGTGGGCCCCACGGGGAAATCACGTGGGCCCCACCCGGAAATCACGTGGGCCCCACCGGGAAATCACGTGGGCCCCACCCGCAAATCACGTGGGCCCCACCCGGAAATCACGTGGGCCCCACCCGGAAATCACGTGGGCCCCACGGGGAAATCACGTGTGCCCCACCCGGAAATCACGTGGGCCCCACGGGGAAATCACGTGGGCCCCACCCGGAAATCACGTGGGCCCCACCCGGAAATCACGTGGGCCCCACCCGGAAATCACGTGGGCCCCACCCGGAAATCACGTGGGCCCCACCCGGAAATCACGTGGGCCCCTCGGGGAAATCACGTGGGACCCACCCGGAAATCACGTGGGCCCCACCCGGAAATCACGTGGGCCCCACCCGGAAATCACGTGGGCCCCACCCGGAAATCACGTGGGCCCCAGCCGGAAATCACGTGGGCCCCACGGGGAAATCACGTGGGCCACACCCGGAAATCACGTGGGCCCCACCCGGAAATCACGTGGGCCCCACCCGGAAATCACGTGGGCCCCACCCGGAAATCACGTGGGCCCCACCCGGAAATCACGTGGGCCCCACCCGGAAATCACGTGGGGCCCATCCGGAAATCACGTGGCCCCACGCGGAAATCACGTGGTCCCCACCCGGAAATCACGTGGGCCCCAGCCGGAAATCACGTGGGCCCCACGGGTAAATCAGGTGGGCCCCACCCGGAAATCACGTGGGCCCCACCCGGAAAGCACGTGGGCCCCACCCGGAAATCACGTGGGCCCCACCCGGAAATCACGTGGGCCCCACCCGGAAATCACGTGGGCCCCACCCGGAAATCACGTGGGCCCCAGCCGGAAATCACGTGGGCCCCACGGGGAAATCACGTGGGCCACACCCGGAAATCACGTGGGCCCCACCTGGAAATCACGTGGGCCCCACCCGGAAATCACGTGGGCCCCACCCGGAAATCACGTGGGCCCCACCCGGAAATCACGTGGGCCCCACCCGGAAATCACGTGGGCCCCACCCGGAAATCACGTGGGCCCCACCCGGAAATCACGTGGGCCCCACCCGGAAATCACGTGGGCCCCAGCCGGAAATCACGTGGGCCCCACGGGTAAATCAGGTGGGCCCCACCCGGAAATCACGTGGGCCCCACCCGGAAATCACGTGGGCCCCACCCGGAAATCACGTGGGCCCCACCCGGAAATCACGTGGGCCCCACCCGGAAATCACGTGGGCCCCACCCGGAAATCACGTGGGCCCCACCCGGAAATCACGTGGGCCCCACCCGGAAATCACGTGGGCCCCACGGGGAAATCACGTGTGCCCCACCTGGAAATCACGTGGGCCCCAGCCGGAAATCACGTGGGCCCCACCCGGAAATCACGTGGGCCCCACCCGGAAATCACGTGGGCCCCACCCGGAAATCACGTGGGCCCCACCCGGAAATCACGTGGGCCCCACCCGGAAATCACGTGGGCCCCACCCGGAAATCACGTGGGCCCCACCCGGAAATCACGTGGGCCCCACCCGGAAATCACGTGGGCCCCACCCGGAAATCACGTGGGCCCCACCCGGAAATCACGTTGGCCCCACGGGGAAATCACGTGGGCCCCACGGGGAAATCACGTGGGCCCCACCCGGAAATCACGTGGGCCCCACCCGGAAATCACGTGGGCCCCACCCGGAAATCACGTGGGCCCCACCCGGAAATCACGTGGGCCCCACCCGGAAATCACGTGGGCCCCACCCGGAAATCACGTGGGCCCCACCCGGAAATCACGTGGGCCCCAGCCGGAAATCACGTGGGCCCCACGGGGAAATCACGTGGGCCCCACCCGGAAATCACGTGGGCCCCACCCGGAAATCACGTGGGCCCCACCCGGAAATCACGTGGGCCCCACCCGGAAATCACGTGGGCCCCACCCGGAAATCACGTGGGCCCCACCCGGAAATCACTTTGGCCCCACCCGGAAATCACGTGGGGCCCACCCGGAAATCACGTGGGCCCCACCCGGAAATCACGTGGGCCCCACCCGGAAATCACGTGGGGCCCACCCGGAAATCACGTTTGCCCCACCCGGAAATCACGTGGGCCCCACCCGGAAATCACGTGGGCCCCACACGGAAATCACGTGGGCCCCACGGGGAAATCACGTGGGCCCCACCCGGAAATCACGTGGGCCCCACCCGGAAATCACGTGGGCCCCACCCGGAAATCACGTGGGCCCCACCCGGAAATCACGTGGGCCCCACCCGGAAATCACGTGGGCCCCACCCGGAAATCACGTGGGCCCCACCCGGAAATCACGTGGGCCCCACGGGGAAATCACGTGGGCCCCACCCGGAAATCACGTGGGCCCCACGGGGAAATCACGTGGGCCCCACCCGGAAATCACGTGGGCCCCACCCGGAAATCACGTGGGCCCCACCCGGAAATCACGTGGGCCCCACGGGGAAATCACGAGGGCCCCACCCGGAAATCACGTGGGCCCCACGGGGAAATCACGTGGGCCCCACCCGGAAATCACGTGGGCCCCACCCGGAAATCACGTGGGCCCCACCCGGAAATCACGTGGGCCCCACCCGGAAATCACGTGGGCCCCACCCGGAAATCACGTGGGCCCCACCCGGAAATCACGTGGGCCCCACCCGGAAATCACGTGGGCCCCACCCGGAAATCACGTGGGCCCCACCCGGAAATCACGTGGGCCCCACCCGGAAATCACGTGGGCCCCACCCGGAAATCACGTGGGCCCCACGGGGAAATCACGTGGGCCCCACCCGGAAATCACGTGGGCCCCACGGGGAAATCACGTGGGCCCCACCCGGAAATCACGTGGTCCCCACCCGGAAATCACGTGGGCCCCACACGGAAATCACTTGGGCCCCACGGGGAAATCACGTGGGCCCCACGGGGAAATCACGTGGGCCCCACGGGGAAATCACGTGGGCCCCACCCGGAAATCACGTGGGCCCCACCCGGAAATCACGTGGGCCCCACCCGGAAATCACGTGGGCCCCACCCGGAAATCACGTGGGCCCCACCCGGAAATCACGTGGGCCCCACCCGGAAATCACGTGGGCCCCACCCGGAAATCACGTGGGCCCCACGGGGAAATCACGTGGGCCCCACCCGGAAATCACGTGGGCCCCACCCGGAAATCACGTGGGCCCCACCCGGAAATCACGTGGGCCCCACGGGGAAATCACGTGGGCCCCACCCGGAAATCACGTGGGCCCCACGGGGAAATCACGTGGGCCCCACCCGGAAATCACGTGGGCCCCACACGGAAATCACGTGGGCCCCACCCGGAAATCACGTGGGCCCCACCCGGAAATCACGTGGGCCCCAGCCGGAAATCACGTGGGCCCCACCCGGAAATCACGTGGGCCCCACCCGGAAATCACGTGGGCCCCACCCGGAAATCACGTGGGCCCCACCCGGAAATCACGTGGGCCCCACCCGGAAATCACGTGGGCCCCACCCGGAAATCACGTGGGGCCCACCCGGAAATCACGTGGGCCCCACCCGGAAATCACGTGGGCCCCACCCGGAAATCACGTGGGCCCCACCCGGAAATCACGTGGGCCCCACCCGGAAATCACGTGGGCCCCACGGGGAAATCACGTGGGCCCCACCCGGAAATCACGTGGTCCCCACCCGGAAATCACGTGGGCCCCACCCGGAAATCACGTGGGCCCCACCCGGAAATCACGTGGGCCCCACCCGGAAATCACGTGGGCCCCACCCGGAAATCACGCGGGCCCCACGGGGAAATCACGTGGGCCCCACCCGGAAATCACGTGGGCCCCACCCGGAAATCACGTGGGCCCCACCCGGAAATCCCGTGGGCCCCACCCGGAAATCACGTGGGCCCCACGGGGAAATCACGTGGGCCCCACCCGGAAATCACGTGGGCCCCACCCGGAAATCACGTGGGCCACAGCCGGAAATCACGTGGGCCCCACCCGGAAATCATGTGGGCCCCACGGGGAAATCACGTGGGCCCCACGGGGAAATCACGTGGGCCCCACCCGGAAATCACGTGGGCCCCACCCGGAAATCACGGGGGCCCCACCCTGAAATCACGTGGGCCCCACCCGGAAATCACGTGGGGCCCACCCGGAAATCACGTGGGCCCCACCCGGAAATCACGTGGGCCCCACCCGGAAATCACGTGGGCCCCACCCGGAAATCACGTGGGCCCCACCCGGAAATCACGTGGGCCCCACCCGGAAATCACGTGGGCCCCACCCGGAAATCACGTGGGGCCCACCCGGAAATCACGTGGGCCCCACCCGGAAATCACGTGGGCCCCACCCGGAAATCACGTGGGCCCCAGCCGGAAATCACGTGGGCCCCACGGGTAAATCAGGTGGGCCCCACCCGGAAATCACGTGGGCCCCACCCGGAAATCACGTGGGCCCCACCCGGAAATCACGTGGGCCCCACCCGGAAATCACGTGGGCCCCACACGGAAATCACGTGGGCCCCACCCGGAAATCACGTGGGCCCCACGGGGAAATCACGTGGGCCCCACGGGGAAATCACGTGGGCCCCACGGGGAAATCACGTGGGCCCCACCCGGAAATCACGTGGGCCCCACCCGGAAATCACGTGGGCCCCACCCGGAAATCACGTGGGCCCCACGGGGAAATCACGTGGGCCCCACCCGGAAATCACGTGGGCCCCACGGGGAAATCACGTGGGCCCCACCCGGAAATCACGTGGGCCCCACACGGAAATCACGTGGGCCCCACCCGGAAATCACGTGGGCCCCACCCGGAAATCACGTGGGCCCCAGCCGGAAATCACGTGGGCCCCACCCGGAAATCACGTGGGCCCCACCCGGAAATCACGTGGTCCCCACCCGGAAATCACGTGGGCCCCACACGGAAATCACGTGGGCCCCACGGGGAAATCACGTGGGCCCCACGGGGAAATCACGTGGGCCCCACCCGGAAATCACGTGGGCCCCACGGGGAAATCACGTGGGCCCCACCCGGAAATCACGTGGGCCCCACGGGGAAATCACGTGGGCCCCACCCGGAAATCACGTGGGCCCCACCCGGAAATCACGTGGGCCCCACCCGGAAATCACGTGGGCCCCACGGGGAAATCACGTGGGCCCCACCCGGAAATCACGTGGGCCCCACGGGGAAATCACGTGGGCCCCACCCGGAAATCACGTGGGCCCCACACGGAAATCACGTGGGCCCCACCCGGAAATCACGTGGGCCCCACCCGGAAATCACGTGGGCCCCAGCCGGAAATCACGTGGGCCCCACCCGGAAATCACGTGGGCCCCACCCGGAAATCACGTGGGCCCCACCCGGAAATCACGTGGGCCCCACCCGGAAATCACGTGGGCCCCACCCGGAAACCACGTGGGCCCCACCCGGAAATCACGTGGGCCCCACCCGGAAACCACGTGGGCCCCACCCGGAAATCACGTGGGGCCCACCCGGAAATCACGTGGGCCCCACCCGGAAATCACGTGGGCCCCACCCGGAAATCACGTGGGCCCCACCCGGAAATCACGTGGGCCCCACCCGGAAATCACGTGGGCCCCACCCGGAAATCACGTGGGCCCCACCCGGAAATCACGTGGGCCCCACCCGGAAATCACGTGGGCCCCACCCGGAAATCACGTGGGCCCCACCCGGAAATCACGTGGGCCCCACCCGGAAATCACGTGGGCCCCACCCGGAAATCACGTGGGCCCCACCCGGAAATCACGTGGGCCCCACCCGGAAATCACGTGGGCCCCACCCGGAAATCACGTGGGCCCCACCCGGAAATCACGTGGGCCCCACCCGGAAATCCCGTGGGACCCACCCGGAAATCACGTGGGCCCCACGGGGAAATCACGTGGGCCCCACCCGGAAATCACGTGGGCCCCACCCGGAAATCACGTGGGCCACAGCCGGAAATCACGTGGGCCCCACCCGGAAATCACGTGGGCCCCACGGGGAAATCACGTGGGCCCCACCCGGAAATCACGTGGGCCCCACCCGGAAATCACGTGGGCCCCACCCTGAAATCACGTGGGCCCCACCCGGAAATCACGTGGGGCCCACCCGGAAATCACGTGGGCCCCACGGGGAAATCCCGTGGGCCCCACCCGGAAATCACGTGGGCCCCACCCGGAAATCACGTGGGCCCCACCCGGAAATCACGTGGGCCCCACCCGGAAATCACGTGGGCCCCACCCGGAAATCACGTGGGCCCCACCCGGAAATCACGTGGGCCCCACGGGGAAATCACGTGTGCCCCAAGGGGAAATCACGTGGGCCCCACCCGGAAATCACGTGGGCCCCACGGGGAAATCACGTGGGCCTCACCCGGAAATCACGTGGGCCCCACGGGGAAATCACGTGGGCCCCACCCGGAAATCACGTGGGCCCCACCCGGAAATCACGTGGGCCCCACCCGGAAATCACGTGGGCCCCACCCGGAAATCACGTGGGCCCCACCCGGAAATCACGTGGGGCCCACCCGGAAATCACGTGGGCCCCACCCGGAAATCACGTGGGCCCCACCCGGAAATCACGTGGGGCCCACCCGGAAATCACGTGGGCCCCACCCGGAAATCACGTGGGCCCACCCGGAAATCACGTGGGCCCCACCCGGAAATCACGTGGGCCCCACCCGGAAATCACGTGGGCCCCACCCGGAAATCACGTGGGCCCCACCCGGAAATCACGTGGGGCCCACCCGGAAATCACGTGGGGCCCACCCGGAAATCACGTGGGCCCCACCCGGAAATCACGTGGGCCCCACCCGGAAATCACGTGGGCCCCACCCGGAAATCACGTGGGCCCCACCCGGAAATCACGTGGGCCCCACGGGGAAATAACGTGGGCCCCACGGGGAAATCACGTGGGCCCCACGGGGAAATCACGTGGGCCCCACCCGGAAATCACGTGGGGCCCACCCGGAAATCACGTGGGCCCCACCCGGAAATCACGTGGGCCCCACCCGGAAATCACGTGGGCCCCACCCGGAAATCACGTGGGCCCCACCCGGAAATCACGTGGGCCCCACCCGGAAATCACGTGGGCCCCACCCGGAAATCACGTCGGCCCCACCCGGAAATCACGTGGGCCCCACCCGGAAATCACGTGGGCCCCACCCGGAAATCACGTGGGCCCCACCCGGAAATCACGTGGGCCCCACCCGGAAATCACGTGGGGCCCACCCGGAAATCACGTGGGCCCCACCCGGAAATCACGTGGGCCCCACCCGGAAATCACGTGGGCCCCACGGGGAAATCACGTGGGCCCCACCCGGAAATCACGTGGGCCCCACCCGGAAATCACGTGAGCCCCACCCGGAAATCACGTGGGCCCCACCCGGAAATCACGTGGGCCCCACCCGGAAATCACGTGGGCCCCACGGGGAAATCACGTGGGCCCCACCCGGAAATCACGTGGGCCCCACCCGGAAATCACGTGGGCCCCACCCGGATATCACGTGGGCCCCACGGGGAAATCACGTGGGCCCCACCCGGAAATCACGTGGGCCCCACCCGGAAATCACGTGGGCCCCAGCCGGAAATCACGTGGGCCCCACCCGGAAATCACGTGGGCCCCAGCCGGAAATCACGTGGGCCCCACCCGGAAATCACGTGGGCCCCACCCGGAAATCACGTGGGCCCCACCCGGAAATCACGTGGGCCCCACCCGGAAATCACGTGGGCCCCAGCCGGAAATCACGAGGGCCCCACGGGGAAATCACGTGGGCCCCACCCGGAAATCACGTGGGCCCCACCCGGAAATCACGTGGGCCCCACCCGGAAATCACGTGGGCCCCACCCGGAAATCACGTGGGCCCCACCCGGAAATCACGTGGGCCCCAGCCGGAAATCACGAGGGCCCCACGGGGAAATCACGTGGGCCCCACCCGGAAATCACGTGGGCCCCACCCGGAAATCACGTGGGCCCCACCCGGAAATCACGTGGGCCCCACCCGGAAATCACGTGGGCCCCACCCGGAAATCACGTGGGCCCCACCCGGAAATCACGTGAGGCCCACCCGGAAATCACGTGGGCCCCACCCGGAAATCACGTGGGCCCCACCCGGAAATCACGTGGGCCCCACCCGGAAAACACGTGGGCCCCACCCGGAAATCACGTGGGGCCCACCCGGAAATCACGTGGGCCCCACCCGGAAATCACGTGGGCCCCACCCGGAAATCACGTGGGCCCCACGGGGAAATCACGTGGGCCCCACCCGGAAATCACGTGGGCCCCACCCGGAAATCACGTGGGCCCCACGGGGAAATCACGTGGGCCCCACCCGGAAATCACGTGGGCCCCACGGGGAAATCACGTGGGCCCCACCCGGAAATCACGTGGGCCCCACCCGGAAATCACGTGGGCCCCACGGGGAAATCACGTGGGCCCCACCCGGAAATCACGTGGGCCCCACGGGGAAATCACGTGGGCCCCACCCGGAAATCACGTGGGCCCCACCCGGAAATCACGTGGGCCCCACCCGGAAATCACGTGGGCCCCACCCGGAAATCACGTGGGCCCCACCCGGAAATCACGTGGGCCCCACCCGGAAATCACGTGGGCCCCACGGGGAAATCACGTGGGCCCCACCCGGAAATCACGTGGGCCCCACCCGGAAATCACGTGGGCCCCACCCGGAAATCACGTGGGCCCCACCCGGAAATCACGTGGGCCCCACCCGGAAATCACGTGGGCCCCACCCGGAAATCACGTGGGCCCCACGGGGAAATCACGTGGGGCCCACCCGGAAATCACGTGGGCCCCACCCGGAAATCACGTGGGCCCCACCCGGAAATCACGTGGGCCCCACCCGGAAATCACGTGGGCCCCAGCCGGAAATCACGTGGGCCCCACGGGTAAATCAGGTGGGCCCCACCCGGAAATCACGTGGGCCCCACCCGGAAATCACGTGGGCCCCACCCGGAAATCACGTGGGCCCCACGGGGAAATCACGTGGGCCCCACCCGGAAATCACGTGGGCCCCACCCAGAAAACACGTGGGCCCCACCCGGAAATCACGTGGGCCCCACCCGGAAATCATGTGGGCCCCACCCGGAAATCACGTGGGCCCCACCCGGAAATCACGTGGGCCCCACCCGGAAATCACGTGGGCCCCACCCGGAAATCACGTGGGCCCCACGGGGAAATCACGTGGGCCCCACCCGGAAATCACGTGGGCCCCACCCGGAAATCACGTGGGCCCCACCCGGAAATCACGTGGGCCCCACCCGGAAATCACGTGGGGCCCACCCGGAAATCACGTGGGCCCCACCCGGAAATCACGTGGGCCCCACCCGGAAATCACGGGGGCCCCACGGGGAAATCACGTGGGCCCCACGGGGAAATCACGTGGGCCCCACCCGGAAATCACGGGGGGCCCACCCGGAAATCACGTGGGGCCCACCCGGAAATCACGTGGGCCCCACCCGGAAATCACGTGGGCCCCACGGGGAAATCACGTGGGCCCCACCCGGAAATCACGGGGGGCCCACCCGGAAATCACGTGGGGCCCACCCGGAAATCACGTGGGCCCCACCCGAAAATCACGTGGGCCCCACCCGGAAATCACGTGGGCCCCACCCGGAAATCACGTGGGCCCCACCCGGAAATCACGTGGGCCCCACCCGGAAATCACGTGGGCCCCACCCGGAAATCACGTGGGCCCCACCCGGAAATCACGTGGGCCCCACCCGGAAATCACGTGGGCCCCACCCGGAAATCACGTGGGGCCCACCCGGAAATCACGTGGGCCCCACGGGGAAATCACGTGGGCCCCACCCGGAAATCACGTGGGCCCCACCCGGAAATCACGTGGGCCCCACCCGGAAATCACGTGGGCCCCACCCGGAAATCACGTGGGCCCCACCCGGAAATCACGTGGGCCCCACCCGGAAATCACGTGGGCCCCACGGGGAAATCACGTGGGCCCCACCCGGAAATCACGTGGGCCCCACCCGGAAATCACGTGGGCCCCACGGAGAAATCACGTGGGCCCCACGGGGAAATCACGTGGGCCCCACCCGGAAATCACGTGGGGCCCACCCGGAAATCACGTGGGCCCCACGGGGAAATCACGTGGGCCCCACGGGGAAATCACGTGGGCACCACCCGGAAATCACGTGGGCCCCAGCCGGAAATCACGTGGGCCCCACCCGGAAATCACGTGGGCCCCACCCGGAAATCACGTGGGCCCCACCCGGAAATCACGTGGGCCCCAGCCGGAAATCACGTGGGGCCCACCCGGAAATCACGTGGGCCCCACCCGGAAATCACGTGGGCCCCACCCGGAAATCACGTGGGCCCCACCCGGAAATCACGTGGGCCCCACCCGGAAATCACGTGGGCCCCACCCGGAAATCACGAAACCACCTGCCTCAACTCGAGAAAATCCAGGAGGTTCTGCCTCCAGGCGAAATGAGGCCCATTTCCGCTGAGGCTTCTCGAGGCTAATCACACCTAACCTCTGGAACTTCCAAAAGGTCCTTCACACCCCTGCTGCAACTCAAGAAGTTCCCTGACATCCCCGTCTCCACTCTAGAGGAAGCAAGCGGTTCCCGCCCACATCCAGAAGAGCCCCGTTTCCGCCTCGAAGCTTGAGATGAGGGATCCTTTCCCTGCTTGGTCTGGAAAGAATTGCCGGTGTTCCCGTCGCATCTCAAGAGGAGGCGCTCTCCACAGGAAAGGCGAGAGGAACTCCAGGGTCGTGTCACCATTCCCAGAGTTCCCCTGATGTCTCAGTCCATTCCAGAGGAACCTGTTTTCCCTGCACTGCCTCGACTTTCAGGATGAGGATCGACTACCACCACGGTCGCACGTGGGACAGCCCTGTGGGAAAGCCTTGTGGGAAAGCCTCCTGGAAAAGCCTCGAGGGAAAGCCACAGATCCCTGATCCAGGCGATGGGAAGCGTCACACTGCTGCTACCGCTCTGGAGTAAAGCGCACGTGCATGCCCCCATTGGAGACGAGTACTTACTCCTCTGGGGAGACTCCAGAAGTACCCCAAGATCCATGTCAGCACTGGAGAGGAATTCTCAAGTTTCCGGCCCCGACTCCACACAATTCTTAGGCCTCGACATCGACGGGAGAGGAATCCCGAGAGGCCCCCGATCAACTGGCATGGGGACTGGCCTTTCGTGAGGCCACCAGAGTGGGTCCCTGAAGTACCCGTCGTAAGTCCAGAGCACCTGCCACAATTCGAGACAATCCAGGATGTTTTGCCCTCCAGGCGAGATGATGCCCATTTCCGCTGAGGCTTCTCGAGGTTAATCACACCTACTCTCTGGAACTTCCAAAAGGTCCTTCAACCATTGCTGCGACTCAGGAAGTTCCCTGACATACCCGTCTCCACTACAGAGGAAGCACGAGGGTCCCGCCCACATCCAGAGGAGCCCCGTTTCCGCCTCGTACCTCGAGATGAGAGATCCTTTCCCTGCTTGGTCGGGAAAGAATTCCTGGCATTCCCGTCGCATCTCAAGAGGAGGTCCTCTCCACAGGAAAGGCGAGAGGAACTCCAGGGTCGTGCCACCATTCGGAGAGTCCCCCAGATGTCTCAATCCATTCCAGAGGAACCTGTTTTCCCTGCACTGCCTCGACTTTCACGCTGAGGATCGACTCCCACCACGGTGGCACGTGGGACAGCCCTGTGGGAAAGCCTCGTGGGAAAGCCTTATGGGAAATCCTCGAGGGAAAGCCACAGATCCCATGATCGACGAGAAGGGAAGTGTGACACTGCTGCTACAGCTCGGGAGGAAAGCCCACGTGAATGCTCCCTCTCGAGACGAGGACTCACTACCCTGAGGAGACTCCAGAAGTACCCCAAGATCCATGTCAGCACTGGAGAGGAATCCTCAGGTTCCGGCCCCGACTCCACACAAGGTCTTGGGCCCCGGCATCGACGAGAGAGGAATACCGAGAGGCCCGCGAGCAACTCGCATGGAGACTGGCCTTTCCTGAGGCCACCAGAGCGAGTCCCTGAGGTCCCCGTCGTAAGTCGAGGGCACCTGCCGCAACTCGAGAAAATCCAGGAGGTTTTGCCCTCCAGGCGAGATGAGGCCCATTTCCGCTGAGGCTTCTCAAGGCTAATCACATCTAAACTCTGGAACTTCCAAAAGGTCCTTCACACCTTTGCTGCAACTCAAGAAGTTCCCGGACATCCCCGTCTCCACTCTAGAGGAAGCACGAGGGTCCCGCCCACATCCAGAGGAGCCCCGTTTCGCCTCATAGCTGGAGATGAGGGGTCCTTTTGCTACTTGGTCCGGAAAGAATTCTGTGAGTCCCCGTCGCATCTCAAGGGGAGGCGCTCTCCACAGGAAAGGCGAGAGGAACTCCAGGGTCGTGCCACCATTCCCAGAGTACCCCAGATGTCTCAGTCCATTACAGAGGAACCTGTTTTCCCTGCACTGCCTCGACTTTCACGCCGAGGATCGTCTCCCACCACGGTGGCACGTGGGACAGCCCTGTGGAAAGCCTCGAGGGAAAGCCACAGTTCCCTTGATGCACGTGACGGGAATCGTGACACTGCTGCTACCGCTCTGCAGGGAAGCGCACGTGCATGCCTCCTTTCGAGATGAGGACTTACTCCCCTGGGGAGACTCCAGAAGCACCCCATGATCCATGTCAGCACTTTAGAGGAATCCTCAGGTTCCGGCCACTACTCCACACAAGGTCTTAGGCCCGGCATCGACGGGAAAGGAATCCCGAGAGGCTCCCGAGTAACTCGCATGGGGACTGGCCAGTCCTAAGGCGATAAGAGCAGGTCCCTTTCGTCACCGTGGTAAGACGAGAGCACCTGCTGCATCTCGAGAAAATCCAGGAGGTTCTGCCCTCCAGGCTAGATGAGGCCCATTTCCGCTGAGGCGTTGAGGTTAATCACATCTAACCTCTAGAAAGTCCAAAGGGTCCTTCACACCCTTTCTGCAACTCAAGAAGTTCCCCGACATACCCGTCTCCACTCGAGAGGAAGCAAGAGGGCCCCGCCCACATCCAGAGGAGCCCCGTTTCCGCCTCGTAGCTCGTGATGAGGGATCCTTTGGCTGCTTGTTCGGGAAAGAATTCTGGGCATTCCTGTCGCATCTCAAGAGGAGGTGCTCTCCACAGAAAAGGCGAGAACTCCAGCGTCGTGCCACCATTCCCAGAGACCCCCAGATGTCTCAGTCCATTCCAGAGGAACCTGTTTTCCTGCACTGCCTCGACTTTCACGCCAAGGCTCGACTCCCACCACGGTGGCACGTGGGACAGCCCTGTGGGAAAGCCTCGTTGCAAAACCTCGGGGGAAAGCCTCGAGGGAAAGCCACAGATCCCTTGATCCATGCGACGGGTGCATGACATTGCTGCTACCGCTCTGGTGGAAAGCGAACGTGCATGCCCCCATTCGAGACGAGGACTTACTCCCCTGGGGAGACTCCAGAAGTACCCTAAGATCCATGTCAGCACTGGAGAGGAATCCTCAGGTTCCGACCCCGACTCCACACAAGGTCTTAGGACCCGGCATCGAAGGGAGAGGACCACGAGAGGCCCCCGAGCAACTCGCATGGGGACTGTCCTTTCCTGAGGCCACCAGAGCGGGTCCCTTAGGTCACCGTCCTAAGACGAAAGGACCTGCGGCAACTCGAGAAAATCCAGGAGGTTTTGCCCTTCAGGCTAGATGAGGCCCATTTCCGCTGAGGCCTCACGAGGCTAATCACACCTAACCTCTGGAACTTCCAAACGTCCTTCACACCCTTGCTGCAACTCAAGAAGTTCCCCGACATACCCGCCCTAACCCTAAAGGAAGCACGAGGGTCCCGCTCACATCCAGAGGAGCCCCGTTTCCGCCTCGTAGCTCGAGATGAGGGATCCTTTCTCTGCTTGGTCTGGAAAGAATTCCCGTGTCCAATCTCAAAAGGAGGAGCTCTCCACAGGAAAGGCGAGAGGAACTCCAGGGTCTTGTCACCATTCCCAGAGTCCCCCAGATGTCTCAGTCCATTCCAGAGGAACCTGTGTTCCCTGCACTGCCTCGACTTTCATGCCAAGGATCGACTCCCACCAAGGCGGCACGTGGGACAGCCCTGTGGGAAAGCCTCGTGGGAAAGCCTCGTGGGAAAGCCTAGACAGAAAGGCGCAGATCCCTTGATCGACGCTATGGGAAGCGTGACACTGCTGCACCCGCTTTGGAGGAAAGCGAAAGTGCATGCCCCCTCTTGAGAAGAGGACTTACTGCCCTGGGGAGGCTCCAGAAGTAGCCCAAGTTCCATGTCAGCACTGGAGAGGAATCCTCATGTTCCGGGCTCTACTCCACAGAAGGTCTTAGTCCCCGGCATCAAAGGGAGAGGAATCCCAGGAGACCCCCGAGCAACTCGAATGGGGACTGAGCAGTCCTGAGGCCACCAGAGCGGGCCCTATCGTCACCGTCGTAAGACGACAGCATCTGCCGGAACTCGAGAAAATCCAGGATATTTTGCCCTCCAGGCTAGATGAGGACCATTTCCGATGAGGCGTCTCGAGGCTAATCACATCTAACATCTGGAACTTCCAAAGGGTGCTTCACAACCTTGCTGCAACTCAAGAAGTTCCCCGACAACCCGTCTCCATTCTAGAGGAAGCACGAGGGTCACGCCCACATCCAGAGGAGCCCAGTTTTCACCTCTTAGCTCGAGATGAGGGATCCTTTCGCTGCTTGGTCGGGAAAGAATTCTGGGCATTCCTGGCGCATCTCAAGAGGAGGCGCTCTCCAGAGGAAAGGCGAGAGGAACTCCAGGGTCTTGTCTCCATTCCCAGAGTCCCACATATCTTTCAGTCCATTCCAGAGGAACCTGTTTTCCCTTCACTGCCTCAACTTTCATGCCGAGGATCGACTCCCACCACGGTGGCACGTGGGACAGCCCTGTGGGAAAGCCTCGAGGGAAAGCCACAGATCCCTTGATTGACGCGACGGGAAGCGTGACACTGCTGCTACGGCACTGGAGGAAAGCGCACGTGCATGCCCCCATTCGAGATGAGGACTTACTCCCATGGGGAGACTGCAGAAATAACCCAAGATCCATGTCAGCACTGCAGAGGAATCCTCAGGTTCTGGCCCCGACTCCACACAAGGACTTAGGCCCCGGCATCGAAGGGAGAGGAACCCCGAGAGGCGCCCGAGCAACTCGCATGGGGACTGGCCTTTCCTGAGGCCACCAGAGTGGGTCACTTAGGTCACCGTCGTAAGACGAAAGTACCTGCGGCAACACGAGAAAATCCAGGAGGTTTTGCCCTTCAGGCTAGATGAGGCCCATTTCCGCTGAGGCGTCACGAGGCTAATCACACTTAACCTGTGGAACTTCCAAAGGTCCTTCACACCCTTGCTGCAACTCAAGAAGTTCCCCGACATACCCGGCCTAACTCTCAAGGAAGCACGACGGTCCCGCCCACATCCAGAGGAGCCCCGTTTCCGCCTCGTAGCTCGAGATGAGGGATTCTTTCTCTGCTTGGTCTGGAAAGAATTCCCGGCGTACCTGTCGAATCTCAAAAGGAGGCACTCTCCACAGGAAAGGCGAGAGGAACTCCAGGGTCTTGTCACCATTCCCAGAGACCCCAGATGTCTCAGTCCATTCCAGAGGAACCTGTGTTACCTGCACTGCCTCGACTTTCATGCCGAGGATCGACTCCCACCAAGGTGGCACGTGGGACAGCCCTGTGGGAAAGCCTCGTGGGAAAGCCTCGTGGGAAAGCCTGGAGGGAAAGCCACAGATCCCTTGATCCACGCGCCGGGAAGCGCGACACTGCTGCTACCGCTCTGGAGGAAACCGCAGGTGCATGCCCCCATTCGAGACGAGGACTTACTCCCCTGAGGAGACTCCAGAAGTACCCCAAGAACCAAGTCAGCACTGGAGAGGAATCCTCAGGTTCCCGCCCCGACTCCACACAATGTCTTAGGCCCTGGCATCGAAGGGAGAAGAATCCCAGAGGCCCGCGAGCAACTCACTGGGGGACTGGCCAGTCCCGAGGCCACCAGAGCGGGTCCCTGAGGTCCCTGTCTTAAGTCGAGAGCACCTGCCACAACTCGAGAAAATCCAGGAGGTTTTGCCCTCCAGGCGAGATGAGGCCCATTTCCACTGAGGCTTCACGAGGCTAATCACACCTAACCTCTGGAACTTCCAAAAGGTCCTTCACACCCTTGCTGCAGCTCAAGAAGTTCCCCGACATACCCGTCTCCACTCGAGAGGAAGCACGAGGGTCCCGCCCACATCCAGAGGAGCCCCGTTTCCGCCTCTTAGCTGGAGATGAGGGATCCTTTCGCTGCTTTGTCGGGAAAGAATTCTGGACGTTCCCGTCACATCTCAAGAGGAGGCGTTCTCCACAGGAAGGCGAGAGGAACTCAAGGGTCGTGCCACCATCCCAGAGTCCCCCAGGTGTCTCAGTCCATTCCAGAGGAACCTGTTTTCCCTGACTTCCTCGACTATCATGGCGAGGATCGACTCCCACCACGATGGCACCTGGGACAGCCCTGTGGGAAAGCCTCGTGGGAAAGCATCGAGGGAAAGCCACAGATCTCTTGATCCACGCGATGGGAAGCGTGACACTGCTGCTACCACTCTGGAGGAAAGCGCTCGTGCATGCCCCCATTCAAGATGAGGACTGACTCCCCTGGGGAGACTCCAGAAGTACCCCAAGATCCATGTCAGCACTGGAGAGGAATCCTCAGGTTCTGGGCCCGACTCCACAAAAGGTCTTAGGCCCAGGCATTGACGAGAAAGGAATCCAGGAGGCCCATGAGCATCGATTGGGGACTGGCCAAACCTGAGGCCACCAGAGCGGGTCCCTAAGGTAACCGTCGTAAGACGGGAGAACCTGCTGCAACTCGAGAAAATCCAGGAGGTTCTCCCCTCCAGGCTTGATGAGGCCCATTTCTGATGAGGCATCTCTAGGCTAATCACATCTAACCTCTGGAACTTCCAAAGGGTGCTTCACAACCTTGCTGCAACTCAAGAAGTTCCCTGACATACCCGGCTCCACTCTAGAGGAAGCACGAGTGTCCTGCAAACATCCAGAGGAGCCCCGTTTCCGCCTCGTAGCTCGAGATGAGGGATCCTTTCGCTGCTTGGTCGGGAAAGAATTCCCGGCGTTCCCGTCCCATCTCAACAGGAGGCCCTCTCCACAGGAAAGGCGAGAGGAACTCCAGTGTCGTGCCACCAATCCAAGAGTCCCCCAGAATTCTCAGTCCATTCCAGAGGAACCTGTTTTCCCTGCACTGCGTCGACTTTCACGCCGAGGATCGAATCACACCACGGTGGCAAGAGGGACAGCCCTGTGGGAAAGCCTCGTGGGAAAGCCTCGTGGGAAAGCCTCGAGGGAAAGCCACAGATCCCTTGATCCAGGCGATGGGAAGCGTGACACTACTGCTACAGCTCTGGAGGAAAGCGCACGTGCATGCCCCCATTCGAGACGAGGAGTTACTCCCCTGGGGAGACTCCAGAAGTACCCAAGAACCATGTGAGCACTGGAGAGGAATCCTCAGGTTCCGGACCTGACACCACTCAAGGTCAAAGGCCCCGTCATCAAAGGGAGAGGAATCCCGAGAGGCCCCCGAGCAACTCGCATGTGGACTGGCCTTTCCTGAGGCCACCAGAGCGGGTCCCTGAGGTCCCCGTTGTAAATCGAGAGCACCTGCCGCAACTCGAGAAAATCAAGGAGGTTTTAACCTCCCGGCGAGATGAGACCCATTTCCGCTGAGGCTTCTCAAAGCTAATCACACCTAACCTCTGGAACTTCCAAAAGGTCCTTCACACCCTTACTGCTACTCAAGAAGTTGCCTGACATACCCGTCTCCACTCTAGAGGAAGCACGAGGGTCCCGGGCATATGCAGAGGAGCCCCGTTTCCGCCTCGTAGCTCGAGATGAGGGACATTTCGCCTCTTTGTCGGGAAAGAGTTCCCGGCATTCCCCTCTCACCTCAAGAGGAGGCGCTCTCCACAGGAAAGGCGAGAGGAACTCCAGGGTCGTGCTACCATTCCAAGAGTCCCCCAGATGTCTCAGTCCATACCAGAGGAACCTGTTTTCCCTGCAATGAGTCGACTTTCACGCCGAGGATTGACTCCCACCACGGGGGCACGTGGGACAGCCCTGTGGGAAAGCGTCGTGCAAAAGCCTCGAGGGAAAGCCAAAGATCCCTTGATCCAGGCGTTGGGAAGCGTGACACAGCTGCTACCGCTCTGGAGGAAAGAGCACGTGCATGCCCCCATCCGAGACGAGGACTTACTCCCCTGGGGAGACTCGAGAAGTACCCCAAGATCCATGTCAGCACTGGAGAGGAATCCTCAGGTTCTGGCCCGGCCTCCACACAAGGTTTAAGGCCCCGGCATCGAAGGGAGAGGAATCCCAAAAGGCCCGCAAGCAACTCGCATGGGGACTGGCCTTTCCTGAGGCCACCAGAGCGGGTCCCATAGGTCACCATCGTAAGTGGAGAGCACCTGCCGCAACTCGTGAAAATCCAGGAGGTTCTCCCCTCCAGGCTAGATGAGGCCCATTTCCACTGAGGATTCTCGAGGCTAATCACACCTAACCTCTGGAACTTCTTAAAGGTCCTTCAAAGCCCTGCTGCAACTCAAGAAGTTTCCCGACATACTCGTCTCCACTCGAGAGGAAGCACGAGGGTCCCGCCCACATCCAGAGGAGCCCCGTTTCCGCCTCGTAGCTCGAGATGAGGGATCCCTTCCCTGCTTGTTAGGGAAAAAATTCCCTGCGTTCCCGTCGCATCTCAAGAGGAGGCATTCTCCACAGGAAAGGCGAGAGGAATTCCAGGGTCCTGCCTCCATTCCAAGAGTCCCCCAGATGTCTCAGTCCATTCCAGAGGAACCTGTTTTCCCTGCACTGCATCGACTTCCACGCCGAGGATCGACGCACAGCACGGTGGCACGTGGGAAAGCGCTGTGGGTAAGACTCATGGAAAGCCTCGTGGGAAAGAGTCTAGGGAAAGCCACAGATCCCTTGATCCACCCTACAGGAAGCGTGACACTGTTGCTACAACTCGGGAGGAAAGCGCACGTGCATGCCCCCTCTCGAGACGAGGACTGACTCCCTGGGGGAGACTCCCGAAGTACCCCAAGACCAATGTCAGCACTGGAGAGGAATCCTCAGGTTCCGGCCATGACTACCAACAATGTCTTGGGCCCCAGCATGGACGGGAGAGGCATCCCGAGAGGCCCCCTACTAATTCGCATGGGGACTGGATTTCCTGAGGCCACCAGAGCGGGTCCCTAAGGTCCCCATCGTAAGTCGAGAGCACCTGCCGCAACTCGAGAAAATCCAGGAGGTTTTGCCCTCCAGGCGAGATGAGGCCCATTTCCGCTGAGGCTTCTCCAGGCTAATCACACCGAACCTCTGGAACTTCCAAAAGGACCTTCACACAGTTGCTGCAACACAAGAAGTTCCCCAACTACCCATCTCCACTCTAGAGGAAACACGATGGTCCCGCCCACATCGAGAGGAGCCCCGTTGCCGCATCGTAGTTCCCGATGAGGGATCCTTTCCCTGCTTGGTTGGGAAAGAATTCTGGGCGTTACAGTCGCATCTCAATAGGAGGCGCTCTCCATAGGAAAGGCGAGAGGAACTCCAGGGTCGTTCCACCATTCCCAGAGTCTTCTAGATGTCCCAGTACAGTCCAGAGGAAACTGTTTTCGACTCACACCACGGTGGCACGTGGGACGGCCCTGAGGGATAGCCTTGTGGGAAAGCCTCGTGGGAAAGCCTCATGGGAAATCCTCAGGGGAAAGACAAAGATCCCATGATCGACACGACGGGAAGGGTGACACTGCTGCTACCGCTCTGGAGGAAAGCGCACGTGCATGCCTCCATTCGAGACGCGGACTTAGTCCCCTGGGGAGACTCCAGAAGTACCCCAAGATCCATGTCAGCACTGGAGAGGAATCCTCACGTTCCGGCCCCGACTCCACACAAGGTCTTAGGCCCCGGCATCGAAGTGAGAGGAATCCCGAGAGGCCTCCTAGTAACTCGCATGGGGACTGGCCTTTCCTGAGGCCACCAGAGGGGGTCCCTGAGGTCCCCGTCCTAAGTGGAGAGAACCTGCCAGAACTAGAGAAAATCCAGGAGGTTTTGACCTCCAGGCGAGATGAGGCCCAATTCCGCTGAGGCTTCTCGAGGCTAATCACACCAAACCTCTGGAACTTCCAAAAGGTCCTTCACACCCTTACTGCAACTCAAAAAGTTCCCCGACATACCCGTTCCTCTTCCCATTCTGCCATAATTGTGATGACATCTGCATATCTAAGTTTATTGCTATTTCTTCCGGGAATCTTGATTCCAGCTCACGTATCTTCCATCCCAGCATTTTTCATGATGTAGTCTGCATATAAGTTAATAAAACAGGGTGACAATATACAGCCTTGACATACTCCTTTTCCTTTTTGGAACCAGTCTGTTGTTCCATGTCCTGCTCTAACCTTCATACAGATTTCTCAAGAGGCAGGTTAGGTGGTCTAGTATTCCCTTCTCTTTCAGAATTGTGGCTAAAACAGCAGTATAAGGACCTTTCCGATGTCAGGCCAAGGAATTGTGTTTCCAGTCATTGAGCCACACCTGATCACTGAGCACAAATTCATGAATCTGTTCCTCAAGGGGGAATGATATTTTTTTTTACACAAACTTAGTTACCTGATTTATTACCTTACCTAATTGTTCCAGCTGCTGTGAAATCCCACCTGCTTACTTGTGGCAAATCTGCTAACACCTGCCTCATTGTGGGGTGGGGGGTTCTCCCATCGAAAATTTCATAAGGACAACAACTATGGGAACGTGCAGTTACCCGTAATATGAGTAAGTCTGCCAGAAGCAAGCCCATCCATGTACAGTCAGTCTCTATGATCCATTTTGAAAGAGTCTCTTGAAGAGTTTGGTTGTTTCTTTCCACCATTCCAGAACACAGGGGCCTATATGCTGTATGTAATTTCCACTGATATTTAGAGCTTCACATACCTGTTAATTAACGCGGCTACAAAGACAGGGCCATTGTCGGATTCTATACTGGTTGGAAACCCAAGTCTGTGAATTATTTCTCAAATCAGCGAGCTACTTCATTTTCTTTTTCAGATCAGGTAGTGAAGGCCTCTGCCCAACCAGAGAAGGTACCTACTATTCTAGTAAGTAATGATAACAGGTGACTGCCTTTGCTTCCCTGAAGGGACACTCGCTTTCCCTGCATCCTGAGAACTCCACGTCTCAGCCAGTTGGAAAAGCGCTTCTTGGAGGTCATTATTCAGGGGCAATTTCCCCTGGAGCCCAGGGCCATAGGGAGCGGCTCCACACTCCCAGGGAAAGGCAGAGCCACAGCCACACATCTGTCCCATCCCCTTTGCTCTGTAGGAGAGCTCTAGTGAGCCTAGGTCTGTCAGGAAAGTTCTTGGCTCCTATGGGGACACATTCTATGTGTGAAACTGCATACAGGACCGAGGGGCCACAGGGCGCCTGTTTCTCTCGGGGCCGGAGGGGTGGGGGGCCTGAAGCAGTGCGGCCCAGCAACAGCTTCCACATCCATCCAATTGCTCTTTTCTTACCTCTGATAGAACTAGCTTTGTTCCAGCCTTTGGCAATTTGGAGGCAAGCGGGCCCCACTTCCTCCCCAAGGAGGCATGGGACCTACTTTGAGTGGAAAGGCCCCTCACGGAGCTGAACCCAGGAAGGCACCCAGTCATGTCTGACACATTGCTGCATCCTGCTTCTTCATGAGCAATACCGCGGTGCTGCCTCTGGAATATCGGTCCTCTGAGCAGACCTGGAGGTCTCCCCTTGAAGAAGCTAACCAGTTTCTTCCAAATACAGGCTTGCAAACACACACTGGGTGGCTGCCTCTTCTTCCCTGAAGGACGATCACTTTCCCCGCATCCTGTGAACTCTGCATCCCAGCCTGCTGGAAAAGCGCTTCTTGGAGGTCATTTTTCAGGGACAATTTTCCCTGGAGCCCGGGGCTGTAGGCAGGGCCCCATGCTCGCTGGGAAAGGCAGAGTCACATCCACAGTCTGTTCTATCCCTTTTGCCCTGTAGGAGAGCTCTAGTGAGCCTAGGTCTGTCAGGAAAATTCTTGGCTCCTATGGGGACACACCCTGTGTGTTAACCTGCATATCGGACCTAGGGGCCACAGGGCGCCCGTTCCTCTCGGGGGGGACCCTGAAGTGGTGCGGCCCAACAACAGCCTGAACATGCATCCAATTGTTCTTTTCTTCCTTCTGATAGAGCTAGCTTTGCTTCTCACTTTGGCATTTCGGATGCCAGGGGCAGCCCCACCGCTGTTGTCCTGGGGTCTATTGGAGGTTCCAGCTCTATTGGACCCCAGCATGGCACCCGACCCCCTCAGACACACTCCCGCAGCCTCCTTCCCCATGGGCAGGACTGTTCTGACCTAGGAATGTGTTCCCAAGGCTCAGAAAATGCAGGGAGACACACGGCCCTGACTCTGGAACTGAGGCCGTTGGAGCAGGCCTGGAGGTCTGACGTCTGAGACGCAAACACTTGCTGCAAGATACAGGTGTGAAAACACACTCTCTGGGGCTGCCTTTCCTTCCTCCAAGGAAGATAGCTTTTCCAGTCTCCTCCGTGCTGAGTCATACAAGGCTGGAAAGGTCTGGCTTAGAGGGCATTTCTCAGCGGCAATGGCCCCTGAGGCCCTGCACCCAGGGAGGGATC
The DNA here is from genome assembly GCF_042477335.2 of Ovis canadensis. NCBI lineage: Eukaryota > Metazoa > Chordata > Mammalia > Artiodactyla > Bovidae > Ovis > Ovis canadensis. The sequence continues at coordinate 13,472,642 of NC_091254.1, read as the reverse complement.
CTACCCTCCCAGGGGAAGTCAAAGCAACCTCCAAACAGCTGTTCTATCATGTTTCCTCTGCAGGAGGGAGCTAGTGAGCCCAGGTCTGTCTGGAACGTTCTTGGATCCTGCGGGGAAATCATCCTGGGAGCCCACCTGGATACCAGTCGTAGGGGCTAACATTTGCATTTTTCTTCCTTGGAGCCCTAACGCAGTACAGCCTAGCAACTGCTTGAAAATCCATCCTGTTGCTGTTTTCTTCCCTCTGACAGAGCGAGCTTTGCTCCCCACTTTGGGATTTCAGAAGCAAGGTGGTGGCCTGCAACTCCTTGCCTGGGGTCCATTGGAGGTGCAAGGTGCCCTCGACCAGGTGACCCCAGCATGGCACCTGGCCCCCTCAGACACACTCCCGCAGCCTGCTTCCCCATGGGCAGGACTGCTCTCACCTAGGAATGTGTTTGCGAGGCCAGGAAACTGCAGGGAGACACAAGGCCCTGATTCTGGAATGGAGTCTGTTGGAGCAGGCCTGCAGGTCTTATGTCTAACAAGCCAAACACTTGCTGCAAGATACAGGCCTGAAAACACACTCTTGGGCTGCCTTTCCTTCCTCCAAGGAAGAGAGTTTTCTCAGCCTCCTGTGGGCTGAGAGTCACACAGGGCTGAAAAGCACTTACTGGGAGATGAGTTTTCATTGGCCATGGCCCCTGAGGCCCTGTGCTCAGGGAGGGCTCCCTCCCTCCCAGGGAAAGTCAAAGGAAGCTCCAAACGGCTGTTCAATCATGTTTCTGAGAGAGTCATTGCCAAGGCAGGTTTATAAGAAGTTCAAGGGTCCCCAAGGAGAGAGGGGTCTAGAATTCTCAAGGAGGAAGAAAGGACACACTTTTTTTTCCCTCTACATTCCTTAGGATTATATAACAATCATGCATCCTTCTTGAGGACGGTCTCTGGAAAAACCTTCTGGCTAATCCTGTTATCTTAAAATGTAAATTATGGGAGTAGGTCTAGTGAGTCTTTACAACCTCCACACATTCTTTTGTTCATTGTAATAACTTATTGGAGAGTATATAACTCCATTACTAACGCTAGCAAGGGGGTACGCTTTCTGCCCCTTGTGATGTCTCTGTCAGAAGCTTTCTCTATCTCCTTTCTACTTGAATAAAACTCGATTGCACAAAAGCTCTGAGCAATCAAGCCTCATCTTGGGCCCTGGATTGAATTCTTCTCCTCCATGAGCCAAGAATCCCAGCATCTTTTCGTGGTTCAGCAACAATATTTCATTTCCTCTGCAGGAGAGAGCTAGTGAGCTTAGGTCTGTCTGGAACATTCTTGGATCCTGTGGGGAAAATATCCTGTGCACACATCTGGATACTGGGCCTAGAGGCCAAAATTCGCATTTCTTTCCCGCGGAGCCCTCACGTGGTGTGACTTAGCAACCGCTTGAAAATCCATCCCATTGCCGTTTTCCTCCTTCTGACAGAGCTAGCTTTGTTCCCTGCTTTGGGATATCTCAACCGAGGGGCCGGTCCATAGCTACTCGCCTGGGGCCCATTGGATGTGCAAGGTGCCCTCGACTAGGTGACCCTAGCATGGCACTCAGCCCGCTCAGACACACTCCCGAGGCTTCTTTCTCACGGGAAGCACTGCTCCAACCTAGGAATGTGTCTGCAATGCTTGGAAAGTGCAGTGAGACACACAGCCCTGACTCTGGAATTGAGGCCCTCAGAGCAAGCCTGCAGCTCTGATGTCTGAGAAGCAAAACACTTGCTGCAAAGAGAGGCCTGAAAACACACTCTCTGTGGATGACTTTCCTTCTTCTAAGGAAGACAGTTTTCCCAGTCTCCTGCTTCCTGCATGTCACACAGCTGGAATGCGCTTGCTTGGATGTCGTGATTCAGTGGCAATGACCCCTGAGGCCCTTTGCCCAGGGAGGGCTCCCACACTCATAGGCAAATCAAAGCAACTTCCAAGTGAGTCAGCTCTTCACATCAAGTGGCCAAAGTATTGGAGTTTCAGGTTCAGTATTAGTCCTTCCAATGGATATTCAGACCTGATTTCCTTTAGGATGGAGTGGGTGCGTCTCCTTGTAGTCTAAGCGACCTACAAGCATCTTCTCCAACACCACAGTTCAAAAGCATCAAATTTTCAGCTGTCACTTTCTTTATAGTACATCTTTCATATCCATCCATGACATATGGAAAAACCATAGCCTTGACCGGATGGATCTTTGTTGGCAAAGCAACGTCTCGGCTTTTTAATATGCTGTCTAGTTTGGTCATCACTTTTCTTCCAAGTCATAAATATGTTTTAAGTTCATGGAGGCAGCCATCACCTGCAGTGATTTCCAAGCCCCAAAAATAGTCTGCTGCTGTTTCCAATGTTTTCCCATCTATTTGCCATGAAGTGATGAGACTGGATGCAATGATTTTAGTTTTCTGAATGCTGAGCTTTAAGCTAACTTTTTCACTCTCCTCTTTCACTTTCATCAGGAGACTCTTTAGCTCTTCTTCACTTTCTGCCATAAGGGTGGTGTCATCTGAATATCTGAGATTATTGATATTTCTCCCAGCAACCTTGATTCCAGCGTGTGCTTCCTCCAGCCCAGTGTTTCTCATGCTGTACTCTGCATATAAGTTAAATAAGCAGGGTGACAATATACAGCCTTGACATGTTCCTTTTCCTATTTAGAACCAGTCTGTTGTTCCATGTCCAGTTCGAACTGTTTCTTCCTGACCTGCATACAGGTTTCTCAAGAGACAGGTCAGGTGGTCTGGTATTCCCATCTCTTTCAGAATTTTTCCCAGTTTCTTGTGATCCACACAGTCAAAGGCTTTGGCATTGTCAATAAAGCAGAAATAGATTTTTTTTTTCTGGAACTCTCTTGCTTTTTCAATGAGCCAGTGGATGTTGGCAATTTGATCTCTGGTTTCTCTGCATTTTTTAAATCCCTCTTGAACATCTGGAAGTTCACAGTTCATGTGAACTTGGAGAATTTTGAACATTACTTTACTAGTGTGTGAGATGAGTGCAATTGTGCAGCTGCTTGAATATTCTTTGTCATTGCCTTTCTTTGGGATTGGAATGAAAACTGACCTAATGACTAGATGTTTTCAATTGCATATGCTGAAAGAACTGGCTGTGCAGTTCTGAAGAAAAAAAAATCATTTTAACCCATTTTCTCTGAAGTGCAAGGCATATCATGGCCATCCCTGAATCATAAAGTCACCTTTTCTTTATGTAGTCATAGTTTCATGCCTAAATTATAGGCCAACTCGTGCTCAACTTGACTCTGATGTCAGGGGCAGATCAACTGATAAAAAGCTTGGATTGTCCCTCTGGAGGAAAGTGAGATCTTGGTCCCACGAGAAGAATCTGAAGGGTTAAGGGAACTTGCAAGAGTGGGGAAAGCTTAGTCCATCCTACATGTACCAAAATCTTAAATAAGGCTTATTTACTTTACCGAAGTAAAAAAAAAAAAAACAGATGATGAAAACAATTATAAATCAATGAAAGGTAGAGAAACTCATAGTCTGTGATCAAAAATTGCATTCTAAGAAAACTTTGTTCTCTTAACCTAGAGAGGAGACTAAATTGCATCTGGTACCAGCTTACCAGAAGACAAGCAAACAAACAAACAAATTATCAGTAAGCTTAAAAAAAGTATTTTCCATATATCTTGAAGTAGCAGTATTTCTGCAAAGGCATCAGTGTGAAACCATAGAGGACATGGTTAAAACCTGATGAAATAGAAATTGACAATGTCATCTGGTCACTGCTGCGACTTGAAATGCTTTAATATGATAACTAGAATTATAACTGACAGCATTTGACCAGGACATATCAGATTTTCACGGATGTCACATAATTTCTAGGATATCTATATTAGGAACTGAAGGAATCTTTGAACCTAGGAAAGAAAACAACAGTCTCAAAGGCCCTTGCTGAGTCATCTATCAGCAAGGAATGTCTTTGCAAGGATCGCAAAGTGAAGGGAAAATACACCGACCTGCCTCTGCAACTTCGGTCCTCTGAGCAGATCTGGAGGTCTCCCTTTGTATAAGCTAACCTGTTCCTTCCAAATAGAGGTTTGCAACACAAAACAAGTGGCCGCCTATTCTTCCCCGAAGGAGGCTCTCTTTCCCCACATCCTGCGAACTCCCTTTCCCAGCCTCCTGGAAAAGTGCTTCTTGCAGTTCCTTTCAGAAAATCCTATGGACAGAGAAGCCTGGTAGGCTGCAGTCCATGGGGTCGCTGAGGGTCGGACACGACTGAGCGACTGCACTTTCATTTTCACTTTCATGCATTGGAGAAGGCAATGGCAACCCACTTACTGTTCTTGCCTGGAGAATCCCAGGGACGGGGGAGCCTAGTGGGCTACCGTCTATGGCGTCGCACAGAGTCGAACACGACTGAAGCAACTTAGCAGCAGCAGCAGCAGCAGCAGCAGCAGCAGCAGCAGTTCCTTTCTTAGGGGCAGTTATCCCTGAGATTGGGACCTGGAAAGGCAGAGCCACCTCCACACACACATCTTTTCTGTCCCCTTTCCTCTGGAGGAGAGCTCTAGTGAGCCTAGGTCTGTCAGGAAAATTCTTGGCTTTGACGGGATCACACCCAGTGTGTGAACCTGCATACCCGACCTAGGGGCCACAGGGCACCTGTTTTGCTCGAGTGGGTCCTGGAGGGGTGCAGCATAGCAAGAGCTTAAAAATCCATCCAATTTGTCTTTCTTTTACCTCGGAGAGAACGAGTTTGCTCCACCTCCACCCTTTGGCAGTGTGGAGGGAAGAGGGCACAACCCTCTCCCAAAGGGGACATAGGGCCTACCAGGAGAGAAAGGCCCCTTGAGGAGCTGAGCCCAGGTAGGCAGCCAGTGATGTCAAGCACACTCCCGCTGCTTGCTTCTTCATGGGCACTCCGACAATCTGCTAGGAATGTCTTGGCAAGGATCTCAAAGGGAAGGGGAGATACATGGCCCTGTCTCTGGAACTTCAGTCCTCTGAGCAGATCTGGAGGTCTTGAGTTGTATAAGCAAACCTGTTCCTTCCAAATAGAGGCTTGCAAACACACCCCCGGTGGTTGCCTCTTCTTCCCCGAAGAAGTCTTTCTTTCCCCACATGCTGCGAACTCCCTGTCCCAACCTCCAAGATTAGCACTTCTTGCCATTCCTTTCTTAGAGGCAGTTATCCCTGAGCTTGGGGCTGTAGGGAGTAGCCCCACACTCACAGGGAAAGGCAAAGACTCCTCCATACATCTCCTCTATCCCCTTTGCTCTGGAGGAGAGCTTTAGTGAGCCTAGGTCTTTCAGGAAAATTGTTGGCTTGGACAGGATCTCACCCTGTTTGTGAACCTGCATACCCAACCGGGGGCCACAGAGCACCTGTTTCAGTAAAGTGGGCCCTGAAAGGGTGCAGCCTAGCAAGAGCTTGAAAATCCATTCAGTTGCTGTTTTTGTACCTCTGACAGAGCGAGCTTTGCTCCACCCTTTGGCAGTGTGAGAAAAGAGGCATGACACCCTCCCCAAGGGGACAAGTGGACTACTTCAAGAGGAAAGGCCCCTTGTGGAGTTGAGGCACACAGTCGTGTCAAACACACTCCCACTGCTTGCTTCTTCATGGGCACTCCCGCTATCAGCTAGGAATGTCTTTGCAGTGATCACAAAGGGAAGGGGAGATACACGGCCCTGCCTCTGGACCTCCGCTGCTCTGAGCAAATCTGGTCTCCCCTTGTTGGTCAAGTTCAAGTTCAAGGTCAAGGTCAAGTTCAAGGTCAAAGTCAAGTCCAAGGTCAAGGTCAAAGTCAAGGTCAAGGTCAAGTTTAAGTTTAAGGGCAAGGACAATGTAAGGGCAAGGACAAGGTAAGGCCAAGGACAAGGCCTAGGGAAGGCCAAGCCCAAGGCCAAGGGCAAGGGCAAGGGCAACGCCAAGGGTAAGGCCAAGGCCCAGGCCAGGGCCAAGGCCAAGGCCGACAAAGCGAAGCCCAAACCCCGTAACGCCTGACAGAAGGCAGAAGGCACTAGGAACCTGTGCAGAGGAAGCCACTGAAGGCGGCAAGGCCACAGAGCTCCCCGATTCCGTTCCCACAGGAAGATGTAAGGATAAAGGGCCTCATCCCAGCACAGCACCCGCTCCCACCGGACACCGCCCCCCGCAGACTCGTGGAAAAGCCTCGTGGGAAATCCTCAAGGGAAAGCCACTGATCCCATGATCGATGCGACCGGAAGCGTGACACTGCTGCTACAGCTCGAGAGGAAAGCGCACATGCATGCCACCTCTCGAGACGAGTACTGACTCCCCTGGGCAGAGTCCAGAAGTACCCCAAGTTCCATGTCAGCACTGGAGAGGAATCCTCAGGTTCCGGCCCCGACTCCACACAAGGTCTTTGGCCCTGGCATCGAAGGGAGAGGAATCCCAAAAGGCCCGCGAGCAACTCGCATGGGGACTGGCCAGTCCTGAGGACACCAGAGCGAGTCCCATAGGTCACCGTCATAAGACGAGAGCACCTGCCCCAACTCGAAAAAATCCAGGAGGTTCTCCACTCCAGGCTAGATGAGGCCCTTTTCCGCTGAGGCATCTCACTGATAATGACATCTAACCTCTGGAACTTCCAACAGGTACTTCACACCCTTGCTGTAACTGAATAAGAATCACGTGGGCCCCACGGGGAAATCACGTGGGCCCCACCCGGAAATCACGTGGGGCCCACCCGGAAATCACGTGGGGCCCACCCGGAAATCACGTGGGCCCCACCCGGAAATCACGTGGCCCCACCCGGAAATCAAGTGGGCCCCACCCGGAAATCACGTGGGCCCCACCCGGAAATCACGTGGGCCCCACCCGGAAATCACGTGGGCCCCACCAGGAAATCACGTGGGCCCCACCAGGAAATCACGTGGGCCCCACCCGGAAATCACGTGGGCCCCACCCGGAAATCACGTGGGCCCCACAGGGAAATCACGTGGGCCCCACCCGGAAATCACGTGGGCCCCACCCGGAAATCACGTGGGCCCCACCAGGAAATCACGTGGGCCCCACCCGGAAATCACGTGGGCCCCACCCGGAAATCACGTGGGCCCCACGGGGAAATCACGTGGGCCCCACCCGGAAATCACGTGGGCCCCACCCGGAAATCACGTGGGCCCCACCCGGAAATCACGTGGGGCCCACCCGGAAATCACGAGGGCCCCATCCGGAAATCCCGTGGGCCCCACCCTGAAATCACGTGGGCCCCACCCGGAAATCACGTGGGGCCCACCCGGAAATCACGTGGGCCCCATCCGGAAATCACGTGGGCCCCACCCGGAAATCACGTGGGCCCCACCCGGAAATCACGTGGGCCCCACCCGGAAATCACGTGGGCCCCACCCGGAAATCACGTGGGCCCCACCCGGAAATCACGTGGGCCCCACCCGGAAATCACGTGGGCCCCACCCGGAAATCACGTGGGACCCACCCGGAAATCACGTGGGCCCCACGGGGAAATCACGTGGGCCCCACCCGGAAATCACGTGGGCCCCACCCGGAAATCACGTGGGCCACAGCCGGAAATCACGTGGGCCCCACCCGGAAATCACGTGGGCCCCACCCGGAAATCACGTGGGCCCCACCCGGAAATCACGTGGGCCCCACCCGGAAATCACGTGGGCCCCACCCTGAAATCACGTGGGCCCCACCCGGAAATCACGTGGGGCCCACCCGGAAATCTCGTGGGCCCCACGGGGAAATCACGTGGGCCCCACCCGGAAATCACGTGGGCCCCACCCGGAAATCACGTGGGCCCCAGCCGGAAATCACGTGGGCCCCACGGGGTAATCACGTGGGCCCCACGGGGAAATCACGTGGGCCCCACCCGGAAATCACGTGGGCCCCACGGGGAAATCACGTGGGCCCCACCCGGAAATCACGTGGGCCCCACCCGGAAATCACGTGGGCCCCACCCGGAAATCACGTGGGCCCCACCCGGAAATCACGTGGGCCCCACCCGGAAATCACGTGGGCCCCACCCGGAAATCACGTGGGCCCCACCCGGAAATCACGTGGGCCCCACCCGGAAATCACGTGGGCCCCACCCGGAAATCACGTGGGCCCCACCCGGAAATCACGTGGGCCCCACCCGGAAATCACGTGGGCCCCACCCGGAAATCACGTGGGCCCCACCCGGAAATCACGTGGGCCCCACCCGGAAATCACGTGGGCCCCACCCGGAAATCACGTGGGCCCCACCCGGAAATCACGTGGGCCCCACGGGGAAATCACGTGGGCCCCACCCGGAAATCACGTGGGCCCCACCCGGAAATCACGTGGGCCCCACCCGGAAATCACGTGGGCCCCACGGGGAAATCACGTGGGCCCCACCCGGAAATCACGTGGGCCCCACCCGGAAATCACGTGGGGCCCACCCGGAAATCACGTGGGCCCCACCCGGAAATCACGTGGGCCCCACGGGGAAATCACTTGGGCCCCACCCGGAAATCACGTGGGCCCCACCCGGAAATCACGTGGGCCCCACCCGGAAATCACGTGGGCCCCACGGGGAAATCACGTGGGCCCCACCCGGAAATCACGTGGGCCCCACACGGAAATCACGTGGGCCCCACCCGGAAATCACGTGGGCCCCACCCGGAAATCACGTGGGCCCCACGGGGAAATCACGTGGGCCCCACCCGGAAATCACGTGGGCCCCACCCGGAAATCACGTGGGCCCCACCCGGAAATCACGTGGGCCCCACCCGGAAATCACGTGGGCCCCACGGGGAAATCACGTGGGCCCCACGGGGAAATCACGTGGGCCCCACCCGGAAATCACGTGGGCCCCACGGGGAAATCACGTGGGCCCCACCCGGAAATCACGTGGGCCCCACGGGGAAATCACGTGGGCCCCACCCGGAAATCACGTGGGCCCCACCCGGAAATCACGTGGGCCCCACCCGGAAATCACGTGGGCCCCACGGGGAAATCACGTGGGCCCCACCCGGAAATCACGTGGGCCCCACGGGGAAATCACGTGGGCCCCACCCGGAAATCACGTGGGCCCCACACGGAAATCACGTGGGCCCCACCCGGAAATCACGTGGGCCCCACCCGGAAATCACGTGGGCCCCAGCCGGAAATCACGTGGGCCCCACCCGGAAATCACGTGGGCCCCACCCGGAAATCACGTGGTCCCCACCCGGAAATCACGTGGGCCCCACACGGAAATCACGTGGGCCCCACGGGGAAATCACGTGGGCCCCACGGGGAAATCACGTGGGCCCCACCCGGAAATCACGTGGGCCCCACGGGGAAATCACGTGGGCCCCACCCGGAAATCACGTGGGCCCCACGGGGAAATCACGTGGGCCCCACCCGGAAATCACGTGGGCCCCACCCGGAAATCACGTGGGCCCCACCCGGAAATCACGTGGGCCCCACGGGGAAATCACGTGGGCCCCACCCGGAAATCACGTGGGCCCCACGGGGAAATCACGTGGGCCCCACCCGGAAATCACGTGGGCCCCACACGGAAATCACGTGGGCCCCACCCGGAAATCACGTGGGCCCCACCCGGAAATCACGTGGGCCCCAGCCGGAAATCACGTGGGCCCCACCCGGAAATCACGTGGGCCCCACCCGGAAATCACGTGGGCCCCACCCGGAAATCACGTGGGCCCCACCCGGAAATCACGTGGGCCCCACCCGGAAACCACGTGGGCCCCACCCGGAAATCACGTGGGCCCCACCCGGAAACCACGTGGGCCCCACCCGGAAATCACGTGGGGCCCACCCGGAAATCACGTGGGCCCCACCCGGAAATCACGTGGGCCCCACCCGGAAATCACGTGGGCCCCACCCGGAAATCACGTGGGCCCCACCCGGAAATCACGTGGGCCCCACCCGGAAATCACGTGGTCCCCACCCGGAAATCACGTGGGCCCCACCCGGAAATCACGTGGGCCCCACCCGGAAATCACGTGGGCCCCACCCGGAAATCACGTGGGCCCCACCCGGAAATCACGTGGGCCCCACCCGGAAATCACGTGGGCCCCACCCGGAAATCACGTGGGCCCCACCCGGAAATCACGTGGGCCCCACGGGGAAATCACGTGGGCCCCACCCGGAAATCACGTGGGCCCCACCCGGAAATCACGTGGGCCCCACCCGGAAATCACGTAGGTCCCACGGGGAAATCACGTGGGGCCCACCCGGAAATCACGTGGGCCCCACCCGGAAATCACGTGGGCCCCACCCGGAAATCACGTGGGCCCCACCCGGAAATCACGTGGGCCCCAGCCGGAAATCACGTGGGCCCCACGGGTAAATCAGGTGGGCCCCACCGGAAATCACGTGGGCCCCACCCGGAAATCACGTGGGCCCCACCCGGAAATCACGTGGGCCCCACCCGGAAATCACGTGGGCCCCACCCGGAAATCACGTGGGCCCCACCCGGAAATCACGTGGGCCCCACCCGGAAATCACGTGGGCCCCACGGGGAAATCACGTGTGCCCCACCCGGAAATCACGTGGGCCCCAGCCGGAAATCACGTGGGCCCCACCCGGAAATCACGTGGGCCCCACCCGGAAATCACGTGGGCCCCACCCGGAAATCACGTGGGCCCCACGGGGAAATCACGTGGGCACCACCCGGAAATCACGTGGGCCCCACGGGGAAATCACGTGGGCCCCACCCGGAAATCACGTGGGCCCCACCCGGAAATCACGTGGGCCCCACCCGGAAATCCCGTGGGCCCCACCCGGAAATCACGTGGGCCCCACGGGGAAATCACGTGGGCCCCACCCGGAAATCACGTGGGCCCCACCCGGAAATCACGTGGGCCACAGCCGGAAATCACGTGGGCCCCACCCGGAAATCACGTGGGCCCCACGGGGAAATCACGTGGGCCCCACCCGGAAATCACGTGGGCCCCACCCGGAAATCACGTGGGCCCCACCCGGAAATCACGTGGGCCCCACCCGGAAATCACGTGGGCCCCACCCGGAAATCACGTGGGCCCCACCCGGAAATCACGTGGGCCCCACGGGGAAATCACGTGGGCCCCACCCGGAAATCACGTGGGCCCCACCCGGAAATCACGTGGGCCCCACGGGGAAATCACGTGGGCCCCACCCGGAAATCACGTGGGCCCCACGGGGAAATCACGTGGGCCCCACGGGGAAATCACGTGGGCCCCACCCGGAAATCACGTGGGCCCCACCCGGAAATCACGTGGGCCCCACCCGGAAATCACGTGGGCCCCACCCGGAAATCACGTGGGCCCCACCCGGAAATCACGTGGGCCCCACCCGGAAATCACGTGGGCCCCACGGGGAAATCACGTGGGCCCCACCCGGAAATCACGTGGGCCCCACCCGGAAATCACGTGGGCCCCACCCGGAAATCACGTGGGCCCCACGGGGAAATCACGTGGGCCCCACCCGGAAATCACGTGGGCCCCACCCGGAAATCACGTGGGCCCCACCCGGAAATCACGTGGGCCCCACCCGGAAATCACGTGGGCCCCACCCGGAAATCACGTGGGCCCCACGGGGAAATCACGTGGGCCCCACCCGGAAATCACGTGGTCCCCACCCGGAAATCACGTGGGCCCCACCCGGAAATCACGTGGGCCCCACCCGGAAATCACGTGGGCCCCACCCGGAAATCACGTGGGCCCCACCCGGAAATCACGTGGGCCCCACCCGGAAATCACGTGGGCCCCACCCGGAAATCACGTGGGCCCCACGGGGAAATCACGTGGGCCCCACCCGGAAATCACGTGGGCCCCACCCGGAAATCACGTGGGCCCCACCCGGAAATCACGTGGGCCCCACCCGGAAATCACGTGGGCCACAGCCGGAAATCACGTGGGCCCCACCCGGAAATCACGTGGGCCCCACCCGGAAATCACGTGGGCCCCACCCGGAAATCACGTGGGCCCCACCCGGAAATCACGTGGGCCCCACCCGGAAATCACGTGGGCCCCACCCGGAAATCACGTGGGCCCCACCCGGAAATCACGTGGGGCCCACCCGGAAATCACGTGGGCCCCACCCGGAAATCACGTGGGCCCCACGGGGAAATCACTTGGGCCCCACCCGGAAATCACGTGGGCCCCACCCGGAAATCACGTGGGCCCCACCCGGAAATCACGTGGGCCCCACGGGGAAATCACGTGGGCCCCACCCGGAAATCACGTGGGCCCCACACGGAAATCACGTGGGCCCCACCCGGAAATCACGTGGGCCCCACCCGGAAATCACGTGGGCCCCACCCGGAAATCACGTGGGCCCCACCCGGAAATCACGTGGGCCCCACCCGGAAATCACGTGGGCCCCACCCGGAAATCACGTGGGCCCCACGGGGAAATCACGTGGGCCCCACGGGGAAATCACGTGGGCCCCACCCGGAAATCACGTGGGCCCCACGGGGAAATCACGTGGGCCCCACCCGGAAATCACGTGGGCCCCACGGGGAAATCACGTGGGCCCCACCCGGAAATCACGTGGGCCCCACCCGGAAATCACGTGGGCCCCACCCGGAAATCACGTGGGCCCCACGGGGAAATCACGTGGGCCCCACCCGGAAATCACGTGGGCCCCACGGGGAAATCACGTGGGCCCCACCCGGAAATCACGTGGGCCCCACACGGAAATCACGTGGGCCCCACCCGGAAATCACGTGGGCCCCACCCGGAAATCACGTGGGCCCCAGCCGGAAATCACGTGGGCCCCACCCGGAAATCACGTGGGCCCCACCCGGAAATCACGTGGTCCCCACCCGGAAATCACGTGGGCCCCACACGGAAATCACGTGGGCCCCACGGGGAAATCACGTGGGCCCCACGGGGAAATCACGTGGGCCCCACCCGGAAATCACGTGGGCCCCACGGGGAAATCACGTGGGCCCCACCCGGAAATCACGTGGGCCCCACGGGGAAATCACGTGGGCCCCACCCGGAAATCACGTGGGCCCCACCCGGAAATCACGTGGGCCCCACCCGGAAATCACGTGGGCCCCACGGGGAAATCACGTGGGCCCCACCCGGAAATCACGTGGGCCCCACGGGGAAATCACGTGGGCCCCACCCGGAAATCACGTGGGCCCCACACGGAAATCACGTGGGCCCCACCCGGAAATCACGTGGGCCCCACCCGGAAATCACGTGGGCCCCAGCCGGAAATCACGTGGGCCCCACCCGGAAATCACGTGGGCCCCACCCGGAAATCACGTGGGCCCCACCCGGAAACCACGTGGGCCCCACCCGGAAATCACGTGGGCCCCACCCGGAAACCACGTGGGCCCCACCCGGAAATCACGTGGGCCCCACCCGGAAACCACGTGGGCCCCACCCGGAAATCACGTGGGGCCCACCCGGAAATCACGTGGGCCCCACCCGGAAATCACGTGGGCCCCACCCGGAAATCACGTGGGCCCCACCCGGAAATCACGTGGGCCCCACCCGGAAATCACGTGGGCCCCACCCGGAAATCACGTGGGCCCCACCCGGAAATCACGTGGTCCCCACCCGGAAATCACGTGGGCCCCACCCGGAAATCACGTGGGCCCCACCCGGAAATCACGTGGGCCCCACCCGGAAATCACGTGGGCCCCAGCCGGAAATCACGTGGGCCCCACGGGTAAATCAGGTGGGCCCCACCGGAAATCACGTGGGCCCCACCCGGAAATCACGTGGGCCCCACCCGGAAATCACGTGGGCCCCACCCGGAAATCACGTGGGCCCCACCCGGAAATCACGTGGGCCCCACCCGGAAATCACGTGGGCCCCACCCGGAAATCACGTGGGCCCCACGGGGAAATCACGTGTGCCCCACCCGGAAATCACGTGGGCCCCAGCCGGAAATCACGTGGGCCCCACCCGGAAATCACGTGGGCCCCACCCGGAAATCACGTGGGCCCCACCCGGAAATCACGTGGGCCCCACGGGGAAATCACGTGGGCCCCACCCGGAAATCACGTGGGCCCCACGGGGAAATCACGTGGGCCCCACCCGGAAATCACGTGGGCCCCACCCGGAAATCACGTGGGCCCCACCCGGAAATCCCGTGGGCCCCACCCGGAAATCACGTGGGCCCCACGGGGAAATCACGTGGGCCCCACCCGGAAATCACGTGGGCCCCACCCGGAAATCACGTGGGCCACAGCCGGAAATCACGTGGGCCCCACCCGGAAATCACGTGGGCCCCACGGGGAAATCACGTGGGCCCCACCCGGAAATCACGTGGGCCCCACCCGGAAATCACGTGGGCCCCACCCGGAAATCACGTGGGCCCCACCCGGAAATCACGTGGGCCCCACCCGGAAATCACGTGGGGCCCACCCGGAAATCACGTGGGCCCCACGGGGAAATCACGTGGGCCCCACCCGGAAATCACGTGGGCCCCACCCGGAAATCACGTGGGCCCCACCCGGAAATCACGTGGGCCCCACCTGGAAATCACGTGGGCCCCACACGGAAATCACGTGGGCCCCACGGGGAAATCACGTGGGACCCACCCGGAAATCACGTGGGCCCCACCCGGAAATCACGTGGGCCCCACCCGGAAATCACGTGGGCCCCACCCGGAAATCACGTGGGCCCCAGCCGGAGATCACGTGGGCCCCACCCGGAAATCACGTGGGCCCCACCCGGAAATCACGTGGGCCCCACCCGGAAATCACGTGGGCCCCACCCGGAAATCACGTGGGCCCCACCCGGAAATCACGTGGGCCCCACCCGGAAATCACGTGGACCCCACCCGGAAATCACGTGGGGCCCACCCGGAAATCACGTGGGCCCCACCCGGAAATCACGTGGGCCCCACCCGGAAAACACGTGGGCCCCACCCGGAAATCACGTGGGGCCCACCCGGAAATCACGTGGGCCCCACCCGGAAATCACGTGGGCCCCACCCGGAAATCACGTGGGCCCCACGGGGAAATCACGTGGGCCCCACCCGGAAATCACGTGGGCCCCACCCGGAAATCACGTGGGCCCCACGGGGAAATCACGTGGGCCCCACCCGGAAATCACGTGGGCCCCACGGGGAAATCACGTGGGCCCCACGGGGAAATCACGTGGGCCCCACCCGGAAATCACGTGGGCCCCACCCGGAAATCACGTGGGCCCCACCCGGAAATCACGTGGGCCCCACCCGGAAATCACGTGGGCCCCACCCGGAAATCACGTGGGCCCCAGCCGGAAATCACGTGGGCCCCACCCGGAAATCACGTGGGCCCAAGCCGGAAATCACGTGGGACCCACGGGGAAATCACGTGGGCCCCACGGGGAAATCACGTGGGCCCCACACGGAAATCACGTGGGCCCCACCCGGAAATCACGTGGGCCCCACCCGGAAATCACGTGGGCCCCACCCGGAAATCACGTGGGCCCCACCCGGAAATCACGTGGGCCCCACCCGGAAATCACGTGGGCCCCACCCGGAAATCACGTGGGCCCCACCCGGAAATCACGTGGGCCCCACCCGGAAATCACGTGGGCCCCACCCGGAAATCACGTGGGCCCCACGGGGAAATCACGTGGGCCCCACCCGGAAATCACGTGGGCCCCACCCGGAAATCACGTGGGCCCCACCCGGAAATCACGTGGGCCCCACGGGGAAATCACGTGGGCCCCACCCGGAAATCACGTGGGCCCCACCCGGAAATCACGTGGGCCCCACCCGGAAATCACGTGGGCCCCACCCGGAAATCACGTGGGCCCCACCCGGAAATCACGTGGGCCCCACGGGGAAATCACGTGGGCCCCACCCGGAAATCACGTGGTCCCCACCCGGAAATCACGTGGGCCCCACCCGGAAATCACGTGGGCCCCACCCGGAAATCACGTGGGCCCCACCCGGAAATCACGTGGGCCCCACCCGGAAATCACGTGGGCCCCACCCGGAAATCACGTGGGCCCCACCCGGAAATCACGTGGGCCCCACGGGGAAATCACGTGGGCCCCACCCGGAAATCACGTGGGCCCCACCCGGAAATCACGTGGGCCCCACCCGGAAATCACGTGGGCCCCACCCGGAAATCACGTGGGCCACAGCCGGAAATCACGTGGGCCCCACCCGGAAATCACGTGGGCCCCACCCGGAAATCACGTGGGCCCCACCCGGAAATCACGTGGGCCCCACCCGGAAATCACGTGGGCCCCACCCGGAAATCACGTGGGCCCCACCCGGAAATCACGTGGGCCCCACCCGGAAATCACGTGGGCCCCACCCGGAAATCACGTGGGCCCCACCCGGAAATCACGTGGGCCCCACCCGGAAATCACGTGGGCCCCACCCGGAAATCACGTGGGCCCCACCCGGAAATCACGTGGGCCCCACCCGGAAATCACGTGGGCCCCACCCGGAAATCACGTGGGCCCCACCCGGAAATCACGTGGGCCCCACCCGGAAATCACGTGGGGCCCACCCGGAAATCACGTGGGCCCCACCCGGAAATCACGTGGGCCCCACCCTGAAATCACGTGGGCCCCACCCGGAAAACACGTGGGCCCCACCCGGAAATCACGTGGGCCCCACCCGGAAATCACGTGGGCCCCACCCTGAAATCACGTGGGCCCCTCCCGGAAATCACGTGGGGCCCACGGGGAAATCACGTGGGCCCCACGGGGAAATCACGTGGGCCCCACCCGGAAATCACGTGGGCCCCACCCGGAAATCACGTGGGCCCCACCCGGAAATCACGTGGGCCCCACCCGGAAATCACGTGGGCCCCACCCGGAAATCACGTGGGCCCCACCCGGAAATCACGTGGGCCCCACGGGGAAATCACGTGTGCCCCAAGGGGAAATCACGTGGGCCCCACCCGGAAATCACGTGGGCCCTACGGGGAAATCACGTGGGCCCCACCCGGAAATCACGTGGGCCCCACGGGGAAATCACGTGGGCCCCACCCGGAAATCACGTGGGCCCCACCCGGAAATCACGTGGGCCCCACCCGGAAATCACGTGGGCCCCACGGGGAAATCACGTGGGCCCCACCCGGAAATCACGTGGGCCCCACCCGGAAATCACGTGGGCCCCACCCGGAAATCACGTCGGGCCCACCCGGAAATCACGTGGGCCCCACCCGGAAATCACGTGGGCCCCACGGGGAAATCACGTGGGCCCCACCCGGAAATCACGTGGGCCCCACCCGGAAATCACGTGGGCCCCACCCGGAAATCACGTGGGCCCCACCCGGAAATCACGTGGGCCCCAGCCGGAAATCACGAGGGCCCCACGGGGAAATCACGTGGGCCCCACCCGGAAATCACGTGGGCCCCACCCGGAAATCACGTGGGCCCCACCCGGAAATCACGTGGGCCCCACCCGGAAATCACGTGGGCCCCACCCGGAAATCACGTGGGGCCCACCCGGAAATCACGTGGGCCCCACCCGGAAATCACGTGGGCCCCACCCGGAAATCACGTGGGCCCCACCCGGAAATCACGTGGGCCCCACGGGGAAATCACGTGGGCCCCACCCGGAAATCACGTGGGCCCCACGGGGAAATCACGTGGGCCCCACCCGGAAATCACGTGGGCCCCAGCCGGAAATCACGTGGGCCCCACGGGGAAATCACGTGGGCCCCACCCGGAAATCACGTGGGCCCCACCCGGAAATCACGTGGGGCCCACCCGGAAATCACGTGGGCCCCACCCGGAAATCACGTGGGCCCCACCCGGAAAACACGTGGGCCCCACCCGGAAATCACGTGGGGCCCACCCGGAAATCACGTGGGCCCCACCCGGAAATCACGTGGGCCCCACCCGGAAATCACGTGGGCCCCACGGGGAAATCACGTGGGCCCCACCCGGAAATCACGTGGGCCCCACCCGGAAATCACGTGGGCCCCACGGGGAAATCACGTGGGCCCCACCCGGAAATCACGTGGGCCCCACGGGGAAATCACGTGGGCCCCACGGGGAAATCACGTGGGCCCCACGGGGAAATCACGTGGGCCCCACCCGGAAATCACGTGGGCCCCACCCGGAAATCACGTGGGCCCCACCCGGAAATCACGTGGGCCCCACCCGGAAATCACGTGGGCCCCACCCGGAAATCACGTGGGCCCCACCCGGAAATCACGTGGGCCCCACCCGGAAATCACGTGGGCCCCACCCGGAAATCACGTGGGCCCCACCCGGAAATCACGTGGGCCCCACCCGGAAATCACGTGGGCCCCACCCGGAAATCACGTGGGCCCCACCCGGAAATCACGTGGGCCCCACGGGGAAATCACGTGGGCCCCACCCGGAAATCACGTGGGCCCCACCGGGAAATCACGTGGGCCCCACCCGGAAATCACGTGGGCCCCACCCGGAAATCACGTGGGCCCCACCCGGAAATCACGTGGGCCCCACCCGGAAATCACGTGGGCCCCACGGGGAAATCACGTGGGCCCAACCCGGAAATCACGTGGTCCCCACCCGGAAATCACGTGGGCCCCACCCGGAAATCACGTGGGCCCCACCCGGAAATCACGTGGGCCCCACCCGGAAATCACGTGGGCCCCACCCGGAAATCACGTGGGCCCCACCCGGAAATCACGTGGGCCCCACGGGGAAATCACGTGGGCCCCACGGGGAAATCACGTGGGCCCCACCCGGAAATCACGTGGGCCCCACCCGGAAATCACGTGGGCCCCACCCGGAAATCACGTGGGCCCCACCCGGAAATCACGTGGGCCTCACGGGGAAATCACGTGGGCCCCACCCGGAAATCACGTGGTCCCCACCCGGAAATCACGTGGGCCCCACCCGGAAATCACGTGGGCCCCACCCGGAAATCACGTGGGCCCCACCCGGAAATCACGTGGGCCCCACCCGGAAATCACGTGGGCCCCACCCGGAAATCACGTGGGCCCCACCCGGAAATCACGTGGGCCCCACGGGGAAATCACGTGGGCCCCACCCGGAAATCACGTGGGCCCCACCCGGAAATCACGTGGGCCCCACCCGGAAATCACGTGGGCCCCACCCGGAAATCACGTGGGCCACAGCCGGAAATCACGTGGGCCCCACCCGGAAATCACGTGGGCCCCACCCGGAAATCACGTGGGCCCCACCCGGAAATCACGTGGGCCCCACCCGGAAATCACGTGGGCCCCACCCGGAAATCACGTGGGCCCCACCCGGAAATCACGTGGGCCCCACCCGGAAATCACGTGGGCCCCACGGGGAAATCACGTGGGCCCCACCCGGAAATCACGTGGGCCCCACCCGGAAATCACGTGGGCCCCACCCGGAAATCACGTGGGCCCCACCCGGAAATCACGTGGGCCCCACCCGGAAATCACGTGGGCCCCACCCGGAAATCACGTGGGCCCCACCCGGAAATCACGTGGGCCCCACCCGGAAATCACGTGGGCCCCACCCGGAAATCACGTGGGCCCCACCCGGAAATCACGTGGGCCCCACCCGGAAATTACGTGGGGCCCACCCGGAAATCACGTGGGCCCCACCCGGAAATCACGTGGGCCCCACCCTGAAATCACGTGGGCCCCACCCGGAAAACACGTGGGCCCCACCCGGAAATCACGTGGGCCCCACCCGGAAATCACGTGGGCCCCACGCGGAAATCACGTGGGCCCCACGGGGAAATCACCTGGGCCCCACCTGGAAATCACGTGGGCCCCACCCGGAAATCACGTGGGCCCCACCCGGAAATCACGTGGGCCCCACCCGGAAATCACGTGGGCCCCACGGGGAAATCACGTGGGCCCCACCCGGAAATCACGTGAGCCCCACCCGGAAATCACGTGGGCCCCACCCGGAAATCACGTGGGCCCCACCCGGAAATCACGTGGGCCCCACCCGGAAATCACGTGGGCCCCACCCGGAAATCACGTGGGCCCCACCCGGAAATCACGTGGGCCCCACCCGGAAATCACGTGGGCCCCACCCGGAAATCACGTGGGCCCCACCCGGAAATCACGTGGGCCCCACCCGGAAATCACGTGGGCCCCACCCGGAAATCACGTGGGCCCCACCCGGAAATCCCGTGGGACCCACCCGGAAATCACGTGGGCCCCACGGGGAAATCACGTGGGCCCCACCCGGAAATCACGTGGGCCCCACCCGGAAATCACGTGGGCCACAGCCGGAAATCACGTGGGCCCCACCCGGAAATCACGTGGGCCCCACCCTGAAATCACGTGGGCCCCACCCTGAAATCACGTGGGCCCCACCCGGAAATCACGTGGGGCCCACCCGGAAATCACGTGGGCCCCACGGGGAAATCACGTGGGCCCCACCCGGAAATCACGTGGGCCCCACCCGGAAATCACGTGGGCCCCACCCGGAAATCACGTGGGCCCCACCCGGAAATCACGTGGGCCCCACCCGGAAATCACGTGGGCCCCACCCGGAAATCACGTGGGCCCCACGGGGAAATCACGTGTGCCCCAAGGGGAAATCACGTGGGCCCCACCCGGAAATCACGTGGGCCCCACGGGGAAATCACGTGGGCCTCACCCGGAAATCACGTGGGCCCCACGGGGAAATCACGTGGGCCCCACCCGGAAATCACGTGGGCCCCACCCGGAAATCACGTGGGCCCCACCCGGAAATCACGTGGGCCCCACGGGGAAATCACGTGGGCCCCACCCGGAAATCACGTGGGCCCCACCCGGAAATCACGTGGGCCCCACCCGGAAATCACGTGGGCCCCACCCGGAAATCACGTGGGCCCCACCCGGAAATCACGTGGGCCCCACCCGGAAATCACGTGGGCCCCACCCGGAAATCACGTGGGCCCCACCCGGAAATCACGTGGGCCCCACCCGGAAATCACGTGGGCCCCAGCCGGAAATCACGAGGGCCCCACGGGGAAATCACGTGGGCCCCACCCGGAAATCACGTGGGCCCCACCCGGAAATCACGTGGGCCCCACCCGGAAATCACGTGGGCCCCACCCGGAAATCACGTGGGCCCCACCCGGAAATCACGTGGGCCCCACCCGGAAATCACGTGGGGCCCACCCGGAAATCACGTGGGCCCCACCCGGAAATCACGTGGGCCCCACCCGGAAATCACGTGGGCCCCACCCGGAAAACACGTGGGCCCCACCCGGAAATCACGTGGGGCCCACCCGGAAATCACGTGGGCCCCACGGGGAAATCACGTGGGCCCCACCCGGAAATCACGTGGGCCCCACCCGGAAATCACGTGGGCCCCACCCGGAAATCACGTGGGCCCCACGGGGAAATCACGTGGGGCCCACCCGGAAATCACGTGGGCCCCACCCGGAAATCACGTGGGCCCCACCCGGAAATCACGTGGGCCCCACCCGGAAATCACGTGGGCCCCAGCCGGAAATCACGTGGGCCCCACGGGTAAATCAGGTGGGCCCCACCCGGAAATCACGTGGGCCCCACCCGGAAATCACGTGGGCCCCACCCGGAAATCACGTGGGCCCCACGGGGAAATCACGTGGGCCCCACCCGGAAATCACGTGGGCCCCACCCGGAAATCACGTGGGCCCCACCCGGAAATCACGTGGGCCCCACCCGGAAATCACGTGGGCCCCACCCGGAAATCACGTGGGGCCCACCCGGAAATCACGTGGGCCCCACCCGGAAATCACGTGGGCCCCACCCGGAAATCACGTGGGCCCCAGCCGGAAATCACGTGGGCCCCACGGGTAAATCAGGTGGGCCCCACCCGGAAATCACGTGGGCCCCACCCGGAAATCACGTGGGCCCCACCCGGAAATCACGTGGGCCCCACCCGGAAATCACGTGGGCCCCACCCGGAAATCACGTGGGCCCCACCCGGAAATCACGTGGGCCCCACGGGGAAATCACGTGTGCCCCACCCGGAAATCACGTGGGCCCCAGCCGGAAATCACGTGGGCCCCAGCCGGAAATCACGTGGGCCCCACCCGGAAATCACGTGGGCCCCACCCGGAAATCACGTGGGCCCCACCCGGAAATCACGTGGGCCCCACCCGGAAATCACGTGGGCCCCACCCGGAACTCACGTGGGCCCCACCCGGAAATCACGTGGGCCCCACGGGGAAATCACGTGGGCCCCACCCGGAAATCACGTGGGCCCCACGGGGAAATCACGTGGGCCCCACCCGGAAATCACGTGGGCCCCACCCGGAAATCACGTGGGCCCCACCCGGAAATCACGTGGGCCCCAGCCGGAAATCACGTGGGCCCCACCCGGAAATCACGTGGGCCCCACCCGGAAATCACGTGGGCCCCACCAGGAAATCACGTGGGCCCCACCCGGAAATCACGTGGGCCCCACCCGGAAATCACGTGGGCCCCACCCGGAAATCACGTGGGGCCCACCCGGAAATCACGTGGGCCCCACCCGGAAATCACGTGGGCCCCACCCGGAAATCACGTGGGCCCCACCCGGAAATCACGTGGGCCCCACCCGGAAATCACGTGGGCCCCACGGGGAAATCACGTGGGCCCCACCCGGAAATCACGTGGTCCCCACCCGGAAATCACGTGGGCCCCACACGGAAATCACGTGGGCCCCACGGGGAAATCACGTGGGCCCCACGGGGAAATCACGTGGGCCCCACGGGGAACTCACGTGGGCCCCACCCTGAAATCACGTGGGCCCCACCCGGAAATCACGTGGGCCCCACCCGGAAATCACGTGGGCCCCACCCGGAAATCACGTGGGCCCCACCCGGAAATCACGTGGGCCCCACGGGGAAATCACGTGGGCCCCACCCGGAAATCACGTGGTCCCCACCCGGAAATCACGTGGGCCCCACCCGGAAATCACGTGGGCCCCACGGGGAAATCACGTGGGCCCCACCCGGAAATCACGTGGGCCCCACACGGAAATCACGTGGGCCCCACGGGGAAATCACGTGGGCCCCACGGGGAAATCACGTGGGCCCCACCCGGAAATCACGTGGGCCCCACCCGGAAATCACGTGGGCCCCACCCGGAAATCACGTGGGCCCCACCCGGAAATCACGTGGGCCCCACCCGGAAATCACGTGGGCCCCACCCGGAAATCACGTGGGCCCCACACGGAAATCACGTGGGCCCCACGGGGAAATCACGTGGGCCCCACGGGGAAATCACGTGGGCCCCACGGGGAACTCACGTGGGCCCCACCCTGAAATCACGTGGGCCCCACCCGGAAATCACGTGGGCCCCACCCGGAAATCACGTGGGCCCCACCCGGAAATCACGTGGGCCCCACCCGGAAATCACGTGGGCCCCACGGGGAAATCACGTGGGCCCCACGGGGAAATCACGTGGGCCCCACGGGGAACTCACGTGGGCCCCACCCTGAAATCACGTGGGCCCCACCCGGAAATCACGTGGGCCCCACCCTGAAATCACGTGGGCCCCACCCGGAAATCACGTGGGCCCCACCCGGAAATCACGTGGGCCCCACCCGGAAATCACGTGGGCCCCACCCGGAAATCACGTGGGGCCCACCCGGAAATCACGTGGGCCCCACCCGGAAATCACGTGGGCCCCACCCGGAAATCACGTGGGCCCCACCCGGAAATCACGTGGGCCCCACCCGGAAATCACGTGGGCCCCACGGGGAAATCACGTGGGCCCCACCCGGAAATCACGTGGTCCCCACCCGGAAATCACGTGGGCCCCACACGGAAATCACGTGGGCCCCACGGGGAAATCACGTGGGCCCCACGGGGAAATCACGTGGGCCCCACGGGGAAATCACGTGGGCCCCACCCGGAAATCACGTGGGCCCCACCCGGAAATCACGTGGGCCCCACCCGGAAATCACGTGGGCCCCACCCGGAAATCACGTGGGCCCCACCCGGAAATCACGTGGGCCCCACCCGGAAATCACGTGGGCCCCACCCGGAAATCACGTGGGCCCCACGGGGAAATCACGTGGGCCCCACCCGGAAATCACGGGGGCCCCACGGGGAAATCACGTGGGCCCCACCCGGAAATCACGTCGGGCCCACCCGGAAATCACGTGGGCCACAGCCGGACATCACGTGGGCCCCACCCGGAAATCACGTGGGCCCCACGGGGAAATCACGTGGGCCCCACCCGGAAATCACGTGGGCCCCACCCGGAAATCACGTGGGCCCCACCCTGAAATCACGTGGGCCCCACCCGGAAATCACGTGGGCCCCACCCGGAAATCACGTGGGCCCCACGGGGAAATCACGTGGGCCCCACCCGGAAATCACGTGGGCCCCACCCGGAAATCACGTGGGCCCCACCCGGAAATCACGTGGGCCCCACCCGGAAATCACGTGGGCCCCACCCGGAAATCACGTGGGCCCCACCCGGAAATCACGTGGGCCCCACGGGGAAATCACGTGTGCCCCAAGGGGAAATCACGTGGGCCCCACCCGGAAATCACGTGGGCCCCACGGGGAAATCACGTGGGCCCCACCCGGAAATCACGTGGGCCCCACGGGGAAATCACGTGGGCCCCACCCGGAAATCACGTGGGCCCCACCCGGAAATCACGTGGGCCCCACCCGGAAATCACGTGGGCCCCACGGGGAAATCACGTGGGCCCCACCCGGAAATCACGTGGGCCCCACCCGGAAATCACGTGGGCCCCACCCGGAAATCACGTCGGGCCCACCCGGAAATCACGTGGGCCCCACCCGGAAATCACGTGGGCCCCACGGGGAAATCACGTGGGCCCCACCCGGAAATCACGTGGGCCCCACCCGGAAATCACGTGGGCCCCACCCGGAAATCACGTGGGCCCCACCCGGAAATCACGTGGGCCCCAGCCGGAAATCACGAGGGCCCCACGGGGAAATCACGTGGGCCCCACCCGGAAATCACGTGGGCCCCACCCGGAAATCACGTGGGCCCCACCCGGAAATCACGTGGGCCCCACCCGGAAATCACGTGGGCCCCACCCGGAAATCACGTGGGGCCCACCCGGAAATCACGTGGGCCCCACCCGGAAATCACGTGGGCCCCACCCGGAAATCACGTGGGCCCCACCCGGAAATCACGTGGGCCCCACGGGGAAATCACGTGGGCCCCACCCGGAAATCACGTGGGCCCCACGGGGAAATCACGTGGGCCCCACCCGGAAATCACGTGGGCCCCAGCCGGAAATCACGTGGGCCCCACGGGGAAATCACGTGGGCCCCACCCGGAAATCACGTGGGCCCCACCCGGAAATCACGTGGGCCCCACCCGGAAATCACGTGGGCCCCACCCGGAAATCACGTGGGCCCCACCCGGAAATCACGTGGGCCCCACCCGGAAATCACGTGGGGCCCACCCGGAAATCACGTGGGCCCCACCCCGAAATCACGTGGGCCCCACCCGGAAAACACGTGGGCCCCACCCGGAAATCACGTGGGGCCCACCCGGAAATCACGTGGGCCCCACCCGGAAATCACGTGGGCCCCACCCGGAAATCACGTGGGCCCCACGGGGAAATCACGTGGGCCCCACCCGGAAATCACGTGGGCCCCACCCGGAAATCACGTGGGCCCCACGGGGAAATCACGTGGGCCCCACCCGGAAATCACGTGGGCCCCACGGGGAAATCACGTGGGCCCCACGGGGAAATCACGTGGGCCCCACCCGGAAATCACGTGGGCCCCACCCGGAAATCACGTGGGCCCCACCCGGAAATCACGTGGGCCCCACCCGGAAATCACGTGGGCCCCACCCGGAAATCACGTGGGCCCCACCCGGAAATCACGTGGGCCCCACCCGGAAATCACGTGGGCCCCACCCGGAAATCACGTGGGCCCCACCCGGAAATCACGTGGGCCCCACCCCGAAATCACGTGGGCCCCACCCGGAAATCACGTGGGCCCCACCCGGAAATCACGTGGGCCCCACCCGGAAATCACGTGGGCCCCACGGGGAAATCACGTGGGCCCCACCCGGAAATCACGTGGGCCCCACGGGGAAATCACGTGGGCCCCACCCGGAAATCACGTGGGCCCCACGGGGAAATCACGTGGGCCCCACCCGGAAATCACGTGGGCCCCACCCGGAAATCACGTGGGCCCCACCCGGAAATCACGTGGGCCCCACCCGGAAATCACGTGGGCCCCACCCGGAAATCACGTGGGCCCCACGGGGAAATCACGTGGGCCCAACCCGGAAATCACGTGGTCCCCACCCGGAAATCACGTGGGCCCCACCCGGAAATCACGTGGGCCCCACCCGGAAATCACGTGGGCCCCACCCGGAAATCACGTGGGCCCCACCCGGAAATCACGTGGGCCCCACCCGGAAATCACGTGGGCCCCACGGGGAAATCACGTGGGCCCCACGGGGAAATCACGTGGGCCCCACCCGGAAATCACGTGGGCCCCACCCGGAAATCACGTGGGCCCCACCCGGAAATCACGTGGGCCCCACCCGGAAATCACGTGGGCCTCACGGGGAAATCACGTGGGCCCCACCCGGAAATCACGTGGTCCCCACCCGGAAATCACGTGGGCCCCACCCGGAAATCACGTGGGCCCCACCCGGAAATCACGTGGGCCCCACCCGGAAATCACGTGGGCCCCACCCGGAAATCACGTGGGCCCCACCCGGAAATCACGTGGGCCCCACCCGGAAATCACGTGGGCCCCACGGGGAAATCACGTGGGCCCCACCCGGAAATCACGTGGGCCCCACCCGGAAATCACGTGGGCCCCACCCGGAAATCACGTGGGCCCCACCCGGAAATCACGTGGGCCACAGCCGGAAATCACGTGGGCCCCACCCGGAAATCACGTGGGCCCCACCCGGAAATCACGTGGGCCCCACCCGGAAATCACGTGGGCCCCACCCGGAAATCACGTGGGCCCCACCCGGAAATCACGTGGGCCCCACCCGGAAATCACGTGGGCCCCACCCGGAAATCACGTGGGCCCCACCCGGAAATCACGTGGGCCCCACCCGGAAATCACGTGGGCCCCACCCGGAAATCACGTGGGCCCCACCCGGAAATCACGTGGGGCCCACCCGGAAATCACGTGGGCCCCACCCGGAAATCACGTGGGCCCCACCCTGAAATCACGTGGGCCCCACCCGGAAAACACGTGGGCCCCACCCGGAAATCACGTGGGCCCCACCCGGAAATCACGTGGGCCCCACCCGGAAATCACGTGGGCCCCACGGGGAAATCACGTGGGCCCCACCCGGAAATCACGGGGGCCCCACGGGGAAATCACGTGGGCCCCACCCGGAAATCACGTCGGGCCCACCCGGAAATCACGTGGGCCACAGCCGGAAATCACGTGGGCCCCACCCGGAAATCACGTGGGCCCCACGGGGAAATCACGTGGGCCCCACCCGGAAATCACGTGGGCCCCACCCGGAAATCACGTGGGCCCCACCCTGAAATCACGTGGGCCCCTCCCGGAAATCACGTGGGGCCCACGGGGAAATCACGTGGGCCCCACGGGGAAATCACGTGGGCCCCACCCGGAAATCACGTGGGCCCCACCCGGAAATCACGTGGGCCCCACCCGGAAATCACGTGGGCCCCACCCGGAAATCACGTGGGCCCCACCCGGAAATCACGTGGGCCCCACCCGGAAATCACGTGGGCCCCACGGGGAAATCACGTGTGCCCCAAGGGGAAATCACGTGGGCCCCACCCGGAAATCACGTGGGCCCCACGGGGAAATCACGTGGGCCCCACCCGGAAATCACGTGGGCCCCACGGGGAAATCACGTGGGCCCCACCCGGAAATCACGTGGGCCCCACCCGGAAATCACGTGGGCCCCACCCGGAAATCACGTGGGCCCCACGGGGAAATCACGTGGGCCCCACCCGGAAATCACGTGGGCCCCACCCGGAAATCACGTGGGCCCCACCCGGAAATCACGTCGGGCCCACCCGGAAATCACGTGGGCCCCACCCGGAAATCACGTGGGCCCCACGGGGAAATCACGTGGGCCCCACCCGGAAATCACGTGGGCCCCACCCGGAAATCACGTGGGCCCCACCCGGAAATCACGTGGGCCCCACCCGGAAATCACGTGGGCCCCAGCCGGAAATCACGAGGGCCCCACGGGGAAATCACGTGGGCCCCACCCGGAAATCACGTGGGCCCCACCCGGAAATCACGTGGGCCCCACCCGGAAATCACGTGGGCCCCACCCGGAAATCACGTGGGCCCCACCCGGAAATCACGTGGGGCCCACCCGGAAATCACGTGGGCCCCACCCGGAAATCACGTGGGCCCCACCCGGAAATCACGTGGGCCCCACCCGGAAATCACGTGGGCCCCACGGGGAAATCACGTGGGCCCCACCCGGAAATCACGTGGGCCCCACGGGGAAATCACGTGGGCCCCACCCGGAAATCACGTGGGCCCCAGCCGGAAATCACGTGGGCCCCACGGGGAAATCACGTGGGCCCCACCCGGAAATCACGTGGGCCCCACCCGGAAATCACGTGGGCCCCACCCGGAAATCACGTGGGCCCCACCCGGAAATCACGTGGGCCCCACCCGGAAATCACGTGGGCCCCACCCGGAAATCACGTGGGGCCCACCCGGAAATCACGTGGGCCCCACCCGGAAATCACGTGGGCCCCACCCGGAAAACACGTGGGCCCCACCCGGAAATCACGTGGGGCCCACCCGGAAATCACGTGGGCCCCACCCGGAAATCACGTGGGCCCCACCCGGAAATCACGTGGGCCCCACGGGGAAATCACGTGGGCCCCACCCGGAAATCACGTGGGCCCCACCCGGAAATCACGTGGGCCCCACGGGGAAATCACGTGGGCCCCACCCGGAAATCACGTGGGCCCCACGGGGAAATCACGTGGGCCCCACGGGGAAATCACGTGGGCCCCACCCGGAAATCACGTGGGCCCCACCCGGAAATCACGTGGGCCCCACCCGGAAATCACGTGGGCCCCACCCGGAAATCACGTGGGCCCCACCCGGAAATCACGTGGGCCCCACCCGGAAATCACGTGGGCCCCACCCGGAAATCACGTGGGCCCCACCCGGAAATCACGTGGGCCCCACCCGGAAATCACGTGGGCCCCACCCGGAAATCACGTGGGCCCCACCCGGAAATCACGTGGGCCCCACCCAGAAATCACGTGGGCCCCACCCGGAAATCACGTGGGCCCCACGGGGAAATCACGTGGGCCCCACCCGGAAATCACGTGGGCCCCACGGGGAAATCACGTGGGCCCCACCCGGAAATCACGTGGGCCCCACGGGGAAATCACGTGGGCCCCACCCGGAAATCACGTGGGCCCCACCCGGAAATCACGTGGGCCCCACCCGGAAATCACGTGGGCCCCACCCGGAAATCACGTGGGCCCCACCCGGAAATCACGTGGGCCCCACGGGGAAATCACGTGGGCCCAACCCGGAAATCACGTGGTCCCCACCCGGAAATCACGTGGGCCCCACCCGGAAATCACGTGGGCCCCACCCGGAAATCACGTGGGCCCCACCCGGAAATCACGTGGGCCCCACCCGGAAATCACGTGGGCCCCACCCGGAAATCACGTGGGCCCCACGGGGAAATCACGTGGGCCCCACGGGGAAATCACGTGGGCCCCACCCGGAAATCACGTGGGCCCCACCCGGAAATCACGTGGGCCCCACCCGGAAATCACGTGGGCCCCACCCGGAAATCACGTGGGCCTCACGGGAAATCACGTGGGCCCCACCCGGAAATCACGTGGTCCCCACCCGGAAATCACGTGGGCCCCACCCGGAAATCACGTGGGCCCCACCCGGAAATCACGTGGGCCCCACC
Organism: Ovis canadensis; assembly: GCF_042477335.2. Classification (NCBI taxonomy): domain Eukaryota; kingdom Metazoa; phylum Chordata; class Mammalia; order Artiodactyla; family Bovidae; genus Ovis; species Ovis canadensis. Next base: position 13,442,999 of record NC_091254.1, on the reverse strand, counting down.
CGGAAATCACGTGGGCCCCACCCGGAAATCACGTGGGCCCCACCCGGAAATCACGTGGGCCCCACCCGGAAATCACGTGGGCCCCACGGGGAAATCACGTGGGCCCCACCCGGAAATCACGTGGGCCCCACCCGGAAATCACGTGGGCCCCACCCGGAAATCACGTGGGCCCCACCCGGAAATCACGTGGGCCACAGCCGGAAATCACGTGGGCCCCACCCGGAAATCACGTGGGCCCCACCCGGAAATCACGTGGGCCCCACCCGGAAATCACGTGGGCCCCACCCGGAAATCACGTGGGCCCCACCCGGAAATCACGTGGGCCCCACCCGGAAATCACGTGGGCCCCACCCGGAAATCACGTGGGCCCCACGGGGAAATCACGTGGGCCCCACCCGGAAATCACGTGGGCCCCACGGGGAAATCACGTGGGCCCCACCCGGAAATCACGTGGGCCCCACCCGGAAATCACGTGGGCCCCACCCGGAAATCACGTGGGCCCCACCCGGAAATCACGTGGGCCCCACCCGGAAATCACGTGGGCCCCACCCGGAAATCACGTGGGCCCCACCCGGAAATCACGTGGGCCCCACGGGGAAATCACGTGGGCCCCACCCGGAAATCACGTGGGCCCCACGGGGAAATCACCTGGGCCCCACCTGGAAATCACGTGGGCCCCACCCGGAAATCACGTGGGCCCCACCCGGAAATCACGTGGGCCCCACCCGGAAATCACGTGGGCCCCACGGGGAAATCACGTGGGCCCCACCCGGAAATCACGTGAGCCCCACCCGGAAATCACGTGGGCCCCACCCGGAAATCACGTGGGCCCCACCCGGAAATCACGTGGGCCCCACCCGGAAATCACGTGGGCCCCACCCGGAAATCACGTGGGCCCCACCCGGAAATCACGTGGGCCCCACCCGGAAATCACGTGGGCCCCACCCGGAAATCACGTGGGCCCCACCCGGAAATCACGTGGGCCCCACCCGGAAATCACGTGGGCCCCACCCGGAAATCACGTGGGCCCCACCCGGAAATCCCGTGGGACCCACCCGGAAATCACGTGGGCCCCACGGGGAAATCACGTGGGCCCCACCCAGAAATCACGTGGGCCCCACCCGGAAATCACGTGGGCCACAGCCGGAAATCACGTGGGCCCCACCCGGAAATCACGTGGGCCCCACGGGGAAATCACGTGGGCCCCACCCTGAAATCACGTGGGCCCCACCCGGAAATCACGTGGGGCCCACCCGGAAATCACGTGGGCCCCACGGGGAAATCACGTGGGCCCCACCCGGAAATCACGTGGGCCCCACCCGGAAATCACGTGGGCCCCACCCGGAAATCACGTGGGCCCCACCCGGAAATCACGTGGGCCCCACCCGGAAATCACGTGGGCCCCACCCGGAAATCACGTGGGCCCCACGGGGAAATCACGTGTGCCCCAAGGGGAAATCACGTGGGCCCCACCCGGAAATCACGTGGGCCCCACGGGGAAATCACGTGGGCCTCACCCGGAAATCACGTGGGCCCCACGGGGAAATCACGTGGGCCCCACCCGGAAATCACGTGGGCCCCACCCGGAAATCACGTGGGCCCCACCCGGAAATCACGTGGGCCCCACGGGGAAATCACGTGGGCCCCACCCGGAAATCACGTGGGCCCCACCCGGAAATCACGTGGGCCCCACCCGGAAATCACGTGGGCCCCACCCGAAAATCACGTGGGCCCCACCCGGAAATCACGTGGGCCCCACCCGGAAATCACGTGGGCCCCACCCGGAAATCACGTGGGCCCCACCCGGAAATCACGTGGGCCCCACCCGGAAATCACGTGGGCCCCAGCCGGAAATCACGAGGGCCACACGGGGAAATCACGTGGGCCCCACCCGGAAATCACGTGGGCCCCACCCGGAAATCACGTGGGCCCCACCCGGAAATCACGTGGGCCCCACCCGGAAATCACGTGGGCCCCACCCGGAAATCACGTGGGCCCCACCCGGAAATCACGTGGGGCCCACCCGGAAATCACGTGGGCCCCACCCGGAAATCACGTGGGCCCCACCCGGAAATCACGTGGGCCCCACCCGGAAAACACGTGGGCCCCACCCGGAAATCACGTGGGGCCCACCCGGAAATCACGTGGGCCCCACGGGGAAATCACGTGGGCCCCACCCGGAAATCACGTGGGCCCCACCCGGAAATCACGTGGGCCCCACCCGGAAATCACGTGGGCCCCACGGGGAAATCACGTGGGGCCCACCCGGAAATCACGTGGGCCCCACCCGGAAATCACGTGGGCCCCACCCGGAAATCACGTGGGCCCCACCCGGAAATCACGTGGGCCCCAGCCGGAAATCACGTGGGCCCCACGGGTAAATCAGGTGGGCCCCACCCGGAAATCACGTGGGCCCCACCCGGAAATCACGTGGGCCCCACCCGGAAATCACGTGGGCCCCACGGGGAAATCACGTGGGCCCCACCCGGAAATCACGTGGGCCCCACCCGGAAATCACGTGGGCCCCACCCGGAAATCACGTGGGCCCCACCCGGAAATCACGTGGGCCCCACCCGGAAATCACGTGGGGCCCACCCGGAAATCACGTGGGCCCCACCCGGAAATCACGTGGGCCCCACCCGGAAATCACGTGGGCCCCAGCCGGAAATCACGTGGGCCCCACGGGTAAATCAGGTGGGCCCCACCCGGAAATCACGTGGGCCCCACCCGGAAATCACGTGGGCCCCACCCGGAAATCACGTGGGCCCCACCCGGAAATCACGTGGGCCCCACCCGGAAATCACGTGGGCCCCACCCGGAAATCACGTGGGCCCCACCCGGAAATCACGTGGGCCCCACGGGGAAATCACGTGTGCCCCACCCGGAAATCACGTGGGCCCCAGCCGGAAATCACGTGGGCCCCAGCCGGAAATCACGTGGGCCCCACCCGGAAATCACGTGGGCCCCACGGGGAAATCACGTGGGCCCCACCCGGAAATCACGTGGGCCCCACCCGGAAATCACGTGGGCCCCACCCGGAAATCACGTGGGCCCCACCCGGAAATCACGTGGGCCCCACGGGGAAATCACGTGGGCCCCACCCGGAAATCACGTGGGCCCCACGGGGAAATCACGTGGGCCCCACCCGGAAATCACGTGGGCCCCACCCGGAAATCACGTGGGCCCCACCCGGAAATCACGTGGGCCCCAGCCGGAAATCACGTGGGCCCCACCCGGAAATCACGTGGGCCCCACCCGGAAATCACGTGGGCCCCACCCGGAAATCACGTGGGCCCCACCCGGAAATCACGTGGGCCCCACCCGGAAATCACGTGGGCCCCACCCGGAAATCACGTGGGGCCCACCCGGAAATCACGTGGGCCCCACCCGGAAATCACGTGGGCCCCACCCGGAAATCACGTGGGCCCCACCCGGAAATCACGTGGGCCCCACCCGGAAATCACGTGGGCCCCACGGGGAAATCACGTGGGCCCCACCCGGAAATCACGTGGTCCCCACCCGGAAATCACGTGGGCCCCACACGGAAATCACGTGGGCCCCACGGGGAAATCACGTGGGCCCCACGGGGAAATCACGTGGGCCCCACGGGGAACTCACGTGGGCCCCACCCTGAAATCACGTGGGCCCCACCCGGAAATCACGTGGGCCCCACCCGGAAATCACGTGGGCCCCACCCGGAAATCACGTGGGCCCCACCCGGAAATCACGTGGGCCCCACGGGGAAATCACGTGGGCCCCACCCGGAAATCACGTGGTCCCCACCCGGAAATCACGTGGGCCCCACACGGAAATCACGTGGGCCCCACGGGGAAATCACGTGGGCCCCACGGGGAAATCACGTGGGCCCCACGGGGAAATCACGTGGGCCCCACCCGGAAATCACGTGGGCCCCACCCGGAAATCACGTGGGGCCCACCCGGAAATCACGTTTGCCCCACCCGGAAATCACGTGGGCCCCACCCGGAAATCACGTGGGCCCCACACGGAAATCACGTGGGCCCCACGGGGAAATCACGTGGGCCCCACGGGGAAATCACGTGGGCCCCACCCGGAAATCACGTGGGCCCCACCCGGAAATCACGTGGGCCCCACCCGGAAATCACGTGGGCCCCACCCGGAAATCACGTGGGCCCCACCCGGAAATCACGTGGGCCCCACCCGGAAATCACGTGGGGCCCACCCGGAAATCACGTGGGCCCCACCCGGAAATCACGTGGGCCCCACCCGGAAATCACGTGGGCCCCACCCGGAAATCACGTGGGCCCCACGGGGAAATCACGTGGGCCCCACCCGGAAATCACGTGGTCCCCACCCGGAAATCACGTGGGCCCCACACGGAAATCACGTGGGCCCCACGGGGAAATCACGTGGGCCCCACGGGGAAATCACGTGGGCCCCACGGGGAAATCACGTGGGCCCCACCCTGAAATCACGTGGTCCCCACCCGGAAATCACGTGGGCCCCACCCGGAAATCACGTGGGCCCCACCCGGAAATCACGTGGGCCCCACCCGGAAATCACGTGGGCCCCACCCGGAAATCACGTGGGCCCCAGCCGGAAATCACGTGGGCCCCACCCGGAAATCACGTGGGCCCCACCCGGAAATCACGTGGGCCCCACCCGGAAATCACGTGGGCCCCACCCGGAAATCACGTGGGCCCCACCCGGAAATCACGTGGGCCCCACCCGGAAATCACGTGGGCCCCACCCGGAAATCACGTGGGCCCCACCCGGAAATCACGTGGGCCCCACGGGGAAATCACGTGGGCCCCACCCGGAAATCACGGGGGCCCCACGGGGAAATCACGTGGGCCCCACCCGGAAATCACGTGGGCCCCACACGGAAATCACGTGGGCCCCACCCGGAAATCACGTGGGCCCCACCCGGAAATCACGTGGGCCCCAGCCGGAAATCACGTGGGCCCCACCCGGAAATCACGTGGGCCCCACCCGGAAATCACGTGGGCCCCACCCGGAAATCACGTGGGCCCCACCCGGAAATCACGTGGGCCCCACCCGGAAATCACGTGGGGCCCACCCGGAAATCACGTGGGCCCCACCCGGAAATCACGTGGGCCCCACCCGGAAATCACGTGGGCCCCACCCGGAAATCACGTGGGCCCCACCCGGAAATCACGTGGGCCCCACGGGGAAATCACGTGGGCCCCACCCGGAAATCACGTGGTCCCCACCCGGAAATCACGTGGGCCCCACCCGGAAATCACGTGGGCCCCACCCGGAAATCACGTGGGCCCCACCCGGAAATCACGTGGGCCCCACCCGGAAATCACGTGGGCCCCACGGGGAAATCACGTGGGCCCCACCCGGAAATCACGTGGGCCCCACCCGGAAATCACGTGGGCCCCACCCGGAAATCCCGTGGGCCCCACCCGGAAATCACGTGGGCCCCACGGGGAAATCACGTGGGCCCCACCCGGAAATCACGTGGGCCCCACCCGGAAATCACGTGGGCCACAGCCGGAAATCACGTGGGCCCCACCCGGAAATCACGTGGGCCCCACGGGGAAATCACGTGAGCCCCACGGGGAAATCACGTGGGCCCCACCCGGAAATCACGTGGGCCCCACCCGGAAATCACGGGGGCCCCACCCTGAAATCACGTGGGCCCCACCCGGAAATCACGTGGGGCCCACCCGGAAATCACGTGGGCCCCACCCGGAAATCACGTGGGCCCCACCCGGAAATCACGTGGGCCCCACCCGGAAATCACGTGGGCCCCACGGGGAAATCACGTGGGCCCCACCCGGAAATCACGTGGGCCCCACCCGGAAATCACGTGGGCCCCACGGGGACATCACGTGGGCCCCACCCGGAAATCACGTGGGCCCCACCCGGAAATCACGTGGGCCCCACCCGGAAATCACGTGGGCCCCACCCGGAAATCACGTGGGCCCCAGCCGGAAATCACGTGGGCCCCACGGGGAAATCACGTGGGCCCCACGGGGAAATCACGTGGGCCCCACCCGGAAATCACGTGGGCCCCACCCGGAAATCACGTGGGCCCCACCCGGAAATCACGTGGGCCCCACCCGGAAATCACGTGGGCCCCAGCCGGAAATCACGAGGGCCCCACGGGGAAATCACGTGGGCCCCACCCGGAAATCACGTGGGCCCCACCCGGAAATCACGTGGGCCCCACCCGGAAATCACGTGGGCCCCACCCGGAAATCACGTGGACCCCACCCGGAAATCACGTGGGCCCCACCCGGAAATCACGTGGGGCCCACCCGGAAATCACGTGGGCCCCACCCGGAAATCACGTGGGCCCCACGGGGAAATCACGTGGGCCCCACCCGGAAATCACGTGGGCCCCACCCGGAAATCACGTGGGCCCCACGGGGACATCACGTGGGCCCCACCCGGAAATCACGTGGGCCCCACCCGGAAAACACGTGGGCCCCACCCGGAAATCACGTGGGGCCCACCCGGAAATCACGTGGGCCCCACGGGGAAATCACGTGGGCCCCACCCGGAAATCACGTGGGCCCCACCCGGAAATCACGTGGGCCCCACCCGGAAATCACGTGGGCCCCACGGGGAAATCACGTGGGGCCCACCCGGAAATCACGTGGGCCCCACCCGGAAATCACGTGGGCCCCACCCGGAAATCACGTGGGCCCCACCCGGAAATCACGTGGGCCCCAGCCGGAAATCACGTGGGCCCCACGGGTAAATCAGGTGGGCCCCACCCGGAAATCACGTGGGCCCCACCCGGAAATCACGTGGGCCCCACCCGGAAATCACGTGGGCCCCACGGGGAAATCACGTGGGCCCCACCCGGAAATCACGTGGGCCCCACCCGGAAATCACGTGGGCCCCACCCGGAAATCACGTGGGCCCCACCCGGAAATCACGTGGGCCCCACCCGGAAATCACGTGGGCCCCACCCGGAAATCACGTGGGGCCCACCCGGAAATCACGTGGGCCCCACCCGGAAATCACGTGGGCCCCACCCGGAAATCACGTGGGCCCCACCCGGAAATCACGTGGGCCCCACCCGGAAATCACGTGGGCCCCACGGGTAAATCAGGTGGGCCCCACCCGGAAATCACGTGGGCCCCACCCGGAAATCACGTGGGCCCCACCCGGAAATCACGTGGGCCCCACCCGGAAATCACGTGGGCCCCACCCGGAAATCACGTGGGCCCCACCCGGAAATCACGTGGGCCCCACCCGGAAATCACGTGGGCCCCACGGGGAAATCACGTGGGCCCCACCTGGAAATTACGTGGGCCCCAGCCGGAAATCACGTGGGCCCCACCCGGAAATCACGTGGGCCCCACCCGGAAATCACGTGGGCCCCACCCGGAAATCACGTGGGCCCCACCCGGAAATCACGTGGGCCCCACCCGGAAATCACGTGGGCCCCACCCGGAAATCACGTGGGCCCCACCCGGAAATCACGTGGGCCCCACCCGGAAATCACGTGGGCCCCAGCCGGAAATCACGTGGGCCCCAGCCGGAAATCACGTGGGCCCCACGGGGAAATCACGTGGGCCCCACGGGGAAATCACGTGGGCCCCACGGGGAAATCACGTGGGCCCCACCCGGAAATCACGTGGGCCCCACCCGGAAATCACGTGGGCCCCACCCGGAAATCACGTGGGCCCCACCCGGAAATCACGTGGGCCCCACCCGGAAATCACGTGGGCCCCAGCCGGAAATCACGTGGGCCCCACGGGGAAATCACGTGGGCCCCACCCGGAAATCACGTGGGCCCCACCCGGAAATCACGTGGGCCCCACCCGGAAATCACGTGGGCCCCACCCGGAAATCACGTGGGCCCCACCCGGAAATCACGTGGGCCCCACCCGGAAATCACGTGGGCCCCACCCGGAAATCACGTGGGCCCCACGGGGAAATCACGTGGGCCCCACCCGGAAATCACGTGGGCCCCACGGGGAAATCACGTGGGCCCCACCCGGAAATCACGTGGGCCCCACCCGGAAATCACGTGGGCCCCACCCGGAAATCACGTGGGCCCCACGGGGAAATCACGTGGGCCCCACCCGGAAATCACGTGGGCCCCACGGGGAAATCACGTGGGCCGCACCCGGAAATCACGTGGGCCCCACCCGGAAATCACGTGGGCCCCACCCGGAAATCACGTGGGCCCCAGCCGGAAATCACGTGGGCCCCACGGGGAAATCACGTGGGCCCCACCCGGAAATCACGTGGGCCCCACCCGGAAATCACGTGGGCCCCACCCGGAAATCACGTGGGCCCCACCCGGAAATCACGTGGGCCCCACGGGGAAATCACATGGGCCCCACCCGGAAATCACGTGGGCCCCACGGGGAAATCACGTGGGCCCCACCCGGAAATCACGTGGGCCCCACCCGGAAATCACGTGGGCCCCACCCGGAAATCACGTGGGCCCCACGGGGAAATCACGTGGGCCCCACCCGGAAATCACGTGGGCCCCACCCGGAAATCACGTGGGCCCCACGGGGAAATCACGTGGGCCCCACCCGGAAATCACGTGGGCCCCACGGGGAAATCACGTGGGCCCCACCCGGAAATCACGTGGGCCCCACCCGGAAATCACGTGGGCCCCACCCGGAAATCACGTGGGCCCCACGGGGAAATCACGTGGGCCCCACGGGGAAATCACGTGGGCCCCACGGGGAAATCACGTGGGCCCCACCCGGAAATCACGTGGGCCCCACCCGGAAATCACGTGGGCCCCACCCGGAAATCACGTGGGCCCCAGCCGGAAATCACGTGGGCCCCACCCGGAAATCACGTGGGCCCCACCCGGAAATCACGTGGGCCCCACCCGGAAATCACGTGGGCCCCACCCGGAAATCACGTGGGCCCCACCCGGAAATCACGTGGGCCCCACCCGGAAATCACGTGGGGCCCACCCGGAAATCACGTGGGCCCCACCCGGAAATCACGTGGGCCCCACCCGGAAATCACGTGGGCCCCACCCGGAAATCACGTGGGCCCCACCCGGAAATCACGTGGGCCCCACGGGGAAATCACGTGGGCCCCACCCGGAAATCACGTGGTCCCCACCCGGAAATCACGTGGGCCCCACACGGAAATCACGTGGGCCCCACGGGGAAATCACGTGGGCCCCACGGGGAAATCACGTGGGCCCCACGGGGAAATCACGTGGGCCCCACGGGGAAATCACGTGGGCCCCACCCGGAAATCACGTGGGCCCCACCCGGAAATCACGTGGGCCCCACCCGGAAATCACGTGGGCCCCACCCGGAAATCACGTGGGCCCCACCCGGAAATCACGTGGGCCCCACCCGGAAATCACGTGGGCCCCACCCGGAAATCACGTGGGCCCCACGGGGAAATCACGTGGGCCCCACCCGGAAATCACGTGGGCCCCACGGGGAAATCACGTGGGCCCCACCCGGAAATCACGTGGGCCCCACACGGAAATCACGTGGGCCCCACCCGGAAATCACGTGGGCCCCACCCGGAAATCACGTGGGCCCCAGCCGGAAATCACGTGGGCCCCACCCGGAAATCACGTGGGCCCCACCCGGAAATCACGTGGGCCCCACCCGGAAATCACGTGGGCCCCACCCGGAAATCACGTGGGCCCCACCCGGAAATCACGTGGGCCCCACCCGGAAATCACGTGGGGCCCACCCGGAAATCACGTGGGCCCCACCCGGAAATCACGTGGGCCCCACCCGGAAATCACGTGGGCCCCACCCGGAAATCACGTGGGCCCCACCCGAAAATCACGTGGGCCCCACGGGGAAATCACGTGGGCCCCACCCGGAAATCACGTGGTCCCCACCCGGAAATCACGTGGGCCCCACCCGGAAATCACGTGGGCCCCACCCGGAAATCACGTGGGCCCCACCCGGAAATCACGTGGGCCCCACCCGGAAATCACGTGGGCCCCACGGGGAAATCACGTGGGCCCCACCCGGAAATCACGTGGGCCCCACCCGGAAATCACGTGGGCCCCACCCGGAAATCCCGTGGGCCCCACCCGGAAATCACGTGGGCCCCACGGGGAAATCACGTGGGCCCCACCCGGAAATCACGTGGGCCCCACCCGGAAATCACGTGGGCCACAGCCGGAAATCACGTGGGCCCCACCCGGAAATCACGTGGGCCCCACGGGGAAATCACGTGAGCCCCACGGGGAAATCACGTGGGCCCCACCCGGAAATCACGTGGGCCCCACCCGGAAATCACGGGGGCCCCACCCTGAAATCACGTGGGCCCCACCCGGAAATCACGTGGGGCCCACCCGGAAATCACGTGGGCCCCACCCGGAAATCACGTGGGCCCCACCCGGAAATCACGTGGGCCCCACCCGGAAATCACGTGGGCCCCACCCGGAAATCACGTGGGCCCCACCCGGAAATCACGTGGGCCCCACCCGGAAATCACGTGGGCCCCACGGGGAAATCACGTGGGCCCCACCCGGAAATCACGTGGGCCCCACCCGGAAATCACGTGGGCCCCACGGGGAAATCACGTGGGCCCCACCCGGAAATCACGTGGGCCCCAGCCGGAAATCACGTGGGCCCCACGGGGAAATCACGTGGGCCACACCCGGAAATCACGTGGGCCCCACCTGGAAATCACGTGGGCCCCAGCCGGAAATCACGTGGGCCCCACCCGGAAATCACGTGGGCCCCACCCGGAAATCACGTGGGCCCCACCCGGAAATCACGTGGGGCCCACCCGGAAATCACGTGGGCCCCACCCGGAAATCACGTGGGCCCCACCCGGAAATCACGTGGGCCCCAGCCGGAAATCACGTGGGCCCCACGGGTAAATCAGGTGGGCCCCACCCGGAAATCACGTGGGCCCCACCCGGAAATCACGTGGGCCCCACCCGGAAATCACGTGGGCCCCACCCGGAAATCACGTGGGCCCCACCCGGAAATCACGTGGGCCCCACCCGGAAATCACGTGGGCCCCACCCGGAAATCACGTGGGCCCCACCCGGAAATCACGTGGGCCCCACGGGGAAATCACGTGTGCCCCACCTGGAAATCACGTGGGCCCCAGCCGGAAATCACTTGGGCCCCAGCCGGAAATCACGTGGGCCCCACCCGGAAATCACGTGGGCCCCACCCGGAAATCACGTGGGCCCCACCCGGAAATCACGTGGGCCCCACCCGGAAATCACGTGGGCCCCACCCGGAAATCACGTGGGCCCCACCCGGAAATCACGTGGGCCCCACCCGGAAATCACGTGGGCCCCACCCGGAAATCACGTGGGCCCCACCCGGAAATCACGTGGGCCCCAGCCGGAAATCACGTGGGCCCCAGCCGGAAATCACGTGGGCCCCACGGGGAAATCACGTGGGCCCCACGGGGAAATCACGTGGGCCCCACCCGGAAATCACGTGGGCCCCACCCGGAAATCACGTGGGCCCCACCCGGAAATCACGTGGGCCCCACCCGGAAATCACGTGGGCCCCACCCGGAAATCACGTGGGCCCCACCCGGAAATCACGTGGGCCCCACCCGGAAATCACGTGGGCCCCACCCGGAAATCACGTGGGCCCCACGGGGAAATCACGTGGGCCCCACCCGGAAATCACGTGGGCCCCACCCGGAAATCACTTTGGCCCCACCCGGAAATCACGTGGGGCCCACCCGGAAATCACGTGGGCCCCACCCGGAAATCACGTGGGCCCCACCCGGAAATCACGTGGGGCCCACCCGGAAATCACGTTTGCCCCACCCGGAAATCACGTGGGCCCCACCCGGAAATCACGTGGGCCCCACACGGAAATCACGTGGGCCCCACGGGGAAATCACGTGGGCCCCACGGGGAAATCACGTGGGCCCCACCCGGAAATCACGTGGGCCCCACCCGGAAATCACGTGGGCCCCACCCGGAAATCACGTGGGCCCCACCCGGAAATCACGTGGGCCCCACCCGGAAATCACGTGGGCCCCACGGGGAAATCACGTGGGCCCCACCCGGAAATCACGTGGGCCCCACCGGGAAATCACGTGGGCCCCACCCGCAAATCACGTGGGCCCCACCCGGAAATCACGTGGGCCCCACCCGGAAATCACGTGGGCCCCACGGGGAAATCACGTGTGCCCCACCCGGAAATCACGTGGGCCCCACGGGGAAATCACGTGGGCCCCACCCGGAAATCACGTGGGCCCCACCCGGAAATCACGTGGGCCCCACCCGGAAATCACGTGGGCCCCACCCGGAAATCACGTGGGCCCCACCCGGAAATCACGTGGGCCCCTCGGGGAAATCACGTGGGACCCACCCGGAAATCACGTGGGCCCCACCCGGAAATCACGTGGGCCCCACCCGGAAATCACGTGGGCCCCACCCGGAAATCACGTGGGCCCCAGCCGGAAATCACGTGGGCCCCACGGGGAAATCACGTGGGCCACACCCGGAAATCACGTGGGCCCCACCCGGAAATCACGTGGGCCCCACCCGGAAATCACGTGGGCCCCACCCGGAAATCACGTGGGCCCCACCCGGAAATCACGTGGGCCCCACCCGGAAATCACGTGGGGCCCATCCGGAAATCACGTGGCCCCACGCGGAAATCACGTGGTCCCCACCCGGAAATCACGTGGGCCCCAGCCGGAAATCACGTGGGCCCCACGGGTAAATCAGGTGGGCCCCACCCGGAAATCACGTGGGCCCCACCCGGAAAGCACGTGGGCCCCACCCGGAAATCACGAGGGCCCCACCCGGAAAACACGTGGGCCCCACCCGGAAATCACGTGGGCCCCACCCGGAAATCACGTGGGCCCCAGCCGGAAATCACGTGGGCCCCACGGGGAAATCACGTGGGCCACACCCGGAAATCACGTGGGCCCCACCTGGAAATCACGTGGGCCCCACCCGGAAATCACGTGGGCCCCACCCGGAAATCACGTGGGCCCCACCCGGAAATCACGTGGGCCCCACCCGGAAATCACGTGGGCCCCACCCGGAAATCACGTGGGCCCCACCCGGAAATCACGTGGGCCCCACCCGGAAATCACGTGGGCCCCAGCCGGAAATCACGTGGGCCCCACGGGTAAATCAGGTGGGCCCCACCCGGAAATCACGTGGGCCCCACCCGGAAATCACGTGGGCCCCACCCGGAAATCACGTGGGCCCCACCCGGAAATCACGTGGGCCCCACCCGGAAATCACGTGGGCCCCACCCGGAAATCACGTGGGCCCCACCCGGAAATCACGTGGGCCCCACCCGGAAATCACGTGGGCCCCACGGGGAAATCACGTGTGCCCCACCTGGAAATCACGTGGGCCCCAGCCGGAAATCACGTGGGCCCCACCCGGAAATCACGTGGTCCCCACCCGGAAATCACGTGGGCCCCACCCGGAAATCACGTGGGCCCCACCCGGAAATCACGTGGGCCCCACCCGGAAATCACGTGGGCCCCACCCGGAAATCACGTGGGCCCCACCCGGAAATCACGTGGGCCCCACCCGGAAATCACGTGGGCCCCACCCGGAAATCACGTTGGCCCCACGGGGAAATCACGTGGGCCCCACGGGGAAATCACGTGGGCCCCACCCGGAAATCACGTGGGCCCCACCCGGAAATCACGTGGGCCCCACCCGGAAATCACGTGGGCCCCACCCGGAAATCACGTGGGCCCCACCCGGAAATCACGTGGGCCCCACCCGGAAATCACGTGGGCCCCACCCGGAAATCACGTGGGCCCCAGCCGGAAATCACGTGGGCCCCACGGGGAAATCACGTGGGCCCCACCCGGAAATCACGTGGGCCCCACCCGGAAATCACGTGGGCCCCACCCGGAAATCACGTGGGCCCCACCCGGAAATCACGTGGGCCCCACCCGGAAATCACGTGGGCCCCACCCGGAAATCACTTTGGCCCCACCCGGAAATCACGTGGGGCCCACCCGGAAATCACGTGGGCCCCACCCGGAAATCACGTGGGCCCCACCCGGAAATCACGTGGGGCCCACCCGGAAATCACGTTTGCCCCACCCGGAAATCACGTGGGCCCCACCCGGAAATCACGTGGGCCCCACACGGAAATCACGTGGGCCCCACGGGGAAATCACGTGGGCCCCACCCGGAAATCACGTGGGCCCCACCCGGAAATCACGTGGGCCCCACCCGGAAATCACGTGGGCCCCACCCGGAAATCACGTGGGCCCCACCCGGAAATCACGTGGGCCCCACCCGGAAATCACGTGGGCCCCACCCGGAAATCACGTGGGCCCCACGGGGAAATCACGTGGGCCCCACCCGGAAATCACGTGGGCCCCACGGGGAAATCACGTGGGCCCCACCCGGAAATCACGTGGGCCCCACCCGGAAATCACGTGGGCCCCACCCGGAAATCACGTGGGCCCCACGGGGAAATCACGAGGGCCCCACCCGGAAATCACGTGGGCCCCACGGGGAAATCACGTGGGCCCCACCCGGAAATCACGTGGGCCCCACCCGGAAATCACGTGGGCCCCACCCGGAAATCACGTGGGCCCCACCCGGAAATCACGTGGGCCCCACCCGGAAATCACGTGGGCCCCACCCGGAAATCACGTGGGCCCCACCCGGAAATCACGTGGGCCCCACCCGGAAATCACGTGGGCCCCACCCGGAAATCACGTGGGCCCCACCCGGAAATCACGTGGGCCCCACCCGGAAATCACGTGGGCCCCACGGGGAAATCACGTGGGCCCCACCCGGAAATCACGTGGGCCCCACGGGGAAATCACGTGGGCCCCACCCGGAAATCACGTGGTCCCCACCCGGAAATCACGTGGGCCCCACACGGAAATCACTTGGGCCCCACGGGGAAATCACGTGGGCCCCACGGGGAAATCACGTGGGCCCCACGGGGAAATCACGTGGGCCCCACCCGGAAATCACGTGGGCCCCACCCGGAAATCACGTGGGCCCCACCCGGAAATCACGTGGGCCCCACCCGGAAATCACGTGGGCCCCACCCGGAAATCACGTGGGCCCCACCCGGAAATCACGTGGGCCCCACCCGGAAATCACGTGGGCCCCACGGGGAAATCACGTGGGCCCCACCCGGAAATCACGTGGGCCCCACCCGGAAATCACGTGGGCCCCACCCGGAAATCACGTGGGCCCCACGGGGAAATCACGTGGGCCCCACCCGGAAATCACGTGGGCCCCACGGGGAAATCACGTGGGCCCCACCCGGAAATCACGTGGGCCCCACACGGAAATCACGTGGGCCCCACCCGGAAATCACGTGGGCCCCACCCGGAAATCACGTGGGCCCCAGCCGGAAATCACGTGGGCCCCACCCGGAAATCACGTGGGCCCCACCCGGAAATCACGTGGGCCCCACCCGGAAATCACGTGGGCCCCACCCGGAAATCACGTGGGCCCCACCCGGAAATCACGTGGGCCCCACCCGGAAATCACGTGGGGCCCACCCGGAAATCACGTGGGCCCCACCCGGAAATCACGTGGGCCCCACCCGGAAATCACGTGGGCCCCACCCGGAAATCACGTGGGCCCCACCCGGAAATCACGTGGGCCCCACGGGGAAATCACGTGGGCCCCACCCGGAAATCACGTGGTCCCCACCCGGAAATCACGTGGGCCCCACCCGGAAATCACGTGGGCCCCACCCGGAAATCACGTGGGCCCCACCCGGAAATCACGTGGGCCCCACCCGGAAATCACGCGGGCCCCACGGGGAAATCACGTGGGCCCCACCCGGACATCACGTGGGCCCCACCCGGACATCACGTGGGCCCCACCCGGAAATCCCGTGGGCCCCACCCGGAAATCACGTGGGCCCCACGGGGAAATCACGTGGGCCCCACCCGGAAATCACGTGGGCCCCACCCGGAAATCACGTGGGCCACAGCCGGAAATCACGTGGGCCCCACCCGGAAATCATGTGGGCCCCACGGGGAAATCACGTGGGCCCCACGGGGAAATCACGTGGGCCCCACCCGGAAATCACGTGGGCCCCACCCGGAAATCACGGGGGCCCCACCCTGAAATCACGTGGGCCCCACCCGGAAATCACGTGGGGCCCACCCGGAAATCACGTGGGCCCCACCCGGAAATCACGTGGGCCCCACCCGGAAATCACGTGGGCCCCACCCGGAAATCACGTGGGCCCCACCCGGAAATCACGTGGGCCCCACCCGGAAATCACGTGGGCCCCACCCGGAAATCACGTGGGCCCCACCCGGAAATCACGTGGGCCCCAGCCGGAAATCACGTGGGCCCCAGCCGGAAATCACGGGGGCCCCACCCTGAAATCACGTGGGCCCCAGCCGGAAATCACGTGGGCCCCACCCGGAAATCACGTGGGCCCCACCCGGAAATCACGTGGGCCCCACCCGGAAATCACGTGGGCCCCACCCGGAAATCACGTGGGCCCCACCCGGAAATCACGTGGGCCCCACCCGGAAATCACGTGGGCCCCACCCGGAAATCACGTGGGCCCCACCCGGAAATCACGTGGGCCCCAGCCGGAAATCACGTGGGCCCCAGCCGGAAATCACGTGGGCCCCAGCCGGAAATCACGTGGGCCCCACGGGGAAATCACGTGGGCCCCACGGGGAAATCACGTGGGCCCCACGGGGAAATCACGTGGGCCCCACCCGGAAATCACGTGGGCCCCACCCGGAAATCACGTGGGCCCCACCCGGAAATCACGTGGGCCCCACCCGGAAATCACGTGGGCCCCACCCGGAAATCACGTGGGCCCCAGCCGGAAATCACGTGGGCCCCACGGGGAAATCACGTGGGCCCCACCCGGAAATCACGTGGGCCCCACCCGGAAATCACGTGGGCCCCACCCGGAAATCACGTGGGCCCCACCCGGAAATCACGTGGGCCCCACCCGGAAATCACGTGGGCCCCACCCGGAAATCACGTGGGCCCCACCCGGAAATCACGTGGGCCCCACGGGGAAATCACGTGGGCCCCACCCGGAAATCACGTGGGCCCCACGGGGAAATCACGTGGGCCCCACCCGGAAATCACGTGGGCCCCACCCGGAAATCACGTGGGCCCCACCCGGAAATCACGTGGGCCCCACGGGGAAATCACGTGGGCCCCACCCGGAAATCACGTGGCCCCCACGGGGAAATCACGTGGGCCGCACCCGGAAATCACGTGGGCCCCACCCGGAAATCACGTGGGCCCCACCCGGAAATCACGTGGGCCCCAGCCGGAAATCACGTGGGCCCCACGGGGAAATCACGTGGGCCCCACCCGGAAATCACGTGGGCCCCACCCGGAAATCACGTGGGCCCCACCCGGAAATCACGTGGGCCCCACCCGGAAATCACGTGGGCCCCACGGGGAAATCACATGGGCCCCACCCGGAAATCACGTGGGCCCCACGGGGAAATCACGTGGGCCCCACCCGGAAATCACGTGGGCCCCACCCGGAAATCACGTGGGCCCCACCCGGAAATCACGTGGGCCCCACGGGGAAATCACGTGGGCCCCACCCGGAAATCACGTGGGCCCCACCCGGAAATCACGTGGGCCCCACGGGGAAATCACGTGGGCCCCACCCGGAAATCACGTGGGCCCCACGGGGAAATCACGTGGGCCCCACCCGGAAATCACGTGGGCCCCACCCGGAAATCACGTGGGCCCCACCCGGAAATCACGTGGGCCCCACGGGGAAATCACGTGGGCCCCACCCGGAAATCACGTGGGCCCCACGGGGAAATCACGTGGGCCCCACCCGGAAATCACGTGGGCCCCACCCGGAAATCACGTGGGCCCCACCCGGAAATCACGTGGGCCCCAGCCGGAAATCACGTGGGCCCCACCCGGAAATCACGTGGGCCCCACCCGGAAATCACGTGGGCCCCACCCGGAAATCACGTGGGCCCCACCCGGAAATCACGTGGGCCCCACCCGGAAATCACGTGGGCCCCACCCGGAAATCACGTGGGGCCCACCCGGAAATCACGTGGGCCCCACCCGGAAATCACGTGGGCCCCACCCGGAAATCACGTGGGCCCCACCCGGAAATCACGTGGGCCCCACCCGGAAATCACGTGGGCCCCACGGGGAAATCACGTGGGCCCCACCCGGAAATCACGTGGTCCCCACCCGGAAATCACGTGGGCCCCACACGGAAATCACGTGGGCCCCACGGGGAAATCACGTGGGCCCCACGGGGAAATCACGTGGGCCCCACGGGGAAATCACGTGGGCCCCACGGGGAAATCACGTGGGCCCCACCCGGAAATCACGTGGGCCCCACCCGGAAATCACGTGGGCCCCACCCGGAAATCACGTGGGCCCCACCCGGAAATCACGTGGGCCCCACCCGGAAATCACGTGGGCCCCACCCGGAAATCACGTGGGCCCCACCCGGAAATCACGTGGGCCCCACGGGGAAATCACGTGGGCCCCACCCGGAAATCACGTGGGCCCCACCCGGAAATCACGTGGGCCCCACCCGGAAATCACGTGGGCCCCACCCGGAAATCACGTGGGCCCCACCCGGAAATCACGTGGGCCCCACCCGGAAATCACGTGGGGCCCACCCGGAAATCACGTGGGCCCCACCCGGAAATCACGTGGGCCCCACCCGGAAATCACGTGGGGCCCACCCGGAAATCACGTGGGCCCCACCCGGAAATCACGTGGGCCCCACGGGGAAATCACGTGGGCCCCACCCGGAAATCACGTGGGCCCCACCCGGAAATCACGTGGGCCACAGCCGGAAATCACGTGGGCCCCACCCGGAAATCACGTGGGCCCCACGGGGAAATCACGTGAGCCCCACGGGGAAATCACGTGGGCCCCACCCGGAAATCACGTGGGCCCCACCCGGAAATCACGGGGGCCCCACCCTGAAATCACGTGGGCCCCACCCGGAAATCACGTGGGGCCCACCCGGAAATCACGTGGGCCCCACCCGGAAATCACGTGGGCCCCACCCGGAAATCACGTGGGCCCCACCCGGAAATCACGTGGGCCCCACCCGGAAATCACGTGGGCCCCACCCGGAAATCACGTGGGCCCCACCCGGAAATCACGTGGGCCCCACGGGGAAATCACGTGGGCCCCACCCGGAAATCACGTGGGCCCCACCCGGAAATCACGTGGGCCCCACGGGGAAATCACGTGGGCCCCACCCGGAAATCACGTGGGCCCCAGCCGGAAATCACGTGGGCCCCACGGGGAAATCACGTGGGCCACACCCGGAAATCACGTGGGCCCCACCTGGAAATCACGTGGGCCCCAGCCGGAAATCACGTGGGCCCCACCCGGAAATCACGTGGGCCCCACCCGGAAATCACGTGGGCCCCACCCGGAAATCACGTGGGGCCCACCCGGAAATCACGTGGGCCCCACCCGGAAATCACGTGGGCCCCACCCGGAAATCACGTGGGCCCCAGCCGGAAATCACGTGGGCCCCACGGGTAAATCAGGTGGGCCCCACCCGGAAATCACGTGGGGCCCACCCGGAAATCACGTTTGCCCCACCCGGAAATCACGTGGGCCCCACCCGGAAATCACGTGGGCCCCACACGGAAATCACGTGGGCCCCACGCGGGAAATCACGTGGGCCCCACGGGGAAATCACGTGGGCCCCACCCGGAAATCACGTGGGCCCCACCCGGAAATCACGTGGGCCCCACCCGGAAATCACGTGGGCCCCACCCGGAAATCACGTGGGCCCCACCCGGAAATCACGTGGGCCCCACGGGGAAATCACGTGGGCCCCACCCGGAAATCACGTGGGCCCCACCGGGAAATCACGTGGGCCCCACCCGCAAATCACGTGGGCCCCACCCGGAAATCACGTGGGCCCCACCCGGAAATCACGTGGGCCCCACGGGGAAATCACGTGTGCCCCACCCGGAAATCACGTGGGCCCCACGGGGAAATCACGTGGGCCCCACCCGGAAATCACGTGGGCCCCACCCGGAAATCACGTGGGCCCCACCCGGAAATCACGTGGGCCCCACCCGGAAATCACGTGGGCCCCACCCGGAAATCACGTGGGCCCCTCGGGGAAATCACGTGGGACCCACCCGGAAATCACGTGGGCCCCACCCGGAAATCACGTGGGCCCCACCCGGAAATCACGTGGGCCCCACCCGGAAATCACGTGGGCCCCAGCCGGAAATCACGTGGGCCCCACGGGGAAATCACGTGGGCCACACCCGGAAATCACGTGGGCCCCACCCGGAAATCACGTGGGCCCCACCCGGAAATCACGTGGGCCCCACCCGGAAATCACGTGGGCCCCACCCGGAAATCACGTGGGCCCCACCCGGAAATCACGTGGGGCCCATCCGGAAATCACGTGGCCCCACGCGGAAATCACGTGGTCCCCACCCGGAAATCACGTGGGCCCCAGCCGGAAATCACGTGGGCCCCACGGGTAAATCAGGTGGGCCCCACCCGGAAATCACGTGGGCCCCACCCGGAAAGCACGTGGGCCCCACCCGGAAATCACGTGGGCCCCACCCGGAAATCACGTGGGCCCCACCCGGAAATCACGTGGGCCCCACCCGGAAATCACGTGGGCCCCAGCCGGAAATCACGTGGGCCCCACGGGGAAATCACGTGGGCCACACCCGGAAATCACGTGGGCCCACCTGGAAATCACGTGGGCCCCACCCGGAAATCACGTGGGCCCCACCCGGAAATCACGTGGGCCCCACCCGGAAATCACGTGGGCCCCACCCGGAAATCACGTGGGCCCCACCCGGAAATCACGTGGGCCCCACCCGGAAATCACGTGGGCCCCACCCGGAAATCACGTGGGCCCCAGCCGGAAATCACGTGGGCCCCACGGGTAAATCAGGTGGGCCCCACCCGGAAATCACGTGGGCCCCACCCGGAAATCACGTGGGCCCCACCCGGAAATCACGTGGGCCCCACCCGGAAATCACGTGGGCCCCACCCGGAAATCACGTGGGCCCCACCCGGAAATCACGTGGGCCCCACCCGGAAATCACGTGGGCCCCACCCGGAAATCACGTGGGCCCCACGGGGAAATCACGTGTGCCCCACCTGGAAATCACGTGGGCCCCAGCCGGAAATCACGTGGGCCCCACCCGGAAATCACGTGGGCCCCACCCGGAAATCACGTGGGCCCCACCCGGAAATCACGTGGGCCCCACCCGGAAATCACGTGGGCCCCACCCGGAAATCACGTGGGCCCCACCCGGAAATCACGTGGGCCCCACCCGGAAATCACGTGGGCCCCACCCGGAAATCACCTGGGCCCCACCCGGAAATCACGTGGGCCCCACCCGGAAATCACGTTGGCCCCACGGGGAAATCACGTGGGCCCCACGGGGAAATCACGTGGGCCCCACCCGGAAATCACGTGGGCCCCACCCGGAAATCACGTGGGCCCCACCCGGAAATCACGTGGGCCCCACCCGGAAATCACGTGGGCCCCACCCGGAAATCACGTGGGCCCCACCCGGAAATCACGTGGGCCCCACCCGGAAATCACGTGGGCCCCAGCCGGAAATCACGTGGGCCCCACGGGGAAATCACGTGGGCCCCACCCGGAAATCACGTGGGCCCCACCCGGAAATCACGTGGGCCCCACCCGGAAATCACGTGGGCCCCACCCGGAAATCACGTGGGCCCCACCCGGAAATCACGTGGGCCCCACCCGGAAATCACTTTGGCCCCACCCGGAAATCACGTGGGGCCCACCCGGAAATCACGTGGGCCCCACCCGGAAATCACGTGGGCCCCACCCGGAAATCACGTGGGGCCCACCCGGAAATCACGTTTGCCCCACCCGGAAATCACGTGGGCCCCACCCGGAAATCACGTGGGCCCCACACGGAAATCACGTGGGCCCCACGGGGAAATCACGTGGGCCCCACCCGGAAATCACGTGGGCCCCACCCGGAAATCACGTGGGCCCCACCCGGAAATCACGTGGGCCCCACCCGGAAATCACGTGGGCCCCACCCGGAAATCACGTGGGCCCCACCCGGAAATCACGTGGGCCCCACCCGGAAATCACGAGGGCCCCACGGGGAAATCACGTGGGCCCCACCCGGAAATCACGTGGGCCCCACGGGGAAATCACGTGGGCCCCACCCGGAAATCACGTGGGCCCCACCCGGAAATCACGTGGGCCCCACCCGGAAATCACGTGGGCCCCACGGGGAAATCACGAGGGCCCCACCCGGAAATCACGTGGGCCCCACGGGGAAATCACGTGGGCCCCACCCGGAAATCACGTGGGCCCCACCCGGAAATCACGTGGGCCCCACCCGGAAATCACGTGGGCCCCACCCGGAAATCACGTGGGCCCCACCCGGAAATCACGTGGGCCCCACCCGGAAATCACGTGGGCCCCACCCGGAAATCACGTGGGCCCCACCCGGAAATCACGTGGGCCCCACCCGGAAATCACGTGGGCCCCACCCGGAAATCACGTGGGCCCCACCCGGAAATCACGTGGGCCCCACGGGGAAATCACGTGGGCCCCACCCGGAAATCACGTGGGCCCCACGGGGAAATCACGTGGGCCCCACCCGGAAATCACGTGGTCCCCACCCGGAAATCACGTGGGCCCCACACGGAAATCACTTGGGCCCCACGGGGAAATCACGTGGGCCCCACGGGGAAATCACGTGGGCCCCACGGGGAAATCACGTGGGCCCCACCCGGAAATCACGTGGGCCCCACCCGGAAATCACGTGGGCCCCACCCGGAAATCACGTGGGCCCCACCCGGAAATCACGTGGGCCCCACCCGGAAATCACGTGGGCCCCACCCGGAAATCACGTGGGCCCCACCCGGAAATCACGTGGGCCCCACGGGGAAATCACGTGGGCCCCACCCGGAAATCACGTGGGCCCCACCCGGAAATCACGTGGGCCCCACCCGGAAATCACGTGGGCCCCACGGGGAAATCACGTGGGCCCCACCCGGAAATCACGTGGGCCCCACGGGGAAATCACGTGGGCCCCACCCGGAAATCACGTGGGCCCCACACGGAAATCACGTGGGCCCCACCCGGAAATCACGTGGGCCCCACCCGGAAATCACGTGGGCCCCAGCCGGAAATCACGTGGGCCCCACCCGGAAATCACGTGGGCCCCACCCGGAAATCACGTGGGCCCCACCCGGAAATCACGTGGGCCCCACCCGGAAATCACGTGGGCCCCACCCGGAAATCACGTGGGCCCCACCCGGAAATCACGTGGGGCCCACCCGGAAATCACGTGGGCCCCACCCGGAAATCACGTGGGCCCCACCCGGAAATCACGTGGGCCCCACCCGGAAATCACGTGGGCCCCACCCGGAAATCACGTGGGCCCCACGGGGAAATCACGTGGGCCCCACCCGGAAATCACGTGGTCCCCACCCGGAAATCACGTGGGCCCCACCCGGAAATCACGTGGGCCCCACCCGGAAATCACGTGGGCCCCACCCGGAAATCACGTGGGCCCCACCCGGAAATCACGCGGGCCCCACGGGGAAATCACGTGGGCCCCACCCGGAAATCACGTGGGCCCCACCCGGAAATCACGTGGGCCCCACCCGGAAATCCCGTGGGCCCCACCCGGAAATCACGTGGGCCCCACGGGGAAATCACGTGGGCCCCACCCGGAAATCACGTGGGCCCCACCCGGAAATCACGTGGGCCACAGCCGGAAATCACGTGGGCCCCACCCGGAAATCATGTGGGCCCCACGGGGAAATCACGTGGGCCCCACGGGGAAATCACGTGGGCCCCACCCGGAAATCACGTGGGCCCCACCCGGAAATCACGGGGGCCCCACCCTGAAATCACGTGGGCCCCACCCGGAAATCACGTGGGGCCCACCCGGAAATCACGTGGGCCCCACCCGGAAATCACGTGGGCCCCACCCGGAAATCACGTGGGCCCCACCCGGAAATCACGTGGGCCCCACCCGGAAATCACGTGGGCCCCACCCGGAAATCACGTGGGCCCCACCCGGAAATCACGTGGGGCCCACCCGGAAATCACGTGGGCCCCACCCGGAAATCACGTGGGCCCCACCCGGAAATCACGTGGGCCCCAGCCGGAAATCACGTGGGCCCCACGGGTAAATCAGGTGGGCCCCACCCGGAAATCACGTGGGCCCCACCCGGAAATCACGTGGGCCCCACCCGGAAATCACGTGGGCCCCACCCGGAAATCACGTGGGCCCCACACGGAAATCACGTGGGCCCCACCCGGAAATCACGTGGGCCCCACGGGGAAATCACGTGGGCCCCACGGGGAAATCACGTGGGCCCCACGGGGAAATCACGTGGGCCCCACCCGGAAATCACGTGGGCCCCACCCGGAAATCACGTGGGCCCCACCCGGAAATCACGTGGGCCCCACGGGGAAATCACGTGGGCCCCACCCGGAAATCACGTGGGCCCCACGGGGAAATCACGTGGGCCCCACCCGGAAATCACGTGGGCCCCACACGGAAATCACGTGGGCCCCACCCGGAAATCACGTGGGCCCCACCCGGAAATCACGTGGGCCCCAGCCGGAAATCACGTGGGCCCCACCCGGAAATCACGTGGGCCCCACCCGGAAATCACGTGGTCCCCACCCGGAAATCACGTGGGCCCCACACGGAAATCACGTGGGCCCCACGGGGAAATCACGTGGGCCCCACGGGGAAATCACGTGGGCCCCACCCGGAAATCACGTGGGCCCCACGGGGAAATCACGTGGGCCCCACCCGGAAATCACGTGGGCCCCACGGGGAAATCACGTGGGCCCCACCCGGAAATCACGTGGGCCCCACCCGGAAATCACGTGGGCCCCACCCGGAAATCACGTGGGCCCCACGGGGAAATCACGTGGGCCCCACCCGGAAATCACGTGGGCCCCACGGGGAAATCACGTGGGCCCCACCCGGAAATCACGTGGGCCCCACACGGAAATCACGTGGGCCCCACCCGGAAATCACGTGGGCCCCACCCGGAAATCACGTGGGCCCCAGCCGGAAATCACGTGGGCCCCACCCGGAAATCACGTGGGCCCCACCCGGAAATCACGTGGGCCCCACCCGGAAATCACGTGGGCCCCACCCGGAAATCACGTGGGCCCCACCCGGAAACCACGTGGGCCCCACCCGGAAATCACGTGGGCCCCACCCGGAAACCACGTGGGCCCCACCCGGAAATCACGTGGGGCCCACCCGGAAATCACGTGGGCCCCACCCGGAAATCACGTGGGCCCCACCCGGAAATCACGTGGGCCCCACCCGGAAATCACGTGGGCCCCACCCGGAAATCACGTGGGCCCCACCCGGAAATCACGTGGGCCCCACCCGGAAATCACGTGGGCCCCACCCGGAAATCACGTGGGCCCCACCCGGAAATCACGTGGGCCCCACCCGGAAATCACGTGGGCCCCACCCGGAAATCACGTGGGCCCCACCCGGAAATCACGTGGGCCCCACCCGGAAATCACGTGGGCCCCACGGGGAAATCACGTGGGCCCCACCCGGAAATCACGTGGGCCCCACCCGGAAATCACGTGGGCCCCACCCGGAAATCACGTGGGCCCCACGGGGAAATCACGTGGGGCCCACCCGGAAATCACGTGGGCCCCACCCGGAAATCACGTGGGCCCCACCCGGAAATCACGTGGGCCCCACCCGGAAATCACGTGGGCCCCAGCCGGAAATCACGTGGGCCCCACGGGTAAATCAGGTGGGCCCCACCGGAAATCACGTGGGCCCCACCCGGAAATCACGTGGGCCCCACCCGGAAATCACGTGGGCCCCACCCGGAAATCACGTGGGCCCCACCCGGAAATCACGTGGGCCCCACCCGGAAATCACGTGGGCCCCACCCGGAAATCACGTGGGCCCCACGGGGAAATCACGTGTGCCCCACCCGGAAATCACGTGGGCCCCAGCCGGAAATCACGTGGGCCCCACCCGGAAATCACGTGGGCCCCACCCGGAAATCACGTGGGCCCCACCCGGAAATCACGTGGGCCCCACGGGGAAATCACGTGGGCACCACCCGGAAATCACGTGGGCCCCACGGGGAAATCACGTGGGCCCCACCCGGAAATCACGTGGGCCCCACCCGGAAATCACGTGGGCCCCACCCGGAAATCCCGTGGGCCCCACCCGGAAATCACGTGGGCCCCACGGGGAAATCACGTGGGCCCCACCCGGAAATCACGTGGGCCCCACCCGGAAATCACGTGGGCCACAGCCGGAAATCACGTGGGCCCCACCCGGAAATCACGTGGGCCCCACGGGGAAATCACGTGGGCCCCACCCGGAAATCACGTGGGCCCCACCCGGAAATCACGTGGGCCCCACCCGGAAATCACGTGGGCCCCACCCGGAAATCACGTGGGCCCCACCCGGAAATCACGTGGGGCCCACCCGGAAATCACGTGGGCCCCACGGGGAAATCACGTGGGCCCCACGGGGAAATCACGTGGGCCCCACCCGGAAATCACGTGGGCCCCACCCGGAAATCACGTGGGCCCCACCCGGAAATCACGTGGGCCCCACCTGGAAATCACGTGGGCCCCACACGGAAATCACGTGGGCCCCACGGGGAAATCACGTGGGACCCACCCGGAAATCACGTGGGCCCCACCCGGAAATCACGTGGGCCCCACCCGGAAATCACGTGGGCCCCAGCCGGAAATCACGTGGGCCCCACCCGGAAATCACGTGGGCCCCACCCGGAAATCACGTGGGCCCCACCCGGAAATCACGTGGGCCCCACCCGGAAATCACGTGGGCCCCACCCGGAAATCACGTGGGCCCCACCCGGAAATCACGTGGGCCCCACCCGGAAATCACGTGGGGCCCACCCGGAAATCACGTGGGCCCCACCCGGAAATCACGTGGGCCCCACCCGGAAAACACGTGGGCCCCACCCGGAAATCACGTGGGGCCCACCCGGAAATCACGTGGGCCCCACCCGGAAATCACGTGGGCCCCACCCGGAAATCACGTGGGCCCCACGGGGAAATCACGTGGGCCCCACCCGGAAATCACGTGGGCCCCACCCGGAAATCACGTGGGCCCCACGGGGAAATCACGTGGGCCCCACCCGGAAATCACGTGGGCCCCACGGGGAAATCACGTGGGCCCCACGGGGAAATCACGTGGGCCCCACCCGGAAATCACGTGGGCCCCACCCGGAAATCACGTGGGCCCCACCCGGAAATCACGTGGGCCCCACCCGGAAATCACGTGGGCCCCACCCGGAAATCACGTGGGCCCCAGCCGGAAATCACGTGGGCCCCACCCGGAAATCACGTGGGCCCAAGCCGGAAATCACGTGGGACCCACGGGGAAATCACGTGGGCCCCACGGGGAAATCACGTGGGCCCCACACGGAAATCACGTGGGCCCCACCCGGAAATCACGTGGGCCCCACCCGGAAATCACGTGGGCCCCACCCGGAAATCACGTGGGCCCCACCCGGAAATCACGTGGGCCCCACCCGGAAATCACGTGGGCCCCACCCGGAAATCACGTGGGCCCCACCCGGAAATCACGTGGGCCCCACCCGGAAATCACGTGGGCCCCACCCGGAAATCACGTGGGCCCCAGCCGGAAATCACGTGGGCCCCACCCGGAAATCACGTGGGCCCCACGGGGAAATCACGTGGGCCCCACCCGGAAATCACGTGGGCCCCACCCGGAAATCACGTGGGCCCCACCCGGAAATCACGTGGGCCCCACCCGGAAATCACGTGGGCCCCACCCGGAAATCACGTGGGCCCCACGGGGAAATCACGTGGGCCCCACCCGGAAATCACGTGGTCCCCACCCGGAAATCACGTGGGCCCCACCCGGAAATCACGTGGGCCCCACCCGGAAATCACGTGGGCCCCACCCGGAAATCACGTGGGCCCCACCCGGAAATCACGTGGGCCCCACCCGGAAATCACGTGGGCCCCACCCGGAAATCACGTGGGCCCCACGGGGAAATCACGTGGGCCACACCCGGAAATCACGTGGGCCCCACCCGGAAATCACGTGGGCCCCACCCGGAAATCACGTGGGCCCCACCCGGAAATCACGTGGGCCACAGCCGGAAATCACGTGGGCCCCACCCGGAAATCACGTGGGCCCCACCCGGAAATCACGTGGGCCCCACCCGGAAATCACGTGGGCCCCACCCGGAAATCACGTGGGCCCCACCCGGAAATCACGTGGGCCCCACCCGGAAATCACGTGGGCCCCACCCGGAAATCACGTGGGGCCCACCCGGAAATCACGTGGGCCCCACCCGGAAATCACGTGGGCCCCACGGGGAAATCACTTGGGCCCCACCCGGAAATCACGTGGGCCCCACCCGGAAATCACGTGGGCCCCACGGGGAAATCACGTGGGCCCCACCCGGAAATCACGTGGGCCCCACACGGAAATCACGTGGGCCCCACCCGGAAATCACGTGGGCCCCACCCGGAAATCACGTGGGCCCCACCCGGAAATCACGTGGGCCCCACCCGGAAATCACGTGGGCCCCACCCGGAAATCACGTGGGCCCCACCCGGAAATCACGTGGGCCCCACGGGGAAATCACGTGGGCCCCACGGGGAAATCACGTGGGCCCCACCCGGAAATCACGTGGGCCCCACGGGGAAATCACGTGGGCCCCACCCGGAAATCACGTGGGCCCCACGGGGAAATCACGTGGGCCCCACCCGGAAATCACGTGGGCCCCACCCGGAAATCACGTGGGCCCCACCCGGAAATCACGTGGGCCCCACGGGGAAATCACGTGGGCCCCACCCGGAAATCACGTGGGCCCCACGGGGAAATCACGTGGGCCCCACCCGGAAATCACGTGGGCCCCACACGGAAATCACGTGGGCCCCACCCGGAAATCACGTGGGCCCCACCCGGAAATCACGTGGGCCCCAGCCGGAAATCACGTGGGCCCCACCCGGAAATCACGTGGGCCCCACCCGGAAATCACGTGGTCCCCACCCGGAAATCACGTGGGCCCCACACGGAAATCACGTGGGCCCCACGGGGAAATCACGTGGGCCCCACGGGGAAATCACGTGGGCCCCACCCGGAAATCACGTGGGCCCCACGGGGAAATCACGTGGGCCCCACCCGGAAATCACGTGGGCCCCACGGGGAAATCACGTGGGCCCCACCCGGAAATCACGTGGGCCCCACCCGGAAATCACGTGGGCCCCACCCGGAAATCACGTGGGCCCCACGGGGAAATCACGTGGGCCCCACCCGGAAATCACGTGGGCCCCACGGGGAAATCACGTGGGCCCCACCCGGAAATCACGTGGGCCCCACACGGAAATCACGTGGGCCCCACCCGGAAATCACGTGGGCCCCACCCGGAAATCACGTGGGCCCCAGCCGGAAATCACGTGGGCCCCACCCGGAAATCACGTGGGCCCCACCCGGAAATCACGTGGGCCCCACCCGGAAATCACGTGGGCCCCACCCGGAAATCACGTGGGCCCCACCCGGAAACCACGTGGGCCCCACCCGGAAATCACGTGGGCCCCACCCGGAAACCACGTGGGCCCCACCCGGAAATCACGTGGGGCCCACCCGGAAATCACGTGGGCCCCACCCGGAAATCACGTGGGCCCCACCCGGAAATCACGTGGGCCCCACCCGGAAATCACGTGGGCCCCACCCGGAAATCACGTGGGCCCCACCCGGAAATCACGTGGGCCCCACCCGGAAATCACGTGGGCCCCACCCGGAAATCACGTGGGCCCCACCCGGAAATCACGTGGGCCCCACCCGGAAATCACGTGGGCCCCACCCGGAAATCACGTGGGCCCCACCCGGAAATCACTTGGGCCCCACCCGGAAATCACGTGGGCCCCACCCGGAAATCACGTGGGCCCCACGGGGAAATCACGTGGGCCCCACCCGGAAATCACGTGGGCCCCACCCGGAAATCACGTGGGCCCCACGGGGAAATCACGTGGGCCCCACGGGGAAATCACGTGGGCCCCACCCGGAAATCACGTGGGCCCCACGGGGAAATCACGTGGGCCCCACCCGGAAATCACGTGGGCCCCACGGGGAAATCACGTGGGCCCCACCCGGAAATCACGTGGGCCCCACCCGGAAATCACGTGGGCCCCACCCGGAAATCACGTGGGCCCCACGGGGAAATCACGTGGGCCCCACCCGGAAATCACGTGGGCCCCACGGGGAAATCACGTGGGCCCCACCCGGAAATCACGTGGGCCCCACCCGGAAATCACGTGGGCCCCACCCGGAAATCACGTGGTCCCCACCCGGAAATCACGTGGGCCCCACACGGAAATCACGTGGGCCCCACGGGGAAATCACGTGGGCCCCACGGGGAAATCACGTGGGCCCCACCCGGAAATCACGTGGGCCCCACGGGGAAATCACGTGGGCCCCACCCGGAAATCACGTGGGCCCCACGGGGAAATCACGTGGGCCCCACCCGGAAATCACGTGGGCCCCACCCGGAAATCACGTGGGCCCCACCCGGAAATCAC
Organism: Ovis canadensis; assembly: GCF_042477335.2. Lineage (NCBI taxonomy): Eukaryota > Metazoa > Chordata > Mammalia > Artiodactyla > Bovidae > Ovis > Ovis canadensis. The sequence continues at coordinate 13,412,544 of NC_091254.1, read as the reverse complement.
GTGGGCCCCACGGGGAAATCACGTGGGCCCCACCCGGAAATCACGTGGGCCCCACGGGGAAATCACGTGGGCCCCACCCGGAAATCACGTGGGCCCCACACGGAAATCACGTGGGCCCCACCCGGAAATCACGTGGGCCCCACCCGGAAATCACGTGGGCCCCAGCCGGAAATCACGTGGGCCCCACCCGGAAATCACGTGGGCCCCACCCGGAAATCACGTGGGCCCCACCCGGAAATCACGTGGGCCCCACCCGGAAATCACGTGGGCCCCACCCGGAAACCACGTGGGCCCCACCCGGAAATCACGTGGGCCCCACCCGGAAACCACGTGGGCCCCACCCGGAAATCACGTGGGGCCCACCCGGAAATCACGTGGGCCCCACCCGGAAATCACGTGGGCCCCACCCGGAAATCACGTGGGCCCCACCCGGAAATCACGTGGGCCCCACCCGGAAATCACGTGGGCCCCACCCGGAAATCACGTGGGCCCCACCCGGAAATCACGTGGGCCCCACCCGGAAATCACGTGGGCCCCACCCGGAAATCACGTGGGCCCCACCCGGAAATCACGTGGGCCCCACCCGGAAATCACGTGGGCCCCACCCGGAAATCACTTGGGCCCCACCCGGAAATCACGTGGGCCCCACCCGGAAATCACGTGGGCCCCACGGGGAAATCACGTGGGCCCCACCCGGAAATCACGTGGGCCCCACCCGGAAATCACGTGGGCCCCACCCGGAAATCACGTGGGCCCCACGGGGAAATCACGTGGGGCCCACCCGGAAATCACGTGGGCCCCACCCGGAAATCACGTGGGCCCCACCCGGAAATCACGTGGGCCCCACCCGGAAATCACGTGGGCCCCAGCCGGAAATCACGTGGGCCCCACGGGTAAATCAGGTGGGCCCCACCGGAAATCACGTGGGCCCCACCCGGAAATCACGTGGGCCCCACCCGGAAATCACGTGGGCCCCACCCGGAAATCACGTGGGCCCCACCCGGAAATCACGTGGGCCCCACCCGGAAATCACGTGGGCCCCACCCGGAAATCACGTGGGCCCCACGGGGAAATCACGTGTGCCCCACCCGGAAATCACGTGGGCCCCAGCCGGAAATCACGTGGGCCCCACCCGGAAATCACGTGGGCCCCACCCGGAAATCACGTGGGCCCCACCCGGAAATCACGTGGGCCCCACGGGGAAATCACGTGGGCCCCACCCGGAAATCACGTGGGCCCCACGGGGAAATCACGTGGGCCCCACCCGGAAATCACGTGGGCCCCACCCGGAAATCACGTGGGCCCCACCCGGAAATCCCGTGGGCCCCACCCGGAAATCACGTGGGCCCCACGGGGAAATCACGTGGGCCCCACCCGGAAATCACGTGGGCCCCACCCGGAAATCACGTGGGCCACAGCCGGAAATCACGTGGGCCCCACCCGGAAATCACGTGGGCCCCACGGGGAAATCACGTGGGCCCCACCCGGAAATCACGTGGGCCCCACCCGGAAATCACGTGGGCCCCACCCGGAAATCACGTGGGCCCCACCCGGAAATCACGTGGGCCCCACCCGGAAATCACGTGGGGCCCACCCGGAAATCACGTGGGCCCCACGGGGAAATCACGTGGGCCCCACCCGGAAATCACGTGGGCCCCACCCGGAAATCACGTGGGCCCCACCCGGAAATCACGTGGGCCCCACCTGGAAATCACGTGGGCCCCACACGGAAATCACGTGGGCCCCACGGGGAAATCACGTGGGACCAACCCGGAAATCACGTGGGCCCCACCCGGAAATCACGTGGGCCCCACCCGGAAATCACGTGGGCCCCACCCGGAAATCACGTGGGCCCCAGCCGGAAATCACGTGGGCCCCACCCGGAAATCACGTGGGCCCCACCCGGAAATCACGTGGGCCCCACCCGGAAATCACGTGGGTCCCACCCGGAAATCACGTGGGCCCCACCCGGAAATCACGTGGGCCCCACCCGGAAATCACGTGGACCCCACCCGGAAATCACGTGGGGCCCACCCGGAAATCACGTGGGCCCCACCCGGAAATCACGTGGGCCCCACCCGGAAAACACGTGGGCCCCACCCGGAAATCACGTGGGGCCCACCCGGAAATCACGTGGGCCCCACCCGGAAATCACGTGGGCCCCACCCGGAAATCACGTGGGCCCCACGGGGAAATCACGTGGGCCCCACCCGGAAATCACGTGGGCCCCACCCGGAAATCACGTGGGCCCCACGGGGAAATCACGTGGGCCCCACCCGGAAATCACGTGGGCCCCACGGGGAAATCACGTGGGCCCCACGGGGAAATCACGTGGGCCCCACCCGGAAATCACGTGGGCCCCACCCGGAAATCACGTGGGCCCCACCCGGAAATCACGTGGGCCCCACCCGGAAATCACGTGGGCCCCACCCGGAAATCACGTGGGCCCCAGCCGGAAATCACGTGGGCCCCACCCGGAAATCACGTGGGCCCAAGCCGGAAATCACGTGGGACCCACGGGGAAATCACGTGGGCCCCACGGGGAAATCACGTGGGCCCCACACGGAAATCACGTGGGCCCCACCCGGAAATCACGTGGGCCCCACCCGGAAATCACGTGGGCCCCACCCGGAAATCACGTGGGCCCCACCCGGAAATCACGTGGGCCCCACCCGGAAATCACGTGGGCCCCACCCGGAAATCACGTGGGCCCCACCCGGAAATCACGTGGGCCCCACCCGGAAATCACGTGGGCCCCACGGGGAAATCACGTGGGCCCCACCCGGAAATCACGTGGGCCCCACCCGGAAATCACGTGGGCCCCACCCGGAAATCACGTGGGCCCCACGGGGAAATCACGTGGGCCCCACCCGGAAATCACGTGGGCCCCACCCGGAAATCACGTGGGCCCCACCCGGAAATCACGTGGGCCCCACCCGGAAATCACGTGGGCCCCACCCGGAAATCACGTGGGCCCCACGGGGAAATCACGTGGGCCCCACCCGGAAATCACGTGGTCCCCACCCGGAAATCACGTGGGCCCCACCCGGAAATCACGTGGGCCCCACCCGGAAATCACGTGGGCCCCACCCGGAAATCACGTGGGCCCCACCCGGAAATCACGTGGGCCCCACCCGGAAATCACGTGGGCCCCACCCGGAAATCACGTGGGCCCCACCCGGAAATCACGTGGGCCCCACCCGGAAATCACGTGGGCCCCACCCGGAAATCACGTGGGCCCCACCCGGAAATCACGTGGGCCCCACCCGGAAATCACGTGGGCCACAGCCGGAAATCACGTGGGCCCCACCCGGAAATCACGTGGGCCCCACCCGGAAATCACGTGGGCCCCACCCGGAAATCACGTGGGCCCCACCCGGAAATCACGTGGGCCCCACCCGGAAATCACGTGGGCCCCACCCGGAAATCACGTGGGCCCCACCCGGAAATCACGTGGGCCCCACCCGGAAATCACGTGGGCCCCACCCGGAAATCACGTGGGCCCCACCCGGAAATCACGTGGGCCCCACCCGGAAATCACGTGGGCCCCACCCGGAAATCACGTGGGCCCCACCCGGAAATCACGTGGGCCCCACCCGGAAATCACGTGGGCCCCACCCGGAAATCACGTGGGCCCCACCCGGAAATCACGTGGGCCCCACCCGGAAATCACGTGGGCCCCACCCGGAAATCACGTGGGGCCCACCCGGAAATCACGTGGGCCCCACCCGGAAATCACGTGGGCCCCACCCTGAAATCACGTGGGCCCCACCCGGAAAACACGTGGGCCCCACCCGGAAATCACGTGGGCCCCACCCGGAAATCACGTGGGCCCCACGCGGAAATCACGTGGGCCCCACCCGGAAATCACGTGGGCCCCACCCGGAAATCACGTGGGCCCCACGGGGAAATCACCTGGGCCCCACCTGGAAATCACGTGGGCCCCACCCGGAAATCACGTGGGCCCCACCCGGAAATCACGTGGGCCCCACCCGGAAATCACGTGGGCCCCACGGGGAAATCACGTGGGCCCCACCCGGAAATCACATGGGCCCCACCCGGAAATCACGTGGGCCCCACCCGGAAATCACGTGGGCCCCACCCGGAAATCACGTGGGCCCCACCCGGAAATCACGTGGGCCCCACCCGGAAATCACGTGGGCCCCACCCGGAAATCACGTGGGCCCCACCCGGAAATCACGTGGGCCCCACCCGGAAATCACGTGGGCCCCACCCGGAAATCACGTGGGCCCCACCCGGAAATCACGTGGGCCCCACCCGGAAATCCCGTGGGACCCACCCGGAAATCACGTGGGCCACAGCCGGAAATCACGTGGGCCCCACCCGGAAATCACGTGGGCCCCACGGGGAAATCACGTGGGCCCCACCCGGAAATCACGTGGGCCCCACCCGGAAATCACGTGGGCCCCACCCTGAAATCACGTGGGCCCCTCCCGGAAATCACGTGGGGCCCACGGGGAAATCACGTGGGCCCCACGGGGAAATCACGTGGGCCCCACCCGGAAATCACGTGGGCCCCACCCGGAAATCACGTGGGCCCCACCCGGAAATCACGTGGGCCCCACCCGGAAATCACGTGGGCCCCACCCGGAAATCACGTGGGCCCCACCCGGAAATCACGTGGGCCCCACGGGGAAATCACGTGTGCCCCAAGGGGAAATCACGTGGGCCCCACCCGGAAATCACGTGGGCCCCACGGGGAAATCACGTGGGCCCCACCCGGAAATCACGTGGGCCCCACGGGGAAATCACGTGGGCCCCACCCGGAAATCACGTGGGCCCCACCCGGAAATCACGTGGGCCCCACCCGGAAATCACGTGGGCCCCACGGGGAAATCACGTGGGCCCCACCCGGAAATCACGTGGGCCCCACCCGGAAATCACGTGGGCCCCACCCGGAAATCACGTCGGGCCCACCCGGAAATCACGTGGGCCCCACCCGGAAATCACGTGGGCCCCACGGGGAAATCACGTGGGCCCCACCCGGAAATCACGTGGGCCCCACCCGGAAATCACGTGGGCCCCACCCGGAAATCACGTGGGCCCCACCCGGAAATCACGTGGGCCCCAGCCGGAAATCACGAGGGCCCCACGGGGAAATCACGTGGGCCCCACCCGGAAATCACGTGGGCCCCACCCGGAAATCACGTGGGCCCCACCCGGAAATCACGTGGGCCCCACCCGGAAATCACGTGGGCCCCACCCGGAAATCACGTGGGGCCCACCCGGAAATCACGTGGGCCCCACCCGGAAATCACGTGGGCCCCACCCGGAAATCACGTGGGCCCCACCCGGAAATCACGTGGGCCCCACGGGGAAATCACGTGGGCCCCACCCGGAAATCACGTGGGCCCCACGGGGAAATCACGTGGGCCCCACCCGGAAATCACGTGGGCCCCAGCCGGAAATCACGTGGGCCCCACGGGGAAATCACGTGGGCCCCACCCGGAAATCACGTGGGCCCCACCCGGAAATCACGTGGGCCCCACCCGGAAATCACGTGGGCCCCACCCGGAAATCACGTGGGCCCCACCCGGAAATCACGTGGGCCCCACCCGGAAATCACGTGGGGCCCACCCGGAAATCACGTGGGCCCCACCCGGAAATCACGTGGGCCCCACCCGGAAATCACGTGGGCCCCACCCGGAAATCACGTGGGCCCCACCCGGAAATCACGTGGGCCCCACCCGGAAATCACGTGGGCCCCACCCGGAAATCACGTGGGCCCCACCCGGAAATCACGTGGGCCCCACGGGGAAATCACGTGGGCCCCACCCGGAAATCACGTGGGCCCCACCCGGAAATCACGTGGGCCCCACCCGGAAATCACGTGGGCCCCACGGGGAAATCACGTGGGCCCCACCCGGAAATCACGTGGGCCCCACCCGGAAATCACGTGGGCCCCACCCGGAAATCACGTGGGCCCCACCCGGAAATCACGTGGGCCCCACCCGGAAATCACGTGGGCCCCACCCGGAAATCACGTGGGCCCAACCCGGAAATCACGTGGTCCCCACCCGGAAATCACGTGGGCCCCACCCGGAAATCACGTGGGCCCCACCCGGAAATCACGTGGGCCCCACCCGGAAATCACGTGGGCCCCACCCGGAAATCACGTGGGCCCCACCCGGAAATCACGTGGGCCCCACCCGGAAATCACGTGGGCCCCACGGGGAAATCACGTGGGCCCCACCCGGAAATCACGTGGGCCCCACCCGGAAATCACGTGGGCCCCACCCGGAAATCACGTGGGCCCCACCCGGAAATCACGTGGGCCTCACGGGGAAATCACGTGGGCCCCACCCGGAAATCACGTGGTCCCCACCCGGAAATCACGTGGGCCCCACCCGGAAATCACGTGGGCCCCACCCGGAAATCACGTGGGCCCCACCCGGAAATCACGTGGGCCCCACCCGGAAATCACGTGGGCCCCACCCGGAAATCACGTGGGCCCCACCCGGAAATCACGTGGGCCCCACGGGGAAATCACGTGGGCCCCACCCGGAAATCACGTGGGCCCCACCCGGAAATCACGTGGGCCCCACCCGGAAATCACGTGGGCCCCACCCGGAAATCACGTGGGCCACAGCCGGAAATCACGTGGGCCCCACCCGGAAATCACGTGGGCCCCACCCGGAAATCACGTGGGCCCCACCCGGAAATCACGTGGGCCCCACCCGGAAATCACGTGGGCCCCACCCGGAAATCACGTGGGCCCCACCCGGAAATCACGTGGGCCCCACCCGGAAATCACGTGGGCCCCACGGGGAAATCACGTGGGCCCCACCCGGAAATCACGTGGGCCCCACCCGGAAATCACGTGGGCCCCACCCGGAAATCACGTGGGCCCCACCCGGAAATCACGTGGGCCCCACCCGGAAATCACGTGGGCCCCACCCGGAAATCACGTGGGCCCCACCCGGAAATCACGTGGGCCCCACCCGGAAATCACGTGGGCCCCACCCGGAAATCACGTGGGGCCCACCCGGAAATCACGTGGGCCCCACCCGGAAATCACGTGGGCCCCACCCTGAAATCACGTGGGCCCCACCCGGAAAACACGTGGGCCCCACCCGGAAATCACGTGGGCCCCACCCGGAAATCACGTGGGCCCCACGCGGAAATCACGTGGGCCCCACCCGGAAATCACGTGGGCCCCACCCGGAAATCACGTGGGCCCCACGGGGAAATCACCTGGGCCCCACCTGGAAATCACGTGGGCCCCACCCGGAAATCACGTGGGCCCCACCCGGAAATCACGTGGGCCCCACCCGGAAATCACGTGGGCCCCACGGGGAAATCACGTGGGCCCCACCCGGAAATCACGTGAGCCCCACCCGGAAATCACGTGGGCCCCACCCGGAAATCACGTGGGCCCCACCCGGAAATCACGTGGGCCCCACCCGGAAATCACGTGGGCCCCACCCGGAAATCACGTGGGCCCCACCCGGAAATCACGTGGGCCCCACCCGGAAATCACGTGGGCCCCACCCGGAAATCACGTGGGCCCCACCCGGAAATCACGTGGGCCCCACCCGGAAATCACGTGGGCCCCACCCGGAAATCCCGTGGGACCCACCCGGAAATCACGTGGGCCCCACGGGGAAATCACGTGGGCCCCACCCGGAAATCACGTGGGCCCCACCCGGAAATCACGTGGGCCACAGCCGGAAATCACGTGGGCCCCACCCGGAAATCACGTGGGCCCCACGGGGAAATCACGTGGGCCCCACCCGGAAATCACGTGGGCCCCACCCGGAAATCACGTGGGCCCCACCCTGAAATCACGTGGGCCCCACCCGGAAATCACGTGGGGCCCACCCGGAAATCACGTGGGCCCCACGGGGAAATCACGTGGGCCCCACCCGGAAATCACGTGGGCCCCACCCGGAAATCACGTGGGCCCCACCCGGAAATCACGTGGGCCCCACCCGGAAATCACGTGGGCCCCACCCGGAAATCACGTGGGCCCCACCCGGAAATCACGTGGGCCCCACGGGGAAATCACGTGTGCCCCAAGGGGAAATCACGTGGGCCCCACCCGGAAATCACGTGGGCCCCACGGGGAAATCACGTGGGCCTCACCCGGAAATCACGTGGGCCCCACGGGGAAATCACGTGGGCCCCACCCGGAAATCACGTGGGCCCCACCCGGAAATCACGTGGGCCCCACCCGGAAATCACGTGGGCCCCACGGGGAAATCACGTGGGCCCCACCCGGAAATCACGTGGGCCCCACCCGGAAATCACGTGGGCCCCACCCGGAAATCACGTGGGCCCCACCCGAAAATCACGTGGGCCCCACCCGGAAATCACGTGGGCCCCACCCGGAAATCACGTGGGCCCCACGGGGAAATCACGTGGGCCCCACCCGGAAATCACGTGGGCTCCACCCGGAAATCACGTGGGCCCCACCCGGAAATCACGTGGGCCCCACCCGGAAATCACGTGGGGCCCACCCGGAAATCACGTGGGCCCCACCCGGAAATCACGTGGGCCCCACCCGGAAATCACGTGGGCCCCACCCGGAAATCACGTGGGCCCCACCCGGAAATCACGTGGGCCCCACGGGGAAATCACGTGGGCCCCACCCGGAAATCACGTGGTCCCCACCCGGAAATCACGTGGGCCCCACCCGGAAATCACGTGGGCCCCACCCGGAAATCACGTGGGCCCCACCCGGAAATCACGTGGGCCCCACCCGGAAATCACGTGGGCCCCACGGGGAAATCACGTGGGCCCCACCCGGAAATCACGTGGGCCCCACCCGGAAATCACGTGGGCCCCACCCGGAAATCCCGTGGGCCCCACCCGGAAATCACGTGGGCCCCACGGGGAAATCACGTGGGCCCCACCCGGAAATCACGTGGGCCCCACCCGGAAATCACGTGGGCCACAGCCGGAAATCACGTGGGCCCCACCCGGAAATCACGTGGGCCCCACGGGGAAATCACGTGAGCCCCACGGGGAAATCACGTGGGCCCCACCCGGAAATCACGTGGGCCCCACCCGGAAATCACGGGTGCCCCACCCTGAAATCACGTGGGCCCCACCCGGAAATCACGTGGGGCCCACCCGGAAATCACGTGGGCCCCACCCGGAAATCACGTGGGCCCCACCCGGAAATCACGTGGGCCCCACCCGGAAATCACGTGGGCCCCACCCGGAAATCACGTGGGCCCCACCCGGAAATCACGTGGGCCCCACCCGGAAATCACGTGGGCCCCACGGGGAAATCACGTGGGCCCCACCCGGAAATCACGTGGGCCCCACCCGGAAATCACGTGGGCCCCACCCGGAAATCACGTGGGCCCCACCCGGAAATCACGTGGGCCCCAGCCGGAAATCACGTGGGCCCCACGGGGAAATCACGTGGGCCCCACGGGGAAATCACGTGGGCCCCACCCGGAAATCACGTGGGCCCCACCCGGAAATCACGTGGGCCCCACCCGGAAATCACGTGGGCCCCACCCGGAAATCACGTGGGCCCCAGCCGGAAATCACGAGGGCCCCACGGGGAAATCACGTGGGCCCCACCCGGAAATCACGTGGGCCCCACCCGGAAATCACGTGGGCCCCACCCGGAAATCACGTGGGCCCCACCCGGAAATCACGTGGACCCCACCCGGAAATCACGTGGGCCCCACCCGGAAATCACGTGGGGCCCACCCGGAAATCACGTGGGGCCCACCCGGAAATCACGTGGGCCCCACCCGGAAATCACGTGGGCCCCACCCGGAAAACACGTGGGCCCCACCCGGAAATCACGTGGGGCCCACCCGGAAATCACGTGGGCCCCACGGGGAAATCACGTGGGCCCCACCCGGAAATCACGTGGGCCCCACCCGGAAATCACGTGGGCCCCACCCGGAAATCACGTGGGCCCCACGGGGAAATCACGTGGGGCCCACCCGGAAATCACGTGGGCCCCACCCGGAAATCACGTGGGCCCCACCCGGAAATCACGTGGGCCCCACCCGGAAATCACGTGGGCCCCAGCCGGAAATCACGTGGGCCCCACGGGTAAATCAGGTGGGCCCCACCCGGAAATCACGTGGGCCCCACCCGGAAATCACGTGGGCCCCACCCGGAAATCACGTGGGCCCCACGGGGAAATCACGTGGGCCCCACCCGGAAATCACGTGGGCCCCACCCGGAAATCACGTGGGCCCCACCCGGAAATCACGTGGGCCCCACCCGGAAATCACGTGGGCCCCACCCGGAAATCACGTGGGCCCCACGGGTAAATCAGGTGGGCCCCACCCGGAAATCACGTGGGCCCCACCCGGAAATCACGTGGGCCCCACCCGGAAATCACGTGGGCCCCACCCGGAAATCACGTGGGCCCCACCCGGAAATCACGTGGGCCCCACCCGGAAATCACGTGGGCCCCACCCGGAAATCACGTGGGCCCCACGGGGAAATCACGTGGGCCCCACCTGGAAATTACGTGGGCCCCAGCCGGAAATCACGTGGGCCCCACCCGGAAATCACGTGGGCCCCACCCGGAAATCACGTGGGCCCCACCCGGAAATCACGTGGGCCCCACCCGGAAATCACGTGGGCCCCACCCGGAAATCACGTGGGCCCCACCCGGAAATCACGTGGGCCCCACCCGGAAATCACGTGGGCCCCACCCGGAAATCACGTGGGCCCCAGCCGGAAATCACGTGGGCCCCAGCCGGAAATCACGTGGGCCCCAGCCGGAAATCACGTGGGCCCCACGGGGAAATCACGTGGGCCCCACGGGGAAATCACGTGGGCCCCACGGGGAAATCACGTGGGCCCCACCCGGAAATCACGTGGGCCCCACCCGGAAATCACGTGGGCCCCACCCGGAAATCACGTGGGCCCCACCCGGAAATCACGTGGGCCCCACCCGGAAATCACGTGGGCCCCACCCGGAAATCACGTGGGCCCCAGCCGGAAATCACGTGGGCCCCACGGGGAAATCACGTGGGCCCCACCCGGAAATCACGTGGGCCCCACCCGGAAATCACGTGGGCCCCACCCGGAAATCACGTGGGCCCCACCCGGAAATCACGTGGGCCCCACCCGGAAATCACGTGGGCCCCACCCGGAAATCACGTGGGCCCCACCCGGAAATCACGTGGGCCCCACGGGGAAATCACGTGGGCCCCACCCGGAAATCACGTGGGCCCCACGGGGAAATCACGTGGGCCCCACCCGGAAATCACGTGGGCCCCACCCGGAAATCACGTGGGCCCCACCCGGAAATCACGTGGGCCCCACGGGGAAATCACGTGGGCCCCACCCGGAAATCACGTGGGCCCCACGGGGAAATCACGTGGGCCGCACCCGGAAATCACGTGGGCCCCACCCGGAAATCACGTGGGCCCCACCCGGAAATCACGTGGGCCCCAGCCGGAAATCACGTGGGCCCCACGGGGAAATCACGTGGGCCCCACCCGGAAATCACGTGGGCCCCACCCGGAAATCACGTGGGCCCCACCCGAAAATCACGTGGGCCCCACCCGGAAATCACGTGGGCCCCACGGGGAAATCACATGGGCCCCACCCGGAAATCACGTGGGCCCCACGGGGAAATCACGTGGGCCCCACCCGGAAATCACGTGGGCCCCACCCGGAAATCACGTGGGCCCCACCCGGAAATCACGTGGGCCCCACGGGGAAATCACGTGGGCCCCACCCGGAAATCACGTGGGCCCCACCCGGAAATCACGTGGGCCCCACGGGGAAATCACGTGGGCCCCACCCGGAAATCACGTGGGCCCCACGGGGAAATCACGTGGGCCCCACCCGGAAATCACGTGGGCCCCACCCGGAAATCACGTGGGCCCCACCCGGAAATCACGTGGGCCCCACGGGGAAATCACGTGGGCCCCACCCGGAAATCACGTGGGCCCCACGGGGAAATCACGTGGGCCCCACCCGGAAATCACGTGGGCCCCACCCGGAAATCACGTGGGCCCCACCCGGAAATCACGTGGGCCCCAGCCGGAAATCACGTGGGCCCCACCCGGAAATCACGTGGGCCCCACCCGGAAATCACGTGGGCCCCACCCGGAAATCACGTGGGCCCCACCCGGAAATCACGTGGGCCCCACCCGGAAATCACGTGGGCCCCACCCGGAAATCACGTGGGGCCCACCCGGAAATCACGTGGGCCCCACCCGGAAATCACGTGGGCCCCACCCGGAAATCACGTGGGCCCCACCCGGAAATCACGTGGGCCCCACCCGGAAATCACGTGGGCCCCACGGGGAAATCACGTGGGCCCCACCCGGAAATCACGTGGTCCCCACCCGGAAATCACGTGGGCCCCACACGGAAATCACGTGGGCCCCACGGGGAAATCACGTGGGCCCCACGGGGAAATCACGTGGGCCCCACGGGGAAATCACGTGGGCCCCACGGGGAAATCACGTGGGCCCCACCCGGAAATCACGTGGGCCCCACCCGGAAATCACGTGGGCCCCACCCGGAAATCACGTGGGCCCCACCCGGAAATCACGTGGGCCCCACCCGGAAATCACGTGGGCCCCACCCGGAAATCACGTGGGCCCCACCCGGAAATCACGTGGGCCCCACGGGGAAATCACGTGGGCCCCACCCGGAAATCACGTGGGCCCCACGGGGAAATCACGTGGGCCCCACCCGGAAATCACGTGGGCCCCACCCGGAAATCACGTGGGCCCCAGCCGGAAATCACGTGGGCCCCACGGGTAAATCAGGTGGGCCCCACCCGGAAATCACGTGGGCCCCACCCGGAAATCACGTGGGCCCCACCCGGAAATCACGTGGGCCCCACCCGGAAATCACGTGGGCCCCACCCGGAAATCACGTGGGCCCCACCCGGAAATCACGTGGGCCCCACCCGGAAATCACGTGGGCCCCACGGGGAAATCACGTGTGCCCCACCTGGAAATCACGTGGGCCCCAGCCGGAAATCACGTGGGGCCCAGCCGGAAATCACGTGGGCCCCACCCGGAAATCACGTGGGCCCCACGGGGAAATCACGTGGGCCCCACCCGGAAATCACGTGGGCCCCACCCGGAAATCACGTGGGCCCCACCCGGAAATCACGTGGGCCCCACCCGGAAATCACGTGGGCCCCACGGGGAAATCACGTGGGCCCCACCCGGAAATCACGTGGGCCCCACGGGGAAATCACGTGGGCCCCACCCGGAAATCACGTGGGCCCCACCCGGAAATCACGTGGGCCCCACCCGGAAATCACGTGGGCCCCAGCCGGAAATCACGTGGGCCCCACCCGGAAATCACGTGGGCCCCACCCGGAAATCACGTGGGCCCCACCCGGAAATTACGTGGGCCCCACCCGGAAATCACGTGGGCCCCACCCGGAAATCACGTGGGCCCCACCCGGAAATCACGTGGGGCCCACCCGGAAATCACGTGGGCCCCACCCGGAAATCACGTGGGCCCCACCCGGAAATCACGTGGGCCCCACCCGGAAATCACGTGGGCCCCACCCGGAAATCACGTGGGCCCCACGGGGAAATCACGTGGGCCCCACCCGGAAATCACGTGGTCCCCACCCGGAAATCACGTGGGCCCCACACGGAAATCACGTGGGCCCCACGGGGAAATCACGTGGGCCCCACGGGGAAATCACGTGGGCCCCACGGGGAACTCACGTGGGCCCCACCCTGAAATCACGTGGGCCCCACCCGGAAATCACGTGGGCCCCACCCGGAAATCACGTGGGCCCCACCCGGAAATCACGTGGGCCCCACCCGGAAATCACGTGGTCCCCACGGGGAAATCACGTGGGCCCCACCCGGAAATCACGTGGTCCCCACCCGGAAATCACGTGGGCCCCACACGGAAATCACGTGGGCCCCACGGGGAAATCACGTGGGCCCCACGGGGAAATCACGTGGGCCCCACGGGGAAATCACGTGGGCCCCACCCGGAAATCACGTGGGCCCCACCCGGAAATCACGTGGGCCCCAGCCGGAAATCACGTGGGCCCCACGGGTAAATCAGGTGGGCCCCACCCGGAAATCACGTGGGCCCCACCCGGAAATCACGTGGGCCCCACCCGGAAATCACGTGGGCCCCACCCGGAAATCACGTGGGCCCCACCCGGAAATCACGTGGGCCCCACCCGGAAATCACGTGGGCCCCACCCGGAAATCACGTGGGCCCCACCCGGAAATCACGTGGGCCCCACCCGGAAATCACGTGGGCCCCACCCGGAAATCACGTGGGCCCCACCCGGAAATCACGTGGGCCCCAGCCGGAAATCACGTGGGCCCCAGCCGGAAATCACGTGGGCCCCACGGGGAAATCACGTGGGCCCCACGGGGAAATCACGTGGGCCCCACCCGGAAATCACGTGGGCCCCACGGGGAAATCACGTGTGCCCCACCTGGAAATCACGTGGGCCCCAGCCGGAAATCACTTGGGCCCCAGCCGGAAATCACGTGGGCCCCACCCGGAAATCACGTGGGCCCCACCCGGAAATCACGTGGGCCCCACCCGGAAATCACGTGGGCCCCACCCGGAAATCACGTGGGCCCCACCCGGAAATCACGTGGGCCCCACCCGGAAATCACGTGGGCCCCACCCGGAAATCACGTGGGCCCCACCCGGAAATCACGTGGGCCCCACCCGGAAATCACGTGGGCCCCAGCCGGAAATCACGTGGGCCCCAGCCGGAAATCACGTGGGCCCCACGGGGAAATCACGTGGGCCCCACGGGGAAATCACGTGGGCCCCACCCGGAAATCACGTGGGCCCCACCCGGAAATCACGTGGGCCCCACCCGGAAATCACGTGGGCCCCACCCGGAAATCACGTGGGCCCCACCCGGAAATCACGTGGGCCCCACCCGGAAATCACGTGGGCCCCACCCGGAAATCACGTGGGCCCCACCCGGAAATCACGTGGGCCCCACGGGGAAATCACGTGGGCCCCACCCGGAAATCACGTGGGCTCCACCCGGAAATCACTTTGGCCCCACCCGGAAATCACGTGGGGCCCACCCGGAAATCACGTGGGCCCCACCCGGAAATCACGTTTGCCCCACCCGGAAATCACGTGGGCCCCACCCGGAAATCACGTGGGCCCCACACGGAAATCACGTGGGCCCCACGGGGAAATCACGTGGGCCCCACGGGGAAATCACGTGGGCCCCACCCGGAAATCACGTGGGCCCCACCCGGAAATCACGTGGGCCCCACCCGGAAATCACGTGGGCCCCACCCGGAAATCACGTGGGCCCCACCCGGAAATCACGTGGGCCCCACGGGGAAATCACGTGGGCCCCACCCGGAAATCACGTGGGCCCCACCGGGAAATCACGTGGGCCCCACCCGCAAATCACGTGGGCCCCACCCGGAAATCACGTGGGCCCCACCCGGAAATCACGTGGGCCCCACGGGGAAATCACGTGTGCCCCACCCGGAAATCACGTGGGCCCCACGGGGAAATCACGTGGGCCCCACCCGGAAATCACGTGGGCCCCACCCGGAAATCACGTGGGCCCCACCCGGAAATCACGTGGGCCCCACCCGGAAATCACGTGGGCCCCACCCGGAAATCACGTGGGCCCCTCGGGGAAATCACGTGGGACCCACCCGGAAATCACGTGGGCCCCACCCGGAAATCACGTGGGCCCCACCCGGAAATCACGTGGGCCCCACCCGGAAATCACGTGGGCCCCAGCCGGAAATCACGTGGGCCCCACGGGGAAATCACGTGGGCCACACCCGGAAATCACGTGGGCCCCACCCGGAAATCACGTGGGCCCCACCCGGAAATCACGTGGGCCCCACCCGGAAATCACGTGGGCCCCACCCGGAAATCACGTGGGCCCCACCCGGAAATCACGTGGGGCCCATCCGGAAATCACGTGGCCCCACGCGGAAATCACGTGGTCCCCACCCGGAAATCACGTGGGCCCCAGCCGGAAATCACGTGGGCCCCACGGGTAAATCAGGTGGGCCCCACCCGGAAATCACGTGGGCCCCACCCGGAAAGCACGTGGGCCCCACCCGGAAATCACGTGGGCCCCACCCGGAAATCACGTGGGCCCCACCCGGAAATCACGTGGGCCCCACCCGGTAATCACGTGGGCCCCAGCCGGAAATCACGTGGGCCCCACGGGGAAATCACGTGGGCCACACCCGGAAATCACGTGGGCCCCACCTGGAAATCACGTGGGCCCCACCCGGAAATCACGTGGGCCCCACCCGGAAATCACGTGGGCCCCACCCGGAAATCACGTGGGCCCCACCCGGAAATCACGTGGGCCCCACCCGGAAATCACGTGGGCCCCACCCGGAAATCACGTGGGCCCCACCCGGAAATCACGTGGGCCCCAGCCGGAAATCACGTGGGCCCCACGGGTAAATCAGGTGGGCCCCACCCGGAAATCACGTGGGCCCCACCCGGAAATCACGTGGGCCCCACCCGGAAATCACGTGGGCCCCACCCGGAAATCACGTGGGCCCCACCCGGAAATCACGTGGGCCCCACCCGGAAATCACGTGGGCCCCACCCGGAAATCACGTGGGCCCCACCCGGAAATCACGTGGGCCCCACGGGGAAATCACGTGTGCCCCACCTGGAAATCACGTGGGCCCCAGCCGGAAATCACGTGGGCCCCACCCGGAAATCACGTGGGCCCCACCCGGAAATCACGTGGGCCCCACCCGGAAATCACGTGGGCCCCACCCGGAAATCACGTGGGCCCCACCCGGAAATCACGTGGGCCCCACCCGGAAATCACGTGGGCCCCACCCGGAAATCACGTGGGCCCCACCCGGAAATCACGTGGGCCCCACCCGGAAATCACGTGGGCCCCACCCGGAAATCACGTGGGCCCCACGGGGAAATCACGTGGGCCCCACCCGGAAATCACGTGGGCCCCACCGGGAAATCACGTGGGCCCCACCCGCAAATCACGTGGGCCCCACCCGGAAATCACGTGGGCCCCACCCGGAAATCACGTGGGCCCCACGGGGAAATCACGTGTGCCCCACCCGGAAATCACGTGGGCCCCACGGGGAAATCACGTGGGCCCCACCCGGAAATCACGTGGGCCCCACCCGGAAATCACGTGGGCCCCACCCGGAAATCACGTGGGCCCCACCCGGAAATCACGTGGGCCCCACCCGGAAATCACGTGGGCCCCTCGGGGAAATCACGTGGGACCCACCCGGAAATCACGTGGGCCCCACCCGGAAATCACGTGGGCCCCACCCGGAAATCACGTGGGCCCCACCCGGAAATCACGTGGGCCCCAGCCGGAAATCACGTGGGCCCCACCCGGAAATCACGTGGGCCCCACCCGGAAATCACGTGGGCCCCACCCGGAAATCACGTGGGGCCCACCCGGAAATCACGTGGGCCCCACCCGGAAATCACGTGGGCCCCACCCGGAAATCACGTGGGCCCCAGCCGGAAATCACGTGGGCCCCACGGGTAAATCAGGTGGGCCCCACCCGGAAATCACGTGGGCCCCACCCGGAAATCACGTGGGCCCCACCCGGAAATCACGTGGGCCCCACCCGGAAATCACGTGGGCCCCACCCGGAAATCACGTGGGCCCCACCCGGAAATCACGTGGGCCCCACCCGGAAATCACGTGGGCCCCACGGGGAAATCACGTGTGCCCCACCTGGAAATCACGTGGGCCCCAGCCGGAAATCACTTGGGCCACACCCGGAAATCACGTGGGCCCCACCCGGAAATCACGTGGGCCCCAGCCGGAAATCACGTGGGCCCCACCCGGAAATCACGTGGGCCCCACCCGGAAATCACGTGGGCCCCACCCGGAAATCACGTGGGGCCCACCCGGAAATCACGTGGGCCCCACCCGGAAATCACGTGGGCCCCACCCGGAAATCACGTGGGCCCCAGCCGGAAATCACGTGGGCCCCACGGGTAAATCAGGTGGGCCCCACCCGGAAATCACGTGGGCCCCACCCGGAAATCACGTGGGCCCCACCCGGAAATCACGTGGGCCCCACCCGGAAATCACGTGGGCCCCACCCGGAAATCACGTGGGCCCCACCCGGAAATCACGTGGGCCCCACCCGGAAATCACGTGGGCCCCACCCGGAAATCACGTGGGCCCCACGGGGAAATCACGTGTGCCCCACCTGGAAATCACGTGGGCCCCAGCCGGAAATCACTTGGGCCCCAGCCGGAAATCACGTGGGCCCCACCCGGAAATCACGTGGGCCCCAGCCGGAAATCACGTGGGCCCCACCCGGAAATCACGTGGGCCCCACCCGGAAATCACGTGGGCCCCACCCGGAAATCACGTGGGCCCCACCCGGAAATCACGTGGGCCCCACCCGGAAATCACGTGGGCCCCACCCGGAAATCACGTGGGCCCCACCCGGAAATCACGTGGGCCCCAGCCGGAAATCACGTGGGCCCCAGCCGGAAATCACGTGGGCCCCCCACCCGGGGAAATCACGTGGGCCCCACCCGGAAATCACGTGGGCCCCACGGCCCCACCCGGAAATCACGTGGGCCCCACCCGGAAATCACGTGGGCCCCACCCGGAAATCACTTTGGCCCCACCCGGAAATCACGTGGGCCCCACCCGGAAATCACGTGGGCCCACCACGGAAATCACGTGGGCCCCACCCGGAAATCACGTGGGCCCCACCCGGAAATCACGTGGGCCCCACCCGGAAATCACGTGGGCCCCACACGGAAATCACGTGGGCCCCACGGGGAAATCACGTGGGCCCCACGGGGAAATCACGTGGGCCCCACCCGGAAATCACGTGGGCCCCACCCGGAAATCACGTGGGCCCCACCCGGAAATCACGTGGGCCCCACCCGGAAATCACGTGGGCCCCACCCGGAAATCACGTGGGCCCCACGGGGAAATCACGTGGGCCCCACCCGGAAATCACGTGGGCCCCACCGGGAAATCACGTGGGCCCCACCCGCAAATCACGTGGGCCCCACCCGGAAATCACGTGGGCCCCACCCGGAAATCACGTGGGCCCCACGGGGAAATCACGTGTGCCCCACCCGGAAATCACGTGGGCCCCACGGGGAAATCACGTGGGCCCCACCCGGAAATCACGTGGGCCCCACCCGGAAATCACGTGGGCCCCACCCGGAAATCACGTGGGCCCCACCCGGAAATCACGTGGGCCCCACCCGGAAATCACGTGGGCCCCACCCGGAAATCACGTGGGCCCCACCCGGAAATCACTTTGGCCCCACCCGGAAATCACGTGGGGCCCACCCGGAAATCACGTGGGCCCCACCCGGAAATCACGTTTGCCCCACCCGGAAATCACGTGGGCCCCACGGGGAAATCACGTGTGCCCCACCCGGAAATCACGTGGGCCCCACGGGGAAATCACGTGGGCCCCACCCGGAAATCACGTGGGCCCCACCCGGAAATCACGTGGGCCCCACCCGGAAATCACGTGGGCCCCACCCGGAAATCACGTGGGCCCCACCCGGAAATCACGTGGGCCCCAGCCGGAAATCACGTGGGCCCCACCCGGAAATCACGTGGGCCCCACCCGGAAATCACGTGGGCCCCACCCGGAAATCACGTGGGCCCCAGCCGGAAATCACGTGGGCCCCACGGGTAAATCAGGTGGGCCCCACCCGGAAATCACGTGGGCCCCACCCGGAAATCACGTGGGCCCCACCCGGAAATCACGTGGGCCCCACCCGGAAATCACGTGGGCCCCACCCGGAAATCACGTGGGCCCCACCCGGAAATCACGTGGGCCCCACCCGGAAATCACGTGGGCCCCACCCGGAAATCACGTGGGCCCCACGGGGAAATCACGTGTGCCCCACCTGGAAATCACGTGGGCCCCAGCCGGAAATCACTTGGGCCCCAGCCGGAAATCACGTGGGCCCCACCCGGAAATCACGTGGGCCCCACCCGGAAATCACGTGGGCCCCACCCGGAAATCACGTGGGCCCCACCCGGAAATCACGTGGGCCCCACCCGGAAATCACGTGGGCCCCACCCGGAAATCACGTGGGCCCCACCCGGAAATCACGTGGGCCCCACCCGGAAATCACGTGGGCCCCACCCGGAAATCACGTGGGCCCCAGCCGGAAATCACGTGGGCCCCAGCCGGAAATCACGTGGGCCCCACGGGGAAATCACGTGGGCCCCACGGGGAAATCACGTGGGCCCCACCCGGAAATCACGTGGGCCCCACCCGGAAATCACGTGGGCCCCACCCGGAAATCACGTGGGCCCCACCCGGAAATCACGTGGGCCCCACCCGGAAATCACGTGGGCCCCACCCGGAAATCACGTGGGCCCCACCCGGAAATCACGTGGGCCCCACCCGGAAATCACGTGGGCCCCACGGGGAAATCACGTGGGCCCCACCCGGAAATCACGTGGGCTCCACCCGGAAATCACTTTGGCCCCACCCGGAAATCACGTGGGGCCCACCCGGAAATCACGTGGGCCCCACCCGGAAATCACGTTTGCCCCACCCGGAAATCACGTGGGCCCCACCCGGAACTCACGTGGGCCCCACGGGGAAATCACGTGGGCCCCACGGGGAAATCACGTGGGCCCCACGGGGAAATCACGTGGGCCCCACCCGGAAATCACGTGGGCCCCACCCGGAAATCACGTGGGCCCCACCCGGAAATCACGTGGGCCCCACCCGGAAATCACGTGGGCCCCACCCGGAAATCACGTGGGCCCCACGGGGAAATCACGTGGGCCCCACCCGGAAATCACGTGGGCCCCACCGGGAAATCACGTGGGCCCCACCCGCAAATCACGTGGGCCCCACCCGGAAATCACGTGGGCCCCACCCGGAAATCACGTGGGCCCCACGGGGAAATCACGTGTGCCCCACCCGGAAATCACGTGGGCCCCACGGGGAAATCACGTGGGCCCCACCCGGAAATCACGTGGGCCCCACCCGGAAATCACGTGGGCCCCACCCGGAAATCACGTGGGCCCCACCCGGAAATCACGTGGGCCCCACCCGGAAATCACGTGGGCCCCTCGGGGAAATCACGTGGGACCCACCCGGAAATCACGTGGGCCCCACCCGGAAATCACGTGGGCCCCACCCGGAAATCACGTGGGCCCCACCCGGAAATCACGTGGGCCCCAGCCGGAAATCACGTGGGCCCCACGGGGAAATCACGTGGGCCACACCCGGAAATCACGTGGGCCCCACCCGGAAATCACGTGGGCCCCACCCGGAAATCACGTGGGCCCCACCCGGAAATCACGTGGGCCCCACCCGGAAATCACGTGGGCCCCACCCGGAAATCACGTGGGGCCCATCCGGAAATCACGTGGGCCCCACGCGGAAATCACGTGGTCCCCACCCGGAAATCACGTGGGCCCCAGCCGGAAATCACGTGGGCCCCACGGGTAAATCAGGTGGGCCCCACCCGGAAATCACGTGGGCCCCACCCGGAAAGCACGTGGGCCCCACCCGGAAATCACGTGGGCCCCACCCGGAAATCACGTGGGCCCCACCCGGAAATCACGTGGGCCCCACCCGGAAATCACGTGGGCCCCAGCCGGAAATCACGTGGGCCCCACGGGGAAATCACGTGGGCCACACCCGGAAATCACGTGGGCCCCACCTGGAAATCACGTGGGCCCCACCCGGAAATCACGTGGGCCCCACCCGGAAATCACGTGGGCCCCACCCGGAAATCACGTGGGCCCCACCCGGAAATCACGTGGGCCCCACCCGGAAATCACGTGGGCCCCACCCGGAAATCACGTGGGCCCCACCCGGAAATCACGTGGGCCCCAGCCGGAAATCACGTGGGCCCCACGGGTAAATCAGGTGGGCCCCACCCGGAAATCACGTGGGCCCCACCCGGAAATCACGTGGGCCCCACCCGGAAATCACGTGGGCCCCACCCGGAAATCACGTGGGCCCCACCCGGAAATCACGTGGGCCCCACCCGGAAATCACGTGGGCCCCACCCGGAAATCACGTGGGCCCCACCCGGAAATCACGTGGGCCCCACGGGGAAATCACGTGTGCCCCACCTGGAAATCACGTGGGCCCCAGCCGGAAATCACGTGGGCCCCACCCGGAAATCACGTGGGCCCCACCCGGAAATCACGTGGGCCCCACCCGGAAATCACGTGGGCCCCACCCGGAAATCACGTGGGCCCCACCCGGAAATCACGTGGGCCCCACCCGGAAATCACGTGGGCCCCACCCGGAAATCACGTGGGCCCCACCCGGAAATCACGTGGGCCCCACCCGGAAATCACGTGGGCCCCACCCGGAAATCACGTTGGCCCCACGGGGAAATCACGTGGGCCCCACGGGGAAATCACGTGGGCCCCACCCGGAAATCACGTGGGCCCCACCCGGAAATCACGTGGGCCCCACCCGGAAATCACGTGGGCCCCACCCGGAAATCACGTGGGCCCCACCCGGAAATCACGTGGGCCCCACCCGGAAATCACGTGGGCCCCACCCGGAAATCACGTGGGCCCCACCCGGAAATCACGTGGGCCCCACCCGGAAATCACGTGGGCCCCACCCGGAAATCACGTGGGCCCCACGGGGAAATCACGTGGGCCCCACCCGGAAATCACGTGGGCCCCACGGGGAAATCACGTGGGCCCCACCCGGAAATCACGTGGGCCCCACCCGGAAATCACGTGGGCCCCACCCGGAAATCACGTGGGCCCCACGGGGAAATCACGAGGGCCCCACCCGGAAATCACGTGGGCCCCACGGGGAAATCACGTGGGCCCCACCCGGAAATTACGTGGGCCCCACCCGGAAATCACGTGGGCCCCACCCGGAAATCACGTGGGCCCCACCCGGAAATCACGTGGGCCCCACCCGGAAATCACGTGGGCCCCACCCGGAAATCACGTGGGCCCCACCCGGAAATCACGTGGGCCCCACCCGGAAATCACGTGGGCCCCACCCGGAAATCACGTGGGCCCCACCCGGAAATCACGTGGGCCCCACGGGGAAATCACGTGGGCCCCACCCGGAAATCACGTGGGCCCCACGGGGAAATCACGTGGGCCCCACCCGGAAATCACGTGGTCCCCACCCGGAAATCACGTGGGCCCCACACGGAAATCACTTGGGCCCCACGGGGAAATCACGTGGGCCCCACGGGGAAATCACGTGGGCCCCACGGGGAAATCACGTGGGCCCCACCCGGAAATCACGTGGGCCCCACCCGGAAATCACGTGGGCCCCACCCGGAAATCACGTGGGCCCCACCCGGAAATCACGTGGGCCCCACCCGGAAATCACGTGGGCCCCACCCGGAAATCACGTGGGCCCCACCCGGAAATCACGTGGGCCCCACGGGGAAATCACGTGGGCCCCACCCGGAAATCACGTGGGCCCCACCCGGAAATCACGTGGGCCCCACCCGGAAATCACGTGGGCCCCACGGGGAAATCACGTGGGCCCCACCCGGAAATCACGTGGGCCCCACGGGGAAATCACGTGGGCCCCACCCGGAAATCACGTGGGCCCCACACGGAAATCACGTGGGCCCCACCCGGAAATCACGTGGGCCCCACCCGGAAATCACGTGGGCCCCAGCCGGAAATCACGTGGGCCCCACCCGGAAATCACGTGGGCCCCACCCGGAAATCACGTGGGCCCCACCCGGAAATCACGTGGGGCCCACCCGGAAATCACGTGGGGCCCACCCGGAAATCACGTGGGCCCCACCCGGAAATCACGTGGGGCCCACCCGGAAATCACGTGGGCCCCACCCGGAAATCACGTGGGCCCCACCCGGAAATCACGTGGGCCCCACCCGGAAATCACGTGGGCCCCACCCGGAAATCACGTGGGCCCCACGGGGAAATCACGTGGGCCCCACCCGGAAATCACGTGGTCCCCACCCGGAAATCACGTGGGCCCCACCCGGAAATCACGTGGGCCCCACCCGGAAATCACGTGGGCCCCACCCGGAAATCACGTGGGCCCCACCCGGAAATCACGCGGGCCCCACGGGGAAATCACGTGGGCCCCACCCGGAAATCACGTGGGCCCCACCCGGAAATCACGTGGGCCCCACCCGGAAATCCCGTGGGCCCCACCCGGAAATCACGTGGGCCCCACGGGGAAATCACGTGGGCCCCACCCGGAAATCACGTGGGCCCCACCCGGAAATCACGTGGGCCACAGCCGGAAATCACGTGGGCCCCACCCGGAAATCATGTGGGCCCCACGGGGAAATCACGTGGGCCCCACGGGGAAATCACGTGGGCCCCACCCGGAAATCACGTGGGCCCCACCCGGAAATCACGGGGGCCCCACCCTGAAATCACGTGGGCCCCACCCGGAAATCACGTGTGGGCCCACCCGGAAATCACGTGGGCCCCACCCGGAAATCACGTGGGCCCCACCCGGAAATCACGTGGGCCCCACCCGGAAATCACGTGGGCCCCACCCGGAAATCACGTGGGCCCCACCCGGAAATCACGTGGGCCCCACCCGGAAATCACGTGGGCCCCACCCGGAAATCACGTGGGCCCCACCCGGAAATCACGTGGGCCCCACCCGGAAATCACGTGGGCCCCACCCGGAAATCACGTGGGCCCCACCCGGAAATCACGTGGGCCCCACCCGGAAATCACGTGGGGCCCACCCGGAAATCACGTGGGCCCCACCCGGAAATCACGTGGGCCCCACCCGGAAATCACGTGGGCCCCAGCCGGAAATCACGTGGGCCCCACGGGTAAATCAGGTGGGCCCCACCCGGAAATCACGTGGGCCCCACCCGGAAATCACGTGGGCCCCACCCGGAAATCACGTGGGCCCCACCCGGAAATCACGTGGGCCCCACACGGAAATCACGTGGGCCCCACCCGGAAATCACGTGGGCCCCACGGGGAAATCACGTGGGCCCCACGGGGAAATCACGTGGGCCCCACGGGGAAATCACGTGGGCCCCACCCGGAAATCACGTGGGCCCCACCCGGAAATCACGTGGGCCCCACCCGGAAATCACGTGGGCCCCACGGGGAAATCACGTGGGCCCCACCCGGAAATCACGTGGGCCCCACGGGGAAATCACGTGGGCCCCACCCGGAAATCACGTGGGCCCCACACGGAAATCACGTGGGCCCCACCCGGAAATCACGTGGGCCCCACCCGGAAATCACGTGGGCCCCAGCCGGAAATCACGTGGGCCCCACCCGGAAATCACGTGGGCCCCACCCGGAAATCACGTGGTCCCCACCCGGAAATCACGTGGGCCCCACACGGAAATCACGTGGGCCCCACGGGGAAATCACGTGGGCCCCACGGGGAAATCACGTGGGCCCCACCCGGAAATCACGTGGGCCCCACGGGGAAATCACGTGGGCCCCACCCGGAAATCACGTGGGCCCCACGGGGAAATCACGTGGGCCCCACCCGGAAATCACGTGGGCCCCACCCGGAAATCACGTGGGCCCCACCCGGAAATCACGTGGGCCCCACGGGGAAATCACGTGGGCCCCACCCGGAAATCACGTGGGCCCCACGGGGAAATCACGTGGGCCCCACCCGGAAATCACGTGGGCCCCACACGGAAATCACGTGGGCCCCACCCGGAAATCACGTGGGCCCCACCCGGAAATCACGTGGGCCCCAGCCGGAAATCACGTGGGCCCCACCCGGAAATCACGTGGGCCCCACCCGGAAATCACGTGGGCCCCACCCGGAAATCACGTGGGCCCCACCCGGAAATCACGTGGGCCCCACCCGGAAACCACGTGGGCCCCACCCGGAAATCACGTGGGCCCCACCCGGAAACCACGTGGGCCCCACCCGGAAATCACGTGGGGCCCACCCGGAAATCACGTGGGCCCCACCCGGAAATCACGTGGGCCCCACCCGGAAATCACGTGGGCCCCACCCGGAAATCACGTGGGCCCCACCCGGAAATCACGTGGGCCCCACCCGGAAATCACGTGGGCCCCACCCGGAAATCACGTGGGCCCCACCCGGAAATCACGTGGGCCCCACCCGGAAATCACGTGGGCCCCACCCGGAAATCACTTGGGCCCCACCCGGAAATCACGTGGGCCCCACCCGGAAATCACGTGGGCCCCACGGGGAAATCACGTGGGCCCCACCCGGAAATCACGTGGGCCCCACCCGGAAATCACGTGGGCCCCACCCGGAAATCACGTGGGCCCCACGGGGAAATCACGTGGGGCCCACCCGGAAATCACGTGGGCCCCACCCGGAAATCACGTGGGCCCCACCCGGAAATCACGTGGGCCCCACCCGGAAATCACGTGGGCCCCAGCCGGAAATCACGTGGGCCCCACGGGTAAATCAGGTGGGCCCCACCGGAAATCACGTGGGCCCCACCCGGAAATCACGTGGGCCCCACCCGGAAATCACGTGGGCCCCACCCGGAAATCACGTGGGCCCCACCCGGAAATCACGTGGGCCCCACCCGGAAATCACGTGGGCCCCACCCGGAAATCACGTGGGCCCCACGGGGAAATCACGTGTGCCCCACCCGGAAATCACGTGGGCCCCAGCCGGAAATCACGTGGGCCCCACCCGGAAATCACGTGGGCCCCACCCGGAAATCACGTGGGCCCCACCCGGAAATCACGTGGGCCCCACGGGGAAATCACGTGGGCACCACCCGGAAATCACGTGGGCCCCACGGGGAAATCACGTGGGCCCCACCCGGAAATCACGTGGGCCCCACCCGGAAATCACGTGGGCCCCACCCGGAAATCCCGTGGGCCCCACCCGGAAATCACGTGGGCCCCACGGGGAAATCACGTGGGCCCCACCCGGAAATCACGTGGGCCCCACCCGGAAATCACGTGGGCCACAGCCGGAAATCACGTGGGCCCCACCCGGAAATCACGTGGGCCCCACGGGGAAATCACGTGGGCCCCACCCGGAAATCACGTGGGCCCCACCCGGAAATCACGTGGGCCCCACCCGGAAATCACGTGGGCCCCACCCGGAAATCACGTGGGCCCCACCCGGAAATCACGTGGGGCCCACCCGGAAATCACGTGGGCCCCACGGGGAAATCACGTGGGCCCCACCCGGAAATCACGTGGGCCCCACCCGGAAATCACGTGGGCCCCACCCGGAAATCACGTGGGCCCCACCTGGAAATCACGTGGGCCCCACACGGAAATCACGTGGGCCCCACGGGGAAATCACGTGGGACCCACCCGGAAATCACGTGGGCCCCACCCGGAAATCACGTGGGCCCCACCCGGAAATCACGTGGGCCCCAGCCGGAAATCACGTGGGCCCCACCCGGAAATCACGTGGGCCCCACCCGGAAATCACGTGGGCCCCACCCGGAAATCACGTGGGCCCCACCCGGAAATCACGTGGGCCCCACCCGGAAATCACGTGGGCCCCACCCGGAAATCACGTGGGCCCCACCCGGAAATCACGTGGGGCCCACCCGGAAATCACGTGGGCCCCACCCGGAAATCACGTGGGCCCCACCCGGAAAACACGTGGGCCCCACCCGGAAATCACGTGGGGCCCACCCGGAAATCACGTGGGCCCCACCCGGAAATCACGTGGGCCCCACCCGGAAATCACGTGGGCCCCACGGGGAAATCACGTGGGCCCCACCCGGAAATCACGTGGGCCCCACCCGGAAATCACGTGGGCCCCACGGGGAAATCACGTGGGCCCCACCCGGAAATCACGTGGGCCCCACGGGGAAATCACGTGGGCCCCACGGGGAAATCACGTGGGCCCCACCCGGAAATCACGTGGGCCCCACCCGGAAATCACGTGGGCCCCACCCGGAAATCACGTGGGCCCCACCCGGAAATCACGTGGGCCCCACCCGGAAATCACGTGGGCCCCAGCCGGAAATCACGTGGGCCCCACCCGGAAATCACGTGGGCCCAAGCCGGAAATCACGTGGGACCCACGGGGAAATCACGTGGGCCCCACGGGGAAATCACGTGGGCCCCACACGGAAATCACGTGGGCCCCACCCGGAAATCACGTGGGCCCCACCCGGAAATCACGTGGGCCCCACCCGGAAATCACGTGGGCCCCACCCGGAAATCACGTGGGCCCCACCCGGAAATCACGTGGGCCCCACCCGGAAATCACGTGGGCCCCACCCGGAAATCACGTGGGCCCCACCCGGAAATCACGTGGGCCCCACCCGGAAATCACGTGGGCCCCACCCGGAAATCACGTGGGCCCCACCCGGAAATCACGTGGGCCCCACCCGGAAATCACGTGGGCCCCACGGGGAAATCACGTGGGCCCCACCCGGAAATCACGTGGGCCCCACCCGGAAATCACGTGGGCCCCACCCGGAAATCACGTGGGCCCCACCCGGAAATCACGTGGGCCACAGCCGGAAATCACGTGGGCCCCACCCGGAAATCACGTGGGCCCCACCCGGAAATCACGTGGGCCCCACCCGGAAATCACGTGGGCCCCACCCGGAAATCACGTGGGCCCCACCCGGAAATCACGTGGGCCCCACCCGGAAATCACGTGGGCCCCACCCGGAAATCACGTGGGGCCCACCCGGAAATCACGTGGGCCCCACCCGGAAATCACGTGGGCCCCACGGGGAAATCACTTGGGCCCCACCCGGAAATCACGTGGGCCCCACCCGGAAATCACGTGGGCCCCACCCGGAAATCACGTGGGCCCCACGGGGAAATCACGTGGGCCCCACCCGGAAATCACGTGGGCCCCACACGGAAATCACGTGGGCCCCACCCGGAAATCACGTGGGCCCCACCCGGAAATCACGTGGGCCCCACCCGGAAATCACGTGGGCCCCACCCGGAAATCACGTGGGCCCCACCCGGAAATCACGTGGGCCCCACCCGGAAATCACGTGGGCCCCACGGGGAAATCACGTGGGCCCCACGGGGAAATCACGTGGGCCCCACCCGGAAATCACGTGGGCCCCACGGGGAAATCACGTGGGCCCCACCCGGAAATCACGTGGGCCCCACGGGGAAATCACGTGGGCCCCACCCGGAAATCACGTGGGCCCCACCCGGAAATCACGTGGGCCCCACCCGGAAATCACGTGGGCCCCACGGGGAAATCACGTGGGCCCCACCCGGAAATCACGTGGGCCCCACGGGGAAATCACGTGGGCCCCACCCGGAAATCACGTGGGCCCCACACGGAAATCACGTGGGCCCCACCCGGAAATCACGTGGGCCCCACCCGGAAATCACGTGGGCCCCAGCCGGAAATCACGTGGGCCCCACCCGGAAATCACGTGGGCCCCACCCGGAAATCACGTGGTCCCCACCCGGAAATCACGTGGGCCCCACACGGAAATCACGTGGGCCCCACGGGGAAATCACGTGGGCCCCACGGGGAAATCACGTGGGCCCCACCCGGAAATCACGTGGGCCCCACGGGGAAATCACGTGGGCCCCACCCGGAAATCACGTGGGCCCCACGGGGAAATCACGTGGGCCCCACCCGGAAATCACGTGGGCCCCACCCGGAAATCACGTGGGCCCCACCCGGAAATCACGTGGGCCCCACGGGGAAATCACGTGGGCCCCACCCGGAAATCACGTGGGCCCCACGGGGAAATCACGTGGGCCCCACCCGGAAATCACGTGGGCCCCACACGGAAATCACGTGGGCCCCACCCGGAAATCACGTGGGCCCCACCCGGAAATCACGTGGGCCCCAGCCGGAAATCACGTGGGCCCCACCCGGAAATCACGTGGGCCCCACCCGGAAATCACGTGGGCCCCACCCGGAAATCACGTGGGCCCCACCCGGAAATCACGTGGGCCCCACCCGGAAACCACGTGGGCCCCACCCGGAAATCACGTGGGCCCCACCCGGAAACCACGTGGGCCCCACCCGGAAATCACGTGGGGCCCACCCGGAAATCACGTGGGCCCACCCGGAAATCACGTGGGCCCCACCCGGAAATCACGTGGGCCCCACCCGGAAATCACGTGGGCCCCACCCGGAAATCACGTGGGCCCCACCCGGAAATCACGTGGGCCCCACCCGGAAATCACGTGGGCCCCACCCGGAAATCACGTGGGCCCCACCCGGAAATCACGTGGGCCCCACCCGGAAATCACGTGGGCCCCACCCGGAAATCACGTGGGCCCCACCCGGAAATCACTTGGGCCCCACCCGGAAATCACGTGGGCCCCACCCGGAAATCACGTGGGCCCCACGGGGAAATCACGTGGGCCCCACCCGGAAATCACGTGGGCCCCACCCGGAAATCACGTGGGCCCCACCCGGAAATCACGTGGGCCCCACGGGGAAATCACGTGGGGCCCACCCGGAAATCACGTGGGCCCCACCCGGAAATCACGTGGGCCCCACCCGGAAATCACGTGGGCCCCACCCGGAAATCACGTGGGCCCCAGCCGGAAATCACGTGGGCCCCACGGGTAAATCAGGTGGGCCCCACCGGAAATCACGTGGGCCCCACCCGGAAATCACGTGGGCCCCACCCGGAAATCACGTGGGCCCCACCCGGAAATCACGTGGGCCCCACCCGGAAATCACGTGGGCCCCACCCGGAAATCACGTGGGCCCCACCCGGAAATCACGTGGGCCCCACGGGGAAATCACGTGTGCCCCACCCGGAAATCACGTGGGCCCCAGCCGGAAATCACGTGGGCCCCACCCGGAAATCACGTGGGCCCCACCCGGAAATCACGTGGGCCCCACCCGGAAATCACGTGGGCCCCACGGGGAAATCACGTGGGCCCCACCCGGAAATCACGTGGGCCCCACGGGGAAATCACGTGGGCCCCACCCGGAAATCACGTGGGCCCCACCCGGAAATCACGTGGGCCCCACCCGGAAATCCCGTGGGCCCCACCCGGAAATCACGTGGGCCCCACGGGGAAATCACGTGGGCCCCACCCGGAAATCACGTGGGCCCCACCCGGAAATCACGTGGGCCACAGCCGGAAATCACGTGGGCCCCACCCGGAAATCACGTGGGCCCCACGGGGAAATCACGTGGGCCCCACCCGGAAATCACGTGGGCCCCACCCGGAAATCACGTGGGCCCCACCCGGAAATCACGTGGGCCCCACCCGGAAATCACGTGGGCCCCACCCGGAAATCACGTGGGGCCCACCCGGAAATCACGTGGGCCCCACGGGGAAATCACGTGGGCCCCACCCGGAAATCACGTGGGCCCCACCCGGAAATCACGTGGGCCCCACCCGGAAATCACGTGGGCCCCACCTGGAAATCACGTGGGCCCCACACGGAAATCACGTGGGCCCCACGGGGAAATCACGTGGGACCAACCCGGAAATCACGTGGGCCCCACCCGGAAATCACGTGGGCCCCACCCGGAAATCACGTGGGCCCCACCCGGAAATCACGTGGGCCCCAGCCGGAAATCACGTGGGCCCCACCCGGAAATCACGTGGGCCCCACCCGGAAATCACGTGGGCCCCACCCGGAAATCACGTGGGTCCCACCCGGAAATCACGTGGGCCCCACCCGGAAATCACGGGGCCCCACCCGGAAATCACGTGGACCCCACCCGGAAATCACGTGGGGCCCACCCGGAAATCACGTGGGCCCCACCCGGAAATCACGTGGGCCCCACCCGGAAAACACGTGGGCCCCACCCGGAAATCACGTGGGGCCCACCCGGAAATCACGTGGGCCCCACCCGGAAATCACGTGGGCCCCACCCGGAAATCACGTGGGCCCCACGGGGAAATCACGTGGGCCCCACCCGGAAATCACGTGGGCCCCACCCGGAAATCACGTGGGCCCCACGGGGAAATCACGTGGGCCCCACCCGGAAATCACGTGGGCCCCACGGGGAAATCACGTGGGCCCCACGGGGAAATCACGTGGGCCCCACCCGGAAATCACGTGGGCCCCACCCGGAAATCACGTGGGCCCCACCCGGAAATCACGTGGGCCCCACCCGGAAATCACGTGGGCCCCACCCGGAAATCACGTGGGCCCCAGCCGGAAATCACGTGGGCCCCACCCGGAAATCACGTGGGCCCAAGCCGGAAATCACGTGGGACCCACCCGGAAATCACGTGGGCCCCACGGGGAAATCACGTGGGCCCCACACGGAAATCACGTGGGCCCCACCCGGAAATCACGTGGGCCCCACCCGGAAATCACGTGGGCCCCACCCGGAAATCACGTGGGCCCCACCCGGAAATCACGTGGGCCCCACCCGGAAATCACGTGGGCCCCACCCGGAAATCACGTGGGCCCCACCCGGAAATCACGTGGGCCCCACCCGGAAATCACGTGGGCCCCACGGGGAAATCACGTGGGCCCCACCCGGAAATCACGTGGGCCCCACCCGGAAATCACGTGGGCCCCACCCGGAAATCACGTGGGCCCCACGGGGAAATCACGTGGGCCCCACCCGGAAATCACGTGGGCCCCACCCGGAAATCACGTGGGCCCCACCCGGAAATCACGTGGGCCCCACCCGGAAATCACGTGGGCCCCACCCGGAAATCACGTGGGCCCCACGGGGAAATCACGTGGGCCCCACCCGGAAATCACGTGGTCCCCACCCGGAAATCACGTGGGCCCCACCCGGAAATCACGTGGGCCCCACCCGGAAATCACGTGGGCCCCACCCGGAAATCACGTGGGCCCCACCCGGAAATCACGTGGGCCCCACCCGGAAATCACGTGGGCCCCACCCGGAAATCACGTGGGCCCCACGGGGAAATCACGTGGGCCCCACCCGGAAATCACGTGGGCCCCACCCGGAAATCACGTGGGCCCCACCCGGAAATCACGTGGGCCCCACCCGGAAATCACGTGGGCCACAGCCGGAAATCACGTGGGCCCCACCCGGAAATCACGTGGGCCCCACCCGGAAATCACGTGGGCCCCACCCGGAAATCACGTGGGCCCCACCCGGAAATCACGTGGGCCCCACCCGGAAATCACGTGGGCCCCACCCGGAAATCACGTGGGCCCCACCCGGAAATCACGTGGGCCCCACCCGGAAATCACGTGGGCCCCACCCGGAAATCACGTGGGCCCCACCCGGAAATCACGTGGGCCCCACCCGGAAATCACGTGGGCCCCACCCGGAAATCACGTGGGCCCCACCCGGAAATCACGTGGGCCCCACCCGGAAATCACGTGGGCCCCACCCGGAAATCACGTGGGCCCCACCCGGAAATCACGTGGGGCCCACCCGGAAATCACGTGGGCCCCACCCGGAAATCACGTGGGCCCCACCCTGAAATCACGTGGGCCCCACCCGGAAAACACGTGGGCCCCACCCGGAAATCACGTGGGCCCCACCCGGAAATCACGTGGGCCCCACGCGGAAATCACGTGGGCCCCACCCGGAAATCACGTGGGCCCCACCCGGAAATCACGTGGGCCCCACGGGGAAATCACCTGGGCCCCACCTGGAAATCACGTGGGCCCCACCCGGAAATCACGTGGGCCCCACCCGGAAATCACGTGGGCCCCACCCGGAAATCACGTGGGCCCCACGGGGAAATCACGTGGGCCCCACCCGGAAATCACATGGGCCCCACCCGGAAATCACGTGGGCCCCACCCGGAAATCACGTGGGCCCCACCCGGAAATCACGTGGGCCCCACCCGGAAATCACGTGGGCCCCACCCGGAAATCACGTGGGCCCCACCCGGAAATCACGTGGGCCCCACCCGGAAATCACGTGGGCCCCACCCGGAAATCACGTGGGCCCCACCCGGAAATCACGTGGGCCCCACCCGGAAATCACGTGGGCCCCACCCGGAAATCCCGTGGGACCCACCCGGAAATCACGTGGGCCACAGCCGGAAATCACGTGGGCCCCACCCGGAAATCACGTGGGCCCCACGGGGAAATCACGTGGGCCCCACCCGGAAATCACGTGGGCCCCACCCGGAAATCACGTGGGCCCCACCCTGAAATCACGTGGGCCCCTCCCGGAAATCACGTGGGGCCCACGGGGAAATCACGTGGGCCCCACGGGGAAATCACGTGGGCCCCACCCGGAAATCACGTGGGCCCCACCCGGAAATCACGTGGGCCCCACCCGGAAATCACGTGGGCCCCACCCGGAAATCACGTGGGCCCCACCCGGAAATCACGTGGGCCCCACGGGGAAATCACGTGTGCCCCAAGGGGAAATCACGTGGGCCCCACCCGGAAATCACGTGGGCCCCACGGGGAAATCATATGGGCCCCACCCGGAAATCACGTGGGCCCCACGGGGAAATCACGTGGGCCCCACCCGGAAATCACGTGGGCCCCACCCGGAAATCACGTGGGCCCCACCCGGAAATCACGTGGGCCCCACGGGGAAATCACGTGGGCCCCACCCGGAAATCACGTGGGCCCCACCCGGAAATCACGTGGGCCCCACCCGGAAATCACGTCGGGCCCACCCGGAAATCACGTGGGCCCCACCCGGAAATCACGTGGGCCCCACGGGGAAATCACGTGGGCCCCACCCGGAAATCACGTGGGCCCCACACGGAAATCACGTGGGCCCCACCCGGAAATCACGTGGGCCCCACCCGGAAATCACGTGGGCCCCAGCCGGAAATCACGAGGGCCCCACGGGGAAATCACGTGGGCCCCACCCGGAAATCACGTGGGCCCCACCCGGAAATCACGTGGGCCCCACCCGGAAATCACGTGGGCCCCACCCGGAAATCACGTGGGCCCCACCCGGAAATCACGTGGGGCCCACCCGGAAATCACGTGGGCCCCACCCGGAAATCACGTGGGCCCCACCCGGAAATCACGTGGGCCCCACCCGGAAATCACGTGGGCCCCACGGGGAAATCACGTGGGCCCCACCCGGAAATCACGTGGGCCCCACGGGGAAATCACGTGGGCCCCACCCGGAAATCACGTGGGCCCCAGCCGGAAATCACGTGGGCCCCACGGGGAAATCACGTGGGCCCCACCCGGAAATCACGTGGGCCCCACCCGGAAATCACGTGGGCCCCACCCGGAAATCACGTGGGCCCCACCCGGAAATCACGTGGGCCCCACCCGGAAATCACGTGGGCCCCACCCGGAAATCACGTGGGGCCCACCCGGAAATCACGTGGGCCCCACCCGGAAATCACGTGGGCCCCACCCGGAAATCACGTGGGCCCCACCCGGA
Organism: Ovis canadensis; assembly: GCF_042477335.2. NCBI lineage: Eukaryota > Metazoa > Chordata > Mammalia > Artiodactyla > Bovidae > Ovis > Ovis canadensis. The sequence goes on along the minus strand of NC_091254.1, from coordinate 13,377,453 downwards.
AATCACGTGGGCCCCACCCGGAAATCACGTGGGCCCCACCCGGAAATCACGTGGGCCCCACCCGGAAATCACGTGGGCCCCACCCGGAAATCACGTGGGCCCCACGGGGAAATCACGTGGGCCCCACCCGGAAATCACGTGGGCCCCACCCGGAAATCACGTGGGCCCCACCCGGAAATCACGTGGGCCCCACGGGGAAATCACGTGGGCCCCACCCGGAAATCACGTGGGCCCCACCCGGAAATCACGTGGGCCCCACCCGGAAATCACGTGGGCCCCACCCGGAAATCACGTGGGCCCCACCCGGAAATCACGTGGGCCCCACGGGGAAATCACGTGGGCCCAACCCGGAAATCACGTGGTCCCCACCCGGAAATCACGTGGGCCCCACCCGGAAATCACGTGGGCCCCACCCGGAAATCACGTGGGCCCCACCCGGAAATCACGTGGGCCCCACCCGGAAATCACGTGGGCCCCACCCGGAAATCACGTGGGCCCCACGGGGAAATCACGTGGGCCCCACGGGGAAATCACGTGGGACCCACCCGGAAATCACGTGGGCCCCACCCGGAAATCACGTGGGCCCCACCCGGAAATCACGTGGGCCCCACCCGGAAATCACGTGGGCCTCACGGGGAAATCACGTGGGCCCCACCCGGAAATCACGTGGTCCCCACCCGGAAATCACGTGGGCCCCACCCGGAAATCACGTGGGCCCCACCCGGAAATCACGTGGGCCCCACCCGGAAATCACGTGGGCCCCACCCGGAAATCACGTGGGCCCCACCCGGAAATCACGTGGGCCCCACCCGGAAATCACGTGGGCCCCACGGGGAAATCACGTGGGCCCCACCCGGAAATCACGTGGGCCCCACCCGGAAATCACGTGGGCCCCACCCGGAAATCACGTGGGCCCCACCCGGAAATCACGTGGGCCACAGCCGGAAATCACGTGGGCCCCACCCGGAAATCACGTGGGCCCCACCCGGAAATCACGTGGGCCCCACCCGGAAATCACGTGGGCCCCACCCGGAAATCACGTGGGCCCCACCCGGAAATCACGTGGGCCCCACCCGGAAATCACGTGGGCCCCACCCGGAAATCACGTGGGCCCCACGGGGAAATCACGTGGGCCCCACCCGGAAATCACATGGGCCCCACCCGGAAATCACGTGGGCCCCACCCGGAAATCACGTGGGCCCCACCCGGAAATCACGTGGGCCCCACCCGGAAATCACGTGGGCCCCACCCGGAAATCACGTGGGCCCCACCCGGAAATCACGTGGGCCCCACCCGGAAATCACGTGGGCCCCACCCGGAAATCACGTGGGCCCCACCCGGAAATCACGTGGGCCCCACCCGGAAATCACGTGGGGCCCACCCGGAAATCACGTGGGCCCCACCCGGAAATCACGTGGGCCCCACCCTGAAATCACGTGGGCCCCACCCGGAAAACACGTGGGCCCCACCCGGAAATCACGTGGGCCCCACCCGGAAATCACGTGGGCCCCACGCGGAAATCACGTGGGCCCCACCCGGAAATCACGTGGGCCCCACCCGGAAATCACGTGGGCCCCACGGGGAAATCACCTGGGCCCCACCTGGAAATCACGTGGGCCCCACCCGGAAATCACGTGGGCCCCACCCGGAAATCACGTGGGCCCCACCCGGAAATCACGTGGGCCCCACGGGGAAATCACGTGGGCCCCACCCGGAAATCACGTGAGCCCCACCCGGAAATCACGTGGGCCCCACCCGGAAATCACGTGGGCCCCACCCGGAAATCACGTGGGCCCCACCCGGAAATCACGTGGGCCCCACCCGGAAATCACGTGGGCCCCACCCGGAAATCACGTGGGCCCCACCCGGAAATCACGTGGGCCCCACCCGGAAATCACGTGGGCCCCACCCGGAAATCACGTGGGCCCCACCCGGAAATCACGTGGGCCCCACCCGGAAATCCCGTGGGACCCACCCGGAAATCACGTGGGCCCCACGGGGAAATCACGTGGGCCCCACCCGGAAATCACGTGGGCCCCACCCGGAAATCACGTGGGCCACAGCCGGAAATCACGTGGGCCCCACCCGGAAATCACGTGGGCCCCACGGGGAAATCACGTGGGCCCCACCCGGAAATCACGTGGGCCCCACCCGGAAATCACGTGGGCCCCACCCTGAAATCACGTGGGCCCCACCCGGAAATCACGTGGGGCCCACCCGGAAATCACGTGGGCCCCACGGGGAAATCACGTGGGCCCCACCCGGAAATCACGTGGGCCCCACCCGGAAATCACGTGGGCCCCACCCGGAAATCACGTGGGCCCCACCCGGAAATCACGTGGGCCCCACCCGGAAATCACGTGGGCCCCACCCGGAAATCACGTGGGCCCCACGGGGAAATCACGTGTGCCCCAAGGGGAAATCACGTGGGCCCCACCCGGAAATCACGTGGGCCCCACGGGGAAATCACGTGGGCCTCACCCGGAAATCACGTGGGCCCCACGGGGAAATCACGTGGGCCCCACCCGGAAATCACGTGGGCCCCACCCGGAAATCACGTGGGCCCCACCCGGAAATCACGTGGGCCCCACGGGGAAATCACGTGGGCCCCACCCGGAAATCACGTGGGCCCCACCCGGAAATCACGTGGGCCCCACCCGGAAATCACGTGGGCCCCACCCGAAAATCACGTGGGCCCCACCCGGAAATCACGTGGGCCCCACCCGGAAATCACGTGGGCCCCACCCGGAAATCACGTGGGCCCCACGGGGAAATCACGTGGGCCCCACCCGGAAATCACGTGGGCCCCACCCGGAAATCACGTGGGCCCCACCCGGAAATCACGTGGGCCCCACCCGGAAATCACGTGGGCCCCACCCGGAAATCACGTGGGGCCCACCCGGAAATCACGTGGGCCCCACCCGGAAATCACGTGGGCCCCACCCGGAAATCACGTGGGCCCCAGCCGGAAATCACGTGGGCCCCACGGGTAAATCAGGTGGGCCCCACCCGGAAATCACGTGGGCCCCACCCGGAAATCACGTGGGCCCCACCCGGAAATCACGTGGGCCCCACCCGGAAATCACGTGGGCCCCACCCGGAAATCACGTGGGCCCCACCCGGAAATCACGTGGGCCCCACCCGGAAATCACGTGGGCCCCACGGGGAAATCACGTGTGCCCCACCTGGAAATCACGTGGGCCCCAGCCGGAAATCACGTGGGGCCCAGCCGGAAATCACGTGGGCCCCACCCGGAAATCACGTGGGCCCCACGGGGAAATCACGTGGGCCCCACCCGGAAATCACGTGGGCCCCACCCGGAAATCACGTGGGCCCCACCCGGAAATCACGTGGGCCCCACCCGGAAATCACGTGGGCCCCACGGGGAAATCACGTGGGCCCCACCCGGAAATCACGTGGGCCCCACGGGGAAATCACGTGGGCCCCACCCGGAAATCACGTGGGCCCCACCCGGAAATCACGTGGGCCCCACCCGGAAATCACGTGGGCCCCAGCCGGAAATCACGTGGGCCCCACCCGGAAATCACGTGGGCCCCACCCGGAAATCACGTGGGCCCCACCCGGAAATTACGTGGGCCCCACCCGGAAATCACGTGGGCCCCACCCGGAAATCACGTGGGCCCCACCCGGAAATCACGTGGGGCCCACCCGGAAATCACGTGGGCCCCACCCGGAAATCACGTGGGCCCCACCCGGAAATCACGTGGGCCCCACCCGGAAATCACGTGGGCCCCACCCGGAAATCACGTGGGCCCCACGGGGAAATCACGTGGGCCCCACCCGGAAATCACGTGGTCCCCACCCGGAAATCACGTGGGCCCCACACGGAAATCACGTGGGCCCCACGGGGAAATCACGTGGGCCCCACGGGGAAATCACGTGGGCCCCACGGGGAACTCACGTGGGCCCCACCCTGAAATCACGTGGGCCCCACCCGGAAATCACGTGGGCCCCACCCGGAAATCACGTGGGCCCCACCCGGAAATCACGTGGGCCCCACCCGGAAATCACGTGGTCCCCACGGGGAAATCACGTGGGCCCCACCCGGAAATCACGTGGTCCCCACCCGGAAATCACGTGGGCCCCACACGGAAATCACGTGGGCCCCACGGGGAAATCACGTGGGCCCCACGGGGAAATCACGTGGGCCCCACGGGGAAATCACGTGGGCCCCACCCGGAAATCACGTGGGCCCCACCCGGAAATCACGTGGGGCCCACCCGGAAATCACGTTTGCCCCACCCGGAAATCACGTGGGCCCCACCCGGAAATCACGTGGGCCCCACACGGAAATCACGTGGGCCCCACGGGGAAATCACGTGGGCCCCACGGGGAAATCACGTGGGCCCCACCCGGAAATCACGTGGGCCCCACCCGGAAATCACGTGGGCCCCACCCGGAAATCACGTGGGCCCCACCCGGAAATCACGTGGGCCCCACCCGGAAATCACGTGGGCCCCACCCGGAAATCACGTGGGGCCCACCCGGAAATCACGTGGGCCCCACCCGGAAATCACGTGGGCCCCACCCGGAAATCACGTGGGCCCCACCCGGAAATCACGTGGGCCCCACCCGGAAATCACGTGGGCCCCACGGGGAAATCACGTGGGCCCCACCCGGAAATCACGTGGTCCCCACCCGGAAATCACGTGGGCCCCACACGGAAATCACGTGGGCCCCACGGGGAAATCACGTGGGCCCCACGGGGAAATCACGTGGGCCCCACGGGGAAATCACGTGGGCCCCACCCTGAAATCACGTGGGCCCCACCCGGAAATCACGTGGGCCCCACCCGGAAATCACGTGGGCCCCACCCGGAAATCACGTGGGCCCCACCCGGAAATCACGTGGGCCCCACCCGGAAATCACGTGGGCCCCAGCCGGAAATCACGTGGGCCCCACCCGGAAATCACGTGGGCCCCACCCGGAAATCACGTGGGCCCCACCCGGAAATCACGTGGGCCCCACCCGGAAATCACGTGGGCCCCACCCGGAAATCACGTGGGCCCCACCCGGAAATCACGTGGGCCCCACCCGGAAATCACGTGGGCCCCACCCGGAAATCACGTGGGCCCCACGGGGAAATCACGTGGGCCCCACCCGGAAATCACGGGGGCCCCACGGGGAAATCACGTGGGCCCCACCCGGAAATCACGTGGGCCCCACACGGAAATCACGTGGGCCCCACCCGGAAATCACGTGGGCCCCACCCGGAAATCACGTGGGCCCCAGCCGGAAATCACGTGGGCCCCACCCGGAAATCACGTGGGCCCCACCCGGAAATCACGTGGGCCCCACCCGGAAATCACGTGGGCCCCACCCGGAAATCACGTGGGCCCCACCCGGAAATCACGTGGGCCCCACCCGGAAATCACGTGGGGCCCACCCGGAAATCACGTGGGCCCCACCCGGAAATCACGTGGGCCCCACCCGGAAATCACGTGGGCCCCACCCGGAAATCACGTGGGCCCCACCCGGAAATCACGTGGGCCCCACGGGGAAATCACGTGGGCCCCACCCGGAAATCACGTGGTCCCCACCCGGAAATCACGTGGGCCCCACCCGGAAATCACGTGGGCCCCACCCGGAAATCACGTGGGCCCCACCCGGAAATCACGTGGGCCCCACCCGGAAATCACGTGGGCCCCACGGGGAAATCACGTGGGCCCCACCCGGAAATCACGTGGGCCCCACCCGGAAATCACGTGGGCCCCACCCGGAAATCCCGTGGGCCCCACCCGGAAATCACGTGGGCCCCACGGGGAAATCACGTGGGCCCCACCCGGAAATCACGTGGGCCCCACCCGGAAATCACGTGGGCCACAGCCGGAAATCACGTGGGCCCCACCCGGAAATCACGTGGGCCCCACGGGGAAATCACGTGAGCCCCACGGGGAAATCACGTGGGCCCCACCCGGAAATCACGTGGGCCCCACCCGGAAATCACGGGGGCCCCACCCTGAAATCACGTGGGCCCCACCCGGAAATCACGTGGGGCCCACCCGGAAATCACGTGGGCCCCACCCGGAAATCACGTGGGCCCCACCCGGAAATCACGTGGGCCCCACCCGGAAATCACGTGGGCCCCACCCGGAAATCACGTGGGCCCCACCCGGAAATCACGTGGGCCCCACCCGGAAATCACGTGGGCCCCACGGGGAAATCACGTGGGCCCCACCCGGAAATCACGTGGGCCCCACCCGGAAATCACGTGGGCCCCACCCGGAAATCACGTGGGCCCCACCCGGAAATCACGTGGGCCCCAGCCGGAAATCACGTGGGCCCCACGGGGAAATCACGTGGGCCCCACGGGGAAATCACGTGGGCCCCACCCGGAAATCACGTGGGCCCCACCCGGAAATCACGTGGGCCCCACGGGGAAATCACGTGGGCCCCACCCGGAAATCACGTGGGCCCCAGCCGGAAATCACGAGGGCCCCACGGGGAAATCACGTGGGCCCCACCCGGAAATCACGTGGGCCCCACCCGGAAATCACGTGGGCCCCACCCGGAAATCACGTGGGCCCCACCCGGAAATCACGTGGACCCCACCCGGAAATCACGTGGGCCCCACCCGGAAATCACGTGGGGCCCACCCGGAAATCACGTGGGGCCCACCCGGAAATCACGTGGGCCCCACCCGGAAATCACGTGGGCCCCACCCGGAAAACACGTGGGCCCCACCCGGAAATCACGTGGGGCCCACCCGGAAATCACGTGGGCCCCACGGGGAAATCACGTGGGCCCCACCCGGAAATCACGTGGGCCCCACCCGGAAATCACGTGGGCCCCACCCGGAAATCACGTGGGCCCCACGGGGAAATCACGTGGGGCCCACCCGGAAATCACGTGGGCCCCACCCGGAAATCACGTGGGCCCCACCCGGAAATCACGTGGGCCCCACCCGGAAATCACGTGGGCCCCAGCCGGAAATCACGTGGGCCCCACGGGTAAATCAGGTGGGCCCCACCCGGAAATCACGTGGGCCCCACCCGGAAATCACGTGGGCCCCACCCGGAAATCACGTGGGCCCCACGGGGAAATCACGTGGGCCCCACCCGGAAATCACGTGGGCCCCACCCGGAAATCACGTGGGCCCCACCCGGAAATCACGTGGGCCCCACCCGGAAATCACGTGGGCCCCACCCGGAAATCACGTGGGCCCCACCCGGAAATCACGTGGGGCCCACCCGGAAATCACGTGGGCCCCACCCGGAAATCACGTGGGCCCCACCCGGAAATCACGTGGGCCCCACCCGGAAATCACGTGGGCCCCACCCGGAAATCACGTGGGCCCCACGGGTAAATCAGGTGGGCCCCACCCGGAAATCACGTGGGCCCCACCCGGAAATCACGTGGGCCCCACCCGGAAATCACGTGGGCCCCACCCGGAAATCACGTGGGCCCCACCCGGAAATCACGTGGGCCCCACCCGGAAATCACGTGGGCCCCACCCGGAAATCACGTGGGCCCCACGGGGAAATCACGTGGGCCCCACCTGGAAATTACGTGGGCCCCAGCCGGAAATCACGTGGGCCCCACCCGGAAATCACGTGGGCCCCACCCGGAAATCACGTGGGCCCCACCCGGAAATCACGTGGGCCCCACCCGGAAATCACGTGGGCCCCACCCGGAAATCACGTGGGCCCCACCCGGAAATCACGTGGGCCCCACCCGGAAATCACGTGGGCCCCACCCGGAAATCACGTGGGCCCCACCCGGAAATCACGTGGGCCCCAGCCGGAAATCACGTGGGCCCCAGCCGGAAATCACGTGGGCCCCAGCCGGAAATCACGTGGGCCCCACGGGGAAATCACGTGGGCCCCACGGGGAAATCACGTGGGCCCCACGGGGAAATCACGTGGGCCCCACGGGGAAATCACGTGGGCCCCACCCGGAAATCACGTGGGCCCCACCCGGAAATCACGTGGGCCCCACCCGGAAATCACGTGGGCCCCACCCGGAAATCACGTGGGCCCCACCCGGAAATCACGTGGGCCCCAGCCGGAAATCACGTGGGCCCCACGGGGAAATCACGTGGGCCCCACCCGGAAATCACGTGGGCCCCACCCGGAAATCACGTGGGCCCCACCCGGAAATCACGTGGGCCCCACCCGGAAATCACGTGGGCCCCACCCGGAAATCACGTGGGCCCCACCCGGAAATCACGTGGGCCCCACCCGGAAATCACGTGGGCCCCACGGGGAAATCACGTGGGCCCCACCCGGAAATCACGTGGGCCCCACGGGGAAATCACGTGGGCCCCACCCGGAAATCACGTGGGCCCCACCCGGAAATCACGTGGGCCCCACCCGGAAATCACGTGGGCCCCACGGGGAAATCACGTGGGCCCCACCCGGAAATCATGTGGGCCCCACGGGGAAATCACGTGGGCCCCACCCGGAAATCACGTGGGCCCCACCCGGAAATCACGTGGGCCCCACCCGGAAATCACGTGGGCCCCAGCCGGAAATCACGTGGGCCCCACGGGGAAATCACGTGGGCCCCACCCGGAAATCACGTGGGCCCCACCCGGAAATCACGTGGGCCCCACCCGGAAATCACGTGGGCCCCACCCGGAAATCACGTGGGCCCCACGGGGAAATCACGTGGGCCCCACCCGGAAATCACGTGGGCCCCACGGGGAATGGGCCCCACCCGGAAATCACGTGGGCCCCACGGGGAAATCACGTGGGCCCCACCCGGAAATCACGTGGGCCCCACCCGGAAATCACGTGGGCCCAACGGGGAAATCACGTGGGCCCCACCCGGAAATCACGTGGGCCCCACGGGGAAATCACGTGGGCCCCACCCGGAAATCACGTGGGCCCCACCCGGAAATCACGTGGGCCCCACCCGGAAATCACGTGGGCCCCACGGGGAAATCACGTGGGCCCCACCCGGAAATCACGTGGGCCCCACGGGGAAATCACGTGGGCCCCACCCGGAAATCACGTGGGCCCCACCCGGAAATCACGTGGGCCCCACCCGGAAATCACGTGGGCCCCACCCGGAAATCACGTGGGCCCCACCCGGAAATCACGTGGGCCCCACCCGGAAATCACGTGGGCCCCACCCGGAAATCACGTGGGCCCCACCCGGAAATCACGTGGGCCCCACCCGGAAATCACGTGGGCCCCACCCGGAAATCACGTGGGCCCCAGCCGGAAATCACGTGGGCCACAGCCGGAAATCACGTGGGCCCCAGCCGGAAATCACGTGGGCCCCACGGGGAAATCACGTGGGCCCCACGGGGAAATCACGTGGGCCCCACGGGGAAATCACGTGGGCCCCACGGGGAAATCACGTGGGCCCCACCCGGAAATCACGTGGGCCCCACCCGGAAATCACGTGGGCCCCACCCGGAAATCACGTGGGCCCCACCCGGAAATCACGTGGGCCCCACCCGGAAATCACGTGGGCCCCAGCCGGAAATCACGTGGGCCCCACGGGGAAATCACGTGGGCCCCACCCGGAAATCACGTGGGCCCCACCCGGAAATCACGTGGGCCCCACCCGGAAATCACGTGGGCCCCACCCGGAAATCACGTGGGCCCCACCCGGAAATCACGTGGGCCCCACCCGGAAATCACGTGGGCCCCACCCGGAAATCACGTGGGCCCCACGGGGAAATCACGTGGGCCCCACCCGGAAATCACGTGGGCCCCACGTGGAAATCACGTGGGCCCCACCCGGAAATCACGTGGGCCCCACCCGGAAATCACGTGGGCCCCACCCGGAAATCACGTGGGCCCCACGGGGAAATCACGTGGGCCCCACCCGGAAATCATGTGGGCCCCACGGGGAAATCACGTGGGCCCCACCCGGAAATCACGTGGGCCCCACCCGGAAATCACGTGGGCCCCACCCGGAAATCACGTGGGCCCCAGCCGGAAATCACGTGGGCCCCACGGGGAAATCACGTGGGCCCCACCCGGAAATCACGTGGGCCCCACCCGGAAATCACGTGGGCCCCACCCGGAAATCACGTGGGCCCCACCCGGAAATCACGTGGGCCCCACGGGGAAATCACGTGGGCCCCACCCGGAAATCACGTGGGCCCCACGGGGAAATCACGTGGGCCCCACCCGGAAATCACGTGGGCCCCACCCGGAAATCACGTGGGCCCCACCCGGAAATCACGTGGGCCCCACGGGGAAATCACGTGGGCCCCACCCGGAAATCACGTGGGCCCCACCCGGAAATCACGTGGGCCCCACGGGGAAATCACGTGGGCCCCACCCGGAAATCACGTGGGCCCCACCCGGAAATCACGTGGGCCCCACGGGGAAATCACGTGGGCCCCACCTGGAAATTACGTGGGCCCCAGCCGGAAATCACGTGGGCCCCACCCGGAAATCACGTGGGCCCCACCCGGAAATCACGTGGGCCCCACCCGGAAATCACGTGGGCCCCACCCGGAAATCACGTGGGCCCCACCCGGAAATCACGTGGGCCCCACCCGGAAATCACGTGGGCCCCACCCGGAAATCACGTGGGCCCCACCCGGAAATCACGTGGGCCCCACCCGGAAATCACGTGGGCCCCAGCCGGAAATCACGTGGGCCCCAGCCGGAAATCACGTGGGCCCCAGCCGGAAATCACGTGGGCCCCACGGGGAAATCACGTGGGCCCCACGGGGAAATCACGTGGGCCCCACGGGGAAATCACGTGGGCCCCACGGGGAAATCACGTGGGCCCCACCCGGAAATCACGTGGGCCCCACCCGGAAATCACGTGGGCCCCACCCGGAAATCACGTGGGCCCCACCCGGAAATCACGTGGGCCCCACCCGGAAATCACGTGGGCCCCAGCCGGAAATCACGTGGGCCCCACGGGGAAATCACGTGGGCCCCACCCGGAAATCACGTGGGCCCCACCCGGAAATCACGTGGGCCCCACCCGGAAATCACGTGGGCCCCACCCGGAAATCACGTGGGCCCCACCCGGAAATCACGTGGGCCCCACCCGGAAATCACGTGGGCCCCACCCGGAAATCACGTGGGCCCCACGGGGAAATCACGTGGGCCCCACCCGGAAATCACGTGGGCCCCACGGGGAAATCACGTGGGCCCCACCCGGAAATCACGTGGGCCCCACCCGGAAATCACGTGGGCCCCACCCGGAAATCACGTGGGCCCCACGGGGAAATCACGTGGGCCCCACCCGGAAATCATGTGGGCCCCACGGGGAAATCACGTGGGCCCCACCCGGAAATCACGTGGGCCCCACCCGGAAATCACGTGGGCCCCACCCGGAAATCACGTGGGCCCCAGCCGGAAATCACGTGGGCCCCACGGGGAAATCACGTGGGCCCCACCCGGAAATCACGTGGGCCCCACCCGGAAATCACGTGGGCCCCACCCGGAAATCACGTGGGCCCCACCCGGAAATCACGTGGGCCCCACGGGGAAATCACGTGGGCCCCACCCGGAAATCACGTGGGCCCCACGGGGAATGGGCCCCACCCGGAAATCACGTGGGCCCCACGGGGAAATCACGTGGGCCCCACCCGGAAATCACGTGGGCCCCACCCGGAAATCACGTGGGCCCAACGGGGAAATCACGTGGGCCCCACCCGGAAATCACGTGGGCCCCACGGGGAAATCACGTGGGCCCCACCCGGAAATCACGTGGGCCCCACCCGGAAATCACGTGGGCCCCACCCGGAAATCACGTGGGCCCCACGGGGAAATCACGTGGGCCCCACCCGGAAATCACGTGGGCCCCACGGGGAAATCACGTGGGCCCCACCCGGAAATCACGTGGGCCCCACCCGGAAATCACGTGGGCCCCACCCGGAAATCACGTGGGCCCCACCCGGAAATCACGTGGGCCCCACCCGGAAATCACGTGGGCCCCACCCGGAAATCACGTGGGCCCCACCCGGAAATCACGTGGGCCCCACCCGGAAATCACGTGGGCCCCACCCGGAAATCACGTGGGCCCCACCCGGAAATCACGTGGGCCCCAGCCGGAAATCACGTGGGCCACAGCCGGAAATCACGTGGGCCCCAGCCGGAAATCACGTGGGCCCCACGGGGAAATCACGTGGGCCCCACGGGGAAATCACGTGGGCCCCACGGGGAAATCACGTGGGCCCCACGGGGAAATCACGTGGGCCCCACCCGGAAATCACGTGGGCCCCACCCGGAAATCACGTGGGCCCCACCCGGAAATCACGTGGGCCCCACCCGGAAATCACGTGGGCCCCACCCGGAAATCACGTGGGCCCCAGCCGGAAATCACGTGGGCCCCACGGGGAAATCACGTGGGCCCCACCCGGAAATCACGTGGGCCCCACCCGGAAATCACGTGGGCCCCACCCGGAAATCACGTGGGCCCCACCCGGAAATCACGTGGGCCCCACCCGGAAATCACGTGGGCCCCACCCGGAAATCACGTGGGCCCCACCCGGAAATCACGTGGGCCCCACGGGGAAATCACGTGGGCCCCACCCGGAAATCACGTGGGCCCCACGTGGAAATCACGTGGGCCCCACCCGGAAATCACGTGGGCCCCACCCGGAAATCACGTGGGCCCCACCCGGAAATCACGTGGGCCCCACGGGGAAATCACGTGGGCCCCACCCGGAAATCATGTGGGCCCCACGGGGAAATCACGTGGGCCCCACCCGGAAATCACGTGGGCCCCACCCGGAAATCACGTGGGCCCCACCCGGAAATCACGTGGGCCCCAGCCGGAAATCACGTGGGCCCCACGGGGAAATCACGTGGGCCCCACCCGGAAATCACGTGGGCCCCACCCGGAAATCACGTGGGCCCCACCCGGAAATCACGTGGGCCCCACCCGGAAATCACGTGGGCCCCACGGGGAAATCACGTGGGCCCCACCCGGAAATCACGTGGGCCCCACGGGGAAATCACGTGGGCCCCACCCGGAAATCACGTGGGCCCCACCCGGAAATCACGTGGGCCCCACCCGGAAATCACGTGGGCCCCACGGGGAAATCACGTGGGCCCCACCCGGAAATCACGTGGGCCCCACCCGGAAATCACGTGGGCCCAACGGGGAAATCACGTGGGCCCCACCCGGAAATCACGTGGGCCCCACGGGGAAATCACGTGGGCCCCACCCGGAAATCACGTGGGCCCCACCCGGAAATCACGTGGGCCCCACCCGGAAATCACGTGGGCCCCACGGGGAAATCACGTGGGCCCCACCCGGAAATCACGTGGGCCCCACGGGGAAATCACGTGGGCCCCACCCGGAAATCACGTGGGCCCCACCCGGAAATCACGTGGGCCCCACCCGGAAATCACGTGGGCCCCAGCCGGAAATCACGTGGGCCCCACCCGGAAATCACGTGGGCCCCACCCGGAAATCACGTGGGCCCCACCCGGAAATCACGTGGGCCCCACCCGGAAATCACGTGGGCCCCACCCGGAAATCACGTGGGCCCCACCCGGAAATCACGTGGGGCCCACCCGGAAATCACGTGGGCCCCACCCGGAAATCACGTGGGCCCCACCCGGAAATCACGTGGGCCCCACCCGGAAATCACGTGGGCCCCACCCGGAAATCACGTGGGCCCCACGGGGAAATCACGTGGGCCCCACCCGGAAATCACGTGGTCCCCACCCGGAAATCACGTGGGCCCCACACGGAAATCACGTGGGCCCCACGGGGAAATCACGTGGGCCCCACGGGGAAATCACGTGGGCCCCACGGGGAAATCACGTGGGCCCCACGGGGAAATCACGTGGGCCCCACCCGGAAATCACGTGGGCCCCACCCGGAAATCACGTGGGCCCCACCCGGAAATCACGTGGGCCCCACCCGGAAATCACGTGGGCCCCACCCGGAAATCACGTGGGCCCCACCCGGAAATCACGTGGGCCCCACCCGGAAATCACGTGGGCCCCACCCGGAAATCACGTGGGCCCCACGGGGAAATCACGTGGGACCCACCCGGAAATCACGTGGGCCCCACGGGGAAATCACGTGGGCCCCACCCGGAAATCACGTGGGCCCCACACGGAAATCACGTGGGCCCCACCCGGAAATCACGTGGGCCCCACCCGGAAATCACGTGGGCCCCAGCCGGAAATCACGTGGGCCCCACCCGGAAATCACGTGGGCCCCACCCGGAAATCACGTGGGCCCCACCCGGAAATCACGTGGGCCCCACCCGGAAATCACGTGGGCCCCACCCGGAAATCACGTGGGCCCCACCCGGAAATCACGTGGGGCCCACCCGGAAATCACGTGGGCCCCACCCGGAAATCACGTGGGCCCCACCCGGAAATCACGTGGGCCCCACCCGGAAATCACGTGGGCCCCACCCGGAAATCACGTGGGCCCCACGGGGAAATCACGTGGGCCCCACCCGGAAATCACGTGGTCCCCACCCGGAAATCACGTGGGCCCCACCCGGAAATCACGTGGGCCCCACCCGGAAATCACGTGGGCCCCACGGGGAAATCACGTGGGCCCCACCCGGAAATCACGTGGGCCCCACCCGGAAATCACGTGGGCCCCACCCGGAAATCCCGTGGGCCCCACCCGGAAATCACGTGGGCCCCACGGGGAAATCACGTGGGCCCCACCCGGAAATCACGTGGGCCCCACCCGGAAATCACGTGGGCCACAGCCGGAAATCACGTGGGCCCCACCCGGAAATCACGTGGGCCCCACGGGGAAATCACGTGAGCCCCACGGGGAAATCACGTGGGCCCCACCCGGAAATCACGTGGGCCCCACCCGGAAATCACGGGGGCCCCACCCTGAAATCACGTGGGCCCCACCCGGAAATCACGTGGGGCCCACCCGGAAATCACGTGGGCCCCACCCGGAAATCACGTGGGCCCCACCCGGAAATCACGTGGGCCCCACCCGGAAATCACGTGGGCCCCACCCGGAAATCACGTGGGCCCCACCCGGAAATCACGTGGGCCCCACCCGGAAATCACGTGGGCCCCACGGGGAAATCACGTGGGCCCCACCCGGAAATCACGTGGGCCCCACCCGG
The DNA here is from genome assembly GCF_042477335.2 of Ovis canadensis. Lineage (NCBI taxonomy): Eukaryota > Metazoa > Chordata > Mammalia > Artiodactyla > Bovidae > Ovis > Ovis canadensis. The sequence continues at coordinate 13,362,440 of NC_091254.1, read as the reverse complement.
AAATCACGTGGGCCCCACGGGGAAATCACGTGGGCCCCACCCGGAAATCACGTGGGCCCCAGCCGGAAATCACGTGGGCCCCACGGGGAAATCACGTGGGCCACACCCGGAAATCACGTGGGCCCCACCTGGAAATCACGTGGGCCCCAGCCGGAAATCACGTGGGCCCCACCCGGAAATCACGTGGGCCCCACCCGGAAATCACGTGGGCCCCACCCGGAAATCACGTGGGGCCCACCCGGAAATCACGTGGGCCCTACCCGGAAATCACGTGGGCCCCACCCGGAAATCACGTGGGCCCCAGCCGGAAATCACGTGGGCCCCACGGGTAAATCAGGTGGGCCCCACCCGGAAATCACGTGGGCCCCACCCGGAAATCACGTGGGCCCCACCCGGAAATCACGTGGGCCCCACCCGGAAATCACGTGGGCCCCACCCGGAAATCACGTGGGCCCCACCCGGAAATCACGTGGGCCCCACCCGGAAATCACGTGGGCCCCACCCGGAAATCACGTGGGCCCCACGGGGAAATCACGTGTGCCCCACCCGGAAATCACGTGGGCCCCAGCCGGAAATCACGTGGGCCCCAGCCGGAAATCACGTGGGCCCCACCCGGAAATCACGTGGGCCCCACCCGGAAATCACGTGGGCCCCACCCGGAAATCACGTGGGCCCCACCCGGAAATCACGTGGGCCCCACCCGGAAATCACGTGGGCCCCACCCGGAAATCACGTGGGCCCCACCCGGAAATCACGTGGGCCCCACCCGGAAATCACGTGGGCCCCACCCGGAAATCACGTGGGCCCCAGCCGGAAATCACGTGGGCCCCAGCCGGAAATCACGTGGGCCCCACGGGGAAATCACGTGGGCCCCACCCGGAAATCACGTGGGCCCCACCCGGAAATCACGTGGGCCCCACCCGGAAATCACGTGGGCCCCACCCGGAAATCACGTGGGCCCCACCCGGAAATCACGTGGGCCCCACCCGGAAATCACGTGGGCCCCACCCGGAAATCACGTGGGCCCCACGGGGAAATCACGTGGGCCCCACCCGGAAATCACGTGGGCCCCACCCGGAAATCACTTTGGCCCCACCCGGAAATCACGTGGGGCCCACCCGGAAATCACGTGGGCCCCACCCGGAAATCACGTGGGCCCCACCCGGAAATCACGTGGGGCCCACCCGGAAATCACGTTTGCCCCACCCGGAAATCACGTGGGCCCCACCCGGAAATCACGTGGGCCCCACACGGAAATCACGTGGGCCCCACGGGGAAATCACGTGGGCCCCACGGGGAAATCACGTGGGCCCCACCCGGAAATCACGTGGGCCCCACCCGGAAATCACGTGGGCCCCACCCGGAAATCACGTGGGCCCCACCCGGAAATCACGTGGGCCCCACCCGGAAATCACGTGGGCCCCACGGGGAAATCACGTGGGCCCCACCCGGAAATCACGTGGGCCCCACCGGGAAATCACGTGGGCCCCACCCGCAAATCACGTGGGCCCCACCCGGAAATCACGTGGGCCCCACCCGGAAATCACGTGGGCCCCACGGGGAAATCACGTGTGCCCCACCCGGAAATCACGTGGGCCCCACGGGGAAATCACGTGGGCCCCACCCGGAAATCACGTGGGCCCCACCCGGAAATCACGTGGGCCCCACCCGGAAATCACGTGGGCCCCACCCGGAAATCACGTGGGCCCCACCCGGAAATCACGTGGGCCCCTCGGGGAAATCACGTGGGACCCACCCGGAAATCACGTGGGCCCCACCCGGAAATCACGTGGGCCCCACCCGGAAATCACGTGGGCCCCACCCGGAAATCACGTGGGCCCCAGCCGGAAATCACGTGGGCCCCACGGGGAAATCACGTGGGCCACACCCGGAAATCACGTGGGCCCCACCCGGAAATCACGTGGGCCCCACCCGGAAATCACGTGGGCCCCACCCGGAAATCACGTGGGCCCCACCCGGAAATCACGTGGGCCCCACCCGGAAATCACGTGGGGCCCATCCGGAAATCACGTGGCCCCACCCGGAAATCACGTGGTCCCCACCCGGAAATCACGTGGGCCCCAGCCGGAAATCACGTGGGCCCCACGGGTAAATCAGGTGGGCCCCACCCGGAAATCACGTGGGCCCCACCCGGAAAGCACGTGGGCCCCACCCGGAAATCACGTGGGCCCCACCCGGAAATCACGTGGGCCCCACCCGGAAATCACGTGGGCCCCACCCGGAAATCACGTGGGCCCCAGCCGGAAATCACGTGGGCCCCACGGGGAAATCACGTGGGCCACACCCGGAAATCACGTGGGCCCCACCTGGAAATCACGTGGGCCCCACCCGGAAATCACGTGGGCCCCACCCGGAAATCACGTGGGCCCCACCCGGAAATCACGTGGGCCCCACCCGGAAATCACGTGGGCCCCACCCGGAAATCACGTGGGCCCCACCCGGAAATCACGTGGGCCCCACCCGGAAATCACGTGGGCCCCAGCCGGAAATCACGTGGGCCCCACGGGTAAATCAGGTGGGCCCCACCCGGAAATCACGTGGGCCCCACCCGGAAATCACGTGGGCCCCACCCGGAAATCACGTGGGCCCCACCCGGAAATCACGTGGGCCCCACCCGGAAATCACGTGGGCCCCACCCGGAAATCACGTGGGCCCCACCCGGAAATCACGTGGGCCCCACCCGGAAATCACGTGGGCCCCACGGGGAAATCACGTGTGCCCCACCTGGAAATCACGTGGGCCCCAGCCGGAAATCACGTGGGCCCCAGCCGGAAATCACGTGGGCCCCACCCGGAAATCACGTGGGCCCCACCCGGAAATCACGTGGGCCCCACCCGGAAATCACGTGGGCCCCACCCGGAAATCACGTGGGCCCCACCCGGAAATCACGTGGGCCCCACCCGGAAATCACGTGGGCCCCACCCGGAAATCACGTGGGCCCCAGCCGGAAATCACGTGGGCCCCAGCCGGAAATCACGTGGGCCCCACGGGGAAATCACGTGGGCCCCACGGGGAAATCACGTGGGCCCCACCCGGAAATCACGTGGGCCCCACCCGGAAATCACGTGGGCCCCACCCGGAAATCACGTGGGCCCCACCCGGAAATCACGTGGGCCCCACCCGGAAATCACGTGGGCCCCACCCGGAAATCACGTGGGCCCCACCCGGAAATCACGTGGGCCCCAGCCGGAAATCACGTGGGCCCCACGGGGAAATCACGTGGGCCCCACCCGGAAATCACGTGGGCCCCACCCGGAAATCACGTGGGCCCCACCCGGAAATCACGTGGGCCCCACCCGGAAATCACGTGGGCCCCACCCGGAAATCACGTGGGCCCCACCCGGAAATCACTTTGGCCCCACCCGGAAATCACGTGGGGCCCACCCGGAAATCACGTGGGCCCCACCCGGAAATCACGTGGGCCCCACCCGGAAATCACGTGGGGCCCACCCGGAAATCACGTTTGCCCCACCCGGAAATCACGTGGGCCCCACCCGGAAATCACGTGGGCCCCACACGGAAATCACGTGGGCCCCACGGGGAAATCACGTGGGCCCCACCCGGAAATCACGTGGGCCCCACCCGGAAATCACGTGGGCCCCACCCGGAAATCACGTGGGCCCCACCCGGAAATCACGTGGGCCCCACCCGGAAATCACGTGGGCCCCACCCGGAAATCACGTGGGCCCCACCCGGAAATCACGTGGGCCCCACGGGGAAATCACGTGGGCCCCACCCGGAAATCACGTGGGCCCCACGGGGAAATCACGTGGGCCCCACCCGGAAATCACGTGGGCCCCACCCGGAAATCACGTGGGCCCCACCCGGAAATCACGTGGGCCCCACGGGGAAATCACGAGGGCCCCACCCAGAAATCACGTGGGCCCCACGGGGAAATCACGTGGGCCCCACCCGGAAATCACGTGGGCCCCACCCGGAAATCACGTGGGCCCCACCCGGAAATCACGTGGGCCCCACCCGGAAATCACGTGGGCCCCACCCGGAAATCACGTGGGCCCCACCCGGAAATCACGTGGGCCCCACCCGGAAATCACGTGGGCCCCACCCGGAAATCACGTGGGCCCCACCCGGAAATCACGTGGGCCCCACCCGGAAATCACGTGGGCCCCACGGGGAAATCACGTGGGCCCCACCCGGAAATCACGTGGGCCCCACGGGGAAATCACGTGGGCCCCACCCGGAAATCACGTGGTCCCCACCCGGAAATCACGTGGGCCCCACACGGAAATCACGTGGGCCCCACGGGGAAATCACGTGGGCCCCACGGGGAAATCACGTGGGCCCCACGGGGAAATCACGTGGGCCCCACCCGGAAATCACGTGGGCCCCACCCGGAAATCACGTGGGCCCCACCCGGAAATCACGTGGGCCCCACCCGGAAATCACGTGGGCCCCACCCGGAAATCACGTGGGCCCCACCCGGAAATCACGTGGGCCCCACGGGGAAATCACGTGGGCCCCACCCGGAAATCACGTGGGCCCCACGGGGAAATCACGTGGGCCCCACCCGGAAATCACGTGGGCCCCACACGGAAATCACGTGGGCCCCACCCGGAAATCACGTGGGCCCCACCCGGAAATCACGTGGGCCCCAGCCGGAAATCACGTGGGCCCCACCCGGAAATCACGTGGGCCCCACCCGGAAATCACGTGGGCCCCACCCGGAAATCACGTGGGCCCCACCCGGAAATCACGTGGGCCCCACCCGGAAATCACGTGGGCCCCACCCGGAAATCACGTGGGGCCCACCCGGAAATCACGTGGGCCCCACCCGGAAATCACGTGGGCCCCACCTGGAAATCACGTGGGCCCCACCCGGAAATCACGTGGGCCCCACGGGGAAATCACGTGGGCCCCACCCGGAAATCACGTGGTCCCCACCCGGAAATCACGTGGGCCCCACCCGGAAATCACGTGGGCCCCACCCGGAAATCACGTGGGCCCCACCCGGAAATCACGTGGGCCCCACCCGGAAATCACGCGGGCCCCACGGGGAAATCACGTGGGCCCCACCCGGAAATCACGTGGGCCCCACCCGGAAATCACGTGGGCCCCACCCGGAAATCCCGTGGGCCCCACCCGGAAATCACGTGGGCCCCACGGGGAAATCACGTGGGCCCCACCCGGAAATCACGTGGGCCCCACCCGGAAATCACGTGGGCCACAGCCGGAAATCACGTGGGCCCCACCCGGAAATCACGTGGGCCCCACGGGGAAATCACGTGGGCCCCACGGGGAAATCACGTGGGCCCCACCCGGAAATCACGTGGGCCCCACCCGGAAATCACGGGGGCCCCACCCTGAAATCACGTGGGCCCCACCCGGAAATCACGTGGGGCCCACCCGGAAATCACGTGGGCCCCACCCGGAAATCACGTGGGCCCCACCCGGAAATCACGTGGGCCCCACCCGGAAATCACGTGGGCCCCACCCGGAAATCACGTGGGCCCCACCCGGAAATCACGTGGGCCCCACCCGGAAATCACGTGGGGCCCACCCGGAAATCACGTGGGCCCCACCCGGAAATCACGTGGGCCCCACCCGGAAATCACGTGGGCCCCAGCCGGAAATCACGTGGGCCCCACGGGTAAATCAGGTGGGCCCCACCCGGAAATCACGTGGGCCCCACCCGGAAATCACGTGGGCCCCACCCGGAAATCACGTGGGCCCCACCCGGAAATCACGTGGGCCCCACACGGAAATCACGTGGGCCCCACCCGGAAATCACGTGGGCCCCACCCGGAAATCACGTGGGCCCCAGCCGGAAATCACGTGGGCCCCACGGGGAAATCACGTGGGCCCCACCCGGAAATCACGTGGGCCCCACCCGGAAATCACGTGGGCCCCACCCGGAAATCACGTGGGCCCCACGGGGAAATCACGTGGGCCCCAGCCGGAAATCACGTGGGCCCCACCCGGAAATCACGTGGGCCCCACCCGGAAATCACGTGGGCCCCACCCGGAAATCACGTGGGCCCCACCCGGAAATCACGTGGGCCCCACCCGGAAATCACGTGGGCCCCACCCGGAAATCACGTGGGGCCCACCCGGAAATCACGTGGGCCCCACCCGGAAATCACGTGGGCCCCACCCGGAAATCACGTGGGCCCCACGGGGAAATCACGTGGGCCCCACCCGGAAATCACGTGGTCCCCACCCGGAAATCACGTGGGCCCCACACGGAAATCACGTGGGCCCCACCCGGAAATCACGTGGGCCCCACCCGGAAATCACGTGGGCCCCACGGGGAAATCACGTGGGCCCCACCCGGAAATCACGTGGGCCCCACGTGGAAATCACGTGGGCCCCACCCGGAAATCACGTGGGCCCCACCCGGAAATCACGTGGGCCCCACCCGGAAATCACGTGGGCCCCACCCGGAAATCACGTGGGCCCCACCCGGAAATCACGTGGGCCCCACCCGGAAATCACGTGGGCCCCACGGGGAAATCACGTGGGCCCCACCCGGAAATCACGTGGGCCCCACGGGGAAATCACGTGGGCCCCACCCGGAAATCACGTGGGCCCCACCCGGAAATCACGTGGGCCCCACCCGGAAATCACGTGGGCCCCACCCGGAAATCACGTGGGCCCCACCCGGAAATCACGTGGGCCCCACGGGGAAATCACGTGGGCCCCACGGGGAAATCACGTGGGCCCCACCCGGAAATCACGTGGTCCCCACCCGGAAATCACGTGGGCCCCACCCGGAAATCACGTGGGCCCCACCCGGAAATCACGTGGGCCCCACCCGGAAATCACGTGGGCCCCACCCGGAAATCACGTGGGCCCCACGGGGAAATCACGTGGGCCCCACCCGGAAATCACGTGGGCCCCACCCGGAAATCACGTGGGCCCCACCCGGAAATCCCGTGGGCCCCACCCGGAAATCACGTGGGCCCCACGGGGAAATCACGTGGGCCCCACCCGGAAATCACGTGGGCCCCACCCGGAAATCACGTGGGCCACAGCCGGAAATCACGTGGGCCCCACCCGGAAATCACGTGGGCCCCACGGGGAAATCACGTGGGCCCCACCTGGAAATCACGTGGGCCCCACCCGGAAATCACGTGGGCCCCACCCGGAAATCACGTGGGCCCCACCCTGAAATCACGTGGGCCCCCCCCGGAAATCACGTGGGGCCCACCCGGAAATCACGTGGGCCCCACCCGGAAATCACGTGGGCCCCACCCGGAAATCACGTGGGCCCCACCCGGAAATCACGTGGGCCCCACCCGGAAATCACGTGGGCCCCACCCGGAAATCACGTGGGCCCCACGGGGAAATCACGTGGGCCCCACCCGGAAATCACGTGGGCCCCACCCGGAAATCACGTGGGCCCCACCCGGAAATCACGTGGGCCCCACCCGGAAATCACGTGGGCCCCAGCCGGAAATCACGTGGGCCCCACGGGGAAATCACGTGGGCCACACCCGGAAATCACGTGGGCCCCACCCGGAAATCACGTGGGCCCCACCCGGAAATCACGTGGGCCCCACCCGGAAATCACGTGGGCCCCACCCGGAAATCACGTGGGCCCCACCCGGAAATCACGTGGGGCCCACCCGGAAATCACGTGGGCCCCACCCGGAAATCACGTGGGCCCCACCCGGAAATCACGTGGGCCCCACGGGGAAATCACGTGGGCCCCACCCGGAAATCACGTGTTCCCCACCCGGAAATCACGTGGGCCCCACCCGGAAATCACGTGGGCCCCACCCGGAAATCACGTGGGCCCCACCCGGAAATCACGTGGGCCCCACCCGGAAATCACGTGGGCCCCACCCGGAAATCACGTGGGCCCCACGGGGAAATCACGTGGGCCCCACCCGGAAATCACGTGGGCCCCACCCGGAAATCACGTGGGCCCCACCCGGAAATCCCGTGGGCCCCACCCGGAAATCACGTGGGCCCCACGGGGAAATCACGTGGGCCCCACCCGGAAATCACGTGGGCCCCACCCGGAAATCACGTGGGCCACAGCCGGAAATCACGTGGGCCCCACCCGGAAATCACGTGGGCCCCACGGGGAAATCACGTGGGCCCCACCCGGAAATCACGTGGGCCCCACCCGGAAATCACGTGGGCCCCACCCGGAAATCACGTGGGCCCCACCCTGAAATCACGTGGGCCCCACCCGGAAATCACGTGGGGCCCACCCGGAAATCACGTGGGCCCCACCCGGAAATCACGTGGGCCCCACCCGGAAATCACGTGGGCCCCACCCGGAAATCACGTGGGCCCCACCCGGAAATCACGTGGGCCCCACCCGGAAATCACGTGGGCCCCACCCGGAAATCACGTGGGCCCCACGGGGAAATCACGTGGGCCCCACCCGGAAATCACGTGGGCCCCACCCGGAAATCACGTGGGCCCCACCCGGAAATCACGTGGGCCCCACGGGGAAATCACGTGGGCCCCACCCGGAAATCACGTGGGCCCCACCCGGAAATCACGTGGGCCCCACGGGGAATTCACGTGGGCCCCACCCGGAAGTCACGTGGGCCCCACGGGGAAATCACGTGGGCCCCACCCGGAAATCACGTGGGCCCCACCCGGAAATCACGTGGGCCCCACCCGGAAATCACGTGGGCCCCACCCGGAAATCACGTGGGCCCCACCCGGAAATCACGTGGGCCCCACCCGGAAATCACGTGGGCCCCAGCCGGAAATCACGTGGGCCCCAGCCGGAAATCACGTGGGCCCCACGGGGAAATCACGTGGGCCCCACCCGGAAATCACGTGGGCCCCACCCGGAAATCACGTGGGCCCCACCCGGAAATCACGTGGGCCCCACCCGGAAATCACGTGGGCCCCACCCGGAAATCACGTGGGCCCCAGCCGGAAATCACGTGGGCCCCACCCGGAAATCACGTGGGCCCCAGCCGGAAATCACGTGGGCCCCACCCGGAAATCCCGTGGGCCCCACCCGGAAATCACGTGGGCCCCACGGGGAAATCACGTGGGCCCCACCCGGAAATCACGTGGGCCCCACCCGGAAATCACGTGGGCCACAGCCGGAAATCACGTGGGCCCCACCCGGAAATCACGTGGGCCCCACGGGGAAATCACGTGGGCCCCACCTGGAAATCACGTGGGCCCCACCCGGAAATCACGTGGGCCCCACCCGGAAATCACGTGGGCCCCACCCTGAAATCACGTGGGCCCCCCCCGGAAATCACGTGGGGCCCACCCGGAAATCACGTGGGCCCCACCCGGAAATCACGTGGGCCCCACCCGGAAATAACGTGGGCCCCACCCGGAAATCACGTGGGCCCCACCCGGAAATCACGTGGGCCCCACCCGGAAATCACGTGGGCCCCACGGGGAAATCACGTGGGCCCCACCCGGAAATCACGTGGGCCCCACCCGGAAATCACGTGGGCCCCACCCGGAAATCACGTGGGCCCCACCCGGAAATCACGTGGGCCCCAGCCGGAAATCACGTGGGCCCCACGGGGAAATCACGTGGGCCACACCCGGAAATCACGTGGGCCCCACCCGGAAATCACGTGGGCCCCACCCGGAAATCACGTGGGCCCCACCCGGAAATCACGTGGGCCCCACCCGGAAATCACGTGGGCCCCACCCGGAAATCACGTGGGGCCCACCCGGAAATCACGTGGGCCCCACCCGGAAATCACGTGGGCCCCACCCGGAAATCACGTGGGCCCCACGGGGAAATCACGTGGGCCCCACCCGGAAATCACGTGTTCCCCACCCGGAAATCACGTGGGCCCCACCCGGAAATCACGTGGGCCCCACCCGGAAATCACGTGGGCCCCACCCGGAAATCACGTGGGCCCCACCCGGAAATCACGTGGGCCCCACCCGGAAATCACGTGGGCCCCACGGGGAAATCACGTGGGCCCCACCCGGAAATCACGTGGGCCCCACCCGGAAATCACGTGGGCCCCACCCGGAAATCCCGTGGGCCCCACCCGGAAATCACGTGGGCCCCACGGGGAAATCACGTGGGCCCCACCCGGAAATCACGTGGGCCCCACCCGGAAATCACGTGGGCCACAGCCGGAAATCACGTGGGCCCCACCCGGAAATCACGTGGGCCCCACGGGGAAATCACGTGGGCCCCACCCGGAAATCACGTGGGCCCCACCCGGAAATCACGTGGGCCCCACCCGGAAATCACGTGGGCCCCACCCTGAAATCACGTGGGCCCCACCCGGAAATCACGTGGGGCCCACCCGGAAATCACGTGGGCCCCACCCGGAAATCACGTGGGCCCCACCCGGAAATCACGTGGGCCCCACCCGGAAATCACGTGGGCCCCACCCGGAAATCACGTGGGCCCCACCCGGAAATCACGTGGGCCCCACCCGGAAATCACGTGGGCCCCACGGGGAAATCACGTGGGCCCCACCCGGAAATCACGTGGGCCCCACCCGGAAATCACGTGGGCCCCACCCGGAAATCACGTGGGCCCCACGGGGAAATCACGTGGGCCCCACCCGGAAATCACGTGGGCCCCACCCGGAAATCACGTGGGCCCCACGGGGAATTCACGTGGGCCCCACCCGGAAGTCACGTGGGCCCCACGGGGAAATCACGTGGGCCCCACCCGGAAATCACGTGGGCCCCACCCGGAAATCACGTGGGCCCCACCCGGAAATCACGTGGGCCCCACCCGGAAATCACGTGGGCCCCACCCGGAAATCACGTGGGCCCCACCCGGAAATCACGTGGGCCCCAGCCGGAAATCACGTGGGCCCCAGCCGGAAATCACGTGGGCCCCACGGGGAAATCACGTGGGCCCCACCCGGAAATCACGTGGGCCCCACCCGGAAATCACGTGGGCCCCACCCGGAAATCACGTGGGCCCCACCCGGAAATCACGTGGGCCCCACCCGGAAATCACGTGGGCCCCAGCCGGAAATCACGTGGGCCCCACCCGGAAATCACGTGGGCCCCAGCCGGAAATCACGTGGGCCCCACCCGGAAATCACGTGGGCCCCACCCGGAAATCACGTGGGCCCCACCCGGAAATCACGTGGGCCCCACCCGGAAATCACGTGGGGCCCACCCGGAAATCACGTGGGCCCCACCCGGAAATCACGTGGGCCCCACCCTGAAATCACGTGGGCCCCACCCGGAAAACACGTGGGCCCCACCCGGAAATCACGTGGGCCCCACCCGGAAATCACGTGGGCCCCACCCGGAAATCACGTGGGCCCCACCCGGAAATCACGTGGGCCCCACCCGGAAATCACGTGGGCCCCACCCGGAAAACACGTGGGCCCCACCCGGAAATCACGTGGGGCCCACCCGGAAATCACGTGGGCCCCACCCGGAAATCACGTGGGCCCCACCCGGAAATCACGTGGGCCCCACGGGGAAATCACGTGGGCCCCACCCGGAAATCACGTGGGCCCCACCCGGAAATCACGTGGGCCCCACGGGAAATCACGTCGGCCCCACTCGGAAATCACGTGGGCCCCACGGGGAAATCACGTGGGCCCCACCCGGAAATCACGTGGGCCCCACCCGGAAATCACGTGGGCCCCACCCGGAAATCACGTGGGCCCCACCCGGAAATCACGTGGGCCCCACCCGGAAATCACGTGGGCCCCACCCGGAAATCACGTGGGCCCCACCCGGAAATCACGTGGGCCCCACCCGGAAATCACGTGGGCCCCACCCGGAAATCACGTGGGCCCCACCCGGAAATCACGTGGGCCCCAGCCGGAAATCACGTGGGCCCCACCCGGAAATCACGTGGGCCCCAGCCGGAAATCACGTGGGCCCCACCCGGAAATCACGTGGGCCCCACCCGGAAATCACGTGGGCCCCACCCGGAAATCACGTGGGCCCCACCCGGAAATCACGTGGGGCCCACCCGGAAATCACGTGGGCCCCACCCGGAAATCACGTGGGCCCCACCCGGAAATCACGTGGACCCCACCCGGAAATCAGGTGGGCCCCACCCGGAAATCACGTGGGCCCCAGCCGGTAATCACGTGGGCCCCAGCCGGAAATCACGTGGGCCCCACGGGGAAATCACATGGGCCCCACCGGGAAATCACGTGGGCCCCACCCGGAAATCACGTGGGCCCCACCCGGAAATCACGTGGGCCCCACCCGGAAATCACGTGGGCCCCACCCGGAAATCACGTGGGGCCCACCCGGAAATCACGTGGGCCCCACCCGGAAATCACGTGGGCCCCACCCGGAAATCACGTGGGGCCCACCCGGAAATCACGTTTGCCCCACCCGGAAATCACGTGGGCCCCACCCGGAAATCACGTGGGCCCCACCCGGAAATCACGTGGGCCCCATCCGGAAATCACGTGGGCCCCACCCGGAAATCACGTGGACCCCACCCGGACATCCCGTGGGCCCCACCCGGAAATCACGTGGGCCCCACCCGGAAATCACGTGGGCCCCACCCGGAAATCACGTGGGCCCCACCCGGAAATCACGTGGGGCCCACCCGGAAATCACGTGGGCCCAACCCGGAAATCACGTGGGCCCCACCCGGAAATCACGTGGGGCCCACCCGGAAATCACGTGGGCCCCACCCGGAAATCACGTGGGCCCCACCCGGAAATCACGTGGGCCCCACCCGGAAATCACGTGGGCCCCACCCGGAAATCACGTGGGGCCCACCCGGAAATCACGTGGGCCCCGCCCGGAAATCACGTGGGCCCCGCCCGGAAATCACGTGGGCCCCACCCGGAAATCACGTGGGCCCCACCCGGAAATCACGTGGGCCCCACCCGGAAATCACGTGGGGCCCACGGGGAAATCACGTGGGCCCCCCCCGGAAATCACGTGGGCCCCACCCGGAAATCACGTGGGGCCCACCCGCAAATCACGTGGGCCCCACCCGGAAATCACGTGGGCCCCACCCGGAAATCACGTGGGCCCCACCCGGAAATCACGTGGGCCCCACCCGGAAATCACGTGGGCCCCACCCGGAAATCACGTGGGCGCAACCCGGAAATCACGTGGGCCCCACCCGGAAATCACGTGGGCCCCACGGGGAAATCACGTGGGCCCCACCCGGAAATCACGTGGGCCCCACCCGGAAATCACGTGGGCCCCACCCGGAAATCACGTGGGCCCCACCCGGAAATCACGTGGGCCCCACCCGGAAATCACGTGGGCCCCACCCGGAAATCACGTGGGCCCCACCCGGAAATCACGTGGGCCCCACCCGGAAATCACGTGGGCCCCACACGGAAATCACGTGGGCCCCACCCGGAAATCACGTGGGCCCCACGGGGAAATCACGTGGGCCCCACCCAGAAATCACGTGGGCCCCACCCGGAAATCACGTGGGCCCCACCCGGAAATCACGTGGGCCCCACCCGGAAATCACGTGGGCCCCACCCGGAAATCACGTGGGCCCCACCCGGAAATCACGTGGGCCCCACCCGGAAATCACGTGGGCCCCACGGGGAAATCCCGTGGGCCCCACCCGGAAATCACGTGGGCCCCAACCGGAAATCACGTGGGCCCCACCCGGAAATCACGTGGGCCCCACCCGGAAATCACGTGGGCCCCACCCGGAAATCACGTGGGCCCCACCCGGAAATCACGTGGGCCCCACCCGGAAATCACGTGGGCCCCACCCGGAAATCACGTGGGGCCCACCCGGAAATCACGTGGGCCCCACCCGGAAATCACGTGGGCCCCACCCGGAAATCACGTGGGCCCCACCCGGAAATCACGTGGGCCCCACCCGGAAATCACGTGGGCCCCACGGGGAAATCACGTGGGCCCCACCCGGAAATCACGTGGGCCCCACCCGGAAATCACGTGGGCCCCACCCGGAAATCACGTGGGCCCCACCCGGAAATCACGTGGGCCACAGCCGGAAATCACGTGGGCCCCACCCGGAAATCACGTGGGCCCCACCCGGAAATCACGTGGGCCCCACCCGGAAATCACGTGGGCCCCACCCGGAAATCACGTGGGCCCCACCCGGAAATCACGTGGGCCCCACCCGGAAATCACGTGGGCCCCACCCGGAAATCACGTGGGCCCCACGGGGAAATCACGTGGGCCCCACCCGGAAATCACGTGGGCCCCACCCGGAAATCACGTGGGCCCCACCCGGAAATCACGTGGGCCCCACCCGGAATTCACGTGGGCCCCACCCGGAAATCACGTGGGCCCCACCCGGAAATCACGTGGGCCCCACCCGGAAATCACGTGGGCCCCACCCGGAAATCACGTGGGCCCCACCCGGAAATCACGTGGGCCCCACCCGGAAATCACGTGGGCCCCACCCGGAAATCACGTGGGGCCCACCCGGAAATCACGTGGGCCCCACCCGGAAATCACGTGGGCCCCACCCTGAAATCACGTGGGCCCCACCCGGAAAACACGTGGGCCCCACCCGGAAATCACGTGGGCCCCACCCGGAAATCACGTGGGCCCCACGCGGAAATCACGTGGGCCCCACCCGGAAATCACGTGGGCCCCACCCGGAAATCACGTGGGCCCCATGGGGAAATCACCTGGGCCCCACCTGGAAATCACGTGGGCCCCACCCGGAAATCACGTGGGCCCCACCCGGAAATCACGTGGGCCCCACCCGGAAATCACGTGGGCCCCACGGGGAAATCACGTGGGCCCCACCCGGAAATCACGTGAGCCCCACCCGGAAATCACGTGGGCCCCACCCGGAAATCACGTGGGCCCCACCCGGAAATCACGTGGGCCCCACCCGGAAATCACGTGGGCCCCACCCGGAAATCACGTGGGCCCCACCCGGAAATCACGTGGGCCCCACCCGGAAATCACGTGGGCCCCACCCGGAAATCACGTGGGCCCCACCCGGAAATCACGTGGGCCCCACCCGGAAATCACGTGGGCCCCACCCGGAAATCACGTGGGCCCCACCCGGAAATCCCGTGGGACCCACCCGGAAATCACGTGGGCCCCACGGGGAAATCACGTGGGCCCCACCCGGAAATCACGTGGGCCCCACCCGGAAATCACGTGGGCCACAGCCGGAAATCACGTGGGCCCCACCCGGAAATCACGTGGGCCCCACGGGGAAATCACGTGGGCCCCACCCGGAAATCACGTGGGCCCCACCCGGAAATCACTTGGGCCCCACCCTGAAATCACGTGGGCCCCACCCGGAAATCACGTGGGGCCCACCCGGAAATCACGTGGGCCCCACGGGGAAATCACGTGGGCCCCACCCGGAAATCACGTGGGCCCCACCCGGAAATCACGTGGGCCCCACCCGGAAATCACGTGGGCCCCACCCGGAAATCACGTGGGCCCCACCCGGAAATCACGTGGGCCCCACGGGGAAATCACGTGTGCCCCAAGGGGAAATCACGTGGGCCCCACCCGGAAATCACGTGGGCCCCACGGGGAAATCACGTGGGCCTCACCCGGAAATCACGTGGGCCCCACGGGGAAATCACGTGGGCCCCACCCGGAAATCACGTGGGCCCCACCCGGAAATCACGTGGGCCCCACCCGGAAATCACGTGGGCCCCACGGGGAAATCACGTGGGCCCCACCCGGAAATCACGTGGGCCCCACCCGGAAATCACGTGGGCCCCACCCGAAAATCACGTGGGCCCCACCCGGAAATCACGTGGGCCCCACCCGGAAATCACGTGGGCCCCACCCGGAAATCACGTGGGCCCCACCCGGAAATCACGTGGGCCCCACCCGGAAATCACGTGGGCCCCAGCCGGAAATCACGAGGGCCCCACGGGGAAATCACGTGGGCCCCACCCGGAAATCACGTGGGCCCCACCCGGAAATCACGTGGGCCCCACCCGGAAATCACGTGGGCCCCACCCGGAAATCACGTGGGCCCCACCCGGAAATCACGTGGGCCCCACCCGGAAATCACGTGGGGCCCACCCGGAAATCACGTGGGCCCCACCCGGAAATCACGTGGGCCCCACCCGGAAATTACGTGGGCCCCACCCGGAAAACACGTGGGCCCCACCCGGAAATCACGTGGGGCCCACCCGGAAATCACGTGGGCCTCACGGGGAAATCACGTGGGCCCCACCCGGAAATCACGTGGGCCCCACCCGGAAATCACGTGGGCCCCACCCGGAAATCACGTGGGCCCCACGGGGAAATCACGTGGGGCCCACCCGGAAATCACGTGGGCCCCACCCGGAAATCACGTGGGCCCCACCCGGAAATCACGTGGGCCCCACCCGGAAATCACGTGGGCCCCAGCCGGAAATCACGTGGGCCCCACGGGTAAATCAGGTGGGCCCCACCCGGAAATCACGTGGGCCCCACCCGGAAATCACGTGGGCCCCACGGGGAAATCACGTGGGCCCCACCCGGAAATCACGTGGGCCCCACCCGGAAATCACGTGGGCCCCACCCGGAAATCACGTGGGCCCCACCCGGAAATCACGTGGGCCCCACCCGGAAATCACGTGGGGCCCACCCGGAAATCACGTGGGCCCCACCCGGAAATCACGTGGGCCCCACCCGGAAATCACGTGGGCCCCAGCCGGAAATCACGTGGGCCCCACGGGTAAATCAGGTGGGCCCCACCCGGAAATCACGTGGGCCCCACCCGGAAATCACGTGGGCCCCACCCGGAAATCACGTGGGCCCCACCCGGAAATCACGTGGGCCCCACCCGGAAATCACGTGGGCCCCACCCGGAAATCACGTGGGCCCCACGGGGAAATCACGTGTGCCCCACCTGGAAATCACGTGGGCCCCAGCCGGAAATCACGTGGGCCCCAGCCGGAAATAACGTGGGCCCCACCCGGAAATCACGTGGGCCCCACGGGGAAATCACGTGGGCCCCACCCGGAAATCACGTGGGCCCCACCCGGAAATCACGTGGGCCCCACCCGGAAATCACGTGGGCCCCACCCGGAAATCACGTGGGCCCCACGGGGAAATCACGTGGGCCCCACCCGGAAATCACGTGGGCCCCACGGGGAAATCACGTGGGCCCCACCCGGAAATCACGTGGGCCCCACCCGGAAATCACGTGGGCCCCACCCGGAAATCACGTGGGCCCCAGCCGGAAATCACGTGGGCCCCACCCGGAAATCACGTGGGCCCCACCCGGAAATCACGTGGGCCCCACCCGGAAATCACGTGGGCCCCACCCGGAAATCACGTGGGCCCCACCCGGAAATCACGTGGGCCCCACCCGGAAATCACGTGGGGCCCACCCGGAAATCACGTGGGCCCCACCCGGAAATCACGTGGGCCCCACCCGGAAATCACGTGGGCCCCACCCGGAAATCACGTGGGCCCCACCCGGAAATCACGTGGGCCCCACGGGGAAATCACGTGGGCCCCACCCGGAAATCACGTGGTCCCCACCCGGAAATCACGTGGGCCCCACACGGAAATCACGTGGGCCCCACGGGGAAATCACGTGGGCCCCACGGGGAAATCACGTGGGCCCCACGGGGAACTCACGTGGGCCCCACCCTGAAATCACGTGGGCCCCACCCGGAAATCACGTGGGCCCCACCCGGAAATCACGTGGGCCCCACCCGGAAATCACGTGGGCCCCACGGGGAAATCACGTGGGCCCCACCCGGAAATCACGTGGTCCCCACCCGGAAATCACGTGGGCCCCACACGGAAATCACGTGGGCCCCACGGGGAAATCACGTGGGCCCCACGGGGAAATCACGTGGGCCCCACGGGGAAATCACGTGGGCCCCACCCGGAAATCACGTGGGCCCCACCCGGAAATCACGTGGGGCCCACCCGGAAATCACGTTTGCCCCACCCGGAAATCACGTGGGCCCCACCCGGAAATCACGTGGGCCCCACACGGAAATCACGTGGGCCCCACGGGGAAATCACGTGGGCCCCACGGGGAAATCACGTGGGCCCCACCCGGAAATCACGTGGGCCCCACCCGGAAATCACGTGGGCCCCACCCGGAAATCACGTGGGCCCCACCCGGAAATCACGTGGGCCCCACCCGGAAATCACGTGGGCCCCACCCGGAAATCACGTGGGGCCCACCCGGAAATCACGTGGGCCCCACCCGGAAATCACGTGGGCCCCACCCGGAAATCACGTGGGCCCCACCCGGAAATCACGTGGGCCCCACCCGGAAATCACGTGGGCCCCACGGGGAAATCACGTGGGCCCCACCCGGAAATCACGTGGTCCCCACCCGGAAATCACGTGGGCCCCACACGGAAATCACGTGGGCCCCACGGGGAAATCACGTGGGCCCCACGGGGAAATCACGTGGGCCCCACGGGGAAATCACGTGGGCCCCACCCTGAAATCACGTGGGCCCCACCCGGAAATCACGTGGGCCCCACCCGGAAATCACGTGGGCCCCACCCGGAAATCACGTGGGCCCCACCCGGAAATCACGTGGGCCCCACCCGGAAATCACGTGGGCCCCAGCCGGAAATCACGTGGGCCCCACCCGGAAATCACGTGGGCCCCACCCGGAAATCACGTGGGCCCCACCCGGAAATCACGTGGGCCCCACCCGGAAATCACGTGGGCCCCACCCGGAAATCACGTGGGCCCCACCCGGAAATCACGTGGGCCCCACCCGGAAATCACGTGGGCCCCACGGGGAAATCACGTGGGCCCCACCCGGAAATCACGGGGGCCCCACGGGGAAATCACGTGGGCCCCACCCGGAAATCACGTGGGCCCCACACGGAAATCACGTGGGCCCCACCCGGAAATCACGTGGGCCCCACCCGGAAATCACGTGGGCCCCAGCCGGAAATCACGTGGGCCCCACCCGGAAATCACGTGGGCCCCACCCGGAAATCACGTGGGCCCCACCCGGAAATCACGTGGGCCCCACCCGGAAATCACGTGGGCCCCACCCGGAAATCACGTGGGCCCCACCCGGAAATCACGTGGGGCCCACCCGGAAATCACGTGGGCCCCACCCGGAAATCACGTGGGCCCCACCCGGAAATCACGTGGGCCCCACCCGGAAATCACGTGGGCCCCACCCGGAAATCACGTGGGCCCCACGGGGAAATCACGTGGGCCCCACCCGGAAATCACGTGGTCCCCACCCGGAAATCACGTGGGCCCCACCCGGAAATCACGTGGGCCCCACCCGGAAATCACGTGGGCCCCACCCGGAAATCACGTGGGCCCCACCCGGAAATCACGTGGGCCCCACGGGGAAATCACGTGGGCCCCACCCGGAAATCACGTGGGCCCCACCCGGAAATCACGTGGGCCCCACCCGGAAATCACGTGGGCCCCACCCGGAAATCACGTGGGCCCCACGGGGAAATCACGTGGGCCCCACCCGGAAATCACGTGGGCCCCACCCGGAAATCACGTGGGCCACAGCCGGAAATCACGTGGGCCCCACCCGGAAATCACGTGGGCCCCACGGGGAAATCACGTGAGCCCCACGGGGAAATCACGTGGGCCCCACCCGGAAATCACGTGGGCCCCACCCGGAAATCACGGGGGCCCCACCCTGAAATCACGTGGGCCCCACCCGGAAATCACGTGGGGCCCACCCGGAAATCACGTGGGCCCCACCCGGAAATCACGTGGGCCCCACCCGGAAATCACGTGGGCCCCACCCGGAAATCACGTGGGCCCCACCCGGAAATCACGTGGGCCCCACCCGGAAATCACGTGGGCCCCACCCGGAAATCACGTGGGCCCCACCCGGAAATCACGTGGGCCCCACCCGGAAATCACGTGGGCCCCACCCGGAAATCACGTGGGCCCCACCCGGAAATCACGTGGGCCCCACCCGGAAATCACGTGGGCCCCAGCCGGAAATCACGTGGGCCCCACGGGGAAATCACGTGGGCCCCACGGGGAAATCACGTGGGCCCCACCCGGAAATCACGTGGGCCCCACCCGGAAATCACGTGGGCCCCACCCGGAAATCACGTGGGCCCCACCCGGAAATCACGTGGGCCCCAGCCGGAAATCACGAGGGCCCCACGGGGAAATCACGTGGGCCCCACCCGGAAATCACGTGGGCCCCACCCGGAAATCACGTGGGCCCCACCCGGAAATCACGTGGGCCCCACCCGGAAATCACGTGGACCCCACCCGGAAATCACGTGGGCCCCACCCGGAAATCACGTGGGGCCCACCCGGAAATCACGTGGGGCCCACCCGGAAATCACGTGGGCCCCACCCGGAAATCACGTGGGCCCCACCCGGAAAACACGTGGGCCCCACCCGGAAATCACGTGGGGCCCACCCGGAAATCACGTGGGCCCCACGGGGAAATCACGTGGGCCCCACCCGGAAATCACGTGGGCCCCACCCGGAAATCACGTGGGCCCCACCCGGAAATCACGTGGGCCCCACGGGGAAATCACGTGGGGCCCACCCGGAAATCACGTGGGCCCCACCCGGAAATCACGTGGGCCCCACCCGGAAATCACGTGGGCCCCACCCGGAAATCACGTGGGCCCCAGCCGGAAATCACGTGGGCCCCACGGGTAAATCAGGTGGGCCCCACCCGGAAATCACGTGGGCCCCACCCGGAAATCACGTGGGCCCCACCCGGAAATCACGTGGGCCCCACGGGGAAATCACGTGGGCCCCACCCGGAAATCACGTGGGCCCCACCCGGAAATCACGTGGGCCCCACCCGGAAATCACGTGGGCCCCACCCGGAAATCACGTGGGCCCCACCCGGAAATCACGTGGGCCCCACCCGGAAATCACGTGGGGCCCACCCGGAAATCACGTGGGCCCCACCCGGAAATCACGTGGGCCCCACCCGGAAATCACGTGGGCCCCACCCGGAAATCACGTGGGCCCCACGGGTAAATCAGGTGGGCCCCACCCGGAAATCACGTGGGCCCCACCCGGAAATCACGTGGGCCCCACCCGGAAATCACGTGGGCCCCACCCGGAAATCACGTGGGCCCCACCCGGAAATCACGTGGGCCCCACCCGGAAATCACGTGGGCCCCACGGGGAAATCACGTGGGCCCCACCTGGAAATCACGTGGGCCCCAGCCGGAAATCACGTGGGCCCCACCCGGAAATCACGTGGGCCCCACCCGGAAATCACGTGGGCCCCACCCGGAAATCACGTGGGCCCCACCCGGAAATCACGTGGGCCCCACCCGGAAATCACGTGGGCCCCACCCGGAAATCACGTGGGCCCCACCCGGAAATCACGTGGGCCCCACCCGGAAATCACGTGGGCCCCACCCGGAAATCACGTGGGCCCCAGCCGGAAATCACGTGGGCCCCAGCCGGAAATCACGTGGGCCCCAGCCGGAAATCACGTGGGCCCCACGGGGAAATCACGTGGGCCCCACGGGGAAATCACGTGGGCCCCACGGGGAAATCACGTGGGCCCCACCCGGAAATCACGTGGGCCCCACCCGGAAATCACGTGGGCCCCACCCGGAAATCACGTGGGCCCCACCCGGAAATCACGTGGGCCCCACCCGGAAATCACGTGGGCCCCACCCGGAAATCACGTGGGCCCCAGCCGGAAATCACGTGGGCCCCACGGGGAAATCACGTGGGCCCCACCCGGAAATCACGTGGGCCCCACCCGGAAATCACGTGGGCCCCACCCGGAAATCACGTGGGCCCCACCCGGAAATCACGTGGGCCCCACCCGGAAATCACGTGGGCCCCACCCGGAAATCACGTGGGCCCCACCCGGAAATCACGTGGGCCCCACGGGGAAATCACGTGGGCCCCACCCGGAAATCACGTGGGCCCCACGGGGAAATCACGTGGGCCCCACCCGGAAATCACGTGGGCCCCACCCGGAAATCACGTGGGCCCCACCCGGAAATCACGTGGGCCCCACGGGGAAATCACGTGGGCCCCACCCGGAAATCACGTGGGCCCCACGGGGAAATCACGTGGGCCCCACCCGGAAATCACGTGGGCCCCACCCGGAAATCACGTGGGCCCCACCCGGAAATCACGTGGGCCCCAGCCGGAAATCACGTGGGCCCCACGGGGAAATCACGTGGGCCCCACCCGGAAATCACGTGGGCCCCACCCGGAAATCACGTGGGCCCCACCCGGAAATCACGTGGGCCCCACCCGGAAATCACGTGGGCCCCACGGGGAAATCACGTGGGCCCCACCCGGAAATCACGTGGGCCCCACGGGGAAATCACGTGGGCCCCACCCGGAAATCACGTGGGCCCCACCCGGAAATCACGTGGGCCCCACCCGGAAATCACGTGGGCCCCACGGGGAAATCACGTGGGCCCCACCCGGAAATCACGTGGGCCCCACCCGGAAATCACGTGGGCCCCACGGGGAAATCACGTGGGCCCCACCCGGAAATCACGTGGGCCCCACGGGGAAATCACGTGGGCCCCACCCGGAAATCACGTGGGCCCCACCCGGAAATCACGTGGGCCCCACCCGGAAATCACGTGGGCCCCACGGGGAAATCACGTGGGCCCCACCCGGAAATCACGTGGGCCCCACGGGGAAATCACGTGGGCCCCACCCGGAAATCACGTGGGCCCCACCCGGAAATCACGTGGGCCCCACCCGGAAATCACGTGGGCCCCAGCCGGAAATCACGTGGGCCCCACCCGGAAATCACGTGGGCCCCACCCGGAAATCACGTGGGCCCCACCCGGAAATCACGTGGGCCCCACCCGGAAATCACGTGGGCCCCACCCGGAAATCACGTGGGCCCCACCCGGAAATCACGTGGGGCCCACCCGGAAATCACGTGGGCCCCACCCGGAAATCACGTGGGCCCCACCCGGAAATCACGTGGGCCCCACCCGGAAATCACGTGGGCCCCACGGGGAAATCACGTGGGCCCCACCCGGAAATCACGTGGTCCCCACCCGGAAATCACGTGGGCCCCACACGGAAATCACGTGGGCCCCACGGGGAAATCACGTGGGCCCCACGGGGAAATCACGTGGGCCCCACGGGGAAATCACGTGGGCCCCACGGGGAAATCACGTGGGCCCCACCCGGAAATCACGTGGGCCCCACCCGGAAATCACGTGGGCCCCACCCGGAAATCACGTGGGCCCCACCCGGAAATCACGTGGGCCCCACCCGGAAATCACGTGGGCCCCACCCGGAAATCACGTGGGCCCCACCCGGAAATCACGTGGGCCCCACCCGGAAATCACGTGGGCCCCACGGGGAAATCACGTGGGCCCCACCCGGAAATCACGTGGGCCCCACGGGGAAATCACGTGGGCCCCACCCGGAAATCACGTGGGCCCCACACGGAAATCACGTGGGCCCCACCCGGAAATCACGTGGGCCCCACCCGGAAATCACGTGGGCCCCAGCCGGAAATCACGTGGGCCCCACCCGGAAATCACGTGGGCCCCACCCGGAAATCACGTGGGCCCCACCCGGAAATCACGTGGGCCCCACCCGGAAATCACGTGGGCCCCACCCGGAAATCACGTGGGCCCCACCCGGAAATCACGTGGGGCCCACCCGGAAATCACGTGGGCCCCACCCGGAAATCACGTGGGCCCCACCCGGAAATCACGTGGGCCCCACCCGGAAATCACGTGGGCCCCACCCGGAAATCACGTGGGCCCCACGGGGAAATCACGTGGGCCCCACCCGGAAATCACGTGGTCCCCACCCGGAAATCACGTGGGCCCCACCCGGAAATCACGTGGGCCCCACCCGGAAATCACGTGGGCCCCACCCGGAAATCACGTGGGCCCCACGGGGAAATCACGTGGGCCCCACCCGGAAATCACGTGGGCCCCACCCGGAAATCACGTGGGCCCCACCCGGAAATCCCGTGGGCCCCACCCGGAAATCACGTGGGCCCCACGGGGAAATCACGTGGGCCCCACCCGGAAATCACGTGGGCCCCACCCGGAAATCACGTGGGCCACAGCCGGAAATCACGTGGGCCCCACCCGGAAATCACGTGGGCCCCACGGGGAAATCACGTGAGCCCCACGGGGAAATCACGTGGGCCCCACCCGGAAATCACGTGGGCCCCACCCGGAAATCACGGGGGCCCCACCCTGAAATCACGTGGGCCCCACCCGGAAATCACGTGGGGCCCACCCGGAAATCACGTGGGCCCCACCCGGAAATCACGTGGGCCCCACCCGGAAATCACGTGGGCCCCACCCGGAAATCACGTGGGCCCCACCCGGAAATCACGTGGGCCCCACCCGGAAATCACGTGGGCCCCACCCGGAAATCACGTGGGCCCCACGGGGAAATCACGTGGGCCCCACCCGGAAATCACGTGGGCCCCACCCGGAAATCACGTGGGCCCCACGGGGAAATCACGTGGGCCCCACCCGGAAATCACGTGGGCCCCAGCCGGAAATCACGTGGGCCCCACGGGGAAATCACGTGGGCCACACCCGGAAATCACGTGGGCCCCACCCGGAAATCACGTGGGCCCCACCCGGAAATCACGTGGGCCCCACCCGGAAATCACGTGGGCCCCAGCCGGAAATCACGTGGGCCCCACCCGGAAATCACGTGGGCCCCAGCCGGAAATCACGTGGGCCCCACCCGGAAATCACGTGGGCCCCACCCGGAAATCACGTGGGCCCCACCCGGAAATCACGTGGGCCCCACCCGGAAATCACGTGGGGCCCACCCGGAAATCACGTGGGCCCCACCCGGAAATCACGTGGGCCCCACCCGGAAATCACGTGGACCACACCCGGAAATCAGGTGGGCCCCACCCGGAAATCACGTGGGCCCCAGCCGGTAATCACGTGGGCCCCAGCCGGAAATCACGTGGGCCCCACGGGGAAATCACATGGGCCCCACCGGGAAATCACGTGGGCCCCACCCGGAAATCACGTGGGCCCCATCCGGAAATCACGTGGGCCCCACCCGGAAATCACGTGGACCCCACCCGGAAATCACGTGGGCCCCACCCGGAAATCACGTGGGCCCCACCCGGAAATCACGTGGGCCCCACCCGGAAATCACGTGGGGCCCACCCGGAAATCACGTGGGGCCCACCCGGAAATCACGTGGGCCCAACCCGGAAATCACGTGGGGCCCACCCGGAAATCACGTGGGGCCCACCCGGAAATCACGTGGGCCCCACCCGGAAATCACGTGGGCCCCACCCGGAAATCACGTGGGCCCCACCCGGAAATCACGTGGGCCCCACCCGGAAATCACGTGGGGCCCGCCCGGAAATCACGTGGGCCCCGCCCGGAAATCACGTGGGCCCCACCCGGAAATCACGTGGGCCCCACCCGGAAATCAGGTGGGCCCCGCCCGGAAATCACGTGGGCCCCACCCGGAAATCACGTGGGGCCCACCCGGAAATCACGTGGGCCCCACCCGGAAATCACGTGGGCCCCACCCGGAAATCACGTGGGGCCCACCCGGAAATCACGTGGGCCCCACCCGGAAATCACGTGGGCCCCACCCGGAAATCACGTGGGCCCCACCCGGAAATCACGTGGGCCCCACCCGGAAATCACGTGGGCGCAACCCGGAAATCACGTGGGCCCCACCCGGAAATCACGTGGGCCCCACCCGGAAATCACGTGGGCCCCACGGGGAAATCACGTGGGCCCCACCCGGAAATCACGTGGGCCCCACCCGGAAATCACGTGGGCCCCACGGGGAAATCACGTGGGCCCCACCCGGAAATCACGTGGGCCCCAGCCGGAAATCACGTGGGCCCCACGGGGAAATCACGTGGGCCACACCCGGAAATCACGTGGGCCCCACCCGGAAATCACGTGGGCCCCACCCGGAAATCACGTGGGCCCCACCCGGAAATCACGTGGGCCCCAGCCGGAAATCACGTGGGCCCCACCCGGAAATCACGTGGGCCCCAGCCGGAAATCACGTGGGCCCCACCCGGAAATCACGTGGGCCCCACCCGGAAATCACGTGGGCCCCACCCGGAAATCACGTGGGCCCCACCCGGAAATCACGTGGGGCCCACCCGGAAATCACGTGGGCCCCACCCGGAAATCACGTGGGCCCCACCCGGAAATCACGTGGACCCCACCCGGAAATCAGGTGGGCCCCACCCGGAAATCACGTGGGCCCCAGCCGGTAATCACGTGGGCCCCAGCCGGAAATCACGTGGGCCCCACGGGGAAATCACATGGGCCCCACCCGGACATCACGTGGGCCCCACCCGGAAATCACGTGGGCCCCACCCGGAAATCACGTGGGCCCCACCCGGAAATCACGTGGGCCCCACCCGGAAATCACGTGGGGCCCACCCGGAAATCACGTGGGCCCCACCCGGAAATCACGTGGGCCCCACCCGGAAATCACATGGGCCCCACCCGGAAATCACGTGGGCCCCACCCGGAAATCACGTGGGCCCCACCCGGAAATCACGTGGGCCCCATCCGGAAATCACGTGGGCCCCACCCGGAAATCACGTGGACCCCACCCGGAAATCACGTGGGCCCCACCCGGAAATCACGTGGGCCCCCCCCGGAAATCACGTGGGCCCCACCCGGAAATCACGTGGGGCCCACCCGGAAATCACGTGGGGCCCACCCGGAAATCACGTGGGCCCAACCCGGAAATCACGTGGGGCCCACCCGGAAATCACGTGGGGCCCACCCGGAAATCACGTGGGCCCCACCCGGAAATCACGTGGGCCCCACCCGGAAATCACGTGGGCCCCACCCGGAAATCACGTGGGCCCCCGCCCGGAAATCACGTGGGGCCCCGCCCGGAAATCACGTGGGCCCCGCCCGGAAATCACGTGGGCCCCACCCGGAAATCACGTGGGCCCCACCCGGAAATCACGTGGGCCCCACCCGGAAATCACGTGGGCCCCACCCGGAAATCACGTGGGGCCCACCCGGAAATCACGTGGGCCCCACCCGGAAATCACGTGGGCCCCACCCGGAAATCACGTGGGGCCCACCCGGAAATCACGTGGGCCCCACCCGGAAATCACGTGGGCCCCACCCGGAAATCACGTGGGCCCCACCCGGAAATCACGTGGGGCCCACCCGGAAATCACGTGGGCCCCACCCGGAAATCACGTGGGCCCCACCCGGAAATCACGTGGGCCCCACCCGGAAATCACGTGGGCCCCACCCGGAAATCACGTGGGCCCCACCCGGAAATCACGTGGGCCCCACCCGGAAATCACGTGGGCCCCATCCGGAAATCACGTGGGCCCCACCCGGAAATCACGTGGACCCCACCCGGAAATCACGTGGGCCCCACCCGGAAATCACGTGGGCCCCACCCGGAAATCACGTGGGCCCCACCCGGAAATCACGTGGGGCCCACCCGGAAATCACGTGGGGCCCACCCGGAAATCACGTGGGCCCAACCCGGAAATCACGTGGGCCCCAGCCGGAAATCACGTGGGGCCCACCCGGAAATCACGTGGGCCCCACCCGGAAATCACGTGGGCCCCAGCCGGAAATCACGTGGGCCCCACGGGGAAATCACATGGGCCCCACCGGGAAATCACGTGGGCCCCACCCGGAAATCACGTGGGCCCCACCCGGAAATCACGTGGGCCCCACCCGGAAATCACGTGGGCCCCACCCGGAAATCACGTGGGGCCCACCCGGAAATCACGTGGGCCCCACCCGGAAATCACGTGGGCCCCACCCGGAAATCACGTGGGCCCCACCCGGAAATCATCACGTGGGCCCCACCCGGAAATCACGTGGGCCCCACCCGGAAATCACGTGGGCCCCACCCGGAAATCACGTGGGCCCCATCCGGAAATCACGTGGGCCCCACCCGGAAATCACGTGGGCCCCACCCGGAAATCACGTGGGCCCCACCC
The DNA here is from genome assembly GCF_042477335.2 of Ovis canadensis. Lineage (NCBI taxonomy): Eukaryota > Metazoa > Chordata > Mammalia > Artiodactyla > Bovidae > Ovis > Ovis canadensis. The sequence continues at coordinate 13,334,719 of NC_091254.1, read as the reverse complement.
GGAAATCACGTGGGCCCCACCCGGAAATCACGTGGGCCCCATCCGGAAATCACGTGGGCCCCACCCGGAAATCACGTGGACCCCACCCGGAAATCACGTGGGCCCCACCCGGAAATCACGTGGGCCCCACCCGGAAATCACGTGGGCCCCAACCGGGAAATCACGTGGGCCCCACCCGGAAATCACGTGGGCCCCACCCGGAAATCACGTGGGCCCCACGGGGAAATCACGTGGGCCCCACCCGGAAATCACGTGGGCCCCAGCCGGAAATCACGTGGGCCCCACGGGGAAATCACGTGGGCCACACCCGGAAATCACGTGGGCCCCACCCGGAAATCACGTGGGCCCCACCCGGAAATCACGTGGGCCCCACCCGGAAATCACGTGGGCCCCAGCCGGAAATCACGTGGGCCCCACCCGGAAATCACGTGGGCCCCAGCCGGAAATCACGTGGGCCCCACCCGGAAATCACGTGGGCCCCAGCCGGTAATCACGTGGGCCCCAGCCGGAAATCACGTGGGCCCCACGGGGAAATCACATGGGCCCCACCGGGAAATCACGTGGGCCCCACCCGGAAATCACGTGGGCCCCACCCGGAAATCACGTGGGCCCCACCCGGAAATCACGTGGGCCCCACCCGGAAATCACGTGGGGCCCACCCGGAAATCACGTGGGCCCCACCCGGAAATCACGTGGGCCCCACCCGGAAATCACATGGGCCCCACCCGGAAATCACGTGGGCCCCACCCGGAAATCACGTGGGCCCCACCCGGAAATCACGTGGGCCCCATCCGGAAATCACGTGGGCCCCACCCGGAAATCACGTGGACCCCACCCGGAAATCACGTGGGCCCCACCCGGAAATCACGTGGGCCCCACCCGGAAATCACGTGGGCCCCACCCGGAAATCACGTGGGGCCCACCCGGAAATCACGTGGGGCCCACCCGGAAATCACGTGGGCCCAACCCGGAAATCACGTGGGGCCCACCCGGAAATCACGTGGGGCCCACCCGGAAATCACGTGGGCCCCACCCGGAAATCACGTGGGCCCCACCCGGAAATCACGTGGGCCCCACCCGGAAATCACGTGGGCCCCACCCGGAAATCACGTGGGGCCCACCCGGAAATCACGTGGGCCCCGCCCGGAAATCACGTGGGCCCCACCCGGAAATCACGTGGGCCCCACCCGGAAATCACGTGGGCCCCACCCGGAAATCACGTGGGCCCCACCCGGAAATCACGTGGGGCCCACCCGGAAATCACGTGGGCCCCACCCGGAAATCACGTGGGCCCCACCCGGAAATCACGTGGGGCCCACCCGGAAATCACGTGGGCCCCACCCGGAAATCACGTGGGCCCCACCCGGAAATCACGTGGGCCCCACCCGGAAATCACGTGGGGCCCACCCGGAAATCACGTGGGCCCCACCCGGAAATCACGTGGGCCCCAGCCGGAAATCACGTGGGCCCCACGGGGAAATCACGTGGGCCACACCCGGAAATCACGTGGGCCCCACCCGGAAATCACGTGGGCCCCAGCCGGAAATCACGTGGGCCCCACCCGGAAATCACGTGGGCCCCAGCCGGAAATCACGTGGGCCCCACCCGGAAATCACGTGGGCCCCACCCGGAAATCACGTGGGCCCCACCCGGAAATCACGTGGGCCCCACCCGGAAATCACGTGGGGCCCACCCGGAAATCACGTGGGCCCCACCCGGAAATCACGTGGGCCCCACCCGGAAATCACGTGGGCCCCACCCGGAAATCACGTGGGCCCCACCCGGAAATCACGTGGGGCCCACCCGGAAATCACGTGGGCCCCGCCCGGAAATCACGTGGGCCCCACCCGGAAATCACGTGGGCCCCACCCGGAAATCACGTGGGCCCCACCCGGAAATCACGTGGGCCCCACCCGGAAATCACGTGGGGCCCACCCGGAAATCACGTGGGCCCCACCCGGAAATCACGTGGGCCCCACCCGGAAATCACGTGGGGCCCACCCGGAAATCACGTGGGCCCCACCCGGAAATCACGTGGGCCCCACCCGGAAATCACGTGGGCCCCACCCGGAAATCACGTGGGCGCAACCCGGAAATCACGTGGGCCCCACCCGGAAATCACGTGGGCCCCACCCGGAAATCACGTGGGCCCCACCCGGAAATCACGTGGGCCCCACCCGGAAATCACGTGGGCCCCACCCGGAAATCACGTGGGCCCCACCCGGAAATCACGTGGGCCCCACCCGGAAATCACGTGGGCCCCACCCGGAAATCACGTGGGCCCCACCCGGAAATCACGTGGGCCCCACACGGAAATCACGTGGGGCCCACCCGGAAATCACGTGGGCCCCACCCGGAAATCACGTGGGCCCCACCCGGAAATCACGTGGGGCCCACCCGGAAATCACGTGGGCCCCACCCGGAAATCACGTGGGCCCCACCCGGAAATCACGTGGGCCCCACCCGGAAATCACGTGGGGCCCACCCGGAAATCACGTGGGCCCCACCCGGAAATCACGTGGGCCCCAGCCGGAAATCACGTGGGCCCCACGGGGAAATCACGTGGGCCACACCCGGAAATCACGTGGGCCCCACCCGGAAATCACGTGGGCCCCACCCGGAAATCACGTGGGCCCCACCCGGAAATCACGTGGGCCCCAGCCGGAAATCACGTGGGCCCCACCCGGAAATCACGTGGGCCCCAGCCGGAAATCACGTGGGCCCCACCCGGAAATCACGTGGGCCCCACCCGGAAATCACGTGGGCCCCACCCGGAAATCACGTGGGCCCCACCCGGAAATCACGTGGGGCCCACCCGGAAATCACGTGGGCCCCACCCGGAAATCACGTGGGCCCCACCCGGAAATCACGTGGGCCCCACCCGGAAATCACGTGGGCCCCACCCGGAAATCACGTGGGGCCCACCCGGAAATCACGTGGGCCCCGCCCGGAAATCACGTGGGCCCCACCCGGAAATCACGTGGGCCCCACCCGGAAATCACGTGGGCCCCACCCGGAAATCACGTGGGCCCCACCCGGAAATCACGTGGGGCCCACCCGGAAATCACGTGGGCCCCACCCGGAAATCACGTGGGCCCCACCCGGAAATCACGTGGGGCCCACCCGGAAATCACGTGGGCCCCACCCGGAAATCACGTGGGCCCCACCCGGAAATCACGTGGGCCCCACCCGGAAATCACGTGGGCCCCACCCGGAAATCACGTGGGCGCAACCCGGAAATCACGTGGGCCCCACCCGGAAATCACGTGGGCCCCACCCGGAAATCACGTGGGCCCCACCCGGAAATCACGTGGGCCCCACCCGGAAATCACGTGGGCCCCACCCGGAAATCACGTGGGCCCCACCCGGAAATCACGTGGGCCCCACCCGGAAATCACGTGGGCCCCACCCGGAAATCACGTGGGCCCCACCCGGAAATCACGTGGGCCCCACACGGAAATCACGTGGGCCCCACCCGGAAATCACGTGGGCCCCACCCGGAAATCACGTGGGCCCCACCCGGAAATCACGTGGGCCCCACCCGGAAATCACGTGGGCCCCACCCGGAAATCACGTGGGCCCCACCCGGAAATCCCGTGGGCCCCACCCGGAAATCACGTGGGCCCCACACGGAAATCACGTGGGCCCCACCCGGAAATCACTTGGGCCCCACGGGGAAATCACGTGGGCCCCACCCAGAAATCACGTGGGCCCCACCCGGAAATCACGTGGGCCCCACCCGGAAATCACGTGGGCCCCACCCGGAAATCACGTGGGCCCCACCCGGAAATCACGTGGGCCCCACCCGGAAATCACGTGGGCCCCACCCGGAAATCACGTGGGCCCCACCCGGAAATCACGTGGGCCCCACCCGGAAATCACGTGGGCCCCACCCGGAAATCACGTGGGCCCCACCCGGAAATCACGTGGGCCCCACCCGGAAATCACGTGGGCCCCACCCGGAAATCACGTGGGCCCCACCCGGAAATCACGTGGGCCCCACCCGGAAATCACGTGGGGCCCACCCGGAAATCACGTGGGCCCCACCCGGAAATCACGTGGGCCCCACCCGGAAATCACGTGGGCCCCACCCGGAAATCACGTGGGCCCCACCCGGAAATCACGTGGGCCCCACGGGGAAATCACGTGGGCCCCACCCGGAAATCACGTGGGCCCCACCCGGAAATCACGTGGGCCCCACCCGGAAATCACGTGGGCCCCACCCGGAAATCACGTGGGCCACAGCCGGAAATCACGTGGGCCCCACCCGGAAATCACGTGGGCCCCACCCGGAAATCACGTGGGCCCCACCCGGAAATCACGTGGGCCCCACCCGGAAATCACGTGGGCCCCACCCGGAAATCACGTGGGCCCCACCCGGAAATCACGTGGGCCCCACGGGGAAATCACGTGGGCCCCACGGGGAAATCACGTGGGCCCCACCCGGAAATCACGTGGGCCCCACCCGGAAATCACGTGGGCCCCACCCGGAAATCACGTGGGCCCCACCCGGAAATCACGTGGGCCCCACCCGGAAATCACGTGGGCCCCACCCGGAAATCACGTGGGCCCCACCCGGAAATCACGTGGGCCCCACCCGGAAATCACGTGGGCCCCACCCGGAAATCACGTGGGCCCCACCCGGAAATCACGTGGGCCCCACCCGGAAATCACGTGGGGCCCACCCGGAAATCACGTGGGCCCCACCCGGAAATCACGTGGGCCCCACCCTGAAATCACGTGGGCCCCACCCGGAAAACACGTGGGCCCCACCCGGAAATCACGTGGGCCCCACCCGGAAATCACGTGGGCCCCACGCGGAAATCACGTGGGCCCCACCCGGAAATCACGTGGGCCCCACCCGGAAATCACGTGGGCCCCACGGGGAAATCACCTGGGCCCCACCTGGAAATCACGTGGGCCCCACCCGGAAATCACGTGGGCCCCACCCGGAAATCACGTGGGCCCCACCCGGAAATCACGTGGGCCCCACGGGGAAATCACGTGGGCCCCACCCGGAAATCACGTGAGCCCCACCCGGAAATCACGTGGGCCCCACCCGGAAATCACGTGGGCCCCACCCGGAAATCACGTGGGCCCCACCCGGAAATCACGTGGGCCCCACCCGGAAATCACGTGGGCCCCACCCGGAAATCACGTGGGCCCCAGCCGGAAATCACGTGGGCCCCACCCGGAAATCACGTGGGCCCCAGCCGGAAATCACGTGGGCCCCACCCGGAAATCACGTGGGCCCCACCCGGAAATCACGTGGGCCCCACCCGGAAATCACGTGGGCCCCACCCGGAAATCACGAGGGGCCCACCCGGAAATCACGTGGGCCCCACCCGGACATCACGTGGGCCCCACCCGGAAATCACGTGGACCCCACCCGGAAATCAGGTGGGCCCCACCCGGAAATCACGTGGGCCCCAGCCGGTAATCACGTGGGCCCCAGCCGGAAATCACGTGGGCCCCACGGGGAAATCACATGGGCCCCACCGGGAAATCACGTGGGCCCCACCCGGAAATCACGTGGGCCCCACCCGGAAATCACGTGGGCCCCACCCGGAAATCACGTGGGCCCCACCCGGAAATCACGTGGGGCCCACCCGGAAATCACGTGGGCCCCACCCGGAAATCACGTGGGCCCCACCCGGAAATCACGTGGGGCCCACCCGGAAATCACGTTTGCCCCACCCGGAAATCACGTGGGCCCCACCCGGAAATCACGTGGGCCCCACCCGGAAATCACGTGGGCCCCATCCGGTAATCACGTGGGCCCCACCCGGAAATCACGTGGACCCCACCCGGAAATCACGTGGGCCCCACCCGGAAATCACGTGGGCCCCACCCGGAAATCACGTGGGCCCCACCCGGAAATCACGTGGGGCCCACCCGGAAATCACGTGGGGCCCACCCGGAAATCACGTGGGCCCAACCCGGAAATCACGTGGGGCCCACCCGGAAATCACGTGGGGCCCACCCGGAAATCACGTGGGCCCCACCCGGAAATCACGTGGGCCCCACCCGGAAATCACGTGGGCCCCACCCGGAAATCACGTGGGCCCCACCCGGAAATCACGTGGGGCCCACCCGGAAATCACGTGGGCCCCGCCCGGAAATCACGTGGGCCCCACCCGGAAATCACGTGGGCCCCACCCGGAAATCACGTGGGCCCCACCCGGAAATCACGTGGGCCCCACCCGGAAATCACGTGGGGCCCACCCGGAAATCACGTGGGCCCCACCCGGAAATCACGTGGGCCCCACCCGGAAATCACGTGGGGCCCACCCGGAAATCACGTGGGCCCCACCCGGAAATCACGTGGGCCCCACCCGGAAATCACGTGGGCCCCACCCGGAAATCACGTGGGCCCCACCCGGAAATCACGTGGGCGCAACCCGGAAATCACGTGGGCCCCACCCGGAAATCACGTGGGCCCCACCCGGAAATCACGTGGGCCCCACCCGGAAATCACGTGGGCCCCACCCGGAAATCACGTGGGCCCCACCCGGAAATCACGTGGGCCCCACCCGGAAATCACGTGGGCCCCACCCGGAAATCACGTGGGCCCCACCCGGAAATCACGTGGGCCCCACCCGGAAATCACGTGGGCCCCACACGGAAATCACGTGGGCCCCACCCGGAAATCACGTGGGCCCCACCCGGAAATCACGTGGGCCCCACCCGGAAATCACGTGGGCCCCACCCGGAAATCACGTGGGCCCCACCCGGAAATCACGTGGGCCCCACCCGGAAATCACGTGGGCCCCACCCGGAAATCACGTGGGCCCCACACGGAAATCACGTGGGCCCCACCCGGAAATCACTTGGGCCCCACGGGGAAATCACGTGGGCCCCACCCAGAAATCACGTGGGCCCCACCCGGAAATCACGTGGGCCCCACCCGGAAATCACGTGGGCCCCACCCGGAAATCACGTGGGCCCCACCCGGAAATCACGTGGGCCCCACCCGGAAATCACGTGGGCCCCACCCGGAAATCACGTGGGCCCCACGGGGAAATCACGTGGGCCCCACCCGGAAATCACGTGGGCCCCACCCGGAAATCACGTGGGCCCCACCCGGAAATCACGTGGGCCCCACCCGGAAATCACGTGGGCCCCACCCGGAAATCACGTGGGCCCCACCCGGAAATCACGTGGGCCCCACCCGGAAATCACGTGGGCCCCACCCGGAAATCACGTGGGGCCCACCCGGAAATCACGTGGGCCCCACCCGGAAATCACGTGGGCCCCACCCGGAAATCACGTGGGCCCCACCCGGAAATCACGTGGGCCCCACCCGGAAATCACGTGGGCCCCACGGGGAAATCACGTGGGCCCCACCCGGAAATCACGTGGGCCCCACCCGGAAATCACGTGGGCCCCACCCGGAAATCACGTGGGCCCCACCCGGAAATCACGTGGGCCACAGCCGGAAATCACGTGGGCCCCACCCGGAAATCACGTGGGCCCCACCCGGAAATCACGTGGGCCCCACCCGGAAATCACGTGGGCCCCACCCGGAAATCACGTGGGCCCCACCCGGAAATCACGTGGGCCCCACCCGGAAATCACGTGGGCCCCACGGGGAAATCACGTGGGCCCCACGGGGAAATCACGTGGGCCCCACGGGGAAATCACGTGGGCCCCACCCGGAAATCACGTGGGCCCCACCCGGAAATCACGTGGGCCCCACCCGGAAATCACGTGGGCCCCACCCGGAAATCACGTGGGCCCCACCCGGAAATCACGTGGGCCCCACCCGGAAATCACGTGGGCCCCACCCGGAAATCACGTGGGCCCCACGGGGAAATCACGTGGGCCCCACCCGGAAATCACGTGAGCCCCACCCGGAAATCACGTGGGCCCCACCCGGAAATCACGTGGGCCCCACCCGGAAATCACGTGGGGCCCACCCGGAAATCACGTGGGCCCCACCCGGAAATCACGTGGGGCCCACCCGGAAATCACGTGGGCCCCACCCGGAAATCACGTGGGCCCCACCCTGAAATCACGTGGGCCCCACCCGGAAAACACGTGGGCCCCACCCGGAAATCACGTGGGCCCCACCCGGAAATCACGTGGGCCCCACGCGGAAATCACGTGGGCCCCACCCGGAAATCACGTGGGCCCCACCCGGAAATCACGTGGGCCCCACGGGGAAATCACCTGGGCCCCACCTGGAAATCACGTGGGCCCCACCCGGAAATCACGTGGGCCCCACCCGGAAATCACGTGGGCCCCACCCGGAAATCACGTGGGCCCCACGGGGAAATCACGTGGGCCCCACCCGGAAATCACGTGAGCCCCACCCGGAAATCACGTGGGCCCCACCCGGAAATCACGTGGGCCCCACCCGGAAATCACGTGGGCCCCACCCGGAAATCACGTGGGCCCCACCCGGAAATCACGTGGGCCCCACCCGGAAATCACGTGGGCCCCACCCGGAAATCACGTGGGCCCCACCCGGAAATCACGTGGGCCCCACCCGGAAATCACGTGGGCCCCACCCGGAAATCACGTGGGCCCCACCCGGAAATCACGTGGGCCCCACCCGGAAATCCCGTGGGACCCACCCGGAAATCACGTGGGCCCCACGGGGAAATCACGTGGGCCCCACCCGGAAATCACGTGGGCCCCACCCGGAAATCACGTGGGCCACAGCCGGAAATCACGTGGGCCCCACCCGGAAATCACGTGGGCCCCACGGGGAAATCACGTGGGCCCCACCCGGAAATCACGTGGGCCCCACCCGGAAATCACGTGGGCCCCACCCTGAAATCACGTGGGCCCCACCCGGAAATCACGTGGGGCCCACCCGGAAATCACGTGGGCCCCACGGGGAAATCACGTGGGCCCCACCCGGAAATCACGTGGGCCCCACCCGGAAATCACGTGGGCCCCACCCGGAAATCACGTGGGCCCCACCCGGAAATCACGTGGGCCCCACCCGGAAATCACGTGGGCCCCACCCGGAAATCACGTGGGCCCCACGGGGAAATCACGTGTGCCCCAAGGGGAAATCACGTGGGCCCCACCCGGAAATCACGTGGGCCCCACGGGGAAATCACGTGGGCCTCACCCGGAAATCACGTGGGCCCCACGGGGAAATCACGTGGGCCCCACCCGGAAATCACGTGGGCCCCACCCGGAAATCACGTGGGCCCCACCCGGAAATCACGTGGGCCCCACGGGGAAATCACGTGGGCCCCACCCGGAAATCACGTGGGCCCCACCCGGAAATCACGTGGGCCCCACCCGGAAATCACGTGGGCCCCACCCGAAAATCACGTGGGCCCCACCCGGAAATCACGTGGGCCCCACCCGGAAATCACGTGGGCCCCACCCGGAAATCACGTGGGCCCCACCCGGAAATCACGTGGGCCCCACCCGGAAATCACGTGGGCCCCAGCCGGAAATCACGAGGGCCCCACGGGGAAATCACGTGGGCCCCACCCGGAAATCACGTGGGCCCCACCCGGAAATCACGTGGGCCCCACCCGGAAATCACGTGGGCCCCACCCGGAAATCACGTGGGCCCCACCCGGAAATCACGTGGGCCCCACCCGGAAATCACGTGGGGCCCACCCGGAAATCACGTGGGCCCCACCCGGAAATCACGTGGGCCCCACCCGGAAATCACGTGGGCCCCACCCGGAAAACACGTGGGCCCCACCCGGAAATCACGTGGGGCCCACCCGGAAATCACGTGGGCCTCACGGGGAAATCACGTGGGCCCCACCCGGAAATCACGTGGGCCCCACCCGGAAATCACGTGGGCCCCACCCGGAAATCACGTGGGCCCCACGGGGAAATCACGTGGGGCCCACCCGGAAATCACGTGGGCCCCACCCGGAAATCACGTGGGCCCCACCCGGAAATCACGTGGGCCCCACCCGGAAATCACGTGGGCCCCAGCCGGAAATCACGTGGGCCCCACGGGTAAATCAGGTGGGCCCCACCCGGAAATCACGTGGGCCCCACCCGGAAATCACGTGGGCCCCACCCGGAAATCACGTGGGCCCCACGGGGAAATCACGTGGGCCCCACCCGGAAATCACGTGGGCCCCACCCGGAAATCACGTGGGCCCCACCCGGAAATCACGTGGGCCCCACCCGGAAATCACGTGGGCCCCACCCGGAAATCACGTGGGGCCCACCCGGAAATCACGTGGGCCCCACCCGGAAATCACGTGGGCCCCACCCGGAAATCACGTGGGCCCCAGCCGGAAATCACGTGGGCCCCACGGGTAAATCAGGTGGGCCCCACCCGGAAATCACGTGGGCCCCACCCGGAAATCACGTGGGCCCCACCCGGAAATCACGTGGGCCCCACCCGGAAATCACGTGGGCCCCACCCGGAAATCACGTGGGCCCCACCCGGAAATCACGTGGGCCCCACCCGGAAATCACGTGGGCCCCACGGGGAAATCACGTGTGCCCCACCTGGAAATCACGTGGGCCCCAGCCGGAAATCACGTGGGCCCCAGCCGGAAATCACGTGGGCCCCACCCGGAAATCACGTGGGCCCCACGGGGAAATCACGTGGGCCCCACCCGGAAATCACGTGGGCCCCACCCGGAAATCACGTGGGCCCCACCCGGAAATCACGTGGGCCCCACCCGGAAATCACGTGGGCCCCACGGGGAAATCACGTGGGCCCCACCCGGAAATCACGTGGGCCCCACGGGGAAATCACGTGGGCCCCACCCGGAAATCACGTGGGCCCCACCCGGAAATCACGTGGGCCCCACCCGGAAATCACGTGGGCCCCAGCCGGAAATCACGTGGGCCCCACCCGGAAATCACGTGGGCCCCACCCGGAAATCACGTGGGCCCCACCCGGAAATCACGTGGGCCCCACCCGGAAATCACGTGGGCCCCACCCGGAAATCACGTGGGCCCCACCCGGAAATCACGTGGGGCCCACCCGGAAATCACGTGGGCCCCACCCGGAAATCACGTGGGCCCCACGGGGAAATCACGTGGGCCCCACCCGGAAATCACGTGGGCCCCACCCGGAAATCACGTGGGCCCCACGGGGAAATCACGTGGGCCCCACCCGGAAATCACGTGGTCCCCACCCGGAAATCACGTGGGCCCCACACGGAAATCACGTGGGCCCCACGGGGAAATCACGTGGGCCCCACGGGGAAATCACGTGGGCCCCACGGGGAACTCACGTGGGCCCCACCCTGAAATCACGTGGGCCCCACCCGGAAATCACGTGGGCCCCACCCGGAAATCACGTGGGCCCCACCCGGAAATCACGTGGGCCCCACCCGGAAATCACGTGGGCCCCACGGGGAAATCACGTGGGCCCCACCCGGAAATCACGTGGTCCCCACCCGGAAATCACGTGGGCCCCACACGGAAATCACGTGGGCCCCACGGGGAAATCACGTGGGCCCCACGGGGAAATCACGTGGGCCCCACGGGGAAATCACGTGGGCCCCACCCGGAAATCACGTGGGCCCCACCCGGAAATCACGTGGGGCCCACCCGGAAATCACGTTTGCCCCACCCGGAAATCACGTGGGCCCCACCCGGAAATCACGTGGGCCCCACACGGAAATCACGTGGGCCCCACGGGGAAATCACGTGGGCCCCACGGGGAAATCACGTGGGCCCCACCCGGAAATCACGTGGGCCCCACCCGGAAATCACGTGGGCCCCACCCGGAAATCACGTGGGCCCCACCCGGAAATCACGTGGGCCCCACCCGGAAATCACGTGGGCCCCACCCGGAAATCACGTGGGGCCCACCCGGAAATCACGTGGGCCCCACCCGGAAATCACGTGGGCCCCACCCGGAAATCACGTGGGCCCCACCCGGAAATCACGTGGGCCCCACCCGGAAATCACGTGGGCCCCACGGGGAAATCACGTGGGCCCCACCCGGAAATCACGTGGTCCCCACCCGGAAATCACGTGGGCCCCACACGGAAATCACGTGGGCCCCACGGGGAAATCACGTGGGCCCCACGGGGAAATCACGTGGGCCCCACGGGGAAATCACGTGGGCCCCACGGGGAAATCACGTGGGCCCCACCCTGAAATCACGTGGGCCCCACCCGGAAATCACGTGGGCCCCACCCGGAAATCACGTGGGCCCCACCCGGAAATCACGTGGGCCCCACCCGGAAATCACGTGGGCCCCAGCCGGAAATCACGTGGGCCCCACCCGGAAATCACGTGGGCCCCACCCGGAAATCACGTGGGCCCCACCCGGAAATCACGTGGGCCCCACCCGGAAATCACGTGGGCCCCACCCGGAAATCACGTGGGCCCCACCCGGAAATCACGTGGGCCCCACCCGGAAATCACGTGGGCCCCACCCGGAAATCACGTGGGCCCCACGGGGAAATCACGTGGGCCCCACCCGGAAATCACGGGGGCCCCACGGGGAAATCACGTGGGCCCCACCCGGAAATCACGTGGGCCCCACACGGAAATCACGTGGGCCCCACCCGGAAATCACGTGGGCCCCACCCGGAAATCACGTGGGCCCCAGCCGGAAATCACGTGGGCCCCACCCGGAAATCACGTGGGCCCCACACGGAAATCACGTGGGCCCCACCCGGAAATCACGTGGGCCCCACCCGGAAATCACGTGGGCCCCACCCGGAAATCACGTGGGCCCCACCCGGAAATCACGTGGGGCCCACCCGGAAATCACGTGGGCCCCACCCGGAAATCACGTGGGCCCCACCCGGAAATCACGTGGGCCCCACCCGGAAATCACGTGGGCCCCACCCGGAAATCACGTGGGCCCCACGGGGAAATCACGTGGGCCCCACCCGGAAATCACGTGGTCCCCACCCGGAAATCACGTGGGCCCCACCCGGAAATCACGTGGGCCCCACCCGGAAATCACGTGGGCCCCACCCGGAAATCACGTGGGCCCCACCCGGAAATCACGTGGGCCCCACGGGGAAATCACGTGGGCCCCACCCGGAAATCACGTGGGCCCCACCCGGAAATCACGTGGGCCCCACCCGGAAATCCCGTGGGCCCCACCCGGAAATCACGTGGGCCCCACGGGGAAATCACGTGGGCCCCACCCGGAAATCACGTGGGCCCCACCCGGAAATCACGTGGGCCACAGCCGGAAATCACGTGGGCCCCACCCGGAAATCACGTGGGGCCCACCCGGAAATCACGTGGGCCCCACCCGGAAATCACGTGGGCCCCACCCGGAAATCACGTGGGCCCCACCCGGAAATCACGTGGGCCCCACCCGGAAATCACGTGGGGCCCACCCGGAAATCACGTGGGCCCCACCCGGAAATCACGTGGGCCCCACCCGGAAATCACGTGGGGCCCACCCGGAAATCACGTGGGCCCCACCCGGAAATCACGTGGGCCCCACCCGGAAATCACGTGGGCCCCACCCGGAAATCACGTGGGGCCCACCCGGAAATCACGTGGGCCCCACCCGGAAATCACGTGGGCCCCACCCGGAAATCACGTGGGCCCCACCCGGAAATCACGTGGGCCCCACCCGGAAATCACGTGGGCCCCACCCGGAAATCACGTGGGCCCCACCCGGAAATCACGTGGGCCCCATCCGGAAATCACGTGGGCCCCACCCGGAAATCACGTGGACCCCACCCGGAAATCACGTGGGCCCCACCCGGAAATCACGTGGGCCCCACCCGGAAATCACGTGGGCCCCACCCGGAAATCACGTGGGGCCCACCCGGAAATCACGTGGGGCCCACCCGGAAATCACGTGGGCCCAACCCGGAAATCACGTGGGCCCCAGCCGGAAATCACGTGGGGCCCACCCGGAAATCACGTGGGCCCCACCCGGAAATCACGTGGGCCCCAGCCGGAAATCACGTGGGCCCCACGGGGAAATCACATGGGCCCCACCGGGAAATCACGTGGGCCCCACCCGGAAATCACGTGGGCCCCACCCGGAAATCACGTGGGCCCCACCCGGAAATCACGTGGGCCCCACCCGGAAATCACGTGGGGCCCACCCGGAAATCACGTGGGCCCCACCCGGAAATCACGTGGGCCCCACCCGGAAATCACGTGGGCCCCACCCGGAAATCACATGGGCCCCACCCGGAAATCACGTGGGCCCCACCCGGAAATCACGTGGGCCCCACCCGGAAATCACGTGGGCCCCATCCGGAAATCACGTGGGCCCCACCCGGAAATCACGTGGGCCCCACCCGGAAATCACGTGGGCCCCACCCGGAAATCACGTGGGCCCCACCCGGAAATCACGTGGGCCCCATCCGGAAATCACGTGGGCCCCACCCGGAAATCACGTGGACCCCACCCGGAAATCACGTGGGCCCCACCCGGAAATCACGTGGGCCCCACCCGGAAATCACGTGGGCCCCAACCGGGAAATCACGTGGGCCCCACCCGGAAATCACGTGGGCCCCACCCGGAAATCACGTGGGCCCCACGGGGAAATCACGTGGGCCCCACCCGGAAATCACGTGGGCCCCAGCCGGAAATCACGTGGGCCCCACGGGGAAATCACGTGGGCCACACCCGGAAATCACGTGGGCCCCACCCGGAAATCACGTGGGCCCCACCCGGAAATCACGTGGGCCCCACCCGGAAATCACGTGGGCCCCAGCCGGAAATCACGTGGGCCCCACCCGGAAATCACGTGGGCCCCAGCCGGAAATCACGTGGGCCCCACCCGGAAATCACGTGGGCCCCAGCCGGTAATCACGTGGGCCCCAGCCGGAAATCACGTGGGCCCCACGGGGAAATCACATGGGCCCCACCGGGAAATCACGTGGGCCCCACCCGGAAATCACGTGGGCCCCACCCGGAAATCACGTGGGCCCCACCCGGAAATCACGTGGGCCCCACCCGGAAATCACGTGGGGCCCACCCGGAAATCACGTGGGCCCCACCCGGAAATCACGTGGGCCCCACCCGGAAATCACATGGGCCCCACCCGGAAATCACGTGGGCCCCACCCGGAAATCACGTGGGCCCCACCCGGAAATCACGTGGGCCCCATCCGGAAATCACGTGGGCCCCACCCGGAAATCACGTGGACCCCACCCGGAAATCACGTGGGCCCCACCCGGAAATCACGTGGGCCCCACCCGGAAATCACGTGGGCCCCACCCGGAAATCACGTGGGGCCCACCCGGAAATCACGTGGGGCCCACCCGGAAATCACGTGGGCCCAACCCGGAAATCACGTGGGGCCCACCCGGAAATCACGTGGGGCCCACCCGGAAATCACGTGGGCCCCACCCGGAAATCACGTGGGCCCCACCCGGAAATCACGTGGGCCCCACCCGGAAATCACGTGGGCCCCACCCGGAAATCACGTGGGGCCCACCCGGAAATCACGTGGGCCCCGCCCGGAAATCACGTGGGCCCCACCCGGAAATCACGTGGGCCCCACCCGGAAATCACGTGGGCCCCACCCGGAAATCACGTGGGCCCCACCCGGAAATCACGTGGGGCCCACCCGGAAATCACGTGGGCCCCACCCGGAAATCACGTGGGCCCCACCCGGAAATCACGTGGGGCCCACCCGGAAATCACGTGGGCCCCACCCGGAAATCACGTGGGCCCCACCCGGAAATCACGTGGGCCCCACCCGGAAATCACGTGGGGCCCACCCGGAAATCACGTGGGCCCCACCCGGAAATCACGTGGGCCCCAGCCGGAAATCACGTGGGCCCCACGGGGAAATCACGTGGGCCACACCCGGAAATCACGTGGGCCCCACCCGGAAATCACGTGGGCCCCAGCCGGAAATCACGTGGGCCCCACCCGGAAATCACGTGGGCCCCAGCCGGAAATCACGTGGGCCCCACCCGGAAATCACGTGGGCCCCACCCGGAAATCACGTGGGCCCCACCCGGAAATCACGTGGGCCCCACCCGGAAATCACGTGGGGCCCACCCGGAAATCACGTGGGCCCCACCCGGAAATCACGTGGGCCCCACCCGGAAATCACGTGGGCCCCACCCGGAAATCACGTGGGCCCCACCCGGAAATCACGTGGGGCCCACCCGGAAATCACGTGGGCCCCGCCCGGAAATCACGTGGGCCCCACCCGGAAATCACGTGGGCCCCACCCGGAAATCACGTGGGCCCCACCCGGAAATCACGTGGGCCCCACCCGGAAATCACGTGGGGCCCACCCGGAAATCACGTGGGCCCCACCCGGAAATCACGTGGGCCCCACCCGGAAATCACGTGGGGCCCACCCGGAAATCACGTGGGCCCCACCCGGAAATCACGTGGGCCCCACCCGGAAATCACGTGGGCCCCACCCGGAAATCACGTGGGCGCAACCCGGAAATCACGTGGGCCCCACCCGGAAATCACGTGGGCCCCACCCGGAAATCACGTGGGCCCCACCCGGAAATCACGTGGGCCCCACCCGGAAATCACGTGGGCCCCACCCGGAAATCACGTGGGCCCCACCCGGAAATCACGTGGGCCCCACCCGGAAATCACGTGGGCCCCACCCGGAAATCACGTGGGCCCCACCCGGAAATCACGTGGGCCCCACACGGAAATCACGTGGGGCCCACCCGGAAATCACGTGGGCCCCACCCGGAAATCACGTGGGCCCCACCCGGAAATCACGTGGGGCCCACCCGGAAATCACGTGGGCCCCACCCGGAAATCACGTGGGCCCCACCCGGAAATCACGTGGGCCCCACCCGGAAATCACGTGGGGCCCACCCGGAAATCACGTGGGCCCCACCCGGAAATCACGTGGGCCCCAGCCGGAAATCACGTGGGCCCCACGGGGAAATCACGTGGGCCACACCCGGAAATCACGTGGGCCCCACCCGGAAATCACGTGGGCCCCACCCGGAAATCACGTGGGCCCCACCCGGAAATCACGTGGGCCCCAGCCGGAAATCACGTGGGCCCCACCCGGAAATCACGTGGGCCCCAGCCGGAAATCACGTGGGCCCCACCCGGAAATCACGTGGGCCCCACCCGGAAATCACGTGGGCCCCACCCGGAAATCACGTGGGCCCCACCCGGAAATCACGTGGGGCCCACCCGGAAATCACGTGGGCCCCACCCGGAAATCACGTGGGCCCCACCCGGAAATCACGTGGGCCCCACCCGGAAATCACGTGGGCCCCACCCGGAAATCACGTGGGGCCCACCCGGAAATCACGTGGGCCCCGCCCGGAAATCACGTGGGCCCCACCCGGAAATCACGTGGGCCCCACCCGGAAATCACGTGGGCCCCACCCGGAAATCACGTGGGCCCCACCCGGAAATCACGTGGGGCCCACCCGGAAATCACGTGGGCCCCACCCGGAAATCACGTGGGCCCCACCCGGAAATCACGTGGGGCCCACCCGGAAATCACGTGGGCCCCACCCGGAAATCACGTGGGCCCCACCCGGAAATCACGTGGGCCCCACCCGGAAATCACGTGGGCCCCACCCGGAAATCACGTGGGCGCAACCCGGAAATCACGTGGGCCCCACCCGGAAATCACGTGGGCCCCACCCGGAAATCACGTGGGCCCCACCCGGAAATCACGTGGGCCCCACCCGGAAATCACGTGGGCCCCACCCGGAAATCACGTGGGCCCCACCCGGAAATCACGTGGGCCCCACCCGGAAATCACGTGGGCCCCACCCGGAAATCACGTGGGCCCCACCCGGAAATCACGTGGGCCCCACACGGAAATCACGTGGGCCCCACCCGGAAATCACGTGGGCCCCACCCGGAAATCACGTGGGCCCCACCCGGAAATCACGTGGGCCCCACCCGGAAATCACGTGGGCCCCACCCGGAAATCACGTGGGCCCCACCCGGAAATCCCGTGGGCCCCACCCGGAAATCACGTGGGCCCCACACGGAAATCACGTGGGCCCCACCCGGAAATCACTTGGGCCCCACGGGGAAATCACGTGGGCCCCACCCAGAAATCACGTGGGCCCCACCCGGAAATCACGTGGGCCCCACCCGGAAATCACGTGGGCCCCACCCGGAAATCACGTGGGCCCCACCCGGAAATCACGTGGGCCCCACCCGGAAATCACGTGGGCCCCACCCGGAAATCACGTGGGCCCCACCCGGAAATCACGTGGGCCCCACCCGGAAATCACGTGGGCCCCACCCGGAAATCACGTGGGCCCCACCCGGAAATCACGTGGGCCCCACCCGGAAATCACGTGGGCCCCACCCGGAAATCACGTGGGCCCCACCCGGAAATCACGTGGGCCCCACCCGGAAATCACGTGGGGCCCACCCGGAAATCACGTGGGCCCCACCCGGAAATCACGTGGGCCCCACCCGGAAATCACGTGGGCCCCACCCGGAAATCACGTGGGCCCCACCCGGAAATCACGTGGGCCCCACGGGGAAATCACGTGGGCCCCACCCGGAAATCACGTGGGCCCCACCCGGAAATCACGTGGGCCCCACCCGGAAATCACGTGGGCCCCACCCGGAAATCACGTGGGCCACAGCCGGAAATCACGTGGGCCCCACCCGGAAATCACGTGGGCCCCACCCGGAAATCACGTGGGCCCCACCCGGAAATCACGTGGGCCCCACCCGGAAATCACGTGGGCCCCACCCGGAAATCACGTGGGCCCCACCCGGAAATCACGTGGGCCCCACGGGGAAATCACGTGGGCCCCACGGGGAAATCACGTGGGCCCCACCCGGAAATCACGTGGGCCCCACCCGGAAATCACGTGGGCCCCACCCGGAAATCACGTGGGCCCCACCCGGAAATCACGTGGGCCCCACCCGGAAATCACGTGGGCCCCACCCGGAAATCACGTGGGCCCCACCCGGAAATCACGTGGGCCCCACCCGGAAATCACGTGGGCCCCACCCGGAAATCACGTGGGCCCCACCCGGAAATCACGTGGGCCCCACCCGGAAATCACGTGGGGCCCACCCGGAAATCACGTGGGCCCCACCCGGAAATCACGTGGGCCCCACCCTGAAATCACGTGGGCCCCACCCGGAAAACACGTGGGCCCCACCCGGAAATCACGTGGGCCCCACCCGGAAATCACGTGGGCCCCACGCGGAAATCACGTGGGCCCCACCCGGAAATCACGTGGGCCCCACCCGGAAATCACGTGGGCCCCACGGGGAAATCACCTGGGCCCCACCTGGAAATCACGTGGGCCCCACCCGGAAATCACGTGGGCCCCACCCGGAAATCACGTGGGCCCCACCCGGAAATCACGTGGGCCCCACGGGGAAATCACGTGGGCCCCACCCGGAAATCACGTGAGCCCCACCCGGAAATCACGTGGGCCCCACCCGGAAATCACGTGGGCCCCACCCGGAAATCACGTGGGCCCCACCCGGAAATCACGTGGGCCCCACCCGGAAATCACGTGGGCCCCACCCGGAAATCACGTGGGCCCCAGCCGGAAATCACGTGGGCCCCACCCGGAAATCACGTGGGCCCCAGCCGGAAATCACGTGGGCCCCACCCGGAAATCACGTGGGCCCCACCCGGAAATCACGTGGGCCCCACCCGGAAATCACGTGGGCCCCACCCGGAAATCACGTGGGGCCCACCCGGACATCACGTGGGCCCCACCCGGAAATCACGTGGGCCCCACCCGGAAATCACGTGGACCCCACCCGGAAATCAGGTGGGCCCCACCCGGAAATCACGTGGGCCCCAGCCGGTAATCACGTGGGCCCCAGCCGGAAATCACGTGGGCCCCACGGGGAAATCACATGGGCCCCACCGGGCAATCACGTGGGCCCCACCCGGAAATCACGTGGGCCCCACCCGGAAATCACGTGGGCCCCACCCGGAAATCACGTGGGCCCCACCCGGAAATCACGTGGGGCCCACCCGGAAATCACGTGGGCCCCACCCGGAAATCACGTGGGCCCCACCCGGAAATCACGTGGGGCCCACCCGGAAATCACGTTTGCCCCACCCGGAAATCACGTGGGCCCCACCCGGAAATCACGTGGGCCCCACCCGGAAATCACGTGGGCCCCATCCGGAAATCACGTGGGCCCCACCCGGAAATCACGTGGACCCCACCCGGAAATCACGTGGGCCCCACCCGGAAATCACGTGGGCCCCACCCGGAAATCACGTGGGCCCCACCCGGAAATCACGTGGGGCCCACCCGGAAATCACGTGGGGCCCACCCGGAAATCACGTGGGCCCAACCCGGAAATCACGTGGGGCCCACCCGGAAATCACGTGGGGCCCACCCGGAAATCACGTGGGCCCCACCCGGAAATCACGTGGGCCCCACCCGGAAATCACGTGGGCCCCACCCGGAAATCACGTGGGCCCCACCCGGAAATCACGTGGGGCCCACCCGGAAATCACGTGGGCCCCGCCCGGAAATCACGTGGGCCCCACCCGGAAATCACGTGGGCCCCACCCGGAAATCACGTGGGCCCCACCCGGAAATCACGTGGGCCCCACCCGGAAATCACGTGGGGCCCACCCGGAAATCACGTGGGCCCCACCCGGAAATCACGTGGGCCCCACCCGGAAATCACGTGGGGCCCACCCGGAAATCACGTGGGCCCCACCCGGAAATCACGTGGGCCCCACCCGGAAATCACGTGGGCCCCACCCGGAAATCACGTGGGCCCCACCCGGAAATCACGTGGGCGCAACCCGGAAATCACGTGGGCCCCACCCGGAAATCACGTGGGCCCCACCCGGAAATCACGTGGGCCCCACCCGGAAATCACGTGGGCCCCACCCGGAAATCACGTGGGCCCCACCCGGAAATCACGTGGGCCCCACCCGGAAATCACGTGGGCCCCACCCGGAAATCACGTGGGCCCCACCCGGAAATCACGTGGGCCCCACCCGGAAATCACGTGGGCCCCACACGGAAATCACGTGGGCCCCACCCGGAAATCACGTGGGCCCCACCCGGAAATCACGTGGGCCCCACCCGGAAATCACGTGGGCCCCACCCGGAAATCACGTGGGCCCCACCCGGAAATCACGTGGGCCCCACCCGGAAATCACGTGGGCCCCACCCGGAAATCACGTGGGCCCCACACGGAAATCACGTGGGCCCCACCCGGAAATCACTTGGGCCCCACGGGGAAATCACGTGGGCCCCACCCAGAAATCACGTGGGCCCCACCCGGAAATCACGTGGGCCCCACCCGGAAATCACGTGGGCCCCACCCGGAAATCACGTGGGCCCCACCCGGAAATCACGTGGGCCCCACCCGGAAATCACGTGGGCCCCACCCGGAAATCACGTGGGCCCCACGGGGAAATCACGTGGGCCCCACCCGGAAATCACGTGGGCCCCACCCGGAAATCACGTGGGCCCCACCCGGAAATCACGTGGGCCCCACCCGGAAATCACGTGGGCCCCACCCGGAAATCACGTGGGCCCCACCCGGAAATCACGTGGGCCCCACCCGGAAATCACGTGGGCCCCACCCGGAAATCACGTGGGGCCCACCCGGAAATCACGTGGGCCCCACCCGGAAATCACGTGGGCCCCACCCGGAAATCACGTGGGCCCCACCCGGAAATCACGTGGGCCCCACCCGGAAATCACGTGGGCCCCACGGGGAAATCACGTGGGCCCCACCCGGAAATCACGTGGGCCCCACCCGGAAATCACGTGGGCCCCACCCGGAAATCACGTGGGCCCCACCCGGAAATCACGTGGGCCACAGCCGGAAATCACGTGGGCCCCACCCGGAAATCACGTGGGCCCCACCCGGAAATCACGTGGGCCCCACCCGGAAATCACGTGGGCCCCACCCGGAAATCACGTGGGCCCCACCCGGAAATCACGTGGGCCCCACCCGGAAATCACGTGGGCCCCACGGGGAAATCACGTGGGCCCCACGGGGAAATCACGTGGGCCCCACGGGGAAATCACGTGGGCCCCACCCGGAAATCACGTGGGCCCCACCCGGAAATCACGTGGGCCCCACCCGGAAATCACGTGGGCCCCACCCGGAAATCACGTGGGCCCCACCCGGAAATCACGTGGGCCCCACCCGGAAATCACGTGGGCCCCACCCGGAAATCACGTGGGCCCCACGGGGAAATCACGTGGGCCCCACCCGGAAATCACGTGAGCCCCACCCGGAAATCACGTGGGCCCCACCCGGAAATCACGTGGGCCCCACCCGGAAATCACGTGGGGCCCACCCGGAAATCACGTGGGCCCCACCCGGAAATCACGTGGGGCCCACCCGGAAATCACGTGGGCCCCACCCGGAAATCACGTGGGCCCCACCCTGAAATCACGTGGGCCCCACCCGGAAAACACGTGGGCCCCACCCGGAAATCACGTGGGCCCCACCCGGAAATCACGTGGGCCCCACGCGGAAATCACGTGGGCCCCACCCGGAAATCACGTGGGCCCCACCCGGAAATCACGTGGGCCCCACGGGGAAATCACCTGGGCCCCACCTGGAAATCACGTGGGCCCCACCCGGAAATCACGTGGGCCCCACCCGGAAATCACGTGGGCCCCACCCGGAAATCACGTGGGCCCCACGGGGAAATCACGTGGGCCCCACCCGGAAATCACGTGAGCCCCACCCGGAAATCACGTGGGCCCCACCCGGAAATCACGTGGGCCCCACCCGGAAATCACGTGGGCCCCACCCGGAAATCACGTGGGCCCCACCCGGAAATCACGTGGGCCCCACCCGGAAATCACGTGGGCCCCACCCGGAAATCACGTGGGCCCCACCCGGAAATCACGTGGGCCCCACCCGGAAATCACGTGGGCCCCACCCGGAAATCACGTGGGCCCCACCCGGAAATCACGTGGGCCCCACCCGGAAATCCCGTGGGACCCACCCGGAAATCACGTGGGCCCCACGGGGAAATCACGTGGGCCCCACCCGGAAATCACGTGGGCCCCACCCGGAAATCACGTGGGCCACAGCCGGAAATCACGTGGGCCCCACCCGGAAATCACGTGGGCCCCACGGGGAAATCACGTGGGCCCCACCCGGAAATCACGTGGGCCCCACCCGGAAATCACGTGGGCCCCACCCTGAAATCACGTGGGCCCCACCCGGAAATCACGTGGGGCCCACCCGGAAATCACGTGGGCCCCACGGGGAAATCACGTGGGCCCCACCCGGAAATCACGTGGGCCCCACCCGGAAATCACGTGGGCCCCACCCGGAAATCACGTGGGCCCCACCCGGAAATCACGTGGGCCCCACCCGGAAATCACGTGGGCCCCACCCGGAAATCACGTGGGCCCCACGGGGAAATCACGTGTGCCCCAAGGGGAAATCACGTGGGCCCCACCCGGAAATCACGTGGGCCCCACGGGGAAATCACGTGGGCCTCACCCGGAAATCACGTGGGCCCCACGGGGAAATCACGTGGGCCCCACCCGGAAATCACGTGGGCCCCACCCGGAAATCACGTGGGCCCCACCCGGAAATCACGTGGGCCCCACGGGGAAATCACGTGGGCCCCACCCGGAAATCACGTGGGCCCCACCCGGAAATCACGTGGGCCCCACCCGGAAATCACGTGGGCCCCACCCGAAAATCACGTGGGCCCCACCCGGAAATCACGTGGGCCCCACCCGGAAATCACGTGGGCCCCACCCGGAAATCACGTGGGCCCCACCCGGAAATCACGTGGGCCCCACCCGGAAATCACGTGGGCCCCAGCCGGAAATCACGAGGGCCCCACGGGGAAATCACGTGGGCCCCACCCGGAAATCACGTGGGCCCCACCCGGAAATCACGTGGGCCCCACCCGGAAATCACGTGGGCCCCACCCGGAAATCACGTGGGCCCCACCCGGAAATCACGTGGGCCCCACCCGGAAATCACGTGGGGCCCACCCGGAAATCACGTGGGCCCCACCCGGAAATCACGTGGGCCCCACCCGGAAATCACGTGGGCCCCACCCGGAAAACACGTGGGCCCCACCCGGAAATCACGTGGGGCCCACCCGGAAATCACGTGGGCCTCACGGGGAAATCACGTGGGCCCCACCCGGAAATCACGTGGGCCCCACCCGGAAATCACGTGGGCCCCACCCGGAAATCACGTGGGCCCCACGGGGAAATCACGTGGGGCCCACCCGGAAATCACGTGGGCCCCACCCGGAAATCACGTGGGCCCCACCCGGAAATCACGTGGGCCCCACCCGGAAATCACGTGGGCCCCAGCCGGAAATCACGTGGGCCCCACGGGTAAATCAGGTGGGCCCCACCCGGAAATCACGTGGGCCCCACCCGGAAATCACGTGGGCCCCACCCGGAAATCACGTGGGCCCCACGGGGAAATCACGTGGGCCCCACCCGGAAATCACGTGGGCCCCACCCGGAAATCACGTGGGCCCCACCCGGAAATCACGTGGGCCCCACCCGGAAATCACGTGGGCCCCACCCGGAAATCACGTGGGGCCCACCCGGAAATCACGTGGGCCCCACCCGGAAATCACGTGGGCCCCACCCGGAAATCACGTGGGCCCCAGCCGGAAATCACGTGGGCCCCACGGGTAAATCAGGTGGGCCCCACCCGGAAATCACGTGGGCCCCACCCGGAAATCACGTGGGCCCCACCCGGAAATCACGTGGGCCCCACCCGGAAATCACGTGGGCCCCACCCGGAAATCACGTGGGCCCCACCCGGAAATCACGTGGGCCCCACCCGGAAATCACGTGGGCCCCACGGGGAAATCACGTGTGCCCCACCTGGAAATCACGTGGGCCCCAGCCGGAAATCACGTGGGCCCCAGCCGGAAATCACGTGGGCCCCACCCGGAAATCACGTGGGCCCCACGGGGAAATCACGTGGGCCCCACCCGGAAATCACGTGGGCCCCACCCGGAAATCACGTGGGCCCCACCCGGAAATCACGTGGGCCCCACCCGGAAATCACGTGGGCCCCACGGGGAAATCACGTGGGCCCCACCCGGAAATCACGTGGGCCCCACGGGGAAATCACGTGGGCCCCACCCGGAAATCACGTGGGCCCCACCCGGAAATCACGTGGGCCCCACCCGGAAATCACGTGGGCCCCAGCCGGAAATCACGTGGGCCCCACCCGGAAATCACGTGGGCCCCACCCGGAAATCACGTGGGCCCCACCCGGAAATCACGTGGGCCCCACCCGGAAATCACGTGGGCCCCACCCGGAAATCACGTGGGCCCCACCCGGAAATCACGTGGGGCCCACCCGGAAATCACGTGGGCCCCACCCGGAAATCACGTGGGCCCCACGGGGAAATCACGTGGGCCCCACCCGGAAATCACGTGGGCCCCACCCGGAAATCACGTGGGCCCCACGGGGAAATCACGTGGGCCCCACCCGGAAATCACGTGGTCCCCACCCGGAAATCACGTGGGCCCCACACGGAAATCACGTGGGCCCCACGGGGAAATCACGTGGGCCCCACGGGGAAATCACGTGGGCCCCACGGGGAACTCACGTGGGCCCCACCCTGAAATCACGTGGGCCCCACCCGGAAATCACGTGGGCCCCACCCGGAAATCACGTGGGCCCCACCCGGAAATCACGTGGGCCCCACCCGGAAATCACGTGGGCCCCACGGGGAAATCACGTGGGCCCCACCCGGAAATCACGTGGTCCCCACCCGGAAATCACGTGGGCCCCACACGGAAATCACGTGGGCCCCACGGGGAAATCACGTGGGCCCCACGGGGAAATCACGTGGGCCCCACGGGGAAATCACGTGGGCCCCACCCGGAAATCACGTGGGCCCCACCCGGAAATCACGTGGGGCCCACCCGGAAATCACGTTTGCCCCACCCGGAAATCACGTGGGCCCCACCCGGAAATCACGTGGGCCCCACACGGAAATCACGTGGGCCCCACGGGGAAATCACGTGGGCCCCACGGGGAAATCACGTGGGCCCCACCCGGAAATCACGTGGGCCCCACCCGGAAATCACGTGGGCCCCACCCGGAAATCACGTGGGCCCCACCCGGAAATCACGTGGGCCCCACCCGGAAATCACGTGGGCCCCACCCGGAAATCACGTGGGGCCCACCCGGAAATCACGTGGGCCCCACCCGGAAATCACGTGGGCCCCACCCGGAAATCACGTGGGCCCCACCCGGAAATCACGTGGGCCCCACCCGGAAATCACGTGGGCCCCACGGGGAAATCACGTGGGCCCCACCCGGAAATCACGTGGTCCCCACCCGGAAATCACGTGGGCCCCACACGGAAATCACGTGGGCCCCACGGGGAAATCACGTGGGCCCCACGGGGAAATCACGTGGGCCCCACGGGGAAATCACGTGGGCCCCACGGGGAAATCACGTGGGCCCCACCCTGAAATCACGTGGGCCCCACCCGGAAATCACGTGGGCCCCACCCGGAAATCACGTGGGCCCCACCCGGAAATCACGTGGGCCCCACCCGGAAATCACGTGGGCCCCAGCCGGAAATCACGTGGGCCCCACCCGGAAATCACGTGGGCCCCACCCGGAAATCACGTGGGCCCCACCCGGAAATCACGTGGGCCCCACCCGGAAATCACGTGGGCCCCACCCGGAAATCACGTGGGCCCCACCCGGAAATCACGTGGGCCCCACCCGGAAATCACGTGGGCCCCACCCGGAAATCACGTGGGCCCCACGGGGAAATCACGTGGGCCCCACCCGGAAATCACGGGGGCCCCACGGGGAAATCACGTGGGCCCCACCCGGAAATCACGTGGGCCCCACACGGAAATCACGTGGGCCCCACCCGGAAATCACGTGGGCCCCACCCGGAAATCACGTGGGCCCCAGCCGGAAATCACGTGGGCCCCACCCGGAAATCACGTGGGCCCCACACGGAAATCACGTGGGCCCCACCCGGAAATCACGTGGGCCCCACCCGGAAATCACGTGGGCCCCACCCGGAAATCACGTGGGCCCCACCCGGAAATCACGTGGGGCCCACCCGGAAATCACGTGGGCCCCACCCGGAAATCACGTGGGCCCCACCCGGAAATCACGTGGGCCCCACCCGGAAATCACGTGGGCCCCACCCGGAAATCACGTGGGCCCCACGGGGAAATCACGTGGGCCCCACCCGGAAATCACGTGGTCCCCACCCGGAAATCACGTGGGCCCCACCCGGAAATCACGTGGGCCCCACCCGGAAATCACGTGGGCCCCACCCGGAAATCACGTGGGCCCCACCCGGAAATCACGTGGGCCCCACGGGGAAATCACGTGGGCCCCACCCGGAAATCACGTGGGCCCCACCCGGAAATCACGTGGGCCCCACCCGGAAATCCCGTGGGCCCCACCCGGAAATCACGTGGGCCCCACGGGGAAATCACGTGGGCCCCACCCGGAAATCACGTGGGCCCCACCCGGAAATCACGTGGGCCACAGCCGGAAATCACGTGGGCCCCACCCGGAAATCACGTGGGCCCCACCGGGAAATCACGTGAGCCCCACGGGGAAATCACGTGGGCCCCACCCGGAAATCACGTGGGCCCCACCCGGAAATCACGGGGGCCCCACCCTGAAATCACGTGGGCCCCACCCGGAAATCACGTGGGGCCCACCCGGAAATCACGTGGGCCCCACCCGGAAATCACGTGGGCCCCACCCGGAAATCACGTGGGCCCCACCCGGAAATCACGTGGGCCCCACCCGGAAATCACGTGGGCCCCACCCGGAAATCACGTGGGCCCCACCCGGAAATCACGTGGGCCCCACGGGGAAATCACGTGGGCCCCACCCGGAAATCACGTGGGCCCCACCCGGAAATCACGTGGGCCCCACCCGGAAATCACGTGGGCCCCACCCGGAAATCACGTGGGCCCCAGCCGGAAATCACGTGGGCCCCACGGGGAAATCACGTGGGCCCCACGGGGAAATCACGTGGGCCCCACCCGGAAATCACGTGGGCCCCACCCGGAAATCACGTGGGCCCCACCCGGAAATCACGTGGGCCCCACCCGGAAATCACGTGGGCCCCAGCCGGAAATCACGAGGGCCCCACGGGGAAATCACGTGGGCCCCACCCGGAAATCACGTGGGCCCCACCCGGAAATCACGTGGGCCCCACCCGGAAATCACGTGGGCCCCACCCGGAAATCACGTGGACCCCACCCGGAAATCACGTGGGCCCCACCCGGAAATCACGTGGGGCCCACCCGGAAATCACGTGGGGCCCACCCGGAAATCACGTGGGCCCCACCCGGAAATCACGTGGGCCCCACGGGGAAATCACGTGGGCCCCACCCGGAAATCACGTGGGCCCCACCCGGAAATCACGTGGGCCCCACCCGGAAATCACGTGGGCCCCACCCGGAAATCACGTGGGCCCCAGCCGGAAATCACGTGGGCCCCACGGGGAAATCACGTGGGCCCCACGGGGAAATCACGTGGGCCCCACCCGGAAATCACGTGGGCCCCACCCGGAAATCACGTGGGCCCCACCCGGAAATCACGTGGGCCCCACCCGGAAATCACGTGGGCCCCAGCCGGAAATCACGAGGGCCCCACGGGGAAATCACGTGGGCCCCACCCGGAAATCACGTGGGCCCCACCCGGAAATCACGTGGGCCCCACCCGGAAATCACGTGGGCCCCACCCGGAAATCACGTGGACCCCACCCGGAAATCACGTGGGCCCCACCCGGAAATCACGTGGGGCCCACCCGGAAATCACGTGGGGCCCACCCGGAAATCACGTGGGCCCCACCCGGAAATCACGTGGGCCCCACCCGGAAAACACGTGGGCCCCACCCGGAAATCACGTGGGGCCCACCCGGAAATCACGTGGGCCCCACGGGGAAATCACGTGGGCCCCACCCGGAAATCACGTGGGCCCCACCCGGAAATCACGTGGGCCCCACCCGGAAATCACGTGGGCCCCACGGGGAAATCACGTGGGGCCCACCCGGAAATCACGTGGGCCCCACCCGGAAATCACGTGGGCCCCACCCGGAAATCACGTGGGCCCCACCCGGAAATCACGTGGGCCCCAGCCGGAAATCACGTGGGCCCCACGGGTAAATCAGGTGGGCCCCACCCGGAAATCACGTGGGCCCCACCCGGAAATCACGTGGGCCCCACCCGGAAATCACGTGGGCCCCACGCGGGGAAATCACGTGGGCCCCACCCGGAAATCACGTGGGCCCCACCCGGAAATCACGTGGGCCCCACCCGGAAATCACGTGGGCCCCACCCGGAAATCACGTGGGCCCCACCCGGAAATCACGTGGGCCCCACCCGGAAATCACGTGGGGCCCACCCGGAAATCACGTGGGCCCCACCCGGAAATCACGTGGGCCCCACCCGGAAATCACGTGGGCCCCACCCGGAAATCACGTGGGCCCCACCCGGAAATCACGTGGGCCCCACGGGTAAATCAGGTGGGCCCCACCCGGAAATCACGTGGGCCCCACCCGGAAATCACGTGGGCCCCACCCGGAAATCACGTGGGCCCCACCCGGAAATCACGTGGGCCCCACCCGGAAATCACGTGGGCCCCACCCGGAAATCACGTGGGCCCCACCCGGAAATCACGTGGGCCCCACGGGGAAATCACGTGGGCCCCACCTGGAAATTACGTGGGCCCCAGCCGGAAATCACGTGGGCCCCACCCGGAAATCACGTGGGCCCCACCCGGAAATCACGTGGGCCCCACCCGGAAATCACGTGGGCCCCACCCGGAAATCACGTGGGCCCCACCCGGAAATCACGTGGGCCCCACCCGGAAATCACGTGGGCCCCACCCGGAAATCACGTGGGCCCCACCCGGAAATCACGTGGGCCCCAGCCGGAAATCACGTGGGCCCCAGCCGGAAATCACGTGGGCCCCAGCCGGAAATCACGTGGGCCCCACGGGGAAATCACGTGGGCCCCACGGGGAAATCACGTGGGCCCCACGGGGAAATCACGTGGGCCCCACCCGGAAATCACGTGGGCCCCACCCGGAAATCACGTGGGCCCCACCCGGAAATCACGTGGGCCCCACCCGGAAATCACGTGGGCCCCACCCGGAAATCACGTGGGCCCCACCCGGAAATCACGTGGGCCCCAGCCGGAAATCACGTGGGCCCCAAGGGGAAATCACGTGGGCCCCACCCGGAAATCACGTGGGCCCCACCCGGAAATCACGTGGGCCCCACCCGGAAATCACGTGGGCCCCACCCGGAAATCACGTGGGCCCCACCCGGAAATCACGTGGGCCCCACCCGGAAATCACGTGGGCCCCACCCGGAAATCACGTGGGCCCCACGGGGAAATCACGTGGGCCCCACCCGGAAATCACGTGGGCCCCACGGGGAAATCACGTGGGCCCCACCCGGAAATCACGTGGGCCCCACCCGGAAATCACGTGGGCCCCACCCGGAAATCACGTGGGCCCCACGGGGAAATCACGTGGGCCCCACCCGGAAATCACGTGGGCCCCACGGGGAAATCACGTGGGCCCCACCCGGAAATCACGTGGGCCCCACCCGGAAATCACGTGGGCCCCACCCGGAAATCACGTGGGCCCCAGCCGGAAATCACGTGGGCCCCACGGGGAAATCACGTGGGCCCCACCCGGAAATCACGTGGGCCCCACCCGGAAATCACGTGGGCCCCACCCGGAAATCACGTGGGCCCCACCCGGAAATCACGTGGGCCCCACGGGGAAATCACGTGGGCCCCACCCGGAAATCACGTGGGCCCCACCCGGAAATCACGTGGGCCCCACCCGGAAATCACGTGGGCCCCAGCCGGAAATCACGTGGGCCCCACCCGGAAATCACGTGGGCCCCACCCGGAAATCACGTGGGCCCCACCCGGAAATCACGTGGGCCCCACCCGGAAATCACGTGGGCCCCACCCGGAAATCACGTGGGCCCCACCCGGAAATCACGTGGGGCCCACCCGGAAATCACGTGGGCCCCACCCGGAAATCACGTGGGCCCCACCCGGAAATCACGTGGGCCCCACCCGGAAATCACGTGGGCCCCACCCGGAAATCACGTGGGCCCCACGGGGAAATCACGTGGGCCCCACCCGGAAATCACGTGGTCCCCACCCGGAAATCATGTGGGCCCCACACGGAAATCACGTGGGCCCCACGGGGAAATCACGTGGGCCCCACGGGGAAATCACGTGGGCCCCACGGGGAAATCACGTGGGCCCCACGGGGAAATCACGTGGGCCCCACCCGGAAATCACGTGGGCCCCACCCGGAAATCACGTGGGCCCCACCCGGAAATCACGTGGGCCCCACCCGGAAATCACGTGGGCCCCACCCGGAAATCACGTGGGCCCCACCCGGAAATCACGTGGGCCCCACCCGGAAATCACGTGGGCCCCACCCGGAAATCACGTGGGGCCCACCCGGAAATCACGTGGGCCCCACCCGGAAATCACGTGGGCCCCACCCGGAAATCACGTGGGCCCCACCCGGAAATCACGTGGGCCCCACCCGGAAATCACGTGGGCCCCACGGGGAAATCACGTGGGCCCCACCCGGAAATCACGTGGTCCCCACCCGGAAATCACGTGGGCCCCACCCGGAAATCACGTGGGCCCCACCCGGAAATCACGTGGGCCCCACCCGGAAATCACGTGGGCCCCACCCGGAAATCACGTGGGCCCCACGGGGAAATCACGTGGGCCCCACCCGGAAATCACGTGGGCCCCACCCGGAAATCACGTGGGCCCCACCCGGAAATCCCGTGGGCCCCACCCGGAAATCACGTGGGCCCCACGGGGAAATCACGTGGGCCCCACCCGGAAATCACGTGGGCCCCACCCGGAAATCACGTGGGCCACAGCCGGAAATCACGTGGGCCCCACCCGGAAATCACGTGGGCCCCACGGGGAAATCACGTGAGCCCCACGGGGAAATCACGTGGGCCCCACCCGGAAATCACGTGGGCCCCACCCGGAAATCACGGGGGCCCCACCCTGAAATCACGTGGGCCCCACCCGGAAATCACGTGGGGCCCACCCGGAAATCACGTGGGCCCCCCCCGGAAATCACGTGGGCCCCACCCGGAAATCACGTGGGCCCCACCCGGAAATCACGTGGGCCCCACCCGGAAATCACGTGGGCCCCACCCGGAAATCACGTGGGCCCCACCCGGAAATCACGTGGGCCCCACGGGGAAATCACGTGGGCCCCACCCGGAAATCACGTGGGCCCCACCCGGAAATCACGTGGGCCCCACGGGGAAATCACGTGGGCCCCACCCGGAAATCACGTGGGCCCCAGCCGGAAATCACGTGGGCCCCACGGGGAAATCACGTGGGCCACACCCGGAAATCACGTGGGCCCCACCTGGAAATCACGTGGGCCCCAGCCGGAAATCACGTGGGCCCCACCCGGAAATCACGTGGGCCCCACCCGGAAATCACGTGGGCCCCACCCGGAAATCACGTGGGGCCCACCCGGAAATCACGTGGGCCCCACCCGGAAATCACGTGGGCCCCACCCGGAAATCACGTGGGCCCCAGCCGGAAATCACGTGGGCCCCACGGGTAAATCAGGTGGGCCCCACCCGGAAATCACGTGGGCCCCACCCGGAAATCACGTGGGCCCCACCCGGAAATCACGTGGGCCCCACCCGGAAATCACGTGGGCCCCACCCGGAAATCACGTGGGCCCCACCCGGAAATCACGTGGGCCCCACCCGGAAATCACGTGGGCCCCACCCGGAAATCACGTGGGCCCCACGGGGAAATCACGTGTGCCCCACCTGGAAATCACGTGGGCCCCAGCCGGAAATCACGTGGGCCCCAGCCGGAAATCACGTGGGCCCCACCCGGAAATCACGTGGGCCCCACCCGGAAATCACGTGGGCCCCACCCGGAAATCACGTGGGCCCCACCCGGAAATCACGTGGGCCCCACCCGGAAATCACGTGGGCCCCACCCGGAAATCACGTGGGCCCCACCCGGAAATCACGTGGGCCCCACCCGGAAATCACGTGGGCCCCACCCGGAAATCACGTGGGCCCCAGCCGGAAATCACGTGGGCCCCAGCCGGAAATCACGTGGGCCCCACGGGGAAATCACGTGGGCCCCACGGGGAAATCACGTGGGCCCCACCCGGAAATCACGTGGGCCCCACCCGGAAATCACGTGGGCCCCACCCGGAAATCACGTGGGCCCCACCCGGAAATCACGTGGGCCCCACCCGGAAATCACGTGGGCCCCACCCGGAAATCACGTGGGCCCCACCCGGAAATCACGTGGGCCCCACGGGGAAATCACGTGGGCCCCACCCGGAAATCACGTGGGCCCCACCCGGAAATCACTTTGGCCCCACCCGGAAATCACGTGGGGCCCACCCGGAAATCACGTGGGCCCCACCCGGAAATCACGTGGGCCCCACCCGGAAATCACGTGGGGCCCACCCGGAAATCACGTGGGCCCCACCCGGAAATCACGTGGGCCCCACCCGGAAATCACGTGGGCCCCACACGGAAATCACGTGGGCCCCACGGGGAAATCACGTGGGCCCCACGGGGAAATCACGTGGGCCCCACCCGGAAATCACGTGGGCCCCACCCGGAAATCACGTGGGCCCCACCCGGAAATCACGTGGGCCCCACCCGGAAATCACGTGGGCCCCACCCGGAAATCACGTGGGCCCCACGGGGAAATCACGTGGGCCCCACCCGGAAATCACGTGGGCCCCACCGGGAAATCACGTGGGCCCCACCCGCAAATCACGTGGGCCCCACCCGGAAATCACGTGGGCCCCACCCGGAAATCACGTGGGCCCCACGGGGAAATCACGTGTGCCCCACCCGGAAATCACGTGGGCCCCACGGGGAAATCACGTGGGCCCCACCCGGAAATCACGTGGGCCCCACCCGGAAATCACGTGGGCCCCACCCGGAAATCACGTGGGCCCCACCCGGAAATCACGTGGGCCCCACCCGGAAATCACGTGGGCCCCTCGGGGAAATCACGTGGGACCCACCCGGAAATCACGTGGGCCCCACCCGGAAATCACGTGGGCCCCACCCGGAAATCACGTGGGCCCCACCCGGAAATCACGTGGGCCCCAGCCGGAAATCACGTGGGCCCCACGGGGAAATCACGTGGGCCACACCCGGAAATCACGTGGGCCCCACCCGGAAATCACGTGGGCCCCACCCGGAAATCACGTGGGCCCCACCCGGAAATCACGTGAGCCCCACCCGGAAATCACGTGGGCCCCACCCGGAAATCACGTGGGGCCCATCCGGAAATCACGTGGCCCCACCCGGAAATCACGTGGTCCCCACCCGGAAATCACGTGGGCCCCAGCCGGAAATCACGTGGGCCCCACGGGTAAATCAGGTGGGCCCCACCCGGAAATCACGTGGGCCCCACCCGGAAAGCACGTGGGCCCCACCCGGAAATCACGTGGGCCCCACCCGGAAATCACGTGGGCCCCACCCGGTAATCACGTGGGCCCCACCCGGAAATCACGTGGGCCCCAGCCGGAAATCACGTGGGCCCCACGGGGAAATCACGTGGGCCACACCCGGAAATCACGTGGGCCCCACCTGGAAATCACGTGGGCCCCACCCGGAAATCACGTGGGCCCCACCCGGAAATCACGTGGGCCCCACCCGGAAATCACGTGGGCCCCACCCGGAAATCACGTGGGCCCCACCCGGAAATCACGTGGGCCCCACCCGGAAATCACGTGGGCCCCACCCGGAAATCACGTGGGCCCCAGCCGGAAATCACGTGGGCCCCACGGGTAAATCAGGTGGGCCCCACCCGGAAGTCACGTGGGCCCCACCCGGAAATCACGTGGGCCCCACCCGGAAATCACGTGGGCCCCACCCGGAAATCACGTGGGCCCCACCCGGAAATCACGTGGGCCCCACCCGGAAATCACGTGGGCCCCACCCGGAAATCACGTGGGCCCCACCCGGAAATCACGTGGGCCCCACGGGGAAATCACGTGTGCCCCACCTGGAAATCACGTGGGCCCCAGCCGGAAATCACGTGGGCCCCAGCCGGAAATCACGTGGGCCCCACCCGGAAATCACGTGGGCCCCACCCGGAAATCACGTGGGCCCCACCCGGAAATCACGTGGGCCCCACCCGGAAATCACGTGGGCCCCACCCGGAAATCACGTGGGCCCCACCCGGAAATCACGTGGGCCCCACCCGGAAATCACGTGGGCCCCACCCGGAAATCACGTGGGCCCCACCCGGAAATCACGTGGGCCCCACCCGGAAATCACGTGGGCCCCACGGGGAAATCACGTGGGCCCCACGGGGAAATCACGTGGGCCCCACCCGGAAATCACGTGGGCCCCACCCGGAAATCACGTGGGCCCCACCCGGAAATCACGTGGGCCCCACCCGGAAATCACGTGGGCCCCACCCGGAAATCACGTGGGCCCCACCCGGAAATCACGTGGGCCCCACCCGGAAATCACGTGGGCCCCAGCCGGAAATCACGTGGGCCCCACGGGGAAATCACGTGGGCCCCACCCGGAAATCACGTGGGCCCCACCCGGAAATCACGTGGGCCCCACCCGGAAATCACGTGGGCCCCACCCGGAAATCACGTGGGCCCCACCCGGAAATCACGTGGGCCCCACCCGGAAATCACTTTGGCCCCACCCGGAAATCACGTGGGGCCCACCCGGAAATCACGTGGGCCCCACCCGGAAATCACGTGGGCCCCACCCGGAAATCACGTGGGGCCCACCCGGAAATCACGTTTGCCCCACCCGGAAATCACGTGGGCCCCACCCGGAAATCACGTGGGCCCCACACGGAAATCACGTGGGCCCCACGGGGAAATCACGTGGGCCCCACCCGGAAATCACGTGGGCCCCACCCGGAAATCACGTGGGCCCCACCCGGAAATCACGTGGGCCCCACCCGGAAATCACGTGGGCCCCACCCGGAAATCACGTGGGCCCCACCCGGAAATCACGTGGGCCCCACCCGGAAATCACGTGGGCCCCACGGGGAAATCACGTGGGCCCCACCCGGAAATCACGTGGGCCCCACGGGGAAATCACGTGGGCCCCACCCGGAAATCACGTGGGCCCCACCCGGAAATCACGTGGGCCCCACCCGGAAATCACGTGGGCCCCACGGGGAAATCACGAGGGCCCCACCCGGAAATCACGTGGGCCCCACGGGGAAATCACGTGGGCCCCACCCGGAAATCACGTGGGCCCCACCCGGAAATCACGTGGGCCCCACCCGGAAATCACGTGGGCCCCACCCGGAAATCACGTGGGCCCCACCCGGAAATCACGTGGGCCCCACCCGGAAATCACGTGGGCCCCACCCGGAAATCACGTGGGCCCCACCCGGAAATCACGTGGGCCCCACCCGGAAATCACGTGGGCCCCACCCGGAAATCACGTGGGCCCCACCCGGAAATCACGTGGGCCCCACGGGGAAATCACGTGGGCCCCACCCGGAAATCACGTGGGCCCCACGGGGAAATCACGTGGGCCCCACCCGGAAATCACGTGGTCCCCACCCGGAAATCACGTGGGCCCCACACGGAAATCACGTGGGCCCCACGGGGAAATCACGTGGGCCCCACGGGGAAATCACGTGGGCCCCACGGGGAAATCACGTGGGCCCCACCCGGAAATCACGTGGGCCCCACCCGGAAATCACGTGGGCCCCACCCGGAAATCACGTGGGCCCCACCCGGAAATCACGTGGGCCCCACCCGGAAATCACGTGGGCCCCACCCGGAAATCACGTGGGCCCCACCCGGAAATCACGTGGGCCCCACGGGGAAATCACGTGGGCCCCACCCGGAAATCACGTGGGCCCCACCCGGAAATCACGTGGGCCCCACCCGGAAATCACGTGGGCCCCACGGGGAAATCACGTGGGCCCCACCCGGAAATCACGTGGGCCCCACGGGGAAATCACGTGGGCCCCACCCGGAAATCACGTGGGCCCCACACGGAAATCACGTGGGCCCCACCCGGAAATCACGTGGGCCCCACCCGGAAATCACGTGGGCCCCAGCCGGAAATCACGTGGGCCCCACCCGGAAATCACGTGGGCCCCACCCGGAAATCACGTGGGCCCCACCCGGAAATCACGTGGGCCCCAGCCGGAAATCACGTGGGCCCCACCCGGAAATCACGTGGGCCCCACCCGGAAATCACGTGGGCCCCACCCGGAAATCACGTGGGCCCCACCCGGAAATCACGTGGGCCCCACCCGGAAATCACGTGGGCCCCACCCGGAAATCACGTGGGCCCCACGGGGAAATCACGTGGGCCCCACCCGGAAATCACGTGGTCCCCACCCGGAAATCACGTGGGCCCCACCCGGAAATCACGTGGGCCCCACCCGGAAATCACGTGGGCCCCACCCGGAAATCACGTGGGCCCCACCCGGAAATCACGCGGGCCCCACGGGGAAATCACGTGGGCCCCACCCGGAAATCACGTGGGCCCCACCCGGAAATCACGTGGGCCCCACCCGGAAATCCCGTGGGCCCCACCCGGAAATCACGTGGGCCCCACGGGGAAATCACGTGGGCCCCACCCGGAAATCACGTGGGCCCCACCCGGAAATCACGTGGGCCACAGCCGGAAATCACGTGGGCCCCACCCGGAAATCACGTGGGCCCCACGGGGAAATCACGTGGGCCCCACGGGGAAATCACGTGGGCCCCACCCGGAAATCACGTGGGCCCCACCCGGAAATCACGGGGGCCCCACCCTGAAATCACGTGGGCCCCACCCGGAAATCACGTGGGGCCCACCCGGAAATCACGTGGGCCCCACCCGGAAATCACGTGGGCCCCACCCGGAAATCACGTGGGCCCCACCCGGAAATCACGTGGGCCCCACCCGGAAATCACGTGGGCCCCACCCGGAAATCACGTGGGCCCCACCCGGAAATCACGTGGGGCCCACCCGGAAATCACGTGGGCCCCACCCGGAAATCACGTGGGCCCCACCCGGAAATCACGTGGGCCCCAGCCGGAAATCACGTGGGCCCCACGGGTAAATCAGTTGGGCCCCACCCGGAAATCACGTGGGCCCCACCCGGAAATCACGTGGGCCCCACCCGGAAATCACGTGGGCCCCACCCGGAAATCACGTGGGCCCCACACGGAAATCACGTGGGCCCCACCCGGAAATCACGTGGGCCCCACGGGGAAATCACGTGGGCCCCACGGGGAAATCACGTGGGCCCCACGGGGAAATCACGTGGGCCCCACCCGGAAATCACGTGGGCCCCACCCGGAAATCACGTGGGCCCCACCCGGAAATCACGTGGGCCCCACGGGGAAATCACGTGGGCCCCACCCGGAAATCACGTGGGCCCCACGGGGAAATCACGTGGGCCCCACCCGGAAATCACGTGGGCCCCACACGGAAATCACGTGGGCCCCACCCGGAAATCACGTGGGCCCCACCCGGAAATCACGTGGGCCCCAGCCGGAAATCACGTGGGCCCCACCCGGAAATCACGTGGGCCCCACCCGGAAATCACGTGGTCCCCACCCGGAAATCACGTGGGCCCCACACGGAAATCACGTGGGCCCCACGGGGAAATCACGTGGGCCCCACGGGGAAATCACGTGGGCCCCACCCGGAAATCACGTGGGCCCCACGGGGAAATCACGTGGGCCCCACCCGGAAATCACGTGGGCCCCACGGGGAAATCACGTGGGCCCCACCCGGAAATCACGTGGGCCCCACCCGGAAATCACGTGGGCCCCACCCGGAAATCACGTGGGCCCCACGGGGAAATCACGTGGGCCCCACCCGGAAATCACGTGGGCCCCACGGGGAAATCACGTGGGCCCCACCCGGAAATCACGTGGGCCCCACACGGAAATCACGTGGGCCCCACCCGGAAATCACGTGGGCCCCACCCGGAAATCACGTGGGCCCCAGCCGGAAATCACGTGGGCCCCACCCGGAAATCACGTGGGCCCCACCCGGAAATCACGTGGGCCCCACCCGGAAATCACGTGGGCCCCACCCGGAAATCACGTGGGCCCCACCCGGAAACCACGTGGGCCCCACCCGGAAATCACGTGGGCCCCACCCGGAAACCACGTGGGCCCCACCCGGAAATCACGTGGGGCCCACCCGGAAATCACGTGGGCCCCACCCGGAAATCACGTGGGCCCCACCCGGAAATCACGTGGGCCCCACCCGGAAATCACGTGGGCCCCACCCGTAAATCACGTGGGCCCCACCCGGAAATCACGTGGGCCCCACCCGGAAATCACGTGGTCCCCACCCGGAAATCACGTGGGCCCCACCCGGAAATCACGTGGGCCCCACCCGGAAATCACGTGGGCCCCACGGGTAAATCAGGTGGGCCCCACCCGGAAATCACGTGGGCCCCACCCGGAAATCACGTGGGCCCCACCCGGAAATCACGTGGGCCCCACCCGGAAATCACGTGGGGCCCACCCGGAAATCACGTGGGCCCCACCCGGAAATCACGTGGGCCCCACCCGGAAATCACGTGGGCCCCACCCGGAAATCACGTGGGGCCCACCCGGAAATCACGTGGGCCCCACCCGGAAATCACGTGGGCCCCACCCGGAAATCACGTGGGCCCCACCCGGAAATCACGTGGGGCCCACCCGGAAATCACGTGGGCCCCACCCGGAAATCACGTGGGCCCCACCCGGAAATCACGTGGGCCCCACCCGGAAATCACGTGGGCCCCACCCGGAAATCACGTGGGCCCCACCCGGAAATCACGTGGGCCCCACCCGGAAATCACGTGGGCCCCACCCGGAAATCACGTGGGGCCCACCCGGAAATCACGTGGGCCCCACCCGGAAATCACGTGGGCCCCACCCGGAAATCACGTGGGCCCCACCCGGAAATCACGTGGGGCCCACCCGGAAATCACGTGGGCCCCACCCGGAAATCACGTGGGCCCCACCCGGAAATCACGTGGGCCCCACCCGGAAATCACGTGGGGCCCACCCGGAAATCACGTGGGCCCCACCCGGAAATCACGTGGGCCCCACCCGGAAATCACGTGGGCCCCACCCGGAAATCACGTGGGCCCCACCCGGAAATCACGTGGGCCCCACCCGGAAATCACGTGGGCCCCACGGAGAAATCACGTGGGCCCCACCCGGAAATCACGTGGGCCCACCCGGAAATCACGTGGGCCCCACCCG
Source organism: Ovis canadensis (assembly GCF_042477335.2). Classification (NCBI taxonomy): domain Eukaryota; kingdom Metazoa; phylum Chordata; class Mammalia; order Artiodactyla; family Bovidae; genus Ovis; species Ovis canadensis. The sequence goes on along the minus strand of NC_091254.1, from coordinate 13,294,654 downwards.
GAAATCACGTGGGCCCCACCCGGAAATCACGTGGGCCCCACGGGGAAATCACGTGGGCCCCACCCGGAAATCACGTGGGCCCCACCCGGAAATCACGTGGGCCCCACCCGGAAATCACGTGGGCCCCAGCCGGAAATCACGTGGGCCCAACCCGGAAATCACGTGGGCCCCACCCGGAAATCACGTGGGCCCCACGGGGAAATCACGTGGGCCCCACCCGGAAATCACGTGGGCCCCACGGGGAAATCACGTGGGCCCCACCCGGAAATCACGTGGGCCCCACCCGGAAATCACGTGGGCCCCACCCGGAAATCACGTGGGCCCCACGGGGAAATCACGTGGGCCCCACCCGGAAATCACGTGGGCCCCACCCGGAAATCACGTGGGCCCCACCCGGAAATCACGTGGGCCCCACCCGGAAATCACGTGGGCCCCAGCCGGAAATCACGTGGGCCCCACGGGGAAATCACGTGGGCCCCACGGGGAAATCACGTGGGCCCCACGGGGAAATCACGTGGGCCCCACCCGGAAATCACGTGGGCCCCACCCGGAAATCACGTGGGCCCCACCCGGAAATCACGTGGGCCCCACCCGGAAATCACGTGGGCCCCAGCCGGAAATCACGTGGGCCCCACGGGGAAATCACGTGGGCCCCACCCGGAAATCACGTGGGCCCCACCCGGAAATCACGTGGGCCCCACCCGGAAATCACGTGGGCCCCACGGGGAAATCACGTGGGCCCCACCCGGAAATCACGTGGTCCCCACCCGGAAATCACGTGGGCCCCACGGGGAAATCACGTGGGCCCCACCCGGAAATCACGTGGTCCCCACCCGGAAATCACGTGGGCCCCACGGGGAAATCACGTGGGCCCCACCCGGAAATCACGTGGGCCCCACGGGGAAATCACGTGGGCCCCACCCGGAAATCACGTGGGCCCCACCCGGAAATCACGTGGGCCCCACCCGGAAATCACGTGGGCCCCACGGGGAAATCACGTGTGCCCCACCCGGAAATCACGTGGGCCCCACCCGGAAATCACGTGGGCCCCACCCGGAAATCCCGTGGGCCCCACCCGGAAATCACGTGGGCCCCACGGGGAAATCACGTGGGCCCCACCCGGAAATCACGTGGGCCCCACCCGGAAATCACGTGGGCCCCAGCCGGAAATCACGTGGGCCCCACCCGGAAATCACGTGGGCCCCACGGGGAGATCACGTGGGCCCCACCCGGAAATCACGTGGGCCCCACCCGGAAATCACGTGGGCCCCACCCGGAAATCACGTGGGCCCCACGGGGAGATCACGTGGGCCCCACCCGGAAATCACGTGGGCCCCACCCGGAAATCACGTGGGCCCCACCCGGAAATCACGTGGGCCCCACCCTGAAATCACGTGGGCCCCACCCGGAAATCACGTGGGCCCCACCCGGAAATCACGTGGGCCCCACCCGGAAATCACGTGGGCCCCACCCGGAAATCACGTGGGCCCCACGGGGAAATCACGTGGGCCCCACCCGGAAATCACGTGGGCCCCACCCGGAAATCACGTGGGCCCCACGGAGAAATCACGTGGGCCCCACGGGGAAATCACGTGGGCCCCACCCGGAAATCACGTGGGGCCCACCCGGAAATCACGTGGGCCCCACGGGGAAATCACGTGGGCCCCACGGGGAAATCACGTGGGCACCACCCGGAAATCACGTGGGCCCCAGCCGGAAATCACGTGGGCCCCACCCGGAAATCACGTGGGCCCCACCCGGAAATCACGTGGGCCCCACCCGGAAATCACGTGGGCCCCAGCCGGAAATCACGTGGGGCCCACCCGGAAATCACGTGGGCCCCACCCGGAAATCACGTGGGCCCCACCCGGAAATCACGTGGGCCCCACCCGGAAATCACGTGGGCCCCACCCGGAAATCACGTGGGCCCCACCCGGAAATCACGAAACCACCTGCCTCAACTCGAGAAAATCCAGGAGGTTCTGCCTCCAGGCGAAATGAGGCCCATTTCCGCTGAGGCTTCTCGAGGCTAATCACACCTAACCTCTGGAACTTCCAAAAGGTCCTTCACACCCCTGCTGCAACTCAAGAAGTTCCCTGACATCCCCGTCTCCACTCTAGAGGAAGCAAGCGGTTCCCGCCCACATCCAGAAGAGCCCCGTTTCCGCCTCGAAGCTTGAGATGAGGGATCCTTTCCCTGCTTGGTCTGGAAAGAATTGCCGGTGTTCCCGTCGCATCTCAAGAGGAGGCGCTCTCCACAGGAAAGGCGAGAGGAACTCCAGGGTCGTGTCACCATTCCCAGAGTTCCCCTGATGTCTCAGTCCATTCCAGAGGAACCTGTTTTCCCTGCACTGCCTCGACTTTCAGGATGAGGATCGACTACCACCACGGTCGCACGTGGGACAGCCCTGTGGGAAAGCCTTGTGGGAAAGCCTCCTGGAAAAGCCTCGAGGGAAAGCCACAGATCCCTGATCCAGGCGATGGGAAGCGTCACACTGCTGCTACCGCTCTGGAGTAAAGCGCACGTGCATGCCCCCATTGGAGACGAGTACTTACTCCTCTGGGGAGACTCCAGAAGTACCCCAAGATCCATGTCAGCACTGGAGAGGAATTCTCAAGTTTCCGGCCCCGACTCCACACAATTCTTAGGCCTCGACATCGACGGGAGAGGAATCCCGAGAGGCCCCCGATCAACTGGCATGGGGACTGGCCTTTCGTGAGGCCACCAGAGTGGGTCCCTGAAGTACCCGTCGTAAGTCCAGAGCACCTGCCACAATTCGAGACAATCCAGGATGTTTTGCCCTCCAGGCGAGATGATGCCCATTTCCGCTGAGGCTTCTCGAGGTTAATCACACCTACTCTCTGGAACTTCCAAAAGGTCCTTCAACCATTGCTGCGACTCAGGAAGTTCCCTGACATACCCGTCTCCACTACAGAGGAAGCACGAGGGTCCCGCCCACATCCAGAGGAGCCCCGTTTCCGCCTCGTACCTCGAGATGAGAGATCCTTTCCCTGCTTGGTCGGGAAAGAATTCCTGGCATTCCCGTCGCATCTCAAGAGGAGGTCCTCTCCACAGGAAAGGCGAGAGGAACTCCAGGGTCGTGCCACCATTCGGAGAGTCCCCCAGATGTCTCAATCCATTCCAGAGGAACCTGTTTTCCCTGCACTGCCTCGACTTTCACGCTGAGGATCGACTCCCACCACGGTGGCACGTGGGACAGCCCTGTGGGAAAGCCTCGTGGGAAAGCCTTATGGGAAATCCTCGAGGGAAAGCCACAGATCCCATGATCGACGAGAAGGGAAGTGTGACACTGCTGCTACAGCTCGGGAGGAAAGCCCACGTGAATGCTCCCTCTCGAGACGAGGACTCACTACCCTGAGGAGACTCCAGAAGTACCCCAAGATCCATGTCAGCACTGGAGAGGAATCCTCAGGTTCCGGCCCCGACTCCACACAAGGTCTTGGGCCCCGGCATCGACGAGAGAGGAATACCGAGAGGCCCGCGAGCAACTCGCATGGAGACTGGCCTTTCCTGAGGCCACCAGAGCGAGTCCCTGAGGTCCCCGTCGTAAGTCGAGAGCACCTGCCGCAACTCGAGAAAATCCAGGAGGTTTTGCCCTCCAGGCGAGATGAGGCCCATTTCCGCTGAGGCTTCTCAAGGCTAATCACATCTAAACTCTGGAACTTCCAAAAGGTCCTTCACACCTTTGCTGCAACTCAAGAAGTTCCCGGACATCCCCGTCTCCACTCTAGAGGAAGCACGAGGGTCCCGCCCACATCCAGAGGAGCCCCGTTTCGCCTCATAGCTGGAGATGAGGGGTCCTTTTGCTACTTGGTCCGGAAAGAATTCTGTGAGTCCCCGTCGCATCTCAAGGGGAGGCGCTCTCCACAGGAAAGGCGAGAGGAACTCCAGGGTCGTGCCACCATTCCCAGAGTACCCCAGATGTCTCAGTCCATTACAGAGGAACCTGTTTTCCCTGCACTGCCTCGACTTTCACGCCGAGGATCGTCTCCCACCACGGTGGCACGTGGGACAGCCCTGTGGAAAGCCTCGAGGGAAAGCCACAGTTCCCTTGATGCACGTGACGGGAATCGTGACACTGCTGCTACCGCTCTGCAGGGAAGCGCACGTGCATGCCTCCTTTCGAGATGAGGACTTACTCCCCTGGGGAGACTCCAGAAGCACCCCATGATCCATGTCAGCACTTTAGAGGAATCCTCAGGTTCCGGCCACTACTCCACACAAGGTCTTAGGCCCGGCATCGACGGGAAAGGAATCCCGAGAGGCTCCCGAGTAACTCGCATGGGGACTGGCCAGTCCTAAGGCGATAAGAGCAGGTCCCTTTCGTCACCGTGGTAAGACGAGAGCACCTGCTGCATCTCGAGAAAATCCAGGAGGTTCTGCCCTCCAGGCTAGATGAGGCCCATTTCCGCTGAGGCGTTGAGGTTAATCACATCTAACCTCTAGAAAGTCCAAAGGGTCCTTCACACCCTTTCTGCAACTCAAGAAGTTCCCCGACATACCCGTCTCCACTCGAGAGGAAGCAAGAGGGCCCCGCCCACATCCAGAGGAGCCCCGTTTCCGCCTCGTAGCTCGTGATGAGGGATCCTTTGGCTGCTTGTTCGGGAAAGAATTCTGGGCATTCCTGTCGCATCTCAAGAGGAGGTGCTCTCCACAGAAAAGGCGAGAACTCCAGCGTCGTGCCACCATTCCCAGAGACCCCCAGATGTCTCAGTCCATTCCAGAGGAACCTGTTTTCCTGCACTGCCTCGACTTTCACGCCAAGGCTCGACTCCCACCACGGTGGCACGTGGGACAGCCCTGTGGGAAAGCCTCGTTGCAAAACCTCGGGGGAAAGCCTCGAGGGAAAGCCACAGATCCCTTGATCCATGCGACGGGTGCATGACATTGCTGCTACCGCTCTGGTGGAAAGCGAACGTGCATGCCCCCATTCGAGACGAGGACTTACTCCCCTGGGGAGACTCCAGAAGTACCCTAAGATCCATGTCAGCACTGGAGAGGAATCCTCAGGTTCCGACCCCGACTCCACACAAGGTCTTAGGACCCGGCATCGAAGGGAGAGGACCACGAGAGGCCCCCGAGCAACTCGCATGGGGACTGTCCTTTCCTGAGGCCACCAGAGCGGGTCCCTTAGGTCACCGTCCTAAGACGAAAGGACCTGCGGCAACTCGAGAAAATCCAGGAGGTTTTGCCCTTCAGGCTAGATGAGGCCCATTTCCGCTGAGGCCTCACGAGGCTAATCACACCTAACCTCTGGAACTTCCAAACGTCCTTCACACCCTTGCTGCAACTCAAGAAGTTCCCCGACATACCCGCCCTAACCCTAAAGGAAGCACGAGGGTCCCGCTCACATCCAGAGGAGCCCCGTTTCCGCCTCGTAGCTCGAGATGAGGGATCCTTTCTCTGCTTGGTCTGGAAAGAATTCCCGTGTCCAATCTCAAAAGGAGGAGCTCTCCACAGGAAAGGCGAGAGGAACTCCAGGGTCTTGTCACCATTCCCAGAGTCCCCCAGATGTCTCAGTCCATTCCAGAGGAACCTGTGTTCCCTGCACTGCCTCGACTTTCATGCCAAGGATCGACTCCCACCAAGGCGGCACGTGGGACAGCCCTGTGGGAAAGCCTCGTGGGAAAGCCTCGTGGGAAAGCCTAGACAGAAAGGCGCAGATCCCTTGATCGACGCTATGGGAAGCGTGACACTGCTGCACCCGCTTTGGAGGAAAGCGAAAGTGCATGCCCCCTCTTGAGAAGAGGACTTACTGCCCTGGGGAGGCTCCAGAAGTAGCCCAAGTTCCATGTCAGCACTGGAGAGGAATCCTCATGTTCCGGGCTCTACTCCACAGAAGGTCTTAGTCCCCGGCATCAAAGGGAGAGGAATCCCAGGAGACCCCCGAGCAACTCGAATGGGGACTGAGCAGTCCTGAGGCCACCAGAGCGGGCCCTATCGTCACCGTCGTAAGACGACAGCATCTGCCGGAACTCGAGAAAATCCAGGATATTTTGCCCTCCAGGCTAGATGAGGACCATTTCCGATGAGGCGTCTCGAGGCTAATCACATCTAACATCTGGAACTTCCAAAGGGTGCTTCACAACCTTGCTGCAACTCAAGAAGTTCCCCGACAACCCGTCTCCATTCTAGAGGAAGCACGAGGGTCACGCCCACATCCAGAGGAGCCCAGTTTTCACCTCTTAGCTCGAGATGAGGGATCCTTTCGCTGCTTGGTCGGGAAAGAATTCTGGGCATTCCTGGCGCATCTCAAGAGGAGGCGCTCTCCAGAGGAAAGGCGAGAGGAACTCCAGGGTCTTGTCTCCATTCCCAGAGTCCCACATATCTTTCAGTCCATTCCAGAGGAACCTGTTTTCCCTTCACTGCCTCAACTTTCATGCCGAGGATCGACTCCCACCACGGTGGCACGTGGGACAGCCCTGTGGGAAAGCCTCGAGGGAAAGCCACAGATCCCTTGATTGACGCGACGGGAAGCGTGACACTGCTGCTACGGCACTGGAGGAAAGCGCACGTGCATGCCCCCATTCGAGATGAGGACTTACTCCCATGGGGAGACTGCAGAAATAACCCAAGATCCATGTCAGCACTGCAGAGGAATCCTCAGGTTCTGGCCCCGACTCCACACAAGGACTTAGGCCCCGGCATCGAAGGGAGAGGAACCCCGAGAGGCGCCCGAGCAACTCGCATGGGGACTGGCCTTTCCTGAGGCCACCAGAGTGGGTCACTTAGGTCACCGTCGTAAGACGAAAGTACCTGCGGCAACACGAGAAAATCCAGGAGGTTTTGCCCTTCAGGCTAGATGAGGCCCATTTCCGCTGAGGCGTCACGAGGCTAATCACACTTAACCTGTGGAACTTCCAAAGGTCCTTCACACCCTTGCTGCAACTCAAGAAGTTCCCCGACATACCCGGCCTAACTCTCAAGGAAGCACGACGGTCCCGCCCACATCCAGAGGAGCCCCGTTTCCGCCTCGTAGCTCGAGATGAGGGATTCTTTCTCTGCTTGGTCTGGAAAGAATTCCCGGCGTACCTGTCGAATCTCAAAAGGAGGCACTCTCCACAGGAAAGGCGAGAGGAACTCCAGGGTCTTGTCACCATTCCCAGAGACCCCAGATGTCTCAGTCCATTCCAGAGGAACCTGTGTTACCTGCACTGCCTCGACTTTCATGCCGAGGATCGACTCCCACCAAGGTGGCACGTGGGACAGCCCTGTGGGAAAGCCTCGTGGGAAAGCCTCGTGGGAAAGCCTGGAGGGAAAGCCACAGATCCCTTGATCCACGCGCCGGGAAGCGCGACACTGCTGCTACCGCTCTGGAGGAAACCGCAGGTGCATGCCCCCATTCGAGACGAGGACTTACTCCCCTGAGGAGACTCCAGAAGTACCCCAAGAACCAAGTCAGCACTGGAGAGGAATCCTCAGGTTCCCGCCCCGACTCCACACAATGTCTTAGGCCCTGGCATCGAAGGGAGAAGAATCCCAGAGGCCCGCGAGCAACTCACTGGGGGACTGGCCAGTCCCGAGGCCACCAGAGCGGGTCCCTGAGGTCCCTGTCTTAAGTCGAGAGCACCTGCCACAACTCGAGAAAATCCAGGAGGTTTTGCCCTCCAGGCGAGATGAGGCCCATTTCCACTGAGGCTTCACGAGGCTAATCACACCTAACCTCTGGAACTTCCAAAAGGTCCTTCACACCCTTGCTGCAGCTCAAGAAGTTCCCCGACATACCCGTCTCCACTCGAGAGGAAGCACGAGGGTCCCGCCCACATCCAGAGGAGCCCCGTTTCCGCCTCTTAGCTGGAGATGAGGGATCCTTTCGCTGCTTTGTCGGGAAAGAATTCTGGACGTTCCCGTCACATCTCAAGAGGAGGCGTTCTCCACAGGAAGGCGAGAGGAACTCAAGGGTCGTGCCACCATCCCAGAGTCCCCCAGGTGTCTCAGTCCATTCCAGAGGAACCTGTTTTCCCTGACTTCCTCGACTATCATGGCGAGGATCGACTCCCACCACGATGGCACCTGGGACAGCCCTGTGGGAAAGCCTCGTGGGAAAGCATCGAGGGAAAGCCACAGATCTCTTGATCCACGCGATGGGAAGCGTGACACTGCTGCTACCACTCTGGAGGAAAGCGCTCGTGCATGCCCCCATTCAAGATGAGGACTGACTCCCCTGGGGAGACTCCAGAAGTACCCCAAGATCCATGTCAGCACTGGAGAGGAATCCTCAGGTTCTGGGCCCGACTCCACAAAAGGTCTTAGGCCCAGGCATTGACGAGAAAGGAATCCAGGAGGCCCATGAGCATCGATTGGGGACTGGCCAAACCTGAGGCCACCAGAGCGGGTCCCTAAGGTAACCGTCGTAAGACGGGAGAACCTGCTGCAACTCGAGAAAATCCAGGAGGTTCTCCCCTCCAGGCTTGATGAGGCCCATTTCTGATGAGGCATCTCTAGGCTAATCACATCTAACCTCTGGAACTTCCAAAGGGTGCTTCACAACCTTGCTGCAACTCAAGAAGTTCCCTGACATACCCGGCTCCACTCTAGAGGAAGCACGAGTGTCCTGCAAACATCCAGAGGAGCCCCGTTTCCGCCTCGTAGCTCGAGATGAGGGATCCTTTCGCTGCTTGGTCGGGAAAGAATTCCCGGCGTTCCCGTCCCATCTCAACAGGAGGCCCTCTCCACAGGAAAGGCGAGAGGAACTCCAGTGTCGTGCCACCAATCCAAGAGTCCCCCAGAATTCTCAGTCCATTCCAGAGGAACCTGTTTTCCCTGCACTGCGTCGACTTTCACGCCGAGGATCGAATCACACCACGGTGGCAAGAGGGACAGCCCTGTGGGAAAGCCTCGTGGGAAAGCCTCGTGGGAAAGCCTCGAGGGAAAGCCACAGATCCCTTGATCCAGGCGATGGGAAGCGTGACACTACTGCTACAGCTCTGGAGGAAAGCGCACGTGCATGCCCCCATTCGAGACGAGGAGTTACTCCCCTGGGGAGACTCCAGAAGTACCCAAGAACCATGTGAGCACTGGAGAGGAATCCTCAGGTTCCGGACCTGACACCACTCAAGGTCAAAGGCCCCGTCATCAAAGGGAGAGGAATCCCGAGAGGCCCCCGAGCAACTCGCATGTGGACTGGCCTTTCCTGAGGCCACCAGAGCGGGTCCCTGAGGTCCCCGTTGTAAATCGAGAGCACCTGCCGCAACTCGAGAAAATCAAGGAGGTTTTAACCTCCCGGCGAGATGAGACCCATTTCCGCTGAGGCTTCTCAAAGCTAATCACACCTAACCTCTGGAACTTCCAAAAGGTCCTTCACACCCTTACTGCTACTCAAGAAGTTGCCTGACATACCCGTCTCCACTCTAGAGGAAGCACGAGGGTCCCGGGCATATGCAGAGGAGCCCCGTTTCCGCCTCGTAGCTCGAGATGAGGGACATTTCGCCTCTTTGTCGGGAAAGAGTTCCCGGCATTCCCCTCTCACCTCAAGAGGAGGCGCTCTCCACAGGAAAGGCGAGAGGAACTCCAGGGTCGTGCTACCATTCCAAGAGTCCCCCAGATGTCTCAGTCCATACCAGAGGAACCTGTTTTCCCTGCAATGAGTCGACTTTCACGCCGAGGATTGACTCCCACCACGGGGGCACGTGGGACAGCCCTGTGGGAAAGCGTCGTGCAAAAGCCTCGAGGGAAAGCCAAAGATCCCTTGATCCAGGCGTTGGGAAGCGTGACACAGCTGCTACCGCTCTGGAGGAAAGAGCACGTGCATGCCCCCATCCGAGACGAGGACTTACTCCCCTGGGGAGACTCGAGAAGTACCCCAAGATCCATGTCAGCACTGGAGAGGAATCCTCAGGTTCTGGCCCGGCCTCCACACAAGGTTTAAGGCCCCGGCATCGAAGGGAGAGGAATCCCAAAAGGCCCGCAAGCAACTCGCATGGGGACTGGCCTTTCCTGAGGCCACCAGAGCGGGTCCCATAGGTCACCATCGTAAGTGGAGAGCACCTGCCGCAACTCGTGAAAATCCAGGAGGTTCTCCCCTCCAGGCTAGATGAGGCCCATTTCCACTGAGGATTCTCGAGGCTAATCACACCTAACCTCTGGAACTTCTTAAAGGTCCTTCAAAGCCCTGCTGCAACTCAAGAAGTTTCCCGACATACTCGTCTCCACTCGAGAGGAAGCACGAGGGTCCCGCCCACATCCAGAGGAGCCCCGTTTCCGCCTCGTAGCTCGAGATGAGGGATCCCTTCCCTGCTTGTTAGGGAAAAAATTCCCTGCGTTCCCGTCGCATCTCAAGAGGAGGCATTCTCCACAGGAAAGGCGAGAGGAATTCCAGGGTCCTGCCTCCATTCCAAGAGTCCCCCAGATGTCTCAGTCCATTCCAGAGGAACCTGTTTTCCCTGCACTGCATCGACTTCCACGCCGAGGATCGACGCACAGCACGGTGGCACGTGGGAAAGCGCTGTGGGTAAGACTCATGGAAAGCCTCGTGGGAAAGAGTCTAGGGAAAGCCACAGATCCCTTGATCCACCCTACAGGAAGCGTGACACTGTTGCTACAACTCGGGAGGAAAGCGCACGTGCATGCCCCCTCTCGAGACGAGGACTGACTCCCTGGGGGAGACTCCCGAAGTACCCCAAGACCAATGTCAGCACTGGAGAGGAATCCTCAGGTTCCGGCCATGACTACCAACAATGTCTTGGGCCCCAGCATGGACGGGAGAGGCATCCCGAGAGGCCCCCTACTAATTCGCATGGGGACTGGATTTCCTGAGGCCACCAGAGCGGGTCCCTAAGGTCCCCATCGTAAGTCGAGAGCACCTGCCGCAACTCGAGAAAATCCAGGAGGTTTTGCCCTCCAGGCGAGATGAGGCCCATTTCCGCTGAGGCTTCTCCAGGCTAATCACACCGAACCTCTGGAACTTCCAAAAGGACCTTCACACAGTTGCTGCAACACAAGAAGTTCCCCAACTACCCATCTCCACTCTAGAGGAAACACGATGGTCCCGCCCACATCGAGAGGAGCCCCGTTGCCGCATCGTAGTTCCCGATGAGGGATCCTTTCCCTGCTTGGTTGGGAAAGAATTCTGGGCGTTACAGTCGCATCTCAATAGGAGGCGCTCTCCATAGGAAAGGCGAGAGGAACTCCAGGGTCGTTCCACCATTCCCAGAGTCTTCTAGATGTCCCAGTACAGTCCAGAGGAAACTGTTTTCGACTCACACCACGGTGGCACGTGGGACGGCCCTGAGGGATAGCCTTGTGGGAAAGCCTCGTGGGAAAGCCTCATGGGAAATCCTCAGGGGAAAGACAAAGATCCCATGATCGACACGACGGGAAGGGTGACACTGCTGCTACCGCTCTGGAGGAAAGCGCACGTGCATGCCTCCATTCGAGACGCGGACTTAGTCCCCTGGGGAGACTCCAGAAGTACCCCAAGATCCATGTCAGCACTGGAGAGGAATCCTCACGTTCCGGCCCCGACTCCACACAAGGTCTTAGGCCCCGGCATCGAAGTGAGAGGAATCCCGAGAGGCCTCCTAGTAACTCGCATGGGGACTGGCCTTTCCTGAGGCCACCAGAGGGGGTCCCTGAGGTCCCCGTCCTAAGTGGAGAGAACCTGCCAGAACTAGAGAAAATCCAGGAGGTTTTGACCTCCAGGCGAGATGAGGCCCAATTCCGCTGAGGCTTCTCGAGGCTAATCACACCAAACCTCTGGAACTTCCAAAAGGTCCTTCACACCCTTACTGCAACTCAAAAAGTTCCCCGACATACCCGTTCCTCTTCCCATTCTGCCATAATTGTGATGACATCTGCATATCTAAGTTTATTGCTATTTCTTCCGGGAATCTTGATTCCAGCTCACGTATCTTCCATCCCAGCATTTTTCATGATGTAGTCTGCATATAAGTTAATAAAACAGGGTGACAATATACAGCCTTGACATACTCCTTTTCCTTTTTGGAACCAGTCTGTTGTTCCATGTCCTGCTCTAACCTTCATACAGATTTCTCAAGAGGCAGGTTAGGTGGTCTAGTATTCCCTTCTCTTTCAGAATTGTGGCTAAAACAGCAGTATAAGGACCTTTCCGATGTCAGGCCAAGGAATTGTGTTTCCAGTCATTGAGCCACACCTGATCACTGAGCACAAATTCATGAATCTGTTCCTCAAGGGGGAATGATATTTTTTTTTACACAAACTTAGTTACCTGATTTATTACCTTACCTAATTGTTCCAGCTGCTGTGAAATCCCACCTGCTTACTTGTGGCAAATCTGCTAACACCTGCCTCATTGTGGGGTGGGGGGTTCTCCCATCGAAAATTTCATAAGGACAACAACTATGGGAACGTGCAGTTACCCGTAATATGAGTAAGTCTGCCAGAAGCAAGCCCATCCATGTACAGTCAGTCTCTATGATCCATTTTGAAAGAGTCTCTTGAAGAGTTTGGTTGTTTCTTTCCACCATTCCAGAACACAGGGGCCTATATGCTGTATGTAATTTCCACTGATATTTAGAGCTTCACATACCTGTTAATTAACGCGGCTACAAAGACAGGGCCATTGTCGGATTCTATACTGGTTGGAAACCCAAGTCTGTGAATTATTTCTCAAATCAGCGAGCTACTTCATTTTCTTTTTCAGATCAGGTAGTGAAGGCCTCTGCCCAACCAGAGAAGGTACCTACTATTCTAGTAAGTAATGATAACAGGTGACTGCCTTTGCTTCCCTGAAGGGACACTCGCTTTCCCTGCATCCTGAGAACTCCACGTCTCAGCCAGTTGGAAAAGCGCTTCTTGGAGGTCATTATTCAGGGGCAATTTCCCCTGGAGCCCAGGGCCATAGGGAGCGGCTCCACACTCCCAGGGAAAGGCAGAGCCACAGCCACACATCTGTCCCATCCCCTTTGCTCTGTAGGAGAGCTCTAGTGAGCCTAGGTCTGTCAGGAAAGTTCTTGGCTCCTATGGGGACACATTCTATGTGTGAAACTGCATACAGGACCGAGGGGCCACAGGGCGCCTGTTTCTCTCGGGGCCGGAGGGGTGGGGGGCCTGAAGCAGTGCGGCCCAGCAACAGCTTCCACATCCATCCAATTGCTCTTTTCTTACCTCTGATAGAACTAGCTTTGTTCCAGCCTTTGGCAATTTGGAGGCAAGCGGGCCCCACTTCCTCCCCAAGGAGGCATGGGACCTACTTTGAGTGGAAAGGCCCCTCACGGAGCTGAACCCAGGAAGGCACCCAGTCATGTCTGACACATTGCTGCATCCTGCTTCTTCATGAGCAATACCGCGGTGCTGCCTCTGGAATATCGGTCCTCTGAGCAGACCTGGAGGTCTCCCCTTGAAGAAGCTAACCAGTTTCTTCCAAATACAGGCTTGCAAACACACACTGGGTGGCTGCCTCTTCTTCCCTGAAGGACGATCACTTTCCCCGCATCCTGTGAACTCTGCATCCCAGCCTGCTGGAAAAGCGCTTCTTGGAGGTCATTTTTCAGGGACAATTTTCCCTGGAGCCCGGGGCTGTAGGCAGGGCCCCATGCTCGCTGGGAAAGGCAGAGTCACATCCACAGTCTGTTCTATCCCTTTTGCCCTGTAGGAGAGCTCTAGTGAGCCTAGGTCTGTCAGGAAAATTCTTGGCTCCTATGGGGACACACCCTGTGTGTTAACCTGCATATCGGACCTAGGGGCCACAGGGCGCCCGTTCCTCTCGGGGGGGACCCTGAAGTGGTGCGGCCCAACAACAGCCTGAACATGCATCCAATTGTTCTTTTCTTCCTTCTGATAGAGCTAGCTTTGCTTCTCACTTTGGCATTTCGGATGCCAGGGGCAGCCCCACCGCTGTTGTCCTGGGGTCTATTGGAGGTTCCAGCTCTATTGGACCCCAGCATGGCACCCGACCCCCTCAGACACACTCCCGCAGCCTCCTTCCCCATGGGCAGGACTGTTCTGACCTAGGAATGTGTTCCCAAGGCTCAGAAAATGCAGGGAGACACACGGCCCTGACTCTGGAACTGAGGCCGTTGGAGCAGGCCTGGAGGTCTGACGTCTGAGACGCAAACACTTGCTGCAAGATACAGGTGTGAAAACACACTCTCTGGGGCTGCCTTTCCTTCCTCCAAGGAAGATAGCTTTTCCAGTCTCCTCCGTGCTGAGTCATACAAGGCTGGAAAGGTCTGGCTTAGAGGGCATTTCTCAGCGGCAATGGCCCCTGAGGCCCTGCACCCAGGGAGGGATCCTACCCTCCCAGGGGAAGTCAAAGCAACCTCCAAACAGCTGTTCTATCATGTTTCCTCTGCAGGAGGGAGCTAGTGAGCCCAGGTCTGTCTGGAACGTTCTTGGATCCTGCGGGGAAATCATCCTGGGAGCCCACCTGGATACCAGTCGTAGGGGCTAACATTTGCATTTTTCTTCCTTGGAGCCCTAACGCAGTACAGCCTAGCAACTGCTTGAAAATCCATCCTGTTGCTGTTTTCTTCCCTCTGACAGAGCGAGCTTTGCTCCCCACTTTGGGATTTCAGAAGCAAGGTGGTGGCCTGCAACTCCTTGCCTGGGGTCCATTGGAGGTGCAAGGTGCCCTCGACCAGGTGACCCCAGCATGGCACCTGGCCCCCTCAGACACACTCCCGCAGCCTGCTTCCCCATGGGCAGGACTGCTCTCACCTAGGAATGTGTTTGCGAGGCCAGGAAACTGCAGGGAGACACAAGGCCCTGATTCTGGAATGGAGTCTGTTGGAGCAGGCCTGCAGGTCTTATGTCTAACAAGCCAAACACTTGCTGCAAGATACAGGCCTGAAAACACACTCTTGGGCTGCCTTTCCTTCCTCCAAGGAAGAGAGTTTTCTCAGCCTCCTGTGGGCTGAGAGTCACACAGGGCTGAAAAGCACTTACTGGGAGATGAGTTTTCATTGGCCATGGCCCCTGAGGCCCTGTGCTCAGGGAGGGCTCCCTCCCTCCCAGGGAAAGTCAAAGGAAGCTCCAAACGGCTGTTCAATCATGTTTCTGAGAGAGTCATTGCCAAGGCAGGTTTATAAGAAGTTCAAGGGTCCCCAAGGAGAGAGGGGTCTAGAATTCTCAAGGAGGAAGAAAGGACACACTTTTTTTTCCCTCTACATTCCTTAGGATTATATAACAATCATGCATCCTTCTTGAGGACGGTCTCTGGAAAAACCTTCTGGCTAATCCTGTTATCTTAAAATGTAAATTATGGGAGTAGGTCTAGTGAGTCTTTACAACCTCCACACATTCTTTTGTTCATTGTAATAACTTATTGGAGAGTATATAACTCCATTACTAACGCTAGCAAGGGGGTACGCTTTCTGCCCCTTGTGATGTCTCTGTCAGAAGCTTTCTCTATCTCCTTTCTACTTGAATAAAACTCGATTGCACAAAAGCTCTGAGCAATCAAGCCTCATCTTGGGCCCTGGATTGAATTCTTCTCCTCCATGAGCCAAGAATCCCAGCATCTTTTCGTGGTTCAGCAACAATATTTCATTTCCTCTGCAGGAGAGAGCTAGTGAGCTTAGGTCTGTCTGGAACATTCTTGGATCCTGTGGGGAAAATATCCTGTGCACACATCTGGATACTGGGCCTAGAGGCCAAAATTCGCATTTCTTTCCCGCGGAGCCCTCACGTGGTGTGACTTAGCAACCGCTTGAAAATCCATCCCATTGCCGTTTTCCTCCTTCTGACAGAGCTAGCTTTGTTCCCTGCTTTGGGATATCTCAACCGAGGGGCCGGTCCATAGCTACTCGCCTGGGGCCCATTGGATGTGCAAGGTGCCCTCGACTAGGTGACCCTAGCATGGCACTCAGCCCGCTCAGACACACTCCCGAGGCTTCTTTCTCACGGGAAGCACTGCTCCAACCTAGGAATGTGTCTGCAATGCTTGGAAAGTGCAGTGAGACACACAGCCCTGACTCTGGAATTGAGGCCCTCAGAGCAAGCCTGCAGCTCTGATGTCTGAGAAGCAAAACACTTGCTGCAAAGAGAGGCCTGAAAACACACTCTCTGTGGATGACTTTCCTTCTTCTAAGGAAGACAGTTTTCCCAGTCTCCTGCTTCCTGCATGTCACACAGCTGGAATGCGCTTGCTTGGATGTCGTGATTCAGTGGCAATGACCCCTGAGGCCCTTTGCCCAGGGAGGGCTCCCACACTCATAGGCAAATCAAAGCAACTTCCAAGTGAGTCAGCTCTTCACATCAAGTGGCCAAAGTATTGGAGTTTCAGGTTCAGTATTAGTCCTTCCAATGGATATTCAGACCTGATTTCCTTTAGGATGGAGTGGGTGCGTCTCCTTGTAGTCTAAGCGACCTACAAGCATCTTCTCCAACACCACAGTTCAAAAGCATCAAATTTTCAGCTGTCACTTTCTTTATAGTACATCTTTCATATCCATCCATGACATATGGAAAAACCATAGCCTTGACCGGATGGATCTTTGTTGGCAAAGCAACGTCTCGGCTTTTTAATATGCTGTCTAGTTTGGTCATCACTTTTCTTCCAAGTCATAAATATGTTTTAAGTTCATGGAGGCAGCCATCACCTGCAGTGATTTCCAAGCCCCAAAAATAGTCTGCTGCTGTTTCCAATGTTTTCCCATCTATTTGCCATGAAGTGATGAGACTGGATGCAATGATTTTAGTTTTCTGAATGCTGAGCTTTAAGCTAACTTTTTCACTCTCCTCTTTCACTTTCATCAGGAGACTCTTTAGCTCTTCTTCACTTTCTGCCATAAGGGTGGTGTCATCTGAATATCTGAGATTATTGATATTTCTCCCAGCAACCTTGATTCCAGCGTGTGCTTCCTCCAGCCCAGTGTTTCTCATGCTGTACTCTGCATATAAGTTAAATAAGCAGGGTGACAATATACAGCCTTGACATGTTCCTTTTCCTATTTAGAACCAGTCTGTTGTTCCATGTCCAGTTCGAACTGTTTCTTCCTGACCTGCATACAGGTTTCTCAAGAGACAGGTCAGGTGGTCTGGTATTCCCATCTCTTTCAGAATTTTTCCCAGTTTCTTGTGATCCACACAGTCAAAGGCTTTGGCATTGTCAATAAAGCAGAAATAGATTTTTTTTTTCTGGAACTCTCTTGCTTTTTCAATGAGCCAGTGGATGTTGGCAATTTGATCTCTGGTTTCTCTGCATTTTTTAAATCCCTCTTGAACATCTGGAAGTTCACAGTTCATGTGAACTTGGAGAATTTTGAACATTACTTTACTAGTGTGTGAGATGAGTGCAATTGTGCAGCTGCTTGAATATTCTTTGTCATTGCCTTTCTTTGGGATTGGAATGAAAACTGACCTAATGACTAGATGTTTTCAATTGCATATGCTGAAAGAACTGGCTGTGCAGTTCTGAAGAAAAAAAAATCATTTTAACCCATTTTCTCTGAAGTGCAAGGCATATCATGGCCATCCCTGAATCATAAAGTCACCTTTTCTTTATGTAGTCATAGTTTCATGCCTAAATTATAGGCCAACTCGTGCTCAACTTGACTCTGATGTCAGGGGCAGATCAACTGATAAAAAGCTTGGATTGTCCCTCTGGAGGAAAGTGAGATCTTGGTCCCACGAGAAGAATCTGAAGGGTTAAGGGAACTTGCAAGAGTGGGGAAAGCTTAGTCCATCCTACATGTACCAAAATCTTAAATAAGGCTTATTTACTTTACCGAAGTAAAAAAAAAAAAAACAGATGATGAAAACAATTATAAATCAATGAAAGGTAGAGAAACTCATAGTCTGTGATCAAAAATTGCATTCTAAGAAAACTTTGTTCTCTTAACCTAGAGAGGAGACTAAATTGCATCTGGTACCAGCTTACCAGAAGACAAGCAAACAAACAAACAAATTATCAGTAAGCTTAAAAAAAGTATTTTCCATATATCTTGAAGTAGCAGTATTTCTGCAAAGGCATCAGTGTGAAACCATAGAGGACATGGTTAAAACCTGATGAAATAGAAATTGACAATGTCATCTGGTCACTGCTGCGACTTGAAATGCTTTAATATGATAACTAGAATTATAACTGACAGCATTTGACCAGGACATATCAGATTTTCACGGATGTCACATAATTTCTAGGATATCTATATTAGGAACTGAAGGAATCTTTGAACCTAGGAAAGAAAACAACAGTCTCAAAGGCCCTTGCTGAGTCATCTATCAGCAAGGAATGTCTTTGCAAGGATCGCAAAGTGAAGGGAAAATACACCGACCTGCCTCTGCAACTTCGGTCCTCTGAGCAGATCTGGAGGTCTCCCTTTGTATAAGCTAACCTGTTCCTTCCAAATAGAGGTTTGCAACACAAAACAAGTGGCCGCCTATTCTTCCCCGAAGGAGGCTCTCTTTCCCCACATCCTGCGAACTCCCTTTCCCAGCCTCCTGGAAAAGTGCTTCTTGCAGTTCCTTTCAGAAAATCCTATGGACAGAGAAGCCTGGTAGGCTGCAGTCCATGGGGTCGCTGAGGGTCGGACACGACTGAGCGACTGCACTTTCATTTTCACTTTCATGCATTGGAGAAGGCAATGGCAACCCACTTACTGTTCTTGCCTGGAGAATCCCAGGGACGGGGGAGCCTAGTGGGCTACCGTCTATGGCGTCGCACAGAGTCGAACACGACTGAAGCAACTTAGCAGCAGCAGCAGCAGCAGCAGCAGCAGCAGCAGCAGTTCCTTTCTTAGGGGCAGTTATCCCTGAGATTGGGACCTGGAAAGGCAGAGCCACCTCCACACACACATCTTTTCTGTCCCCTTTCCTCTGGAGGAGAGCTCTAGTGAGCCTAGGTCTGTCAGGAAAATTCTTGGCTTTGACGGGATCACACCCAGTGTGTGAACCTGCATACCCGACCTAGGGGCCACAGGGCACCTGTTTTGCTCGAGTGGGTCCTGGAGGGGTGCAGCATAGCAAGAGCTTAAAAATCCATCCAATTTGTCTTTCTTTTACCTCGGAGAGAACGAGTTTGCTCCACCTCCACCCTTTGGCAGTGTGGAGGGAAGAGGGCACAACCCTCTCCCAAAGGGGACATAGGGCCTACCAGGAGAGAAAGGCCCCTTGAGGAGCTGAGCCCAGGTAGGCAGCCAGTGATGTCAAGCACACTCCCGCTGCTTGCTTCTTCATGGGCACTCCGACAATCTGCTAGGAATGTCTTGGCAAGGATCTCAAAGGGAAGGGGAGATACATGGCCCTGTCTCTGGAACTTCAGTCCTCTGAGCAGATCTGGAGGTCTTGAGTTGTATAAGCAAACCTGTTCCTTCCAAATAGAGGCTTGCAAACACACCCCCGGTGGTTGCCTCTTCTTCCCCGAAGAAGTCTTTCTTTCCCCACATGCTGCGAACTCCCTGTCCCAACCTCCAAGATTAGCACTTCTTGCCATTCCTTTCTTAGAGGCAGTTATCCCTGAGCTTGGGGCTGTAGGGAGTAGCCCCACACTCACAGGGAAAGGCAAAGACTCCTCCATACATCTCCTCTATCCCCTTTGCTCTGGAGGAGAGCTTTAGTGAGCCTAGGTCTTTCAGGAAAATTGTTGGCTTGGACAGGATCTCACCCTGTTTGTGAACCTGCATACCCAACCGGGGGCCACAGAGCACCTGTTTCAGTAAAGTGGGCCCTGAAAGGGTGCAGCCTAGCAAGAGCTTGAAAATCCATTCAGTTGCTGTTTTTGTACCTCTGACAGAGCGAGCTTTGCTCCACCCTTTGGCAGTGTGAGAAAAGAGGCATGACACCCTCCCCAAGGGGACAAGTGGACTACTTCAAGAGGAAAGGCCCCTTGTGGAGTTGAGGCACACAGTCGTGTCAAACACACTCCCACTGCTTGCTTCTTCATGGGCACTCCCGCTATCAGCTAGGAATGTCTTTGCAGTGATCACAAAGGGAAGGGGAGATACACGGCCCTGCCTCTGGACCTCCGCTGCTCTGAGCAAATCTGGTCTCCCCTTGTTGGTCAAGTTCAAGTTCAAGGTCAAGGTCAAGTTCAAGGTCAAAGTCAAGTCCAAGGTCAAGGTCAAAGTCAAGGTCAAGGTCAAGTTTAAGTTTAAGGGCAAGGACAATGTAAGGGCAAGGACAAGGTAAGGCCAAGGACAAGGCCTAGGGAAGGCCAAGCCCAAGGCCAAGGGCAAGGGCAAGGGCAACGCCAAGGGTAAGGCCAAGGCCCAGGCCAGGGCCAAGGCCAAGGCCGACAAAGCGAAGCCCAAACCCCGTAACGCCTGACAGAAGGCAGAAGGCACTAGGAACCTGTGCAGAGGAAGCCACTGAAGGCGGCAAGGCCACAGAGCTCCCCGATTCCGTTCCCACAGGAAGATGTAAGGATAAAGGGCCTCATCCCAGCACAGCACCCGCTCCCACCGGACACCGCCCCCCGCAGACTCGTGGAAAAGCCTCGTGGGAAATCCTCAAGGGAAAGCCACTGATCCCATGATCGATGCGACCGGAAGCGTGACACTGCTGCTACAGCTCGAGAGGAAAGCGCACATGCATGCCACCTCTCGAGACGAGTACTGACTCCCCTGGGCAGAGTCCAGAAGTACCCCAAGTTCCATGTCAGCACTGGAGAGGAATCCTCAGGTTCCGGCCCCGACTCCACACAAGGTCTTTGGCCCTGGCATCGAAGGGAGAGGAATCCCAAAAGGCCCGCGAGCAACTCGCATGGGGACTGGCCAGTCCTGAGGACACCAGAGCGAGTCCCATAGGTCACCGTCATAAGACGAGAGCACCTGCCCCAACTCGAAAAAATCCAGGAGGTTCTCCACTCCAGGCTAGATGAGGCCCTTTTCCGCTGAGGCATCTCACTGATAATGACATCTAACCTCTGGAACTTCCAACAGGTACTTCACACCCTTGCTGTAACTGAATAAGAATCACGTGGGCCCCACGGGGAAATCACGTGGGCCCCACCCGGAAATCACGTGGGGCCCACCCGGAAATCACGTGGGGCCCACCCGGAAATCACGTGGGCCCCACCCGGAAATCACGTGGCCCCACCCGGAAATCACGTGGGCCCCACAGGGAAATCACGTGGGCCCCACCCGGAAATCACGTGGGCCCCACCCGGAAATCACGTGGGCCCCACCAGGAAATCACGTGGGCCCCACCAGGAAATCACGTGGGCCCCACCCGGAAATCACGTGGGCCCCACCCGGAAATCACGTGGGCCCCACAGGGAAATCACGTGGGCCCCACCCGGAAATCACGTGGGCCCCACCCGGAAATCACGTGGGCCCCACCAGGAAATCACGTGGGCCCCACCCGGAAATCACGTGGGCCCCACCCGGAAATCACGTGGGCCCCACGGGGAAATCACGTGGGCCCCACCCGGAAATCACGTGGGCCCCACCCGGAAATCACGTGGGCCCCACCCGGAAATCACGTGGGGCCCACCCGGAAATCACGAGGGCCCCATCCGGAAATCCCGTGGGCCCCACCCTGAAATCACGTGGGCCCCACCCGGAAATCACGTGGGGCCCACCCGGAAATCACGTGGGCCCCATCCGGAAATCACGTGGGCCCCACCCGGAAATCACGTGGGCCCCACCCGGAAATCACGTGGGCCCCACCCGGAAATCACGTGGGCCCCACCCGGAAATCACGTGGGCCCCACCCGGAAATCACGTGGGCCCCACCCGGAAATCACGTGGGCCCCACCCGGAAATCACGTGGGACCCACCCGGAAATCACGTGGGCCCCACGGGGAAATCACGTGGGCCCCACCCGGAAATCACGTGGGCCCCACCCGGAAATCACGTGGGCCACAGCCGGAAATCACGTGGGCCCCACCCGGAAATCACGTGGGCCCCACCCGGAAATCACGTGGGCCCCACCCGGAAATCACGTGGGCCCCACCCGGAAATCACGTGGGCCCCACCCTGAAATCACGTGGGCCCCACCCGGAAATCACGTGGGGCCCACCCGGAAATCTCGTGGGCCCCACGGGGAAATCACGTGGGCCCCACCCGGAAATCACGTGGGCCCCACCCGGAAATCACGTGGGCCCCAGCCGGAAATCACGTGGGCCCCACGGGGTAATCACGTGGGCCCCACGGGGAAATCACGTGGGCCCCACCCGGAAATCACGTGGGCCCCACGGGGAAATCACGTGGGCCCCACCCGGAAATCACGTGGGCCCCACCCGGAAATCACGTGGGCCCCACCCGGAAATCACGTGGGCCCCACCCGGAAATCACGTGGGCCCCACCCGGAAATCACGTGGGCCCCACCCGGAAATCACGTGGGCCCCACCCGGAAATCACGTGGGCCCCACCCGGAAATCACGTGGGCCCCACCCGGAAATCACGTGGGCCCCACCCGGAAATCACGTGGGCCCCACCCGGAAATCACGTGGGCCCCACCCGGAAATCACGTGGGCCCCACCCGGAAATCACGTGGGCCCCACCCGGAAATCACGTGGGCCCCACCCGGAAATCACGTGGGCCCCACCCGGAAATCACGTGGGCCCCACGGGGAAATCACGTGGGCCCCACCCGGAAATCACGTGGGCCCCACCCGGAAATCACGTGGGCCCCACCCGGAAATCACGTGGGCCCCACGGGGAAATCACGTGGGCCCCACCCGGAAATCACGTGGGCCCCACCCGGAAATCACGTGGGGCCCACCCGGAAATCACGTGGGCCCCACCCGGAAATCACGTGGGCCCCACGGGGAAATCACTTGGGCCCCACCCGGAAATCACGTGGGCCCCACCCGGAAATCACGTGGGCCCCACCCGGAAATCACGTGGGCCCCACGGGGAAATCACGTGGGCCCCACCCGGAAATCACGTGGGCCCCACACGGAAATCACGTGGGCCCCACCCGGAAATCACGTGGGCCCCACCCGGAAATCACGTGGGCCCCACGGGGAAATCACGTGGGCCCCACCCGGAAATCACGTGGGCCCCACCCGGAAATCACGTGGGCCCCACCCGGAAATCACGTGGGCCCCACCCGGAAATCACGTGGGCCCCACGGGGAAATCACGTGGGCCCCACGGGGAAATCACGTGGGCCCCACCCGGAAATCACGTGGGCCCCACGGGGAAATCACGTGGGCCCCACCCGGAAATCACGTGGGCCCCACGGGGAAATCACGTGGGCCCCACCCGGAAATCACGTGGGCCCCACCCGGAAATCACGTGGGCCCCACCCGGAAATCACGTGGGCCCCACGGGGAAATCACGTGGGCCCCACCCGGAAATCACGTGGGCCCCACGGGGAAATCACGTGGGCCCCACCCGGAAATCACGTGGGCCCCACACGGAAATCACGTGGGCCCCACCCGGAAATCACGTGGGCCCCACCCGGAAATCACGTGGGCCCCAGCCGGAAATCACGTGGGCCCCACCCGGAAATCACGTGGGCCCCACCCGGAAATCACGTGGTCCCCACCCGGAAATCACGTGGGCCCCACACGGAAATCACGTGGGCCCCACGGGGAAATCACGTGGGCCCCACGGGGAAATCACGTGGGCCCCACCCGGAAATCACGTGGGCCCCACGGGGAAATCACGTGGGCCCCACCCGGAAATCACGTGGGCCCCACGGGGAAATCACGTGGGCCCCACCCGGAAATCACGTGGGCCCCACCCGGAAATCACGTGGGCCCCACCCGGAAATCACGTGGGCCCCACGGGGAAATCACGTGGGCCCCACCCGGAAATCACGTGGGCCCCACGGGGAAATCACGTGGGCCCCACCCGGAAATCACGTGGGCCCCACACGGAAATCACGTGGGCCCCACCCGGAAATCACGTGGGCCCCACCCGGAAATCACGTGGGCCCCAGCCGGAAATCACGTGGGCCCCACCCGGAAATCACGTGGGCCCCACCCGGAAATCACGTGGGCCCCACCCGGAAATCACGTGGGCCCCACCCGGAAATCACGTGGGCCCCACCCGGAAACCACGTGGGCCCCACCCGGAAATCACGTGGGCCCCACCCGGAAACCACGTGGGCCCCACCCGGAAATCACGTGGGGCCCACCCGGAAATCACGTGGGCCCCACCCGGAAATCACGTGGGCCCCACCCGGAAATCACGTGGGCCCCACCCGGAAATCACGTGGGC
This sequence comes from Ovis canadensis, assembly GCF_042477335.2. NCBI lineage: Eukaryota > Metazoa > Chordata > Mammalia > Artiodactyla > Bovidae > Ovis > Ovis canadensis. The sequence goes on along the minus strand of NC_091254.1, from coordinate 13,270,602 downwards.
CCCACCCGGAAATCACGTGGGCCCCACCCGGAAATCACGTGGTCCCCACCCGGAAATCACGTGGGCCCCACCCGGAAATCACGTGGGCCCCACCCGGAAATCACGTGGGCCCCACCCGGAAATCACGTGGGCCCCACCCGGAAATCACGTGGGCCCCACCCGGAAATCACGTGGGCCCCACCCGGAAATCACGTGGGCCCCACCCGGAAATCACGTGGGCCCCACGGGGAAATCACGTGGGCCCCACCCGGAAATCACGTGGGCCCCACCCGGAAATCACGTGGGCCCCACCCGGAAATCACGTAGGTCCCACGGGGAAATCACGTGGGGCCCACCCGGAAATCACGTGGGCCCCACCCGGAAATCACGTGGGCCCCACCCGGAAATCACGTGGGCCCCACCCGGAAATCACGTGGGCCCCAGCCGGAAATCACGTGGGCCCCACGGGTAAATCAGGTGGGCCCCACCGGAAATCACGTGGGCCCCACCCGGAAATCACGTGGGCCCCACCCGGAAATCACGTGGGCCCCACCCGGAAATCACGTGGGCCCCACCCGGAAATCACGTGGGCCCCACCCGGAAATCACGTGGGCCCCACCCGGAAATCACGTGGGCCCCACGGGGAAATCACGTGTGCCCCACCCGGAAATCACGTGGGCCCCAGCCGGAAATCACGTGGGCCCCACCCGGAAATCACGTGGGCCCCACCCGGAAATCACGTGGGCCCCACCCGGAAATCACGTGGGCCCCACGGGGAAATCACGTGGGCACCACCCGGAAATCACGTGGGCCCCACGGGGAAATCACGTGGGCCCCACCCGGAAATCACGTGGGCCCCACCCGGAAATCACGTGGGCCCCACCCGGAAATCCCGTGGGCCCCACCCGGAAATCACGTGGGCCCCACGGGGAAATCACGTGGGCCCCACCCGGAAATCACGTGGGCCCCACCCGGAAATCACGTGGGCCACAGCCGGAAATCACGTGGGCCCCACCCGGAAATCACGTGGGCCCCACGGGGAAATCACGTGGGCCCCACCCGGAAATCACGTGGGCCCCACCCGGAAATCACGTGGGCCCCACCCGGAAATCACGTGGGCCCCACCCGGAAATCACGTGGGCCCCACCCGGAAATCACGTGGGCCCCACCCGGAAATCACGTGGGCCCCACGGGGAAATCACGTGGGCCCCACCCGGAAATCACGTGGGCCCCACCCGGAAATCACGTGGGCCCCACGGGGAAATCACGTGGGCCCCACCCGGAAATCACGTGGGCCCCACGGGGAAATCACGTGGGCCCCACGGGGAAATCACGTGGGCCCCACCCGGAAATCACGTGGGCCCCACCCGGAAATCACGTGGGCCCCACCCGGAAATCACGTGGGCCCCACCCGGAAATCACGTGGGCCCCACCCGGAAATCACGTGGGCCCCACCCGGAAATCACGTGGGCCCCACGGGGAAATCACGTGGGCCCCACCCGGAAATCACGTGGGCCCCACCCGGAAATCACGTGGGCCCCACCCGGAAATCACGTGGGCCCCACGGGGAAATCACGTGGGCCCCACCCGGAAATCACGTGGGCCCCACCCGGAAATCACGTGGGCCCCACCCGGAAATCACGTGGGCCCCACCCGGAAATCACGTGGGCCCCACCCGGAAATCACGTGGGCCCCACGGGGAAATCACGTGGGCCCCACCCGGAAATCACGTGGTCCCCACCCGGAAATCACGTGGGCCCCACCCGGAAATCACGTGGGCCCCACCCGGAAATCACGTGGGCCCCACCCGGAAATCACGTGGGCCCCACCCGGAAATCACGTGGGCCCCACCCGGAAATCACGTGGGCCCCACCCGGAAATCACGTGGGCCCCACGGGGAAATCACGTGGGCCCCACCCGGAAATCACGTGGGCCCCACCCGGAAATCACGTGGGCCCCACCCGGAAATCACGTGGGCCCCACCCGGAAATCACGTGGGCCACAGCCGGAAATCACGTGGGCCCCACCCGGAAATCACGTGGGCCCCACCCGGAAATCACGTGGGCCCCACCCGGAAATCACGTGGGCCCCACCCGGAAATCACGTGGGCCCCACCCGGAAATCACGTGGGCCCCACCCGGAAATCACGTGGGCCCCACCCGGAAATCACGTGGGGCCCACCCGGAAATCACGTGGGCCCCACCCGGAAATCACGTGGGCCCCACGGGGAAATCACTTGGGCCCCACCCGGAAATCACGTGGGCCCCACCCGGAAATCACGTGGGCCCCACCCGGAAATCACGTGGGCCCCACGGGGAAATCACGTGGGCCCCACCCGGAAATCACGTGGGCCCCACACGGAAATCACGTGGGCCCCACCCGGAAATCACGTGGGCCCCACCCGGAAATCACGTGGGCCCCACCCGGAAATCACGTGGGCCCCACCCGGAAATCACGTGGGCCCCACCCGGAAATCACGTGGGCCCCACCCGGAAATCACGTGGGCCCCACGGGGAAATCACGTGGGCCCCACGGGGAAATCACGTGGGCCCCACCCGGAAATCACGTGGGCCCCACGGGGAAATCACGTGGGCCCCACCCGGAAATCACGTGGGCCCCACGGGGAAATCACGTGGGCCCCACCCGGAAATCACGTGGGCCCCACCCGGAAATCACGTGGGCCCCACCCGGAAATCACGTGGGCCCCACGGGGAAATCACGTGGGCCCCACCCGGAAATCACGTGGGCCCCACGGGGAAATCACGTGGGCCCCACCCGGAAATCACGTGGGCCCCACACGGAAATCACGTGGGCCCCACCCGGAAATCACGTGGGCCCCACCCGGAAATCACGTGGGCCCCAGCCGGAAATCACGTGGGCCCCACCCGGAAATCACGTGGGCCCCACCCGGAAATCACGTGGTCCCCACCCGGAAATCACGTGGGCCCCACACGGAAATCACGTGGGCCCCACGGGGAAATCACGTGGGCCCCACGGGGAAATCACGTGGGCCCCACCCGGAAATCACGTGGGCCCCACGGGGAAATCACGTGGGCCCCACCCGGAAATCACGTGGGCCCCACGGGGAAATCACGTGGGCCCCACCCGGAAATCACGTGGGCCCCACCCGGAAATCACGTGGGCCCCACCCGGAAATCACGTGGGCCCCACGGGGAAATCACGTGGGCCCCACCCGGAAATCACGTGGGCCCCACGGGGAAATCACGTGGGCCCCACCCGGAAATCACGTGGGCCCCACACGGAAATCACGTGGGCCCCACCCGGAAATCACGTGGGCCCCACCCGGAAATCACGTGGGCCCCAGCCGGAAATCACGTGGGCCCCACCCGGAAATCACGTGGGCCCCACCCGGAAATCACGTGGGCCCCACCCGGAAACCACGTGGGCCCCACCCGGAAATCACGTGGGCCCCACCCGGAAACCACGTGGGCCCCACCCGGAAATCACGTGGGCCCCACCCGGAAACCACGTGGGCCCCACCCGGAAATCACGTGGGGCCCACCCGGAAATCACGTGGGCCCCACCCGGAAATCACGTGGGCCCCACCCGGAAATCACGTGGGCCCCACCCGGAAATCACGTGGGCCCCACCCGGAAATCACGTGGGCCCCACCCGGAAATCACGTGGGCCCCACCCGGAAATCACGTGGTCCCCACCCGGAAATCACGTGGGCCCCACCCGGAAATCACGTGGGCCCCACCCGGAAATCACGTGGGCCCCACCCGGAAATCACGTGGGCCCCAGCCGGAAATCACGTGGGCCCCACGGGTAAATCAGGTGGGCCCCACCGGAAATCACGTGGGCCCCACCCGGAAATCACGTGGGCCCCACCCGGAAATCACGTGGGCCCCACCCGGAAATCACGTGGGCCCCACCCGGAAATCACGTGGGCCCCACCCGGAAATCACGTGGGCCCCACCCGGAAATCACGTGGGCCCCACGGGGAAATCACGTGTGCCCCACCCGGAAATCACGTGGGCCCCAGCCGGAAATCACGTGGGCCCCACCCGGAAATCACGTGGGCCCCACCCGGAAATCACGTGGGCCCCACCCGGAAATCACGTGGGCCCCACGGGGAAATCACGTGGGCCCCACCCGGAAATCACGTGGGCCCCACGGGGAAATCACGTGGGCCCCACCCGGAAATCACGTGGGCCCCACCCGGAAATCACGTGGGCCCCACCCGGAAATCCCGTGGGCCCCACCCGGAAATCACGTGGGCCCCACGGGGAAATCACGTGGGCCCCACCCGGAAATCACGTGGGCCCCACCCGGAAATCACGTGGGCCACAGCCGGAAATCACGTGGGCCCCACCCGGAAATCACGTGGGCCCCACGGGGAAATCACGTGGGCCCCACCCGGAAATCACGTGGGCCCCACCCGGAAATCACGTGGGCCCCACCCGGAAATCACGTGGGCCCCACCCGGAAATCACGTGGGCCCCACCCGGAAATCACGTGGGGCCCACCCGGAAATCACGTGGGCCCCACGGGGAAATCACGTGGGCCCCACCCGGAAATCACGTGGGCCCCACCCGGAAATCACGTGGGCCCCACCCGGAAATCACGTGGGCCCCACCTGGAAATCACGTGGGCCCCACACGGAAATCACGTGGGCCCCACGGGGAAATCACGTGGGACCCACCCGGAAATCACGTGGGCCCCACCCGGAAATCACGTGGGCCCCACCCGGAAATCACGTGGGCCCCACCCGGAAATCACGTGGGCCCCAGCCGGAGATCACGTGGGCCCCACCCGGAAATCACGTGGGCCCCACCCGGAAATCACGTGGGCCCCACCCGGAAATCACGTGGGCCCCACCCGGAAATCACGTGGGCCCCACCCGGAAATCACGTGGGCCCCACCCGGAAATCACGTGGACCCCACCCGGAAATCACGTGGGGCCCACCCGGAAATCACGTGGGCCCCACCCGGAAATCACGTGGGCCCCACCCGGAAAACACGTGGGCCCCACCCGGAAATCACGTGGGGCCCACCCGGAAATCACGTGGGCCCCACCCGGAAATCACGTGGGCCCCACCCGGAAATCACGTGGGCCCCACGGGGAAATCACGTGGGCCCCACCCGGAAATCACGTGGGCCCCACCCGGAAATCACGTGGGCCCCACGGGGAAATCACGTGGGCCCCACCCGGAAATCACGTGGGCCCCACGGGGAAATCACGTGGGCCCCACGGGGAAATCACGTGGGCCCCACCCGGAAATCACGTGGGCCCCACCCGGAAATCACGTGGGCCCCACCCGGAAATCACGTGGGCCCCACCCGGAAATCACGTGGGCCCCACCCGGAAATCACGTGGGCCCCAGCCGGAAATCACGTGGGCCCCACCCGGAAATCACGTGGGCCCAAGCCGGAAATCACGTGGGACCCACGGGGAAATCACGTGGGCCCCACGGGGAAATCACGTGGGCCCCACACGGAAATCACGTGGGCCCCACCCGGAAATCACGTGGGCCCCACCCGGAAATCACGTGGGCCCCACCCGGAAATCACGTGGGCCCCACCCGGAAATCACGTGGGCCCCACCCGGAAATCACGTGGGCCCCACCCGGAAATCACGTGGGCCCCACCCGGAAATCACGTGGGCCCCACCCGGAAATCACGTGGGCCCCACCCGGAAATCACGTGGGCCCCACGGGGAAATCACGTGGGCCCCACCCGGAAATCACGTGGGCCCCACCCGGAAATCACGTGGGCCCCACCCGGAAATCACGTGGGCCCCACGGGGAAATCACGTGGGCCCCACCCGGAAATCACGTGGGCCCCACCCGGAAATCACGTGGGCCCCACCCGGAAATCACGTGGGCCCCACCCGGAAATCACGTGGGCCCCACCCGGAAATCACGTGGGCCCCACGGGGAAATCACGTGGGCCCCACCCGGAAATCACGTGGTCCCCACCCGGAAATCACGTGGGCCCCACCCGGAAATCACGTGGGCCCCACCCGGAAATCACGTGGGCCCCACCCGGAAATCACGTGGGCCCCACCCGGAAATCACGTGGGCCCCACCCGGAAATCACGTGGGCCCCACCCGGAAATCACGTGGGCCCCACGGGGAAATCACGTGGGCCCCACCCGGAAATCACGTGGGCCCCACCCGGAAATCACGTGGGCCCCACCCGGAAATCACGTGGGCCCCACCCGGAAATCACGTGGGCCACAGCCGGAAATCACGTGGGCCCCACCCGGAAATCACGTGGGCCCCACCCGGAAATCACGTGGGCCCCACCCGGAAATCACGTGGGCCCCACCCGGAAATCACGTGGGCCCCACCCGGAAATCACGTGGGCCCCACCCGGAAATCACGTGGGCCCCACCCGGAAATCACGTGGGCCCCACCCGGAAATCACGTGGGCCCCACCCGGAAATCACGTGGGCCCCACCCGGAAATCACGTGGGCCCCACCCGGAAATCACGTGGGCCCCACCCGGAAATCACGTGGGCCCCACCCGGAAATCACGTGGGCCCCACCCGGAAATCACGTGGGCCCCACCCGGAAATCACGTGGGCCCCACCCGGAAATCACGTGGGGCCCACCCGGAAATCACGTGGGCCCCACCCGGAAATCACGTGGGCCCCACCCTGAAATCACGTGGGCCCCACCCGGAAAACACGTGGGCCCCACCCGGAAATCACGTGGGCCCCACCCGGAAATCACGTGGGCCCCACCCTGAAATCACGTGGGCCCCTCCCGGAAATCACGTGGGGCCCACGGGGAAATCACGTGGGCCCCACGGGGAAATCACGTGGGCCCCACCCGGAAATCACGTGGGCCCCACCCGGAAATCACGTGGGCCCCACCCGGAAATCACGTGGGCCCCATCCGGAAATCACGTGGGCCCCACCCGGAAATCACGTGGGCCCCACCCGGAAATCACGTGGGCCCCACGGGGAAATCACGTGTGCCCCAAGGGGAAATCACGTGGGCCCCACCCGGAAATCACGTGGGCCCTACGGGGAAATCACGTGGGCCCCACCCGGAAATCACGTGGGCCCCACGGGGAAATCACGTGGGCCCCACCCGGAAATCACGTGGGCCCCACCCGGAAATCACGTGGGCCCCACCCGGAAATCACGTGGGCCCCACGGGGAAATCACGTGGGCCCCACCCGGAAATCACGTGGGCCCCACCCGGAAATCACGTGGGCCCCACCCGGAAATCACGTCGGGCCCACCCGGAAATCACGTGGGCCCCACCCGGAAATCACGTGGGCCCCACGGGGAAATCACGTGGGCCCCACCCGGAAATCACGTGGGCCCCACCCGGAAATCACGTGGGCCCCACCCGGAAATCACGTGGGCCCCACCCGGAAATCACGTGGGCCCCAGCCGGAAATCACGAGGGCCCCACGGGGAAATGACGTGGGCCCCACCCGGAAATCACGTGGGCCCCACCCGGAAATCACGTGGGCCCCACCCGGAAATCACGTGGGCCCCACCCGGAAATCACGTGGGCCCCACCCGGAAATCACGTGGGGCCCACCCGGAAATCACGTGGGCCCCACCCGGAAATCACGTGGGCCCCACCCGGAAATCACGTGGGCCCCACCCGGAAATCACGTGGGCCCCACGGGGAAATCACGTGGGCCCCACCCGGAAATCACGTGGGCCCCACGGGGAAATCACGTGGGCCCCACCCGGAAATCACGTGGGCCCCAGCCGGAAATCACGTGGGCCCCACGGGGAAATCACGTGGGCCCCACCCGGAAATCACGTGGGCCCCACCCGGAAATCACGTGGGGCCCACCCGGAAATCACGTGGGCCCCACCCGGAAATCACGTGGGCCCCACCCGGAAAACACGTGGGCCCCACCCGGAAATCACGTGGGGCCCACCCGGAAATCACGTGGGCCCCACCCGGAAATCACGTGGGCCCCACCCGGAAATCACGTGGGCCCCACGGGGAAATCACGTGGGCCCCACCCGGAAATCACGTGGGCCCCACCCGGAAATCACGTGGGCCCCACGGGGAAATCACGTGGGCCCCACCCGGAAATCACGTGGGCCCCACGGGGAAATCACGTGGGCCCCACGGGGAAATCACGTGGGCCCCACGGGGAAATCACGTGGGCCCCACCCGGAAATCACGTGGGCCCCACCCGGAAATCACGTGGGCCCCACCCGGAAATCACGTGGGCCCCACCCGGAAATCACGTGGGCCCCACCCGGAAATCACGTGGGCCCCACCCGGAAATCACGTGGGCCCCACCCGGAAATCACGTGGGCCCCACCCGGAAATCACGTGGGCCCCACCCGGAAATCACGTGGGCCCCACCCGGAAATCACGTGGGCCCCACCCGGAAATCACGTGGGCCCCACCCGGAAATCACGTGGGCCCCACGGGGAAATCACGTGGGCCCCACCCGGAAATCACGTGGGCCCCACGGGGAAATCACGTGGGCCCCACCCGGAAATCACGTGGGCCCCACCCGGAAATCACGTGGGCCCCACCCGGAAATCACGTGGGCCCCACCCGGAAATCACGTGGGCCCCACGGGGAAATCACGTGGGCCCAACCCGGAAATCACGTGGTCCCCACCCGGAAATCACGTGGGCCCCACCCGGAAATCACGTGGGCCCCACCCGGAAATCACGTGGGCCCCACCCGGAAATCACGTGGGCCCCACCCGGAAATCACGTGGGCCCCACCCGGAAATCACGTGGGCCCCACGGGGAAATCACGTGGGCCCCACGGGGAAATCACGTGGGCCCCACCCGGAAATCACGTGGGCCCCACCCGGAAATCACGTGGGCCCCACCCGGAAATCACGTGGGCCCCACCCGGAAATCACGTGGGCCTCACGGGGAAATCACGTGGGCCCCACCCGGAAATCACGTGGTCCCCACCCGGAAATCACGTGGGCCCCACCCGGAAATCACGTGGGCCCCACCCGGAAATCACGTGGGCCCCACCCGGAAATCACGTGGGCCCCACCCGGAAATCACGTGGGCCCCACCCGGAAATCACGTGGGCCCCACCCGGAAATCACGTGGGCCCCACGGGGAAATCACGTGGGCCCCACCCGGAAATCACGTGGGCCCCACCCGGAAATCACGTGGGCCCCACCCGGAAATCACGTGGGCCCCACCCGGAAATCACGTGGGCCACAGCCGGAAATCACGTGGGCCCCACCCGGAAATCACGTGGGCCCCACCCGGAAATCACGTGGGCCCCACCCGGAAATCACGTGGGCCCCACCCGGAAATCACGTGGGCCCCACCCGGAAATCACGTGGGCCCCACCCGGAAATCACGTGGGCCCCACCCGGAAATCACGTGGGCCCCACGGGGAAATCACGTGGGCCCCACCCGGAAATCACGTGGGCCCCACCCGGAAATCACGTGGGCCCCACCCGGAAATCACGTGGGCCCCACCCGGAAATCACGTGGGCCCCACCCGGAAATCACGTGGGCCCCACCCGGAAATCACGTGGGCCCCACCCGGAAATCACGTGGGCCCCACCCGGAAATCACGTGGGCCCCACCCGGAAATCACGTGGGCCCCACCCGGAAATCACGTGGGCCCCACCCGGAAATTACGTGGGGCCCACCCGGAAATCACGTGGGCCCCACCCGGAAATCACGTGGGCCCCACCCTGAAATCACGTGGGCCCCACCCGGAAAACACGTGGGCCCCACCCGGAAATCACGTGGGCCCCACCCGGAAATCACGTGGGCCCCACGCGGAAATCACGTGGGCCCCACGGGGAAATCACCTGGGCCCCACCTGGAAATCACGTGGGCCCCACCCGGAAATCACGTGGGCCCCACCCGGAAATCACGTGGGCCCCACCCGGAAATCACGTGGGCCCCACGGGGAAATCACGTGGGCCCCACCCGGAAATCACGTGAGCCCCACCCGGAAATCACGTGGGCCCCACCCGGAAATCACGTGGGCCCCACCCGGAAATCACGTGGGCCCCACCCGGAAATCACGTGGGCCCCACCCGGAAATCACGTGGGCCCCACCCGGAAATCACGTGGGCCCCACCCGGAAATCACGTGGGCCCCACCCGGAAATCACGTGGGCCCCACCCGGAAATCACGTGGGCCCCACCCGGAAATCACGTGGGCCCCACCCGGAAATCACGTGGGCCCCACCCGGAAATCCCGTGGGACCCACCCGGAAATCACGTGGGCCCCACGGGGAAATCACGTGGGCCCCACCCGGAAATCACGTGGGCCCCACCCGGAAATCACGTGGGCCACAGCCGGAAATCACGTGGGCCCCACCCGGAAATCACGTGGGCCCCACCCTGAAATCACGTGGGCCCCACCCTGAAATCACGTGGGCCCCACCCGGAAATCACGTGGGGCCCACCCGGAAATCACGTGGGCCCCACGGGGAAATCACGTGGGCCCCACCCGGAAATCACGTGGGCCCCACCCGGAAATCACGTGGGCCCCACCCGGAAATCACGTGGGCCCCACCCGGAAATCACGTGGGCCCCACCCGGAAATCACGTGGGCCCCACCCGGAAATCACGTGGGCCCCACGGGGAAATCACGTGTGCCCCAAGGGGAAATCACGTGGGCCCCACCCGGAAATCACGTGGGCCCCACGGGGAAATCACGTGGGCCTCACCCGGAAATCACGTGGGCCCCACGGGGAAATCACGTGGGCCCCACCCGGAAATCACGTGGGCCCCACCCGGAAATCACGTGGGCCCCACCCGGAAATCACGTGGGCCCCACGGGGAAATCACGTGGGCCCCACCCGGAAATCACGTGGGCCCCACCCGGAAATCACGTGGGCCCCACCCGGAAATCACGTGGGCCCCACCCGGAAATCACGTGGGCCCCACCCGGAAATCACGTGGGCCCCACCCGGAAATCACGTGGGCCCCACCCGGAAATCACGTGGGCCCCACCCGGAAATCACGTGGGCCCCACCCGGAAATCACGTGGGCCCCAGCCGGAAATCACGAGGGCCCCACGGGGAAATCACGTGGGCCCCACCCGGAAATCACGTGGGCCCCACCCGGAAATCACGTGGGCCCCACCCGGAAATCACGTGGGCCCCACCCGGAAATCACGTGGGCCCCACCCGGAAATCACGTGGGCCCCACCCGGAAATCACGTGGGGCCCACCCGGAAATCACGTGGGCCCCACCCGGAAATCACGTGGGCCCCACCCGGAAATCACGTGGGCCCCACCCGGAAAACACGTGGGCCCCACCCGGAAATCACGTGGGGCCCACCCGGAAATCACGTGGGCCCCACGGGGAAATCACGTGGGCCCCACCCGGAAATCACGTGGGCCCCACCCGGAAATCACGTGGGCCCCACCCGGAAATCACGTGGGCCCCACGGGGAAATCACGTGGGGCCCACCCGGAAATCACGTGGGCCCCACCCGGAAATCACGTGGGCCCCACCCGGAAATCACGTGGGCCCCACCCGGAAATCACGTGGGCCCCAGCCGGAAATCACGTGGGCCCCACGGGTAAATCAGGTGGGCCCCACCCGGAAATCACGTGGGCCCCACCCGGAAATCACGTGGGCCCCACCCGGAAATCACGTGGGCCCCACGGGGAAATCACGTGGGCCCCACCCGGAAATCACGTGGGCCCCACCCGGAAATCACGTGGGCCCCACCCGGAAATCACGTGGGCCCCACCCGGAAATCACGTGGGCCCCACCCGGAAATCACGTGGGGCCCACCCGGAAATCACGTGGGCCCCACCCGGAAATCACGTGGGCCCCACCCGGAAATCACGTGGGCCCCAGCCGGAAATCACGTGGGCCCCACGGGTAAATCAGGTGGGCCCCACCCGGAAATCACGTGGGCCCCACCCGGAAATCACGTGGGCCCCACCCGGAAATCACGTGGGCCCCACCCGGAAATCACGTGGGCCCCACCCGGAAATCACGTGGGCCCCACCCGGAAATCACGTGGGCCCCACGGGGAAATCACGTGTGCCCCACCCGGAAATCACGTGGGCCCCAGCCGGAAATCACGTGGGCCCCAGCCGGAAATCACGTGGGCCCCACCCGGAAATCACGTGGGCCCCACCCGGAAATCACGTGGGCCCCACCCGGAAATCACGTGGGCCCCACCCGGAAATCACGTGGGCCCCACCCGGAACTCACGTGGGCCCCACCCGGAAATCACGTGGGCCCCACGGGGAAATCACGTGGGCCCCACCCGGAAATCACGTGGGCCCCACGGGGAAATCACGTGGGCCCCACCCGGAAATCACGTGGGCCCCACCCGGAAATCACGTGGGCCCCACCCGGAAATCACGTGGGCCCCAGCCGGAAATCACGTGGGCCCCACCCGGAAATCACGTGGGCCCCACCCGGAAATCACGTGGGCCCCACCAGGAAATCACGTGGGCCCCACCCGGAAATCACGTGGGCCCCACCCGGAAATCACGTGGGCCCCACCCGGAAATCACGTGGGGCCCACCCGGAAATCACGTGGGCCCCACCCGGAAATCACGTGGGCCCCACCCGGAAATCACGTGGGCCCCACCCGGAAATCACGTGGGCCCCACCCGGAAATCACGTGGGCCCCACGGGGAAATCACGTGGGCCCCACCCGGAAATCACGTGGTCCCCACCCGGAAATCACGTGGGCCCCACACGGAAATCACGTGGGCCCCACGGGGAAATCACGTGGGCCCCACGGGGAAATCACGTGGGCCCCACGGGGAACTCACGTGGGCCCCACCCTGAAATCACGTGGGCCCCACCCGGAAATCACGTGGGCCCCACCCGGAAATCACGTGGGCCCCACCCGGAAATCACGTGGGCCCCACCCGGAAATCACGTGGGCCCCACGGGGAAATCACGTGGGCCCCACCCGGAAATCACGTGGTCCCCACCCGGAAATCACGTGGGCCCCACCCGGAAATCACGTGGGCCCCACGGGGAAATCACGTGGGCCCCACCCGGAAATCACGTGGGCCCCACACGGAAATCACGTGGGCCCCACGGGGAAATCACGTGGGCCCCACGGGGAAATCACGTGGGCCCCACCCGGAAATCACGTGGGCCCCACCCGGAAATCACGTGGGCCCCACCCGGAAATCACGTGGGCCCCACCCGGAAATCACGTGGGCCCCACCCGGAAATCACGTGGGCCCCACCCGGAAATCACGTGGGCCCCACACGGAAATCACGTGGGCCCCACGGGGAAATCACGTGGGCCCCACGGGGAAATCACGTGGGCCCCACGGGGAACTCACGTGGGCCCCACCCTGAAATCACGTGGGCCCCACCCGGAAATCACGTGGGCCCCACCCGGAAATCACGTGGGCCCCACCCGGAAATCACGTGGGCCCCACCCGGAAATCACGTGGGCCCCACGGGGAAATCACGTGGGCCCCACGGGGAAATCACGTGGGCCCCACGGGGAACTCACGTGGGCCCCACCCTGAAATCACGTGGGCCCCACCCGGAAATCACGTGGGCCCCACCCTGAAATCACGTGGGCCCCACCCGGAAATCACGTGGGCCCCACCCGGAAATCACGTGGGCCCCACCCGGAAATCACGTGGGCCCCACCCGGAAATCACGTGGGGCCCACCCGGAAATCACGTGGGCCCCACCCGGAAATCACGTGGGCCCCACCCGGAAATCACGTGGGCCCCACCCGGAAATCACGTGGGCCCCACCCGGAAATCACGTGGGCCCCACGGGGAAATCACGTGGGCCCCACCCGGAAATCACGTGGTCCCCACCCGGAAATCACGTGGGCCCCACACGGAAATCACGTGGGCCCCACGGGGAAATCACGTGGGCCCCACGGGGAAATCACGTGGGCCCCACGGGGAAATCACGTGGGCCCCACCCGGAAATCACGTGGGCCCCACCCGGAAATCACGTGGGCCCCACCCGGAAATCACGTGGGCCCCACCCGGAAATCACGTGGGCCCCACCCGGAAATCACGTGGGCCCCACCCGGAAATCACGTGGGCCCCACCCGGAAATCACGTGGGCCCCACGGGGAAATCACGTGGGCCCCACCCGGAAATCACGGGGGCCCCACGGGGAAATCACGTGGGCCCCACCCGGAAATCACGTCGGGCCCACCCGGAAATCACGTGGGCCACAGCCGGAAATCACGTGGGCCCCACCCGGAAATCACGTGGGCCCCACGGGGAAATCACGTGGGCCCCACCCGGAAATCACGTGGGCCCCACCCGGAAATCACGTGGGCCCCACCCTGAAATCACGTGGGCCCCACCCGGAAATCACGTGGGCCCCACCCGGAAATCACGTGGGCCCCACGGGGAAATCACGTGGGCCCCACCCGGAAATCACGTGGGCCCCACCCGGAAATCACGTGGGCCCCACCCGGAAATCACGTGGGCCCCACCCGGAAATCACGTGGGCCCCACCCGGAAATCACGTGGGCCCCACCCGGAAATCACGTGGGCCCCACGGGGAAATCACGTGTGCCCCAAGGGGAAATCACGTGGGCCCCACCCGGAAATCACGTGGGCCCCACGGGGAAATCACGTGGGCCCCACCCGGAAATCACGTGGGCCCCACGGGGAAATCACGTGGGCCCCACCCGGAAATCACGTGGGCCCCACCCGGAAATCACGTGGGCCCCACCCGGAAATCACGTGGGCCCCACGGGGAAATCACGTGGGCCCCACCCGGAAATCACGTGGGCCCCACCCGGAAATCACGTGGGCCCCACCCGGAAATCACGTCGGGCCCACCCGGAAATCACGTGGGCCCCACCCGGAAATCACGTGGGCCCCACGGGGAAATCACGTGGGCCCCACCCGGAAATCACGTGGGCCCCACCCGGAAATCACGTGGGCCCCACCCGGAAATCACGTGGGCCCCACCCGGAAATCACGTGGGCCCCAGCCGGAAATCACGAGGGCCCCACGGGGAAATCACGTGGGCCCCACCCGGAAATCACGTGGGCCCCACCCGGAAATCACGTGGGCCCCACCCGGAAATCACGTGGGCCCCACCCGGAAATCACGTGGGCCCCACCCGGAAATCACGTGGGGCCCACCCGGAAATCACGTGGGCCCCACCCGGAAATCACGTGGGCCCCACCCGGAAATCACGTGGGCCCCACCCGGAAATCACGTGGGCCCCACGGGGAAATCACGTGGGCCCCACCCGGAAATCACGTGGGCCCCACGGGGAAATCACGTGGGCCCCACCCGGAAATCACGTGGGCCCCAGCCGGAAATCACGTGGGCCCCACGGGGAAATCACGTGGGCCCCACCCGGAAATCACGTGGGCCCCACCCGGAAATCACGTGGGCCCCACCCGGAAATCACGTGGGCCCCACCCGGAAATCACGTGGGCCCCACCCGGAAATCACGTGGGCCCCACCCGGAAATCACGTGGGGCCCACCCGGAAATCACGTGGGCCCCACCCCGAAATCACGTGGGCCCCACCCGGAAAACACGTGGGCCCCACCCGGAAATCACGTGGGGCCCACCCGGAAATCACGTGGGCCCCACCCGGAAATCACGTGGGCCCCACCCGGAAATCACGTGGGCCCCACGGGGAAATCACGTGGGCCCCACCCGGAAATCACGTGGGCCCCACCCGGAAATCACGTGGGCCCCACGGGGAAATCACGTGGGCCCCACCCGGAAATCACGTGGGCCCCACGGGGAAATCACGTGGGCCCCACGGGGAAATCACGTGGGCCCCACCCGGAAATCACGTGGGCCCCACCCGGAAATCACGTGGGCCCCACCCGGAAATCACGTGGGCCCCACCCGGAAATCACGTGGGCCCCACCCGGAAATCACGTGGGCCCCACCCGGAAATCACGTGGGCCCCACCCGGAAATCACGTGGGCCCCACCCGGAAATCACGTGGGCCCCACCCGGAAATCACGTGGGCCCCACCCCGAAATCACGTGGGCCCCACCCGGAAATCACGTGGGCCCCACCCGGAAATCACGTGGGCCCCACCCGGAAATCACGTGGGCCCCACGGGGAAATCACGTGGGCCCCACCCGGAAATCACGTGGGCCCCACGGGGAAATCACGTGGGCCCCACCCGGAAATCACGTGGGCCCCACGGGGAAATCACGTGGGCCCCACCCGGAAATCACGTGGGCCCCACCCGGAAATCACGTGGGCCCCACCCGGAAATCACGTGGGCCCCACCCGGAAATCACGTGGGCCCCACCCGGAAATCACGTGGGCCCCACGGGGAAATCACGTGGGCCCAACCCGGAAATCACGTGGTCCCCACCCGGAAATCACGTGGGCCCCACCCGGAAATCACGTGGGCCCCACCCGGAAATCACGTGGGCCCCACCCGGAAATCACGTGGGCCCCACCCGGAAATCACGTGGGCCCCACCCGGAAATCACGTGGGCCCCACGGGGAAATCACGTGGGCCCCACGGGGAAATCACGTGGGCCCCACCCGGAAATCACGTGGGCCCCACCCGGAAATCACGTGGGCCCCACCCGGAAATCACGTGGGCCCCACCCGGAAATCACGTGGGCCTCACGGGGAAATCACGTGGGCCCCACCCGGAAATCACGTGGTCCCCACCCGGAAATCACGTGGGCCCCACCCGGAAATCACGTGGGCCCCACCCGGAAATCACGTGGGCCCCACCCGGAAATCACGTGGGCCCCACCCGGAAATCACGTGGGCCCCACCCGGAAATCACGTGGGCCCCACCCGGAAATCACGTGGGCCCCACGGGGAAATCACGTGGGCCCCACCCGGAAATCACGTGGGCCCCACCCGGAAATCACGTGGGCCCCACCCGGAAATCACGTGGGCCCCACCCGGAAATCACGTGGGCCACAGCCGGAAATCACGTGGGCCCCACCCGGAAATCACGTGGGCCCCACCCGGAAATCACGTGGGCCCCACCCGGAAATCACGTGGGCCCCACCCGGAAATCACGTGGGCCCCACCCGGAAATCACGTGGGCCCCACCCGGAAATCACGTGGGCCCCACCCGGAAATCACGTGGGCCCCACCCGGAAATCACGTGGGCCCCACCCGGAAATCACGTGGGCCCCACCCGGAAATCACGTGGGCCCCACCCGGAAATCACGTGGGGCCCACCCGGAAATCACGTGGGCCCCACCCGGAAATCACGTGGGCCCCACCCTGAAATCACGTGGGCCCCACCCGGAAAACACGTGGGCCCCACCCGGAAATCACGTGGGCCCCACCCGGAAATCACGTGGGCCCCACCCGGAAATCACGTGGGCCCCACGGGGAAATCACGTGGGCCCCACCCGGAAATCACGGGGGCCCCACGGGGAAATCACGTGGGCCCCACCCGGAAATCACGTCGGGCCCACCCGGAAATCACGTGGGCCACAGCCGGAAATCACGTGGGCCCCACCCGGAAATCACGTGGGCCCCACGGGGAAATCACGTGGGCCCCACCCGGAAATCACGTGGGCCCCACCCGGAAATCACGTGGGCCCCACCCTGAAATCACGTGGGCCCCTCCCGGAAATCACGTGGGGCCCACGGGGAAATCACGTGGGCCCCACGGGGAAATCACGTGGGCCCCACCCGGAAATCACGTGGGCCCCACCCGGAAATCACGTGGGCCCCACCCGGAAATCACGTGGGCCCCACCCGGAAATCACGTGGGCCCCACCCGGAAATCACGTGGGCCCCACCCGGAAATCACGTGGGCCCCACGGGGAAATCACGTGTGCCCCAAGGGGAAATCACGTGGGCCCCACCCGGAAATCACGTGGGCCCCACGGGGAAATCACGTGGGCCCCACCCGGAAATCACGTGGGCCCCACGGGGAAATCACGTGGGCCCCACCCGGAAATCACGTGGGCCCCACCCGGAAATCACGTGGGCCCCACCCGGAAATCACGTGGGCCCCACGGGGAAATCACGTGGGCCCCACCCGGAAATCACGTGGGCCCCACCCGGAAATCACGTGGGCCCCACCCGGAAATCACGTCGGGCCCACCCGGAAATCACGTGGGCCCCACCCGGAAATCACGTGGGCCCCACGGGGAAATCACGTGGGCCCCACCCGGAAATCACGTGGGCCCCACCCGGAAATCACGTGGGCCCCACCCGGAAATCACGTGGGCCCCACCCGGAAATCACGTGGGCCCCAGCCGGAAATCACGAGGGCCCCACGGGGAAATCACGTGGGCCCCACCCGGAAATCACGTGGGCCCCACCCGGAAATCACGTGGGCCCCACCCGGAAATCACGTGGGCCCCACCCGGAAATCACGTGGGCCCCACCCGGAAATCACGTGGGGCCCACCCGGAAATCACGTGGGCCCCACCCGGAAATCACGTGGGCCCCACCCGGAAATCACGTGGGCCCCACCCGGAAATCACGTGGGCCCCACGGGGAAATCACGTGGGCCCCACCCGGAAATCACGTGGGCCCCACGGGGAAATCACGTGGGCCCCACCCGGAAATCACGTGGGCCCCAGCCGGAAATCACGTGGGCCCCACGGGGAAATCACGTGGGCCCCACCCGGAAATCACGTGGGCCCCACCCGGAAATCACGTGGGCCCCACCCGGAAATCACGTGGGCCCCACCCGGAAATCACGTGGGCCCCACCCGGAAATCACGTGGGCCCCACCCGGAAATCACGTGGGGCCCACCCGGAAATCACGTGGGCCCCACCCGGAAATCACGTGGGCCCCACCCGGAAAACACGTGGGCCCCACCCGGAAATCACGTGGGGCCCACCCGGAAATCACGTGGGCCCCACCCGGAAATCACGTGGGCCCCACCCGGAAATCACGTGGGCCCCACGGGGAAATCACGTGGGCCCCACCCGGAAATCACGTGGGCCCCACCCGGAAATCACGTGGGCCCCACGGGGAAATCACGTGGGCCCCACCCGGAAATCACGTGGGCCCCACGGGGAAATCACGTGGGCCCCACGGGGAAATCACGTGGGCCCCACCCGGAAATCACGTGGGCCCCACCCGGAAATCACGTGGGCCCCACCCGGAAATCACGTGGGCCCCACCCGGAAATCACGTGGGCCCCACCCGGAAATCACGTGGGCCCCACCCGGAAATCACGTGGGCCCCACCCGGAAATCACGTGGGCCCCACCCGGAAATCACGTGGGCCCCACCCGGAAATCACGTGGGCCCCACCCGGAAATCACGTGGGCCCCACCCGGAAATCACGTGGGCCCCACCCAGAAATCACGTGGGCCCCACCCGGAAATCACGTGGGCCCCACGGGGAAATCACGTGGGCCCCACCCGGAAATCACGTGGGCCCCACGGGGAAATCACGTGGGCCCCACCCGGAAATCACGTGGGCCCCACGGGGAAATCACGTGGGCCCCACCCGGAAATCACGTGGGCCCCACCCGGAAATCACGTGGGCCCCACCCGGAAATCACGTGGGCCCCACCCGGAAATCACGTGGGCCCCACCCGGAAATCACGTGGGCCCCACGGGGAAATCACGTGGGCCCAACCCGGAAATCACGTGGTCCCCACCCGGAAATCACGTGGGCCCCACCCGGAAATCACGTGGGCCCCACCCGGAAATCACGTGGGCCCCACCCGGAAATCACGTGGGCCCCACCCGGAAATCACGTGGGCCCCACCCGGAAATCACGTGGGCCCCACGGGGAAATCACGTGGGCCCCACGGGGAAATCACGTGGGCCCCACCCGGAAATCACGTGGGCCCCACCCGGAAATCACGTGGGCCCCACCCGGAAATCACGTGGGCCCCACCCGGAAATCACGTGGGCCTCACGGGAAATCACGTGGGCCCCACCCGGAAATCACGTGGTCCCCACCCGGAAATCACGTGGGCCCCACCCGGAAATCACGTGGGCCCCACCCGGAAATCACGTGGGCCCCACCCGGAAATCACGTGGGCCCCACCCGGAAATCACGTGGGCCCCACCCGGAAATCACGTGGGCCCCACCCGGAAATCACGTGGGCCCCACGGGGAAATCACGTGGGCCCCACCCGGAAATCACGTGGGCCCCACCCGGAAATCACGTGGGCCCCACCCGGAAATCACGTGGGCCCCACCCGGAAATCACGTGGGCCACAGCCGGAAATCACGTGGGCCCCACCCGGAAATCACGTGGGCCCCACCCGGAAATCACGTGGGCCCCACCCGGAAATCACGTGGGCCCCACCCGGAAATCACGTGGGCCCCACCCGGAAATCACGTGGGCCCCACCCGGAAATCACGTGGGCCCCACCCGGAAATCACGTGGGCCCCACGGGGAAATCACGTGGGCCCCACCCGGAAATCACGTGGGCCCCACGGGGAAATCACGTGGGCCCCACCCGGAAATCACGTGGGCCCCACCCGGAAATCACGTGGGCCCCACCCGGAAATCACGTGGGCCCCACCCGGAAATCACGTGGGCCCCACCCGGAAATCACGTGGGCCCCACCCGGAAATCACGTGGGCCCCACCCGGAAATCACGTGGGCCCCACGGGGAAATCACGTGGGCCCCACCCGGAAATCACGTGGGCCCCACGGGGAAATCACCTGGGCCCCACCTGGAAATCACGTGGGCCCCACCCGGAAATCACGTGGGCCCCACCCGGAAATCACGTGGGCCCCACCCGGAAATCACGTGGGCCCCACGGGGAAATCACGTGGGCCCCACCCGGAAATCACGTGAGCCCCACCCGGAAATCACGTGGGCCCCACCCGGAAATCACGTGGGCCCCACCCGGAAATCACGTGGGCCCCACCCGGAAATCACGTGGGCCCCACCCGGAAATCACGTGGGCCCCACCCGGAAATCACGTGGGCCCCACCCGGAAATCACGTGGGCCCCACCCGGAAATCACGTGGGCCCCACCCGGAAATCACGTGGGCCCCACCCGGAAATCACGTGGGCCCCACCCGGAAATCACGTGGGCCCCACCCGGAAATCCCGTGGGACCCACCCGGAAATCACGTGGGCCCCACGGGGAAATCACGTGGGCCCCACCCAGAAATCACGTGGGCCCCACCCGGAAATCACGTGGGCCACAGCCGGAAATCACGTGGGCCCCACCCGGAAATCACGTGGGCCCCACGGGGAAATCACGTGGGCCCCACCCTGAAATCACGTGGGCCCCACCCGGAAATCACGTGGGGCCCACCCGGAAATCACGTGGGCCCCACGGGGAAATCACGTGGGCCCCACCCGGAAATCACGTGGGCCCCACCCGGAAATCACGTGGGCCCCACCCGGAAATCACGTGGGCCCCACCCGGAAATCACGTGGGCCCCACCCGGAAATCACGTGGGCCCCACCCGGAAATCACGTGGGCCCCACGGGGAAATCACGTGTGCCCCAAGGGGAAATCACGTGGGCCCCACCCGGAAATCACGTGGGCCCCACGGGGAAATCACGTGGGCCTCACCCGGAAATCACGTGGGCCCCACGGGGAAATCACGTGGGCCCCACCCGGAAATCACGTGGGCCCCACCCGGAAATCACGTGGGCCCCACCCGGAAATCACGTGGGCCCCACGGGGAAATCACGTGGGCCCCACCCGGAAATCACGTGGGCCCCACCCGGAAATCACGTGGGCCCCACCCGGAAATCACGTGGGCCCCACCCGAAAATCACGTGGGCCCCACCCGGAAATCACGTGGGCCCCACCCGGAAATCACGTGGGCCCCACCCGGAAATCACGTGGGCCCCACCCGGAAATCACGTGGGCCCCACCCGGAAATCACGTGGGCCCCAGCCGGAAATCACGAGGGCCACACGGGGAAATCACGTGGGCCCCACCCGGAAATCACGTGGGCCCCACCCGGAAATCACGTGGGCCCCACCCGGAAATCACGTGGGCCCCACCCGGAAATCACGTGGGCCCCACCCGGAAATCACGTGGGCCCCACCCGGAAATCACGTGGGGCCCACCCGGAAATCACGTGGGCCCCACCCGGAAATCACGTGGGCCCCACCCGGAAATCACGTGGGCCCCACCCGGAAAACACGTGGGCCCCACCCGGAAATCACGTGGGGCCCACCCGGAAATCACGTGGGCCCCACGGGGAAATCACGTGGGCCCCACCCGGAAATCACGTGGGCCCCACCCGGAAATCACGTGGGCCCCACCCGGAAATCACGTGGGCCCCACGGGGAAATCACGTGGGGCCCACCCGGAAATCACGTGGGCCCCACCCGGAAATCACGTGGGCCCCACCCGGAAATCACGTGGGCCCCACCCGGAAATCACGTGGGCCCCAGCCGGAAATCACGTGGGCCCCACGGGTAAATCAGGTGGGCCCCACCCGGAAATCACGTGGGCCCCACCCGGAAATCACGTGGGCCCCACCCGGAAATCACGTGGGCCCCACGGGGAAATCACGTGGGCCCCACCCGGAAATCACGTGGGCCCCACCCGGAAATCACGTGGGCCCCACCCGGAAATCACGTGGGCCCCACCCGGAAATCACGTGGGCCCCACCCGGAAATCACGTGGGGCCCACCCGGAAATCACGTGGGCCCCACCCGGAAATCACGTGGGCCCCACCCGGAAATCACGTGGGCCCCAGCCGGAAATCACGTGGGCCCCACGGGTAAATCAGGTGGGCCCCACCCGGAAATCACGTGGGCCCCACCCGGAAATCACGTGGGCCCCACCCGGAAATCACGTGGGCCCCACCCGGAAATCACGTGGGCCCCACCCGGAAATCACGTGGGCCCCACCCGGAAATCACGTGGGCCCCACCCGGAAATCACGTGGGCCCCACGGGGAAATCACGTGTGCCCCACCCGGAAATCACGTGGGCCCCAGCCGGAAATCACGTGGGCCCCAGCCGGAAATCACGTGGGCCCCACCCGGAAATCACGTGGGCCCCACGGGGAAATCACGTGGGCCCCACCCGGAAATCACGTGGGCCCCACCCGGAAATCACGTGGGCCCCACCCGGAAATCACGTGGGCCCCACCCGGAAATCACGTGGGCCCCACGGGGAAATCACGTGGGCCCCACCCGGAAATCACGTGGGCCCCACGGGGAAATCACGTGGGCCCCACCCGGAAATCACGTGGGCCCCACCCGGAAATCACGTGGGCCCCACCCGGAAATCACGTGGGCCCCAGCCGGAAATCACGTGGGCCCCACCCGGAAATCACGTGGGCCCCACCCGGAAATCACGTGGGCCCCACCCGGAAATCACGTGGGCCCCACCCGGAAATCACGTGGGCCCCACCCGGAAATCACGTGGGCCCCACCCGGAAATCACGTGGGGCCCACCCGGAAATCACGTGGGCCCCACCCGGAAATCACGTGGGCCCCACCCGGAAATCACGTGGGCCCCACCCGGAAATCACGTGGGCCCCACCCGGAAATCACGTGGGCCCCACGGGGAAATCACGTGGGCCCCACCCGGAAATCACGTGGTCCCCACCCGGAAATCACGTGGGCCCCACACGGAAATCACGTGGGCCCCACGGGGAAATCACGTGGGCCCCACGGGGAAATCACGTGGGCCCCACGGGGAACTCACGTGGGCCCCACCCTGAAATCACGTGGGCCCCACCCGGAAATCACGTGGGCCCCACCCGGAAATCACGTGGGCCCCACCCGGAAATCACGTGGGCCCCACCCGGAAATCACGTGGGCCCCACGGGGAAATCACGTGGGCCCCACCCGGAAATCACGTGGTCCCCACCCGGAAATCACGTGGGCCCCACACGGAAATCACGTGGGCCCCACGGGGAAATCA
The DNA here is from genome assembly GCF_042477335.2 of Ovis canadensis. Taxonomy (NCBI): domain Eukaryota; kingdom Metazoa; phylum Chordata; class Mammalia; order Artiodactyla; family Bovidae; genus Ovis; species Ovis canadensis. Next base: position 13,246,940 of record NC_091254.1, on the reverse strand, counting down.
CGTGGGCCCCACGGGGAAATCACGTGGGCCCCACGGGGAAATCACGTGGGCCCCACCCGGAAATCACGTGGGCCCCACCCGGAAATCACGTGGGGCCCACCCGGAAATCACGTTTGCCCCACCCGGAAATCACGTGGGCCCCACCCGGAAATCACGTGGGCCCCACACGGAAATCACGTGGGCCCCACGGGGAAATCACGTGGGCCCCACGGGGAAATCACGTGGGCCCCACCCGGAAATCACGTGGGCCCCACCCGGAAATCACGTGGGCCCCACCCGGAAATCACGTGGGCCCCACCCGGAAATCACGTGGGCCCCACCCGGAAATCACGTGGGCCCCACCCGGAAATCACGTGGGGCCCACCCGGAAATCACGTGGGCCCCACCCGGAAATCACGTGGGCCCCACCCGGAAATCACGTGGGCCCCACCCGGAAATCACGTGGGCCCCACGGGGAAATCACGTGGGCCCCACCCGGAAATCACGTGGTCCCCACCCGGAAATCACGTGGGCCCCACACGGAAATCACGTGGGCCCCACGGGGAAATCACGTGGGCCCCACGGGGAAATCACGTGGGCCCCACGGGGAAATCACGTGGGCCCCACCCTGAAATCACGTGGTCCCCACCCGGAAATCACGTGGGCCCCACCCGGAAATCACGTGGGCCCCACCCGGAAATCACGTGGGCCCCACCCGGAAATCACGTGGGCCCCACCCGGAAATCACGTGGGCCCCAGCCGGAAATCACGTGGGCCCCACCCGGAAATCACGTGGGCCCCACCCGGAAATCACGTGGGCCCCACCCGGAAATCACGTGGGCCCCACCCGGAAATCACGTGGGCCCCACCCGGAAATCACGTGGGCCCCACCCGGAAATCACGTGGGCCCCACCCGGAAATCACGTGGGCCCCACCCGGAAATCACGTGGGCCCCACGGGGAAATCACGTGGGCCCCACCCGGAAATCACGGGGGCCCCACGGGGAAATCACGTGGGCCCCACCCGGAAATCACGTGGGCCCCACACGGAAATCACGTGGGCCCCACCCGGAAATCACGTGGGCCCCACCCGGAAATCACGTGGGCCCCAGCCGGAAATCACGTGGGCCCCACCCGGAAATCACGTGGGCCCCACCCGGAAATCACGTGGGCCCCACCCGGAAATCACGTGGGCCCCACCCGGAAATCACGTGGGCCCCACCCGGAAATCACGTGGGGCCCACCCGGAAATCACGTGGGCCCCACCCGGAAATCACGTGGGCCCCACCCGGAAATCACGTGGGCCCCACCCGGAAATCACGTGGGCCCCACCCGGAAATCACGTGGGCCCCACGGGGAAATCACGTGGGCCCCACCCGGAAATCACGTGGTCCCCACCCGGAAATCACGTGGGCCCCACCCGGAAATCACGTGGGCCCCACCCGGAAATCACGTGGGCCCCACCCGGAAATCACGTGGGCCCCACCCGGAAATCACGTGGGCCCCACGGGGAAATCACGTGGGCCCCACCCGGAAATCACGTGGGCCCCACCCGGAAATCACGTGGGCCCCACCCGGAAATCCCGTGGGCCCCACCCGGAAATCACGTGGGCCCCACGGGGAAATCACGTGGGCCCCACCCGGAAATCACGTGGGCCCCACCCGGAAATCACGTGGGCCACAGCCGGAAATCACGTGGGCCCCACCCGGAAATCACGTGGGCCCCACGGGGAAATCACGTGAGCCCCACGGGGAAATCACGTGGGCCCCACCCGGAAATCACGTGGGCCCCACCCGGAAATCACGGGGGCCCCACCCTGAAATCACGTGGGCCCCACCCGGAAATCACGTGGGGCCCACCCGGAAATCACGTGGGCCCCACCCGGAAATCACGTGGGCCCCACCCGGAAATCACGTGGGCCCCACCCGGAAATCACGTGGGCCCCACGGGGAAATCACGTGGGCCCCACCCGGAAATCACGTGGGCCCCACCCGGAAATCACGTGGGCCCCACGGGGACATCACGTGGGCCCCACCCGGAAATCACGTGGGCCCCACCCGGAAATCACGTGGGCCCCACCCGGAAATCACGTGGGCCCCACCCGGAAATCACGTGGGCCCCAGCCGGAAATCACGTGGGCCCCACGGGGAAATCACGTGGGCCCCACGGGGAAATCACGTGGGCCCCACCCGGAAATCACGTGGGCCCCACCCGGAAATCACGTGGGCCCCACCCGGAAATCACGTGGGCCCCACCCGGAAATCACGTGGGCCCCAGCCGGAAATCACGAGGGCCCCACGGGGAAATCACGTGGGCCCCACCCGGAAATCACGTGGGCCCCACCCGGAAATCACGTGGGCCCCACCCGGAAATCACGTGGGCCCCACCCGGAAATCACGTGGACCCCACCCGGAAATCACGTGGGCCCCACCCGGAAATCACGTGGGGCCCACCCGGAAATCACGTGGGCCCCACCCGGAAATCACGTGGGCCCCACGGGGAAATCACGTGGGCCCCACCCGGAAATCACGTGGGCCCCACCCGGAAATCACGTGGGCCCCACGGGGACATCACGTGGGCCCCACCCGGAAATCACGTGGGCCCCACCCGGAAAACACGTGGGCCCCACCCGGAAATCACGTGGGGCCCACCCGGAAATCACGTGGGCCCCACGGGGAAATCACGTGGGCCCCACCCGGAAATCACGTGGGCCCCACCCGGAAATCACGTGGGCCCCACCCGGAAATCACGTGGGCCCCACGGGGAAATCACGTGGGGCCCACCCGGAAATCACGTGGGCCCCACCCGGAAATCACGTGGGCCCCACCCGGAAATCACGTGGGCCCCACCCGGAAATCACGTGGGCCCCAGCCGGAAATCACGTGGGCCCCACGGGTAAATCAGGTGGGCCCCACCCGGAAATCACGTGGGCCCCACCCGGAAATCACGTGGGCCCCACCCGGAAATCACGTGGGCCCCACGGGGAAATCACGTGGGCCCCACCCGGAAATCACGTGGGCCCCACCCGGAAATCACGTGGGCCCCACCCGGAAATCACGTGGGCCCCACCCGGAAATCACGTGGGCCCCACCCGGAAATCACGTGGGCCCCACCCGGAAATCACGTGGGGCCCACCCGGAAATCACGTGGGCCCCACCCGGAAATCACGTGGGCCCCACCCGGAAATCACGTGGGCCCCACCCGGAAATCACGTGGGCCCCACCCGGAAATCACGTGGGCCCCACGGGTAAATCAGGTGGGCCCCACCCGGAAATCACGTGGGCCCCACCCGGAAATCACGTGGGCCCCACCCGGAAATCACGTGGGCCCCACCCGGAAATCACGTGGGCCCCACCCGGAAATCACGTGGGCCCCACCCGGAAATCACGTGGGCCCCACCCGGAAATCACGTGGGCCCCACGGGGAAATCACGTGGGCCCCACCTGGAAATTACGTGGGCCCCAGCCGGAAATCACGTGGGCCCCACCCGGAAATCACGTGGGCCCCACCCGGAAATCACGTGGGCCCCACCCGGAAATCACGTGGGCCCCACCCGGAAATCACGTGGGCCCCACCCGGAAATCACGTGGGCCCCACCCGGAAATCACGTGGGCCCCACCCGGAAATCACGTGGGCCCCACCCGGAAATCACGTGGGCCCCAGCCGGAAATCACGTGGGCCCCAGCCGGAAATCACGTGGGCCCCACGGGGAAATCACGTGGGCCCCACGGGGAAATCACGTGGGCCCCACGGGGAAATCACGTGGGCCCCACCCGGAAATCACGTGGGCCCCACCCGGAAATCACGTGGGCCCCACCCGGAAATCACGTGGGCCCCACCCGGAAATCACGTGGGCCCCACCCGGAAATCACGTGGGCCCCAGCCGGAAATCACGTGGGCCCCACGGGGAAATCACGTGGGCCCCACCCGGAAATCACGTGGGCCCCACCCGGAAATCACGTGGGCCCCACCCGGAAATCACGTGGGCCCCACCCGGAAATCACGTGGGCCCCACCCGGAAATCACGTGGGCCCCACCCGGAAATCACGTGGGCCCCACCCGGAAATCACGTGGGCCCCACGGGGAAATCACGTGGGCCCCACCCGGAAATCACGTGGGCCCCACGGGGAAATCACGTGGGCCCCACCCGGAAATCACGTGGGCCCCACCCGGAAATCACGTGGGCCCCACCCGGAAATCACGTGGGCCCCACGGGGAAATCACGTGGGCCCCACCCGGAAATCACGTGGGCCCCACGGGGAAATCACGTGGGCCGCACCCGGAAATCACGTGGGCCCCACCCGGAAATCACGTGGGCCCCACCCGGAAATCACGTGGGCCCCAGCCGGAAATCACGTGGGCCCCACGGGGAAATCACGTGGGCCCCACCCGGAAATCACGTGGGCCCCACCCGGAAATCACGTGGGCCCCACCCGGAAATCACGTGGGCCCCACCCGGAAATCACGTGGGCCCCACGGGGAAATCACATGGGCCCCACCCGGAAATCACGTGGGCCCCACGGGGAAATCACGTGGGCCCCACCCGGAAATCACGTGGGCCCCACCCGGAAATCACGTGGGCCCCACCCGGAAATCACGTGGGCCCCACGGGGAAATCACGTGGGCCCCACCCGGAAATCACGTGGGCCCCACCCGGAAATCACGTGGGCCCCACGGGGAAATCACGTGGGCCCCACCCGGAAATCACGTGGGCCCCACGGGGAAATCACGTGGGCCCCACCCGGAAATCACGTGGGCCCCACCCGGAAATCACGTGGGCCCCACCCGGAAATCACGTGGGCCCCACGGGGAAATCACGTGGGCCCCACGGGGAAATCACGTGGGCCCCACGGGGAAATCACGTGGGCCCCACCCGGAAATCACGTGGGCCCCACCCGGAAATCACGTGGGCCCCACCCGGAAATCACGTGGGCCCCAGCCGGAAATCACGTGGGCCCCACCCGGAAATCACGTGGGCCCCACCCGGAAATCACGTGGGCCCCACCCGGAAATCACGTGGGCCCCACCCGGAAATCACGTGGGCCCCACCCGGAAATCACGTGGGCCCCACCCGGAAATCACGTGGGGCCCACCCGGAAATCACGTGGGCCCCACCCGGAAATCACGTGGGCCCCACCCGGAAATCACGTGGGCCCCACCCGGAAATCACGTGGGCCCCACCCGGAAATCACGTGGGCCCCACGGGGAAATCACGTGGGCCCCACCCGGAAATCACGTGGTCCCCACCCGGAAATCACGTGGGCCCCACACGGAAATCACGTGGGCCCCACGGGGAAATCACGTGGGCCCCACGGGGAAATCACGTGGGCCCCACGGGGAAATCACGTGGGCCCCACGGGGAAATCACGTGGGCCCCACCCGGAAATCACGTGGGCCCCACCCGGAAATCACGTGGGCCCCACCCGGAAATCACGTGGGCCCCACCCGGAAATCACGTGGGCCCCACCCGGAAATCACGTGGGCCCCACCCGGAAATCACGTGGGCCCCACCCGGAAATCACGTGGGCCCCACGGGGAAATCACGTGGGCCCCACCCGGAAATCACGTGGGCCCCACGGGGAAATCACGTGGGCCCCACCCGGAAATCACGTGGGCCCCACACGGAAATCACGTGGGCCCCACCCGGAAATCACGTGGGCCCCACCCGGAAATCACGTGGGCCCCAGCCGGAAATCACGTGGGCCCCACCCGGAAATCACGTGGGCCCCACCCGGAAATCACGTGGGCCCCACCCGGAAATCACGTGGGCCCCACCCGGAAATCACGTGGGCCCCACCCGGAAATCACGTGGGCCCCACCCGGAAATCACGTGGGGCCCACCCGGAAATCACGTGGGCCCCACCCGGAAATCACGTGGGCCCCACCCGGAAATCACGTGGGCCCCACCCGGAAATCACGTGGGCCCCACCCGAAAATCACGTGGGCCCCACGGGGAAATCACGTGGGCCCCACCCGGAAATCACGTGGTCCCCACCCGGAAATCACGTGGGCCCCACCCGGAAATCACGTGGGCCCCACCCGGAAATCACGTGGGCCCCACCCGGAAATCACGTGGGCCCCACCCGGAAATCACGTGGGCCCCACGGGGAAATCACGTGGGCCCCACCCGGAAATCACGTGGGCCCCACCCGGAAATCACGTGGGCCCCACCCGGAAATCCCGTGGGCCCCACCCGGAAATCACGTGGGCCCCACGGGGAAATCACGTGGGCCCCACCCGGAAATCACGTGGGCCCCACCCGGAAATCACGTGGGCCACAGCCGGAAATCACGTGGGCCCCACCCGGAAATCACGTGGGCCCCACGGGGAAATCACGTGAGCCCCACGGGGAAATCACGTGGGCCCCACCCGGAAATCACGTGGGCCCCACCCGGAAATCACGGGGGCCCCACCCTGAAATCACGTGGGCCCCACCCGGAAATCACGTGGGGCCCACCCGGAAATCACGTGGGCCCCACCCGGAAATCACGTGGGCCCCACCCGGAAATCACGTGGGCCCCACCCGGAAATCACGTGGGCCCCACCCGGAAATCACGTGGGCCCCACCCGGAAATCACGTGGGCCCCACCCGGAAATCACGTGGGCCCCACGGGGAAATCACGTGGGCCCCACCCGGAAATCACGTGGGCCCCACCCGGAAATCACGTGGGCCCCACGGGGAAATCACGTGGGCCCCACCCGGAAATCACGTGGGCCCCAGCCGGAAATCACGTGGGCCCCACGGGGAAATCACGTGGGCCACACCCGGAAATCACGTGGGCCCCACCTGGAAATCACGTGGGCCCCAGCCGGAAATCACGTGGGCCCCACCCGGAAATCACGTGGGCCCCACCCGGAAATCACGTGGGCCCCACCCGGAAATCACGTGGGGCCCACCCGGAAATCACGTGGGCCCCACCCGGAAATCACGTGGGCCCCACCCGGAAATCACGTGGGCCCCAGCCGGAAATCACGTGGGCCCCACGGGTAAATCAGGTGGGCCCCACCCGGAAATCACGTGGGCCCCACCCGGAAATCACGTGGGCCCCACCCGGAAATCACGTGGGCCCCACCCGGAAATCACGTGGGCCCCACCCGGAAATCACGTGGGCCCCACCCGGAAATCACGTGGGCCCCACCCGGAAATCACGTGGGCCCCACCCGGAAATCACGTGGGCCCCACGGGGAAATCACGTGTGCCCCACCTGGAAATCACGTGGGCCCCAGCCGGAAATCACTTGGGCCCCAGCCGGAAATCACGTGGGCCCCACCCGGAAATCACGTGGGCCCCACCCGGAAATCACGTGGGCCCCACCCGGAAATCACGTGGGCCCCACCCGGAAATCACGTGGGCCCCACCCGGAAATCACGTGGGCCCCACCCGGAAATCACGTGGGCCCCACCCGGAAATCACGTGGGCCCCACCCGGAAATCACGTGGGCCCCACCCGGAAATCACGTGGGCCCCAGCCGGAAATCACGTGGGCCCCAGCCGGAAATCACGTGGGCCCCACGGGGAAATCACGTGGGCCCCACGGGGAAATCACGTGGGCCCCACCCGGAAATCACGTGGGCCCCACCCGGAAATCACGTGGGCCCCACCCGGAAATCACGTGGGCCCCACCCGGAAATCACGTGGGCCCCACCCGGAAATCACGTGGGCCCCACCCGGAAATCACGTGGGCCCCACCCGGAAATCACGTGGGCCCCACCCGGAAATCACGTGGGCCCCACGGGGAAATCACGTGGGCCCCACCCGGAAATCACGTGGGCCCCACCCGGAAATCACTTTGGCCCCACCCGGAAATCACGTGGGGCCCACCCGGAAATCACGTGGGCCCCACCCGGAAATCACGTGGGCCCCACCCGGAAATCACGTGGGGCCCACCCGGAAATCACGTTTGCCCCACCCGGAAATCACGTGGGCCCCACCCGGAAATCACGTGGGCCCCACACGGAAATCACGTGGGCCCCACGGGGAAATCACGTGGGCCCCACGGGGAAATCACGTGGGCCCCACCCGGAAATCACGTGGGCCCCACCCGGAAATCACGTGGGCCCCACCCGGAAATCACGTGGGCCCCACCCGGAAATCACGTGGGCCCCACCCGGAAATCACGTGGGCCCCACGGGGAAATCACGTGGGCCCCACCCGGAAATCACGTGGGCCCCACCGGGAAATCACGTGGGCCCCACCCGCAAATCACGTGGGCCCCACCCGGAAATCACGTGGGCCCCACCCGGAAATCACGTGGGCCCCACGGGGAAATCACGTGTGCCCCACCCGGAAATCACGTGGGCCCCACGGGGAAATCACGTGGGCCCCACCCGGAAATCACGTGGGCCCCACCCGGAAATCACGTGGGCCCCACCCGGAAATCACGTGGGCCCCACCCGGAAATCACGTGGGCCCCACCCGGAAATCACGTGGGCCCCTCGGGGAAATCACGTGGGACCCACCCGGAAATCACGTGGGCCCCACCCGGAAATCACGTGGGCCCCACCCGGAAATCACGTGGGCCCCACCCGGAAATCACGTGGGCCCCAGCCGGAAATCACGTGGGCCCCACGGGGAAATCACGTGGGCCACACCCGGAAATCACGTGGGCCCCACCCGGAAATCACGTGGGCCCCACCCGGAAATCACGTGGGCCCCACCCGGAAATCACGTGGGCCCCACCCGGAAATCACGTGGGCCCCACCCGGAAATCACGTGGGGCCCATCCGGAAATCACGTGGCCCCACGCGGAAATCACGTGGTCCCCACCCGGAAATCACGTGGGCCCCAGCCGGAAATCACGTGGGCCCCACGGGTAAATCAGGTGGGCCCCACCCGGAAATCACGTGGGCCCCACCCGGAAAGCACGTGGGCCCCACCCGGAAATCACGTGGGCCCCACCCGGAAATCACGTGGGCCCCACCCGGAAATCACGTGGGCCCCACCCGGAAATCACGTGGGCCCCAGCCGGAAATCACGTGGGCCCCACGGGGAAATCACGTGGGCCACACCCGGAAATCACGTGGGCCCCACCTGGAAATCACGTGGGCCCCACCCGGAAATCACGTGGGCCCCACCCGGAAATCACGTGGGCCCCACCCGGAAATCACGTGGGCCCCACCCGGAAATCACGTGGGCCCCACCCGGAAATCACGTGGGCCCCACCCGGAAATCACGTGGGCCCCACCCGGAAATCACGTGGGCCCCAGCCGGAAATCACGTGGGCCCCACGGGTAAATCAGGTGGGCCCCACCCGGAAATCACGTGGGCCCCACCCGGAAATCACGTGGGCCCCACCCGGAAATCACGTGGGCCCCACCCGGAAATCACGTGGGCCCCACCCGGAAATCACGTGGGCCCCACCCGGAAATCACGTGGGCCCCACCCGGAAATCACGTGGGCCCCACCCGGAAATCACGTGGGCCCCACGGGGAAATCACGTGTGCCCCACCTGGAAATCACGTGGGCCCCAGCCGGAAATCACGTGGGCCCCACCCGGAAATCACGTGGGCCCCACCCGGAAATCACGTGGGCCCCACCCGGAAATCACGTGGGCCCCACCCGGAAATCACGTGGGCCCCACCCGGAAATCACGTGGGCCCCACCCGGAAATCACGTGGGCCCCACCCGGAAATCACGTGGGCCCCACCCGGAAATCACGTGGGCCCCACCCGGAAATCACGTTGGCCCCACGGGGAAATCACGTGGGCCCCACGGGGAAATCACGTGGGCCCCACCCGGAAATCACGTGGGCCCCACCCGGAAATCACGTGGGCCCCACCCGGAAATCACGTGGGCCCCACCCGGAAATCACGTGGGCCCCACCCGGAAATCACGTGGGCCCCACCCGGAAATCACGTGGGCCCCACCCGGAAATCACGTGGGCCCCAGCCGGAAATCACGTGGGCCCCACGGGGAAATCACGTGGGCCCCACCCGGAAATCACGTGGGCCCCACCCGGAAATCACGTGGGCCCCACCCGGAAATCACGTGGGCCCCACCCGGAAATCACGTGGGCCCCACCCGGAAATCACGTGGGCCCCACCCGGAAATCACTTTGGCCCCACCCGGAAATCACGTGGGGCCCACCCGGAAATCACGTGGGCCCCACCCGGAAATCACGTGGGCCCCACCCGGAAATCACGTGGGGCCCACCCGGAAATCACGTTTGCCCCACCCGGAAATCACGTGGGCCCCACCCGGAAATCACGTGGGCCCCACACGGAAATCACGTGGGCCCCACGGGGAAATCACGTGGGCCCCACCCGGAAATCACGTGGGCCCCACCCGGAAATCACGTGGGCCCCACCCGGAAATCACGTGGGCCCCACCCGGAAATCACGTGGGCCCCACCCGGAAATCACGTGGGCCCCACCCGGAAATCACGTGGGCCCCACCCGGAAATCACGTGGGCCCCACGGGGAAATCACGTGGGCCCCACCCGGAAATCACGTGGGCCCCACGGGGAAATCACGTGGGCCCCACCCGGAAATCACGTGGGCCCCACCCGGAAATCACGTGGGCCCCACCCGGAAATCACGTGGGCCCCACGGGGAAATCACGAGGGCCCCACCCGGAAATCACGTGGGCCCCACGGGGAAATCACGTGGGCCCCACCCGGAAATCACGTGGGCCCCACCCGGAAATCACGTGGGCCCCACCCGGAAATCACGTGGGCCCCACCCGGAAATCACGTGGGCCCCACCCGGAAATCACGTGGGCCCCACCCGGAAATCACGTGGGCCCCACCCGGAAATCACGTGGGCCCCACCCGGAAATCACGTGGGCCCCACCCGGAAATCACGTGGGCCCCACCCGGAAATCACGTGGGCCCCACCCGGAAATCACGTGGGCCCCACGGGGAAATCACGTGGGCCCCACCCGGAAATCACGTGGGCCCCACGGGGAAATCACGTGGGCCCCACCCGGAAATCACGTGGTCCCCACCCGGAAATCACGTGGGCCCCACACGGAAATCACTTGGGCCCCACGGGGAAATCACGTGGGCCCCACGGGGAAATCACGTGGGCCCCACGGGGAAATCACGTGGGCCCCACCCGGAAATCACGTGGGCCCCACCCGGAAATCACGTGGGCCCCACCCGGAAATCACGTGGGCCCCACCCGGAAATCACGTGGGCCCCACCCGGAAATCACGTGGGCCCCACCCGGAAATCACGTGGGCCCCACCCGGAAATCACGTGGGCCCCACGGGGAAATCACGTGGGCCCCACCCGGAAATCACGTGGGCCCCACCCGGAAATCACGTGGGCCCCACCCGGAAATCACGTGGGCCCCACGGGGAAATCACGTGGGCCCCACCCGGAAATCACGTGGGCCCCACGGGGAAATCACGTGGGCCCCACCCGGAAATCACGTGGGCCCCACACGGAAATCACGTGGGCCCCACCCGGAAATCACGTGGGCCCCACCCGGAAATCACGTGGGCCCCAGCCGGAAATCACGTGGGCCCCACCCGGAAATCACGTGGGCCCCACCCGGAAATCACGTGGGCCCCACCCGGAAATCACGTGGGCCCCACCCGGAAATCACGTGGGCCCCACCCGGAAATCACGTGGGCCCCACCCGGAAATCACGTGGGGCCCACCCGGAAATCACGTGGGCCCCACCCGGAAATCACGTGGGCCCCACCCGGAAATCACGTGGGCCCCACCCGGAAATCACGTGGGCCCCACCCGGAAATCACGTGGGCCCCACGGGGAAATCACGTGGGCCCCACCCGGAAATCACGTGGTCCCCACCCGGAAATCACGTGGGCCCCACCCGGAAATCACGTGGGCCCCACCCGGAAATCACGTGGGCCCCACCCGGAAATCACGTGGGCCCCACCCGGAAATCACGCGGGCCCCACGGGGAAATCACGTGGGCCCCACCCGGAAATCACGTGGGCCCCACCCGGAAATCACGTGGGCCCCACCCGGAAATCCCGTGGGCCCCACCCGGAAATCACGTGGGCCCCACGGGGAAATCACGTGGGCCCCACCCGGAAATCACGTGGGCCCCACCCGGAAATCACGTGGGCCACAGCCGGAAATCACGTGGGCCCCACCCGGAAATCATGTGGGCCCCACGGGGAAATCACGTGGGCCCCACGGGGAAATCACGTGGGCCCCACCCGGAAATCACGTGGGCCCCACCCGGAAATCACGGGGGCCCCACCCTGAAATCACGTGGGCCCCACCCGGAAATCACGTGGGGCCCACCCGGAAATCACGTGGGCCCCACCCGGAAATCACGTGGGCCCCACCCGGAAATCACGTGGGCCCCACCCGGAAATCACGTGGGCCCCACCCGGAAATCACGTGGGCCCCACCCGGAAATCACGTGGGCCCCACCCGGAAATCACGTGGGCCCCACCCGGAAATCACGTGGGCCCCAGCCGGAAATCACGTGGGCCCCAGCCGGAAATCACGGGGGCCCCACCCTGAAATCACGTGGGCCCCAGCCGGAAATCACGTGGGCCCCACCCGGAAATCACGTGGGCCCCACCCGGAAATCACGTGGGCCCCACCCGGAAATCACGTGGGCCCCACCCGGAAATCACGTGGGCCCCACCCGGAAATCACGTGGGCCCCACCCGGAAATCACGTGGGCCCCACCCGGAAATCACGTGGGCCCCACCCGGAAATCACGTGGGCCCCAGCCGGAAATCACGTGGGCCCCAGCCGGAAATCACGTGGGCCCCAGCCGGAAATCACGTGGGCCCCACGGGGAAATCACGTGGGCCCCACGGGGAAATCACGTGGGCCCCACGGGGAAATCACGTGGGCCCCACCCGGAAATCACGTGGGCCCCACCCGGAAATCACGTGGGCCCCACCCGGAAATCACGTGGGCCCCACCCGGAAATCACGTGGGCCCCACCCGGAAATCACGTGGGCCCCAGCCGGAAATCACGTGGGCCCCACGGGGAAATCACGTGGGCCCCACCCGGAAATCACGTGGGCCCCACCCGGAAATCACGTGGGCCCCACCCGGAAATCACGTGGGCCCCACCCGGAAATCACGTGGGCCCCACCCGGAAATCACGTGGGCCCCACCCGGAAATCACGTGGGCCCCACCCGGAAATCACGTGGGCCCCACGGGGAAATCACGTGGGCCCCACCCGGAAATCACGTGGGCCCCACGGGGAAATCACGTGGGCCCCACCCGGAAATCACGTGGGCCCCACCCGGAAATCACGTGGGCCCCACCCGGAAATCACGTGGGCCCCACGGGGAAATCACGTGGGCCCCACCCGGAAATCACGTGGCCCCCACGGGGAAATCACGTGGGCCGCACCCGGAAATCACGTGGGCCCCACCCGGAAATCACGTGGGCCCCACCCGGAAATCACGTGGGCCCCAGCCGGAAATCACGTGGGCCCCACGGGGAAATCACGTGGGCCCCACCCGGAAATCACGTGGGCCCCACCCGGAAATCACGTGGGCCCCACCCGGAAATCACGTGGGCCCCACCCGGAAATCACGTGGGCCCCACGGGGAAATCACATGGGCCCCACCCGGAAATCACGTGGGCCCCACGGGGAAATCACGTGGGCCCCACCCGGAAATCACGTGGGCCCCACCCGGAAATCACGTGGGCCCCACCCGGAAATCACGTGGGCCCCACGGGGAAATCACGTGGGCCCCACCCGGAAATCACGTGGGCCCCACCCGGAAATCACGTGGGCCCCACGGGGAAATCACGTGGGCCCCACCCGGAAATCACGTGGGCCCCACGGGGAAATCACGTGGGCCCCACCCGGAAATCACGTGGGCCCCACCCGGAAATCACGTGGGCCCCACCCGGAAATCACGTGGGCCCCACGGGGAAATCACGTGGGCCCCACCCGGAAATCACGTGGGCCCCACGGGGAAATCACGTGGGCCCCACCCGGAAATCACGTGGGCCCCACCCGGAAATCACGTGGGCCCCACCCGGAAATCACGTGGGCCCCAGCCGGAAATCACGTGGGCCCCACCCGGAAATCACGTGGGCCCCACCCGGAAATCACGTGGGCCCCACCCGGAAATCACGTGGGCCCCACCCGGAAATCACGTGGGCCCCACCCGGAAATCACGTGGGCCCCACCCGGAAATCACGTGGGGCCCACCCGGAAATCACGTGGGCCCCACCCGGAAATCACGTGGGCCCCACCCGGAAATCACGTGGGCCCCACCCGGAAATCACGTGGGCCCCACCCGGAAATCACGTGGGCCCCACGGGGAAATCACGTGGGCCCCACCCGGAAATCACGTGGTCCCCACCCGGAAATCACGTGGGCCCCACACGGAAATCACGTGGGCCCCACGGGGAAATCACGTGGGCCCCACGGGGAAATCACGTGGGCCCCACGGGGAAATCACGTGGGCCCCACGGGGAAATCACGTGGGCCCCACCCGGAAATCACGTGGGCCCCACCCGGAAATCACGTGGGCCCCACCCGGAAATCACGTGGGCCCCACCCGGAAATCACGTGGGCCCCACCCGGAAATCACGTGGGCCCCACCCGGAAATCACGTGGGCCCCACCCGGAAATCACGTGGGCCCCACGGGGAAATCACGTGGGCCCCACCCGGAAATCACGTGGGCCCCACCCGGAAATCACGTGGGCCCCACCCGGAAATCACGTGGGCCCCACCCGGAAATCACGTGGGCCCCACCCGGAAATCACGTGGGCCCCACCCGGAAATCACGTGGGGCCCACCCGGAAATCACGTGGGCCCCACCCGGAAATCACGTGGGCCCCACCCGGAAATCACGTGGGGCCCACCCGGAAATCACGTGGGCCCCACCCGGAAATCACGTGGGCCCCACGGGGAAATCACGTGGGCCCCACCCGGAAATCACGTGGGCCCCACCCGGAAATCACGTGGGCCACAGCCGGAAATCACGTGGGCCCCACCCGGAAATCACGTGGGCCCCACGGGGAAATCACGTGAGCCCCACGGGGAAATCACGTGGGCCCCACCCGGAAATCACGTGGGCCCCACCCGGAAATCACGGGGGCCCCACCCTGAAATCACGTGGGCCCCACCCGGAAATCACGTGGGGCCCACCCGGAAATCACGTGGGCCCCACCCGGAAATCACGTGGGCCCCACCCGGAAATCACGTGGGCCCCACCCGGAAATCACGTGGGCCCCACCCGGAAATCACGTGGGCCCCACCCGGAAATCACGTGGGCCCCACCCGGAAATCACGTGGGCCCCACGGGGAAATCACGTGGGCCCCACCCGGAAATCACGTGGGCCCCACCCGGAAATCACGTGGGCCCCACGGGGAAATCACGTGGGCCCCACCCGGAAATCACGTGGGCCCCAGCCGGAAATCACGTGGGCCCCACGGGGAAATCACGTGGGCCACACCCGGAAATCACGTGGGCCCCACCTGGAAATCACGTGGGCCCCAGCCGGAAATCACGTGGGCCCCACCCGGAAATCACGTGGGCCCCACCCGGAAATCACGTGGGCCCCACCCGGAAATCACGTGGGGCCCACCCGGAAATCACGTGGGCCCCACGCGGAAATCACGTGGGCCCCACCCGGAAATCACGTGGGCCCCAGCCGGAAATCACGTGGGCCCCACGGGTAAATCAGGTGGGCCCCACCCGGAAATCACGTGGGGCCCACCCGGAAATCACGTTTGCCCCACCCGGAAATCACGTGGGCCCCACCCGGAAATCACGTGGGCCCCACACGGAAATCACGTGGGCCCCACGGGGAAATCACGTGGGCCCCACGGGGAAATCACGTGGGCCCCACCCGGAAATCACGTGGGCCCCACCCGGAAATCACGTGGGCCCCACCCGGAAATCACGTGGGCCCCACCCGGAAATCACGTGGGCCCCACCCGGAAATCACGTGGGCCCCACGGGGAAATCACGTGGGCCCCACCCGGAAATCACGTGGGCCCCACCGGGAAATCACGTGGGCCCCACCCGCAAATCACGTGGGCCCCACCCGGAAATCACGTGGGCCCCACCCGGAAATCACGTGGGCCCCACGGGGAAATCACGTGTGCCCCACCCGGAAATCACGTGGGCCCCACGGGGAAATCACGTGGGCCCCACCCGGAAATCACGTGGGCCCCACCCGGAAATCACGTGGGCCCCACCCGGAAATCACGTGGGCCCCACCCGGAAATCACGTGGGCCCCACCCGGAAATCACGTGGGCCCCTCGGGGAAATCACGTGGGACCCACCCGGAAATCACGTGGGCCCCACCCGGAAATCACGTGGGCCCCACCCGGAAATCACGTGGGCCCCACCCGGAAATCACGTGGGCCCCAGCCGGAAATCACGTGGGCCCCACGGGGAAATCACGTGGGCCACACCCGGAAATCACGTGGGCCCCACCCGGAAATCACGTGGGCCCCACCCGGAAATCACGTGGGCCCCACCCGGAAATCACGTGGGCCCCACCCGGAAATCACGTGGGCCCCACCCGGAAATCACGTGGGGCCCATCCGGAAATCACGTGGCCCCACGCGGAAATCACGTGGTCCCCACCCGGAAATCACGTGGGCCCCAGCCGGAAATCACGTGGGCCCCACGGGTAAATCAGGTGGGCCCCACCCGGAAATCACGTGGGCCCCACCCGGAAAGCACGTGGGCCCCACCCGGAAATCACGTGGGCCCCACCCGGAAATCACGTGGGCCCCACCCGGAAATCACGTGGGCCCCACCCGGAACTCACGTGGGCCCCAGCCGGAAATCACGTGGGCCCCACGGGGAAATCACGTGGGCCACACCCGGAAATCACGTGGGCCCACCTGGAAATCACGTGGGCCCCACCCGGAAATCACGTGGGCCCCACCCGGAAATCACGTGGGCCCCACCCGGAAATCACGTGGGCCCCACCCGGAAATCACGTGGGCCCCACCCGGAAATCACGTGGGCCCCACCCGGAAATCACGTGGGCCCCACCCGGAAATCACGTGGGCCCCAGCCGGAAATCACGTGGGCCCCACGGGTAAATCAGGTGGGCCCCACCCGGAAATCACGTGGGCCCCACCCGGAAATCACGTGGGCCCCACCCGGAAATCACGTGGGCCCCACCCGGAAATCACGTGGGCCCCACCCGGAAATCACGTGGGCCCCACCCGGAAATCACGTGGGCCCCACCCGGAAATCACGTGGGCCCCACCCGGAAATCACGTGGGCCCCACGGGGAAATCACGTGTGCCCCACCTGGAAATCACGTGGGCCCCAGCCGGAAATCACGTGGGCCCCACCCGGAAATCACGTGGGCCCCACCCGGAAATCACGTGGGCCCCACCCGGAAATCACGTGGGCCCCACCCGGAAATCACGTGGGCCCCACCCGGAAATCACGTGGGCCCCACCCGGAAATCACGTGGGCCCCACCCGGAAATCACGTGGGCCCCACCCGGAAATCACCTGGGCCCCACCCGGAAATCACGTGGGCCCCACCCGGAAATCACGTTGGCCCCACGGGGAAATCACGTGGGCCCCACGGGGAAATCACGTGGGCCCCACCCGGAAATCACGTGGGCCCCACCCGGAAATCACGTGGGCCCCACCCGGAAATCACGTGGGCCCCACCCGGAAATCACGTGGGCCCCACCCGGAAATCACGTGGGCCCCACCCGGAAATCACGTGGGCCCCACCCGGAAATCACGTGGGCCCCAGCCGGAAATCACGTGGGCCCCACGGGGAAATCACGTGGGCCCCACCCGGAAATCACGTGGGCCCCACCCGGAAATCACGTGGGCCCCACCCGGAAATCACGTGGGCCCCACCCGGAAATCACGTGGGCCCCACCCGGAAATCACGTGGGCCCCACCCGGAAATCACTTTGGCCCCACCCGGAAATCACGTGGGGCCCACCCGGAAATCACGTGGGCCCCACCCGGAAATCACGTGGGCCCCACCCGGAAATCACGTGGGGCCCACCCGGAAATCACGTTTGCCCCACCCGGAAATCACGTGGGCCCCACCCGGAAATCACGTGGGCCCCACACGGAAATCACGTGGGCCCCACGGGGAAATCACGTGGGCCCCACCCGGAAATCACGTGGGCCCCACCCGGAAATCACGTGGGCCCCACCCGGAAATCACGTGGGCCCCACCCGGAAATCACGTGGGCCCCACCCGGAAATCACGTGGGCCCCACCCGGAAATCACGTGGGCCCCACCCGGAAATCACGAGGGCCCCACGGGGAAATCACGTGGGCCCCACCCGGAAATCACGTGGGCCCCACGGGGAAATCACGTGGGCCCCACCCGGAAATCACGTGGGCCCCACCCGGAAATCACGTGGGCCCCACCCGGAAATCACGTGGGCCCCACGGGGAAATCACGAGGGCCCCACCCGGAAATCACGTGGGCCCCACGGGGAAATCACGTGGGCCCCACCCGGAAATCACGTGGGCCCCACCCGGAAATCACGTGGGCCCCACCCGGAAATCACGTGGGCCCCACCCGGAAATCACGTGGGCCCCACCCGGAAATCACGTGGGCCCCACCCGGAAATCACGTGGGCCCCACCCGGAAATCACGTGGGCCCCACCCGGAAATCACGTGGGCCCCACCCGGAAATCACGTGGGCCCCACCCGGAAATCACGTGGGCCCCACCCGGAAATCACGTGGGCCCCACGGGGAAATCACGTGGGCCCCACCCGGAAATCACGTGGGCCCCACGGGGAAATCACGTGGGCCCCACCCGGAAATCACGTGGTCCCCACCCGGAAATCACGTGGGCCCCACACGGAAATCACTTGGGCCCCACGGGGAAATCACGTGGGCCCCACGGGGAAATCACGTGGGCCCCACGGGGAAATCACGTGGGCCCCACCCGGAAATCACGTGGGCCCCACCCGGAAATCACGTGGGCCCCACCCGGAAATCACGTGGGCCCCACCCGGAAATCACGTGGGCCCCACCCGGAAATCACGTGGGCCCCACCCGGAAATCACGTGGGCCCCACCCGGAAATCACGTGGGCCCCACGGGGAAATCACGTGGGCCCCACCCGGAAATCACGTGGGCCCCACCCGGAAATCACGTGGGCCCCACCCGGAAATCACGTGGGCCCCACGGGGAAATCACGTGGGCCCCACCCGGAAATCACGTGGGCCCCACGGGGAAATCACGTGGGCCCCACCCGGAAATCACGTGGGCCCCACACGGAAATCACGTGGGCCCCACCCGGAAATCACGTGGGCCCCACCCGGAAATCACGTGGGCCCCAGCCGGAAATCACGTGGGCCCCACCCGGAAATCACGTGGGCCCCACCCGGAAATCACGTGGGCCCCACCCGGAAATCACGTGGGCCCCACCCGGAAATCACGTGGGCCCCACCCGGAAATCACGTGGGCCCCACCCGGAAATCACGTGGGGCCCACCCGGAAATCACGTGGGCCCCACCCGGAAATCACGTGGGCCCCACCCGGAAATCACGTGGGCCCCACCCGGAAATCACGTGGGCCCCACCCGGAAATCACGTGGGCCCCACGGGGAAATCACGTGGGCCCCACCCGGAAATCACGTGGTCCCCACCCGGAAATCACGTGGGCCCCACCCGGAAATCACGTGGGCCCCACCCGGAAATCACGTGGGCCCCACCCGGAAATCACGTGGGCCCCACCCGGAAATCACGCGGGCCCCACGGGGAAATCACGTGGGCCCCACCCGGAAATCACGTGGGCCCCACCCGGAAATCACGTGGGCCCCACCCGGAAATCCCGTGGGCCCCACCCGGAAATCACGTGGGCCCCACGGGGAAATCACGTGGGCCCCACCCGGAAATCACGTGGGCCCCACCCGGAAATCACGTGGGCCACAGCCGGAAATCACGTGGGCCCCACCCGGAAATCATGTGGGCCCCACGGGGAAATCACGTGGGCCCCACGGGGAAATCACGTGGGCCCCACCCGGAAATCACGTGGGCCCCACCCGGAAATCACGGGGGCCCCACCCTGAAATCACGTGGGCCCCACCCGGAAATCACGTGGGGCCCACCCGGAAATCACGTGGGCCCCACCCGGAAATCACGTGGGCCCCACCCGGAAATCACGTGGGCCCCACCCGGAAATCACGTGGGCCCCACCCGGAAATCACGTGGGCCCCACCCGGAAATCACGTGGGCCCCACCCGGAAATCACGTGGGGCCCACCCGGAAATCACGTGGGCCCCACCCGGAAATCACGTGGGCCCCACCCGGAAATCACGTGGGCCCCAGCCGGAAATCACGTGGGCCCCACGGGTAAATCAGGTGGGCCCCACCCGGAAATCACGTGGGCCCCACCCGGAAATCACGTGGGCCCCACCCGGAAATCACGTGGGCCCCACCCGGAAATCACGTGGGCCCCACACGGAAATCACGTGGGCCCCACCCGGAAATCACGTGGGCCCCACGGGGAAATCACGTGGGCCCCACGGGGAAATCACGTGGGCCCCACGGGGAAATCACGTGGGCCCCACCCGGAAATCACGTGGGCCCCACCCGGAAATCACGTGGGCCCCACCCGGAAATCACGTGGGCCCCACGGGGAAATCACGTGGGC
This sequence comes from Ovis canadensis, assembly GCF_042477335.2. Lineage (NCBI taxonomy): Eukaryota > Metazoa > Chordata > Mammalia > Artiodactyla > Bovidae > Ovis > Ovis canadensis. The sequence continues at coordinate 13,226,432 of NC_091254.1, read as the reverse complement.
CCCACCCGGAAATCACGTGGGCCCCACGGGGAAATCACGTGGGCCCCACCCGGAAATCACGTGGGCCCCACACGGAAATCACGTGGGCCCCACCCGGAAATCACGTGGGCCCCACCCGGAAATCACGTGGGCCCCAGCCGGAAATCACGTGGGCCCCACCCGGAAATCACGTGGGCCCCACCCGGAAATCACGTGGTCCCCACCCGGAAATCACGTGGGCCCCACACGGAAATCACGTGGGCCCCACGGGGAAATCACGTGGGCCCCACGGGGAAATCACGTGGGCCCCACCCGGAAATCACGTGGGCCCCACGGGGAAATCACGTGGGCCCCACCCGGAAATCACGTGGGCCCCACGGGGAAATCACGTGGGCCCCACCCGGAAATCACGTGGGCCCCACCCGGAAATCACGTGGGCCCCACCCGGAAATCACGTGGGCCCCACGGGGAAATCACGTGGGCCCCACCCGGAAATCACGTGGGCCCCACGGGGAAATCACGTGGGCCCCACCCGGAAATCACGTGGGCCCCACACGGAAATCACGTGGGCCCCACCCGGAAATCACGTGGGCCCCACCCGGAAATCACGTGGGCCCCAGCCGGAAATCACGTGGGCCCCACCCGGAAATCACGTGGGCCCCACCCGGAAATCACGTGGGCCCCACCCGGAAATCACGTGGGCCCCACCCGGAAATCACGTGGGCCCCACCCGGAAACCACGTGGGCCCCACCCGGAAATCACGTGGGCCCCACCCGGAAACCACGTGGGCCCCACCCGGAAATCACGTGGGGCCCACCCGGAAATCACGTGGGCCCCACCCGGAAATCACGTGGGCCCCACCCGGAAATCACGTGGGCCCCACCCGGAAATCACGTGGGCCCCACCCGGAAATCACGTGGGCCCCACCCGGAAATCACGTGGGCCCCACCCGGAAATCACGTGGGCCCCACCCGGAAATCACGTGGGCCCCACCCGGAAATCACGTGGGCCCCACCCGGAAATCACGTGGGCCCCACCCGGAAATCACGTGGGCCCCACCCGGAAATCACGTGGGCCCCACCCGGAAATCACGTGGGCCCCACGGGGAAATCACGTGGGCCCCACCCGGAAATCACGTGGGCCCCACCCGGAAATCACGTGGGCCCCACCCGGAAATCACGTGGGCCCCACGGGGAAATCACGTGGGGCCCACCCGGAAATCACGTGGGCCCCACCCGGAAATCACGTGGGCCCCACCCGGAAATCACGTGGGCCCCACCCGGAAATCACGTGGGCCCCAGCCGGAAATCACGTGGGCCCCACGGGTAAATCAGGTGGGCCCCACCGGAAATCACGTGGGCCCCACCCGGAAATCACGTGGGCCCCACCCGGAAATCACGTGGGCCCCACCCGGAAATCACGTGGGCCCCACCCGGAAATCACGTGGGCCCCACCCGGAAATCACGTGGGCCCCACCCGGAAATCACGTGGGCCCCACGGGGAAATCACGTGTGCCCCACCCGGAAATCACGTGGGCCCCAGCCGGAAATCACGTGGGCCCCACCCGGAAATCACGTGGGCCCCACCCGGAAATCACGTGGGCCCCACCCGGAAATCACGTGGGCCCCACGGGGAAATCACGTGGGCACCACCCGGAAATCACGTGGGCCCCACGGGGAAATCACGTGGGCCCCACCCGGAAATCACGTGGGCCCCACCCGGAAATCACGTGGGCCCCACCCGGAAATCCCGTGGGCCCCACCCGGAAATCACGTGGGCCCCACGGGGAAATCACGTGGGCCCCACCCGGAAATCACGTGGGCCCCACCCGGAAATCACGTGGGCCACAGCCGGAAATCACGTGGGCCCCACCCGGAAATCACGTGGGCCCCACGGGGAAATCACGTGGGCCCCACCCGGAAATCACGTGGGCCCCACCCGGAAATCACGTGGGCCCCACCCGGAAATCACGTGGGCCCCACCCGGAAATCACGTGGGCCCCACCCGGAAATCACGTGGGGCCCACCCGGAAATCACGTGGGCCCCACGGGGAAATCACGTGGGCCCCACGGGGAAATCACGTGGGCCCCACCCGGAAATCACGTGGGCCCCACCCGGAAATCACGTGGGCCCCACCCGGAAATCACGTGGGCCCCACCTGGAAATCACGTGGGCCCCACACGGAAATCACGTGGGCCCCACGGGGAAATCACGTGGGACCCACCCGGAAATCACGTGGGCCCCACCCGGAAATCACGTGGGCCCCACCCGGAAATCACGTGGGCCCCAGCCGGAAATCACGTGGGCCCCACCCGGAAATCACGTGGGCCCCACCCGGAAATCACGTGGGCCCCACCCGGAAATCACGTGGGCCCCACCCGGAAATCACGTGGGCCCCACCCGGAAATCACGTGGGCCCCACCCGGAAATCACGTGGGCCCCACCCGGAAATCACGTGGGGCCCACCCGGAAATCACGTGGGCCCCACCCGGAAATCACGTGGGCCCCACCCGGAAAACACGTGGGCCCCACCCGGAAATCACGTGGGGCCCACCCGGAAATCACGTGGGCCCCACCCGGAAATCACGTGGGCCCCACCCGGAAATCACGTGGGCCCCACGGGGAAATCACGTGGGCCCCACCCGGAAATCACGTGGGCCCCACCCGGAAATCACGTGGGCCCCACGGGGAAATCACGTGGGCCCCACCCGGAAATCACGTGGGCCCCACGGGGAAATCACGTGGGCCCCACGGGGAAATCACGTGGGCCCCACCCGGAAATCACGTGGGCCCCACCCGGAAATCACGTGGGCCCCACCCGGAAATCACGTGGGCCCCACCCGGAAATCACGTGGGCCCCACCCGGAAATCACGTGGGCCCCAGCCGGAAATCACGTGGGCCCCACCCGGAAATCACGTGGGCCCAAGCCGGAAATCACGTGGGACCCACGGGGAAATCACGTGGGCCCCACGGGGAAATCACGTGGGCCCCACACGGAAATCACGTGGGCCCCACCCGGAAATCACGTGGGCCCCACCCGGAAATCACGTGGGCCCCACCCGGAAATCACGTGGGCCCCACCCGGAAATCACGTGGGCCCCACCCGGAAATCACGTGGGCCCCACCCGGAAATCACGTGGGCCCCACCCGGAAATCACGTGGGCCCCACCCGGAAATCACGTGGGCCCCACCCGGAAATCACGTGGGCCCCAGCCGGAAATCACGTGGGCCCCACCCGGAAATCACGTGGGCCCCACGGGGAAATCACGTGGGCCCCACCCGGAAATCACGTGGGCCCCACCCGGAAATCACGTGGGCCCCACCCGGAAATCACGTGGGCCCCACCCGGAAATCACGTGGGCCCCACCCGGAAATCACGTGGGCCCCACGGGGAAATCACGTGGGCCCCACCCGGAAATCACGTGGTCCCCACCCGGAAATCACGTGGGCCCCACCCGGAAATCACGTGGGCCCCACCCGGAAATCACGTGGGCCCCACCCGGAAATCACGTGGGCCCCACCCGGAAATCACGTGGGCCCCACCCGGAAATCACGTGGGCCCCACCCGGAAATCACGTGGGCCCCACGGGGAAATCACGTGGGCCACACCCGGAAATCACGTGGGCCCCACCCGGAAATCACGTGGGCCCCACCCGGAAATCACGTGGGCCCCACCCGGAAATCACGTGGGCCACAGCCGGAAATCACGTGGGCCCCACCCGGAAATCACGTGGGCCCCACCCGGAAATCACGTGGGCCCCACCCGGAAATCACGTGGGCCCCACCCGGAAATCACGTGGGCCCCACCCGGAAATCACGTGGGCCCCACCCGGAAATCACGTGGGCCCCACCCGGAAATCACGTGGGGCCCACCCGGAAATCACGTGGGCCCCACCCGGAAATCACGTGGGCCCCACGGGGAAATCACTTGGGCCCCACCCGGAAATCACGTGGGCCCCACCCGGAAATCACGTGGGCCCCACGGGGAAATCACGTGGGCCCCACCCGGAAATCACGTGGGCCCCACACGGAAATCACGTGGGCCCCACCCGGAAATCACGTGGGCCCCACCCGGAAATCACGTGGGCCCCACCCGGAAATCACGTGGGCCCCACCCGGAAATCACGTGGGCCCCACCCGGAAATCACGTGGGCCCCACCCGGAAATCACGTGGGCCCCACGGGGAAATCACGTGGGCCCCACGGGGAAATCACGTGGGCCCCACCCGGAAATCACGTGGGCCCCACGGGGAAATCACGTGGGCCCCACCCGGAAATCACGTGGGCCCCACGGGGAAATCACGTGGGCCCCACCCGGAAATCACGTGGGCCCCACCCGGAAATCACGTGGGCCCCACCCGGAAATCACGTGGGCCCCACGGGGAAATCACGTGGGCCCCACCCGGAAATCACGTGGGCCCCACGGGGAAATCACGTGGGCCCCACCCGGAAATCACGTGGGCCCCACACGGAAATCACGTGGGCCCCACCCGGAAATCACGTGGGCCCCACCCGGAAATCACGTGGGCCCCAGCCGGAAATCACGTGGGCCCCACCCGGAAATCACGTGGGCCCCACCCGGAAATCACGTGGTCCCCACCCGGAAATCACGTGGGCCCCACACGGAAATCACGTGGGCCCCACGGGGAAATCACGTGGGCCCCACGGGGAAATCACGTGGGCCCCACCCGGAAATCACGTGGGCCCCACGGGGAAATCACGTGGGCCCCACCCGGAAATCACGTGGGCCCCACGGGGAAATCACGTGGGCCCCACCCGGAAATCACGTGGGCCCCACCCGGAAATCACGTGGGCCCCACCCGGAAATCACGTGGGCCCCACGGGGAAATCACGTGGGCCCCACCCGGAAATCACGTGGGCCCCACGGGGAAATCACGTGGGCCCCACCCGGAAATCACGTGGGCCCCACACGGAAATCACGTGGGCCCCACCCGGAAATCACGTGGGCCCCACCCGGAAATCACGTGGGCCCCAGCCGGAAATCACGTGGGCCCCACCCGGAAATCACGTGGGCCCCACCCGGAAATCACGTGGGCCCCACCCGGAAATCACGTGGGCCCCACCCGGAAATCACGTGGGCCCCACCCGGAAACCACGTGGGCCCCACCCGGAAATCACGTGGGCCCCACCCGGAAACCACGTGGGCCCCACCCGGAAATCACGTGGGGCCCACCCGGAAATCACGTGGGCCCCACCCGGAAATCACGTGGGCCCCACCCGGAAATCACGTGGGCCCCACCCGGAAATCACGTGGGCCCCACCCGGAAATCACGTGGGCCCCACCCGGAAATCACGTGGGCCCCACCCGGAAATCACGTGGGCCCCACCCGGAAATCACGTGGGCCCCACCCGGAAATCACGTGGGCCCCACCCGGAAATCACGTGGGCCCCACCCGGAAATCACGTGGGCCCCACCCGGAAATCACTTGGGCCCCACCCGGAAATCACGTGGGCCCCACCCGGAAATCACGTGGGCCCCACGGGGAAATCACGTGGGCCCCACCCGGAAATCACGTGGGCCCCACCCGGAAATCACGTGGGCCCCACGGGGAAATCACGTGGGCCCCACGGGGAAATCACGTGGGCCCCACCCGGAAATCACGTGGGCCCCACGGGGAAATCACGTGGGCCCCACCCGGAAATCACGTGGGCCCCACGGGGAAATCACGTGGGCCCCACCCGGAAATCACGTGGGCCCCACCCGGAAATCACGTGGGCCCCACCCGGAAATCACGTGGGCCCCACGGGGAAATCACGTGGGCCCCACCCGGAAATCACGTGGGCCCCACGGGGAAATCACGTGGGCCCCACCCGGAAATCACGTGGGCCCCACCCGGAAATCACGTGGGCCCCACCCGGAAATCACGTGGTCCCCACCCGGAAATCACGTGGGCCCCACACGGAAATCACGTGGGCCCCACGGGGAAATCACGTGGGCCCCACGGGGAAATCACGTGGGCCCCACCCGGAAATCACGTGGGCCCCACGGGGAAATCACGTGGGCCCCACCCGGAAATCACGTGGGCCCCACGGGGAAATCACGTGGGCCCCACCCGGAAATCACGTGGGCCCCACCCGGAAATCACGTGGGCCCCACCCGGAAATCACGTGGGCCCCACGGGGAAATCACGTGGGCCCCACCCGGAAATCACGTGGGCCCCACGGGGAAATCACGTGGGCCCCACCCGGAAATCACGTGGGCCCCACACGGAAATCACGTGGGCCCCACCCGGAAATCACGTGGGCCCCACCCGGAAATCACGTGGGCCCCAGCCGGAAATCACGTGGGCCCCACCCGGAAATCACGTGGGCCCCACCCGGAAATCACGTGGGCCCCACCCGGAAATCACGTGGGCCCCACCCGGAAATCACGTGGGCCCCACCCGGAAACCACGTGGGCCCCACCCGGAAATCACGTGGGCCCCACCCGGAAACCACGTGGGCCCCACCCGGAAATCACGTGGGGCCCACCCGGAAATCACGTGGGCCCCACCCGGAAATCACGTGGGCCCCACCCGGAAATCACGTGGGCCCCACCCGGAAATCACGTGGGCCCCACCCGGAAATCACGTGGGCCCCACCCGGAAATCACGTGGGCCCCACCCGGAAATCACGTGGGCCCCACCCGGAAATCACGTGGGCCCCACCCGGAAATCACGTGGGCCCCACCCGGAAATCACGTGGGCCCCACCCGGAAATCACGTGGGCCCCACCCGGAAATCACTTGGGCCCCACCCGGAAATCACGTGGGCCCCACCCGGAAATCACGTGGGCCCCACGGGGAAATCACGTGGGCCCCACCCGGAAATCACGTGGGCCCCACCCGGAAATCACGTGGGCCCCACCCGGAAATCACGTGGGCCCCACGGGGAAATCACGTGGGGCCCACCCGGAAATCACGTGGGCCCCACCCGGAAATCACGTGGGCCCCACCCGGAAATCACGTGGGCCCCACCCGGAAATCACGTGGGCCCCAGCCGGAAATCACGTGGGCCCCACGGGTAAATCAGGTGGGCCCCACCGGAAATCACGTGGGCCCCACCCGGAAATCACGTGGGCCCCACCCGGAAATCACGTGGGCCCCACCCGGAAATCACGTGGGCCCCACCCGGAAATCACGTGGGCCCCACCCGGAAATCACGTGGGCCCCACCCGGAAATCACGTGGGCCCCACGGGGAAATCACGTGTGCCCCACCCGGAAATCACGTGGGCCCCAGCCGGAAATCACGTGGGCCCCACCCGGAAATCACGTGGGCCCCACCCGGAAATCACGTGGGCCCCACCCGGAAATCACGTGGGCCCCACGGGGAAATCACGTGGGCCCCACCCGGAAATCACGTGGGCCCCACGGGGAAATCACGTGGGCCCCACCCGGAAATCACGTGGGCCCCACCCGGAAATCACGTGGGCCCCACCCGGAAATCCCGTGGGCCCCACCCGGAAATCACGTGGGCCCCACGGGGAAATCACGTGGGCCCCACCCGGAAATCACGTGGGCCCCACCCGGAAATCACGTGGGCCACAGCCGGAAATCACGTGGGCCCCACCCGGAAATCACGTGGGCCCCACGGGGAAATCACGTGGGCCCCACCCGGAAATCACGTGGGCCCCACCCGGAAATCACGTGGGCCCCACCCGGAAATCACGTGGGCCCCACCCGGAAATCACGTGGGCCCCACCCGGAAATCACGTGGGGCCCACCCGGAAATCACGTGGGCCCCACGGGGAAATCACGTGGGCCCCACCCGGAAATCACGTGGGCCCCACCCGGAAATCACGTGGGCCCCACCCGGAAATCACGTGGGCCCCACCTGGAAATCACGTGGGCCCCACACGGAAATCACGTGGGCCCCACGGGGAAATCACGTGGGACCAACCCGGAAATCACGTGGGCCCCACCCGGAAATCACGTGGGCCCCACCCGGAAATCACGTGGGCCCCACCCGGAAATCACGTGGGCCCCAGCCGGAAATCACGTGGGCCCCACCCGGAAATCACGTGGGCCCCACCCGGAAATCACGTGGGCCCCACCCGGAAATCACGTGGGTCCCACCCGGAAATCACGTGGGCCCCACCCGGAAATCACGTGGGCCCCACCCGGAAATCACGTGGACCCCACCCGGAAATCACGTGGGGCCCACCCGGAAATCACGTGGGCCCCACCCGGAAATCACGTGGGCCCCACCCGGAAAACACGTGGGCCCCACCCGGAAATCACGTGGGGCCCACCCGGAAATCACGTGGGCCCCACCCGGAAATCACGTGGGCCCCACCCGGAAATCACGTGGGCCCCACGGGGAAATCACGTGGGCCCCACCCGGAAATCACGTGGGCCCCACCCGGAAATCACGTGGGCCCCACGGGGAAATCACGTGGGCCCCACCCGGAAATCACGTGGGCCCCACGGGGAAATCACGTGGGCCCCACGGGGAAATCACGTGGGCCCCACCCGGAAATCACGTGGGCCCCACCCGGAAATCACGTGGGCCCCACCCGGAAATCACGTGGGCCCCACCCGGAAATCACGTGGGCCCCACCCGGAAATCACGTGGGCCCCAGCCGGAAATCACGTGGGCCCCACCCGGAAATCACGTGGGCCCAAGCCGGAAATCACGTGGGACCCACGGGGAAATCACGTGGGCCCCACGGGGAAATCACGTGGGCCCCACACGGAAATCACGTGGGCCCCACCCGGAAATCACGTGGGCCCCACCCGGAAATCACGTGGGCCCCACCCGGAAATCACGTGGGCCCCACCCGGAAATCACGTGGGCCCCACCCGGAAATCACGTGGGCCCCACCCGGAAATCACGTGGGCCCCACCCGGAAATCACGTGGGCCCCACCCGGAAATCACGTGGGCCCCACGGGGAAATCACGTGGGCCCCACCCGGAAATCACGTGGGCCCCACCCGGAAATCACGTGGGCCCCACCCGGAAATCACGTGGGCCCCACGGGGAAATCACGTGGGCCCCACCCGGAAATCACGTGGGCCCCACCCGGAAATCACGTGGGCCCCACCCGGAAATCACGTGGGCCCCACCCGGAAATCACGTGGGCCCCACCCGGAAATCACGTGGGCCCCACGGGGAAATCACGTGGGCCCCACCCGGAAATCACGTGGTCCCCACCCGGAAATCACGTGGGCCCCACCCGGAAATCACGTGGGCCCCACCCGGAAATCACGTGGGCCCCACCCGGAAATCACGTGGGCCCCACCCGGAAATCACGTGGGCCCCACCCGGAAATCACGTGGGCCCCACCCGGAAATCACGTGGGCCCCACCCGGAAATCACGTGGGCCCCACCCGGAAATCACGTGGGCCCCACCCGGAAATCACGTGGGCCCCACCCGGAAATCACGTGGGCCCCACCCGGAAATCACGTGGGCCACAGCCGGAAATCACGTGGGCCCCACCCGGAAATCACGTGGGCCCCACCCGGAAATCACGTGGGCCCCACCCGGAAATCACGTGGGCCCCACCCGGAAATCACGTGGGCCCCACCCGGAAATCACGTGGGCCCCACCCGGAAATCACGTGGGCCCCACCCGGAAATCACGTGGGCCCCACCCGGAAATCACGTGGGCCCCACCCGGAAATCACGTGGGCCCCACCCGGAAATCACGTGGGCCCCACCCGGAAATCACGTGGGCCCCACCCGGAAATCACGTGGGCCCCACCCGGAAATCACGTGGGCCCCACCCGGAAATCACGTGGGCCCCACCCGGAAATCACGTGGGCCCCACCCGGAAATCACGTGGGCCCCACCCGGAAATCACGTGGGCCCCACCCGGAAATCACGTGGGGCCCACCCGGAAATCACGTGGGCCCCACCCGGAAATCACGTGGGCCCCACCCTGAAATCACGTGGGCCCCACCCGGAAAACACGTGGGCCCCACCCGGAAATCACGTGGGCCCCACCCGGAAATCACGTGGGCCCCACGCGGAAATCACGTGGGCCCCACCCGGAAATCACGTGGGCCCCACCCGGAAATCACGTGGGCCCCACGGGGAAATCACCTGGGCCCCACCTGGAAATCACGTGGGCCCCACCCGGAAATCACGTGGGCCCCACCCGGAAATCACGTGGGCCCCACCCGGAAATCACGTGGGCCCCACGGGGAAATCACGTGGGCCCCACCCGGAAATCACATGGGCCCCACCCGGAAATCACGTGGGCCCCACCCGGAAATCACGTGGGCCCCACCCGGAAATCACGTGGGCCCCACCCGGAAATCACGTGGGCCCCACCCGGAAATCACGTGGGCCCCACCCGGAAATCACGTGGGCCCCACCCGGAAATCACGTGGGCCCCACCCGGAAATCACGTGGGCCCCACCCGGAAATCACGTGGGCCCCACCCGGAAATCACGTGGGCCCCACCCGGAAATCCCGTGGGACCCACCCGGAAATCACGTGGGCCACAGCCGGAAATCACGTGGGCCCCACCCGGAAATCACGTGGGCCCCACGGGGAAATCACGTGGGCCCCACCCGGAAATCACGTGGGCCCCACCCGGAAATCACGTGGGCCCCACCCTGAAATCACGTGGGCCCCTCCCGGAAATCACGTGGGGCCCACGGGGAAATCACGTGGGCCCCACGGGGAAATCACGTGGGCCCCACCCGGAAATCACGTGGGCCCCACCCGGAAATCACGTGGGCCCCACCCGGAAATCACGTGGGCCCCACCCGGAAATCACGTGGGCCCCACCCGGAAATCACGTGGGCCCCACCCGGAAATCACGTGGGCCCCACGGGGAAATCACGTGTGCCCCAAGGGGAAATCACGTGGGCCCCACCCGGAAATCACGTGGGCCCCACGGGGAAATCACGTGGGCCCCACCCGGAAATCACGTGGGCCCCACGGGGAAATCACGTGGGCCCCACCCGGAAATCACGTGGGCCCCACCCGGAAATCACGTGGGCCCCACCCGGAAATCACGTGGGCCCCACGGGGAAATCACGTGGGCCCCACCCGGAAATCACGTGGGCCCCACCCGGAAATCACGTGGGCCCCACCCGGAAATCACGTCGGGCCCACCCGGAAATCACGTGGGCCCCACCCGGAAATCACGTGGGCCCCACGGGGAAATCACGTGGGCCCCACCCGGAAATCACGTGGGCCCCACCCGGAAATCACGTGGGCCCCACCCGGAAATCACGTGGGCCCCACCCGGAAATCACGTGGGCCCCAGCCGGAAATCACGAGGGCCCCACGGGGAAATCACGTGGGCCCCACCCGGAAATCACGTGGGCCCCACCCGGAAATCACGTGGGCCCCACCCGGAAATCACGTGGGCCCCACCCGGAAATCACGTGGGCCCCACCCGGAAATCACGTGGGGCCCACCCGGAAATCACGTGGGCCCCACCCGGAAATCACGTGGGCCCCACCCGGAAATCACGTGGGCCCCACCCGGAAATCACGTGGGCCCCACGGGGAAATCACGTGGGCCCCACCCGGAAATCACGTGGGCCCCACGGGGAAATCACGTGGGCCCCACCCGGAAATCACGTGGGCCCCAGCCGGAAATCACGTGGGCCCCACGGGGAAATCACGTGGGCCCCACCCGGAAATCACGTGGGCCCCACCCGGAAATCACGTGGGCCCCACCCGGAAATCACGTGGGCCCCACCCGGAAATCACGTGGGCCCCACCCGGAAATCACGTGGGCCCCACCCGGAAATCACGTGGGGCCCACCCGGAAATCACGTGGGCCCCACCCGGAAATCACGTGGGCCCCACCCGGAAATCACGTGGGCCCCACCCGGAAATCACGTGGGCCCCACCCGGAAATCACGTGGGCCCCACCCGGAAATCACGTGGGCCCCACCCGGAAATCACGTGGGCCCCACCCGGAAATCACGTGGGCCCCACGGGGAAATCACGTGGGCCCCACCCGGAAATCACGTGGGCCCCACCCGGAAATCACGTGGGCCCCACCCGGAAATCACGTGGGCCCCACGGGGAAATCACGTGGGCCCCACCCGGAAATCACGTGGGCCCCACCCGGAAATCACGTGGGCCCCACCCGGAAATCACGTGGGCCCCACCCGGAAATCACGTGGGCCCCACCCGGAAATCACGTGGGCCCCACCCGGAAATCACGTGGGCCCAACCCGGAAATCACGTGGTCCCCACCCGGAAATCACGTGGGCCCCACCCGGAAATCACGTGGGCCCCACCCGGAAATCACGTGGGCCCCACCCGGAAATCACGTGGGCCCCACCCGGAAATCACGTGGGCCCCACCCGGAAATCACGTGGGCCCCACCCGGAAATCACGTGGGCCCCACGGGGAAATCACGTGGGCCCCACCCGGAAATCACGTGGGCCCCACCCGGAAATCACGTGGGCCCCACCCGGAAATCACGTGGGCCCCACCCGGAAATCACGTGGGCCTCACGGGGAAATCACGTGGGCCCCACCCGGAAATCACGTGGTCCCCACCCGGAAATCACGTGGGCCCCACCCGGAAATCACGTGGGCCCCACCCGGAAATCACGTGGGCCCCACCCGGAAATCACGTGGGCCCCACCCGGAAATCACGTGGGCCCCACCCGGAAATCACGTGGGCCCCACCCGGAAATCACGTGGGCCCCACGGGGAAATCACGTGGGCCCCACCCGGAAATCACGTGGGCCCCACCCGGAAATCACGTGGGCCCCACCCGGAAATCACGTGGGCCCCACCCGGAAATCACGTGGGCCACAGCCGGAAATCACGTGGGCCCCACCCGGAAATCACGTGGGCCCCACCCGGAAATCACGTGGGCCCCACCCGGAAATCACGTGGGCCCCACCCGGAAATCACGTGGGCCCCACCCGGAAATCACGTGGGCCCCACCCGGAAATCACGTGGGCCCCACCCGGAAATCACGTGGGCCCCACGGGGAAATCACGTGGGCCCCACCCGGAAATCACGTGGGCCCCACCCGGAAATCACGTGGGCCCCACCCGGAAATCACGTGGGCCCCACCCGGAAATCACGTGGGCCCCACCCGGAAATCACGTGGGCCCCACCCGGAAATCACGTGGGCCCCACCCGGAAATCACGTGGGCCCCACCCGGAAATCACGTGGGCCCCACCCGGAAATCACGTGGGGCCCACCCGGAAATCACGTGGGCCCCACCCGGAAATCACGTGGGCCCCACCCTGAAATCACGTGGGCCCCACCCGGAAAACACGTGGGCCCCACCCGGAAATCACGTGGGCCCCACCCGGAAATCACGTGGGCCCCACGCGGAAATCACGTGGGCCCCACCCGGAAATCACGTGGGCCCCACCCGGAAATCACGTGGGCCCCACGGGGAAATCACCTGGGCCCCACCTGGAAATCACGTGGGCCCCACCCGGAAATCACGTGGGCCCCACCCGGAAATCACGTGGGCCCCACCCGGAAATCACGTGGGCCCCACGGGGAAATCACGTGGGCCCCACCCGGAAATCACGTGAGCCCCACCCGGAAATCACGTGGGCCCCACCCGGAAATCACGTGGGCCCCACCCGGAAATCACGTGGGCCCCACCCGGAAATCACGTGGGCCCCACCCGGAAATCACGTGGGCCCCACCCGGAAATCACGTGGGCCCCACCCGGAAATCACGTGGGCCCCACCCGGAAATCACGTGGGCCCCACCCGGAAATCACGTGGGCCCCACCCGGAAATCACGTGGGCCCCACCCGGAAATCCCGTGGGACCCACCCGGAAATCACGTGGGCCCCACGGGGAAATCACGTGGGCCCCACCCGGAAATCACGTGGGCCCCACCCGGAAATCACGTGGGCCACAGCCGGAAATCACGTGGGCCCCACCCGGAAATCACGTGGGCCCCACGGGGAAATCACGTGGGCCCCACCCGGAAATCACGTGGGCCCCACCCGGAAATCACGTGGGCCCCACCCTGAAATCACGTGGGCCCCACCCGGAAATCACGTGGGGCCCACCCGGAAATCACGTGGGCCCCACGGGGAAATCACGTGGGCCCCACCCGGAAATCACGTGGGCCCCACCCGGAAATCACGTGGGCCCCACCCGGAAATCACGTGGGCCCCACCCGGAAATCACGTGGGCCCCACCCGGAAATCACGTGGGCCCCACCCGGAAATCACGTGGGCCCCACGGGGAAATCACGTGTGCCCCAAGGGGAAATCACGTGGGCCCCACCCGGAAATCACGTGGGCCCCACGGGGAAATCACGTGGGCCTCACCCGGAAATCACGTGGGCCCCACGGGGAAATCACGTGGGCCCCACCCGGAAATCACGTGGGCCCCACCCGGAAATCACGTGGGCCCCACCCGGAAATCACGTGGGCCCCACGGGGAAATCACGTGGGCCCCACCCGGAAATCACGTGGGCCCCACCCGGAAATCACGTGGGCCCCACCCGGAAATCACGTGGGCCCCACCCGAAAATCACGTGGGCCCCACCCGGAAATCACGTGGGCCCCACCCGGAAATCACGTGGGCCCCACGGGGAAATCACGTGGGCCCCACCCGGAAATCACGTGGGCTCCACCCGGAAATCACGTGGGCCCCACCCGGAAATCACGTGGGCCCCACCCGGAAATCACGTGGGGCCCACCCGGAAATCACGTGGGCCCCACCCGGAAATCACGTGGGCCCCACCCGGAAATCACGTGGGCCCCACCCGGAAATCACGTGGGCCCCACCCGGAAATCACGTGGGCCCCACGGGGAAATCACGTGGGCCCCACCCGGAAATCACGTGGTCCCCACCCGGAAATCACGTGGGCCCCACCCGGAAATCACGTGGGCCCCACCCGGAAATCACGTGGGCCCCACCCGGAAATCACGTGGGCCCCACCCGGAAATCACGTGGGCCCCACGGGGAAATCACGTGGGCCCCACCCGGAAATCACGTGGGCCCCACCCGGAAATCACGTGGGCCCCACCCGGAAATCCCGTGGGCCCCACCCGGAAATCACGTGGGCCCCACGGGGAAATCACGTGGGCCCCACCCGGAAATCACGTGGGCCCCACCCGGAAATCACGTGGGCCACAGCCGGAAATCACGTGGGCCCCACCCGGAAATCACGTGGGCCCCACGGGGAAATCACGTGAGCCCCACGGGGAAATCACGTGGGCCCCACCCGGAAATCACGTGGGCCCCACCCGGAAATCACGGGTGCCCCACCCTGAAATCACGTGGGCCCCACCCGGAAATCACGTGGGGCCCACCCGGAAATCACGTGGGCCCCACCCGGAAATCACGTGGGCCCCACCCGGAAATCACGTGGGCCCCACCCGGAAATCACGTGGGCCCCACCCGGAAATCACGTGGGCCCCACCCGGAAATCACGTGGGCCCCACCCGGAAATCACGTGGGCCCCACGGGGAAATCACGTGGGCCCCACCCGGAAATCACGTGGGCCCCACCCGGAAATCACGTGGGCCCCACCCGGAAATCACGTGGGCCCCACCCGGAAATCACGTGGGCCCCAGCCGGAAATCACGTGGGCCCCACGGGGAAATCACGTGGGCCCCACGGGGAAATCACGTGGGCCCCACCCGGAAATCACGTGGGCCCCACCCGGAAATCACGTGGGCCCCACCCGGAAATCACGTGGGCCCCACCCGGAAATCACGTGGGCCCCAGCCGGAAATCACGAGGGCCCCACGGGGAAATCACGTGGGCCCCACCCGGAAATCACGTGGGCCCCACCCGGAAATCACGTGGGCCCCACCCGGAAATCACGTGGGCCCCACCCGGAAATCACGTGGACCCCACCCGGAAATCACGTGGGCCCCACCCGGAAATCACGTGGGGCCCACCCGGAAATCACGTGGGGCCCACCCGGAAATCACGTGGGCCCCACCCGGAAATCACGTGGGCCCCACCCGGAAAACACGTGGGCCCCACCCGGAAATCACGTGGGGCCCACCCGGAAATCACGTGGGCCCCACGGGGAAATCACGTGGGCCCCACCCGGAAATCACGTGGGCCCCACCCGGAAATCACGTGGGCCCCACCCGGAAATCACGTGGGCCCCACGGGGAAATCACGTGGGGCCCACCCGGAAATCACGTGGGCCCCACCCGGAAATCACGTGGGCCCCACCCGGAAATCACGTGGGCCCCACCCGGAAATCACGTGGGCCCCAGCCGGAAATCACGTGGGCCCCACGGGTAAATCAGGTGGGCCCCACCCGGAAATCACGTGGGCCCCACCCGGAAATCACGTGGGCCCCACCCGGAAATCACGTGGGCCCCACGGGGAAATCACGTGGGCCCCACCCGGAAATCACGTGGGCCCCACCCGGAAATCACGTGGGCCCCACCCGGAAATCACGTGGGCCCCACCCGGAAATCACGTGGGCCCCACCCGGAAATCACGTGGGCCCCACGGGTAAATCAGGTGGGCCCCACCCGGAAATCACGTGGGCCCCACCCGGAAATCACGTGGGCCCCACCCGGAAATCACGTGGGCCCCACCCGGAAATCACGTGGGCCCCACCCGGAAATCACGTGGGCCCCACCCGGAAATCACGTGGGCCCCACCCGGAAATCACGTGGGCCCCACGGGGAAATCACGTGGGCCCCACCTGGAAATTACGTGGGCCCCAGCCGGAAATCACGTGGGCCCCACCCGGAAATCACGTGGGCCCCACCCGGAAATCACGTGGGCCCCACCCGGAAATCACGTGGGCCCCACCCGGAAATCACGTGGGCCCCACCCGGAAATCACGTGGGCCCCACCCGGAAATCACGTGGGCCCCACCCGGAAATCACGTGGGCCCCACCCGGAAATCACGTGGGCCCCAGCCGGAAATCACGTGGGCCCCAGCCGGAAATCACGTGGGCCCCAGCCGGAAATCACGTGGGCCCCACGGGGAAATCACGTGGGCCCCACGGGGAAATCACGTGGGCCCCACGGGGAAATCACGTGGGCCCCACCCGGAAATCACGTGGGCCCCACCCGGAAATCACGTGGGCCCCACCCGGAAATCACGTGGGCCCCACCCGGAAATCACGTGGGCCCCACCCGGAAATCACGTGGGCCCCACCCGGAAATCACGTGGGCCCCAGCCGGAAATCACGTGGGCCCCACGGGGAAATCACGTGGGCCCCACCCGGAAATCACGTGGGCCCCACCCGGAAATCACGTGGGCCCCACCCGGAAATCACGTGGGCCCCACCCGGAAATCACGTGGGCCCCACCCGGAAATCACGTGGGCCCCACCCGGAAATCACGTGGGCCCCACCCGGAAATCACGTGGGCCCCACGGGGAAATCACGTGGGCCCCACCCGGAAATCACGTGGGCCCCACGGGGAAATCACGTGGGCCCCACCCGGAAATCACGTGGGCCCCACCCGGAAATCACGTGGGCCCCACCCGGAAATCACGTGGGCCCCACGGGGAAATCACGTGGGCCCCACCCGGAAATCACGTGGGCCCCACGGGGAAATCACGTGGGCCGCACCCGGAAATCACGTGGGCCCCACCCGGAAATCACGTGGGCCCCACCCGGAAATCACGTGGGCCCCAGCCGGAAATCACGTGGGCCCCACGGGGAAATCACGTGGGCCCCACCCGGAAATCACGTGGGCCCCACCCGGAAATCACGTGGGCCCCACCCGAAAATCACGTGGGCCCCACCCGGAAATCACGTGGGCCCCACGGGGAAATCACATGGGCCCCACCCGGAAATCACGTGGGCCCCACGGGGAAATCACGTGGGCCCCACCCGGAAATCACGTGGGCCCCACCCGGAAATCACGTGGGCCCCACCCGGAAATCACGTGGGCCCCACGGGGAAATCACGTGGGCCCCACCCGGAAATCACGTGGGCCCCACCCGGAAATCACGTGGGCCCCACGGGGAAATCACGTGGGCCCCACCCGGAAATCACGTGGGCCCCACGGGGAAATCACGTGGGCCCCACCCGGAAATCACGTGGGCCCCACCCGGAAATCACGTGGGCCCCACCCGGAAATCACGTGGGCCCCACGGGGAAATCACGTGGGCCCCACCCGGAAATCACGTGGGCCCCACGGGGAAATCACGTGGGCCCCACCCGGAAATCACGTGGGCCCCACCCGGAAATCACGTGGGCCCCACCCGGAAATCACGTGGGCCCCAGCCGGAAATCACGTGGGCCCCACCCGGAAATCACGTGGGCCCCACCCGGAAATCACGTGGGCCCCACCCGGAAATCACGTGGGCCCCACCCGGAAATCACGTGGGCCCCACCCGGAAATCACGTGGGCCCCACCCGGAAATCACGTGGGGCCCACCCGGAAATCACGTGGGCCCCACCCGGAAATCACGTGGGCCCCACCCGGAAATCACGTGGGCCCCACCCGGAAATCACGTGGGCCCCACCCGGAAATCACGTGGGCCCCACGGGGAAATCACGTGGGCCCCACCCGGAAATCACGTGGTCCCCACCCGGAAATCACGTGGGCCCCACACGGAAATCACGTGGGCCCCACGGGGAAATCACGTGGGCCCCACGGGGAAATCACGTGGGCCCCACGGGGAAATCACGTGGGCCCCACGGGGAAATCACGTGGGCCCCACCCGGAAATCACGTGGGCCCCACCCGGAAATCACGTGGGCCCCACCCGGAAATCACGTGGGCCCCACCCGGAAATCACGTGGGCCCCACCCGGAAATCACGTGGGCCCCACCCGGAAATCACGTGGGCCCCACCCGGAAATCACGTGGGCCCCACGGGGAAATCACGTGGGCCCCACCCGGAAATCACGTGGGCCCCACGGGGAAATCACGTGGGCCCCACCCGGAAATCACGTGGGCCCCACCCGGAAATCACGTGGGCCCCAGCCGGAAATCACGTGGGCCCCACGGGTAAATCAGGTGGGCCCCACCCGGAAATCACGTGGGCCCCACCCGGAAATCACGTGGGCCCCACCCGGAAATCACGTGGGCCCCACCCGGAAATCACGTGGGCCCCACCCGGAAATCACGTGGGCCCCACCCGGAAATCACGTGGGCCCCACCCGGAAATCACGTGGGCCCCACGGGGAAATCACGTGTGCCCCACCTGGAAATCACGTGGGCCCCAGCCGGAAATCACGTGGGGCCCAGCCGGAAATCACGTGGGCCCCACCCGGAAATCACGTGGGCCCCACGGGGAAATCACGTGGGCCCCACCCGGAAATCACGTGGGCCCCACCCGGAAATCACGTGGGCCCCACCCGGAAATCACGTGGGCCCCACCCGGAAATCACGTGGGCCCCACGGGGAAATCACGTGGGCCCCACCCGGAAATCACGTGGGCCCCACGGGGAAATCACGTGGGCCCCACCCGGAAATCACGTGGGCCCCACCCGGAAATCACGTGGGCCCCACCCGGAAATCACGTGGGCCCCAGCCGGAAATCACGTGGGCCCCACCCGGAAATCACGTGGGCCCCACCCGGAAATCACGTGGGCCCCACCCGGAAATTACGTGGGCCCCACCCGGAAATCACGTGGGCCCCACCCGGAAATCACGTGGGCCCCACCCGGAAATCACGTGGGGCCCACCCGGAAATCACGTGGGCCCCACCCGGAAATCACGTGGGCCCCACCCGGAAATCACGTGGGCCCCACCCGGAAATCACGTGGGCCCCACCCGGAAATCACGTGGGCCCCACGGGGAAATCACGTGGGCCCCACCCGGAAATCACGTGGTCCCCACCCGGAAATCACGTGGGCCCCACACGGAAATCACGTGGGCCCCACGGGGAAATCACGTGGGCCCCACGGGGAAATCACGTGGGCCCCACGGGGAACTCACGTGGGCCCCACCCTGAAATCACGTGGGCCCCACCCGGAAATCACGTGGGCCCCACCCGGAAATCACGTGGGCCCCACCCGGAAATCACGTGGGCCCCACCCGGAAATCACGTGGTCCCCACGGGGAAATCACGTGGGCCCCACCCGGAAATCACGTGGTCCCCACCCGGAAATCACGTGGGCCCCACACGGAAATCACGTGGGCCCCACGGGGAAATCACGTGGGCCCCACGGGGAAATCACGTGGGCCCCACGGGGAAATCACGTGGGCCCCACCCGGAAATCACGTGGGCCCCACCCGGAAATCACGTGGGCCCCAGCCGGAAATCACGTGGGCCCCACGGGTAAATCAGGTGGGCCCCACCCGGAAATCACGTGGGCCCCACCCGGAAATCACGTGGGCCCCACCCGGAAATCACGTGGGCCCCACCCGGAAATCACGTGGGCCCCAC
Source organism: Ovis canadensis (assembly GCF_042477335.2). Lineage (NCBI taxonomy): Eukaryota > Metazoa > Chordata > Mammalia > Artiodactyla > Bovidae > Ovis > Ovis canadensis. Next base: position 13,206,211 of record NC_091254.1, on the reverse strand, counting down.
CCGGAAATCACGTGGGCCCCACCCGGAAATCACGTGGGCCCCACCCGGAAATCACGTGGGCCCCACCCGGAAATCACGTGGGCCCCACCCGGAAATCACGTGGGCCCCACCCGGAAATCACGTGGGCCCCACCCGGAAATCACGTGGGCCCCAGCCGGAAATCACGTGGGCCCCAGCCGGAAATCACGTGGGCCCCACGGGGAAATCACGTGGGCCCCACGGGGAAATCACGTGGGCCCCACCCGGAAATCACGTGGGCCCCACGGGGAAATCACGTGTGCCCCACCTGGAAATCACGTGGGCCCCAGCCGGAAATCACTTGGGCCCCAGCCGGAAATCACGTGGGCCCCACCCGGAAATCACGTGGGCCCCACCCGGAAATCACGTGGGCCCCACCCGGAAATCACGTGGGCCCCACCCGGAAATCACGTGGGCCCCACCCGGAAATCACGTGGGCCCCACCCGGAAATCACGTGGGCCCCACCCGGAAATCACGTGGGCCCCACCCGGAAATCACGTGGGCCCCACCCGGAAATCACGTGGGCCCCAGCCGGAAATCACGTGGGCCCCAGCCGGAAATCACGTGGGCCCCACGGGGAAATCACGTGGGCCCCACGGGGAAATCACGTGGGCCCCACCCGGAAATCACGTGGGCCCCACCCGGAAATCACGTGGGCCCCACCCGGAAATCACGTGGGCCCCACCCGGAAATCACGTGGGCCCCACCCGGAAATCACGTGGGCCCCACCCGGAAATCACGTGGGCCCCACCCGGAAATCACGTGGGCCCCACCCGGAAATCACGTGGGCCCCACGGGGAAATCACGTGGGCCCCACCCGGAAATCACGTGGGCTCCACCCGGAAATCACTTTGGCCCCACCCGGAAATCACGTGGGGCCCACCCGGAAATCACGTGGGCCCCACCCGGAAATCACGTTTGCCCCACCCGGAAATCACGTGGGCCCCACCCGGAAATCACGTGGGCCCCACACGGAAATCACGTGGGCCCCACGGGGAAATCACGTGGGCCCCACGGGGAAATCACGTGGGCCCCACCCGGAAATCACGTGGGCCCCACCCGGAAATCACGTGGGCCCCACCCGGAAATCACGTGGGCCCCACCCGGAAATCACGTGGGCCCCACCCGGAAATCACGTGGGCCCCACGGGGAAATCACGTGGGCCCCACCCGGAAATCACGTGGGCCCCACCGGGAAATCACGTGGGCCCCACCCGCAAATCACGTGGGCCCCACCCGGAAATCACGTGGGCCCCACCCGGAAATCACGTGGGCCCCACGGGGAAATCACGTGTGCCCCACCCGGAAATCACGTGGGCCCCACGGGGAAATCACGTGGGCCCCACCCGGAAATCACGTGGGCCCCACCCGGAAATCACGTGGGCCCCACCCGGAAATCACGTGGGCCCCACCCGGAAATCACGTGGGCCCCACCCGGAAATCACGTGGGCCCCTCGGGGAAATCACGTGGGACCCACCCGGAAATCACGTGGGCCCCACCCGGAAATCACGTGGGCCCCACCCGGAAATCACGTGGGCCCCACCCGGAAATCACGTGGGCCCCAGCCGGAAATCACGTGGGCCCCACGGGGAAATCACGTGGGCCACACCCGGAAATCACGTGGGCCCCACCCGGAAATCACGTGGGCCCCACCCGGAAATCACGTGGGCCCCACCCGGAAATCACGTGGGCCCCACCCGGAAATCACGTGGGCCCCACCCGGAAATCACGTGGGGCCCATCCGGAAATCACGTGGCCCCACGCGGAAATCACGTGGTCCCCACCCGGAAATCACGTGGGCCCCAGCCGGAAATCACGTGGGCCCCACGGGTAAATCAGGTGGGCCCCACCCGGAAATCACGTGGGCCCCACCCGGAAAGCACGTGGGCCCCACCCGGAAATCACGTGGGCCCCACCCGGAAATCACGTGGGCCCCACCCGGAAATCACGTGGGCCCCACCCGGAAATCACGTGGGCCCCAGCCGGAAATCACGTGGGCCCCACGGGGAAATCACGTGGGCCACACCCGGAAATCACGTGGGCCCCACCTGGAAATCACGTGGGCCCCACCCGGAAATCACGTGGGCCCCACCCGGAAATCACGTGGGCCCCACCCGGAAATCACGTGGGCCCCACCCGGAAATCACGTGGGCCCCACCCGGAAATCACGTGGGCCCCACCCGGAAATCACGTGGGCCCCACCCGGAAATCACGTGGGCCCCAGCCGGAAATCACGTGGGCCCCACGGGTAAATCAGGTGGGCCCCACCCGGAAATCACGTGGGCCCCACCCGGAAATCACGTGGGCCCCACCCGGAAATCACGTGGGCCCCACCCGGAAATCACGTGGGCCCCACCCGGAAATCACGTGGGCCCCACCCGGAAATCACGTGGGCCCCACCCGGAAATCACGTGGGCCCCACCCGGAAATCACGTGGGCCCCACGGGGAAATCACGTGTGCCCCACCTGGAAATCACGTGGGCCCCAGCCGGAAATCACGTGGGCCCCACCCGGAAATCACGTGGGCCCCACCCGGAAATCACGTGGGCCCCACCCGGAAATCACGTGGGCCCCACCCGGAAATCACGTGGGCCCCACCCGGAAATCACGTGGGCCCCACCCGGAAATCACGTGGGCCCCACCCGGAAATCACGTGGGCCCCACCCGGAAATCACGTGGGCCCCACCCGGAAATCACGTGGGCCCCACCCGGAAATCACGTGGGCCCCACGGGGAAATCACGTGGGCCCCACCCGGAAATCACGTGGGCCCCACCGGGAAATCACGTGGGCCCCACCCGCAAATCACGTGGGCCCCACCCGGAAATCACGTGGGCCCCACCCGGAAATCACGTGGGCCCCACGGGGAAATCACGTGTGCCCCACCCGGAAATCACGTGGGCCCCACGGGGAAATCACGTGGGCCCCACCCGGAAATCACGTGGGCCCCACCCGGAAATCACGTGGGCCCCACCCGGAAATCACGTGGGCCCCACCCGGAAATCACGTGGGCCCCACCCGGAAATCACGTGGGCCCCTCGGGGAAATCACGTGGGACCCACCCGGAAATCACGTGGGCCCCACCCGGAAATCACGTGGGCCCCACCCGGAAATCACGTGGGCCCCACCCGGAAATCACGTGGGCCCCAGCCGGAAATCACGTGGGCCCCACCCGGAAATCACGTGGGCCCCACCCGGAAATCACGTGGGCCCCACCCGGAAATCACGTGGGGCCCACCCGGAAATCACGTGGGCCCCACCCGGAAATCACGTGGGCCCCACCCGGAAATCACGTGGGCCCCAGCCGGAAATCACGTGGGCCCCACGGGTAAATCAGGTGGGCCCCACCCGGAAATCACGTGGGCCCCACCCGGAAATCACGTGGGCCCCACCCGGAAATCACGTGGGCCCCACCCGGAAATCACGTGGGCCCCACCCGGAAATCACGTGGGCCCCACCCGGAAATCACGTGGGCCCCACCCGGAAATCACGTGGGCCCCACGGGGAAATCACGTGTGCCCCACCTGGAAATCACGTGGGCCCCAGCCGGAAATCACTTGGGCCACACCCGGAAATCACGTGGGCCCCACCCGGAAATCACGTGGGCCCCAGCCGGAAATCACGTGGGCCCCACCCGGAAATCACGTGGGCCCCACCCGGAAATCACGTGGGCCCCACCCGGAAATCACGTGGGGCCCACCCGGAAATCACGTGGGCCCCACCCGGAAATCACGTGGGCCCCACCCGGAAATCACGTGGGCCCCAGCCGGAAATCACGTGGGCCCCACGGGTAAATCAGGTGGGCCCCACCCGGAAATCACGTGGGCCCCACCCGGAAATCACGTGGGCCCCACCCGGAAATCACGTGGGCCCCACCCGGAAATCACGTGGGCCCCACCCGGAAATCACGTGGGCCCCACCCGGAAATCACGTGGGCCCCACCCGGAAATCACGTGGGCCCCACCCGGAAATCACGTGGGCCCCACGGGGAAATCACGTGTGCCCCACCTGGAAATCACGTGGGCCCCAGCCGGAAATCACTTGGGCCCCAGCCGGAAATCACGTGGGCCCCACCCGGAAATCACGTGGGCCCCAGCCGGAAATCACGTGGGCCCCACCCGGAAATCACGTGGGCCCCACCCGGAAATCACGTGGGCCCCACCCGGAAATCACGTGGGCCCCACCCGGAAATCACGTGGGCCCCACCCGGAAATCACGTGGGCCCCACCCGGAAATCACGTGGGCCCCACCCGGAAATCACGTGGGCCCCACCCGGAAATCACGTGGGCCCCACCCGGAAATCACGTGGGCCCCACCCGGAAATCACGTGGGCCCCACGGGGAAATCACGTGGGCCCCACCCGGAAATCACGTGGGCCCCACCCGGAAATCACTTTGGCCCCACCCGGAAATCACGTGGGGCCCACCCGGAAATCACGTGGGCCCCACCCGGAAATCACGTGGGCCCCACCCGGAAATCACGTGGGCCCCACCCGGAAATCACGTGGGCCCCACACGGAAATCACGTGGGCCCCACGGGGAAATCACGTGGGCCCCACGGGGAAATCACGTGGGCCCCACCCGGAAATCACGTGGGCCCCACCCGGAAATCACGTGGGCCCCACCCGGAAATCACGTGGGCCCCACCCGGAAATCACGTGGGCCCCACCCGGAAATCACGTGGGCCCCACGGGGAAATCACGTGGGCCCCACCCGGAAATCACGTGGGCCCCACCGGGAAATCACGTGGGCCCCACCCGCAAATCACGTGGGCCCCACCCGGAAATCACGTGGGCCCCACCCGGAAATCACGTGGGCCCCACGGGGAAATCACGTGTGCCCCACCCGGAAATCACGTGGGCCCCACGGGGAAATCACGTGGGCCCCACCCGGAAATCACGTGGGCCCCACCCGGAAATCACGTGGGCCCCACCCGGAAATCACGTGGGCCCCACCCGGAAATCACGTGGGCCCCACCCGGAAATCACGTGGGCCCCACCCGGAAATCACGTGGGCCCCACCCGGAAATCACTTTGGCCCCACCCGGAAATCACGTGGGGCCCACCCGGAAATCACGTGGGCCCCACCCGGAAATCACGTTTGCCCCACCCGGAAATCACGTGGGCCCCACGGGGAAATCACGTGTGCCCCACCCGGAAATCACGTGGGCCCCACGGGGAAATCACGTGGGCCCCACCCGGAAATCACGTGGGCCCCACCCGGAAATCACGTGGGCCCCACCCGGAAATCACGTGGGCCCCACCCGGAAATCACGTGGGCCCCACCCGGAAATCACGTGGGCCCCAGCCGGAAATCACGTGGGCCCCACCCGGAAATCACGTGGGCCCCACCCGGAAATCACGTGGGCCCCACCCGGAAATCACGTGGGCCCCAGCCGGAAATCACGTGGGCCCCACGGGTAAATCAGGTGGGCCCCACCCGGAAATCACGTGGGCCCCACCCGGAAATCACGTGGGCCCCACCCGGAAATCACGTGGGCCCCACCCGGAAATCACGTGGGCCCCACCCGGAAATCACGTGGGCCCCACCCGGAAATCACGTGGGCCCCACCCGGAAATCACGTGGGCCCCACCCGGAAATCACGTGGGCCCCACGGGGAAATCACGTGTGCCCCACCTGGAAATCACGTGGGCCCCAGCCGGAAATCACTTGGGCCCCAGCCGGAAATCACGTGGGCCCCACCCGGAAATCACGTGGGCCCCACCCGGAAATCACGTGGGCCCCACCCGGAAATCACGTGGGCCCCACCCGGAAATCACGTGGGCCCCACCCGGAAATCACGTGGGCCCCACCCGGAAATCACGTGGGCCCCACCCGGAAATCACGTGGGCCCCACCAGGAAATCACGTGGGCCCCACCCGGAAATCACGTGGGCCCCAGCCGGAAATCACGTGGGCCCCAGCCGGAAATCACGTGGGCCCCACGGGGAAATCACGTGGGCCCCACGGGGAAATCACGTGGGCCCCACCCGGAAATCACGTGGGCCCCACCCGGAAATCACGTGGGCCCCACCCGGAAATCACGTGGGCCCCACCCGGAAATCACGTGGGCCCCACCCGGAAATCACGTGGGCCCCACCCGGAAATCACGTGGGCCCCACCCGGAAATCACGTGGGCCCCACCCGGAAATCACGTGGGCCCCACGGGGAAATCACGTGGGCCCCACCCGGAAATCACGTGGGCTCCACCCGGAAATCACTTTGGCCCCACCCGGAAATCACGTGGGGCCCACCCGGAAATCACGTGGGCCCCACCCGGAAATCACGTTTGCCCCACCCGGAAATCACGTGGGCCCCACCCGGAAATCACGTGGGCCCCCCCGGCAATCACGTGGGCCCCACGGGGAAATCACGTGGGCCCCACGGGGAAATCACGTGGGCCCCACCCGGAAATCACGTGGGCCCCACCCGGAAATCACGTGGGCCCCACCCGGAAATCACGTGGGCCCCACCCGGAAATCACGTGGGCCCCACCCGGAAATCACGTGGGCCCCACGGGGAAATCACGTGGGCCCCACCCGGAAATCACGTGGGCCCCACCGGGAAATCACGTGGGCCCCACCCGCAAATCACGTGGGCCCCACCCGGAAATCACGTGGGCCCCACCCGGAAATCACGTGGGCCCCACGGGGAAATCACGTGTGCCCCACCCGGAAATCACGTGGGCCCCACGGGGAAATCACGTGGGCCCCACCCGGAAATCACGTGGGCCCCACCCGGAAATCACGTGGGCCCCACCCGGAAATCACGTGGGCCCCACCCGGAAATCACGTGGGCCCCACCCGGAAATCACGTGGGCACCTCCCGGAAATCACGTGGGACCCACCCGGAAATCACGTGGGCCCCACGGGGAAATCACGTGGGCCCCACCCGGAAATCACGTGGGCCCCACGGGGAAATCACGTGGGCCCCAGCCGGAAATCACGTGGGCCCCGCGGGGAAATCACGTGGGCCACACCCGGAAATCACGTGGGCCCCACCCGGAAATCACGTGGGCCCCACCCGGAAATCACGTGGGCCCCACCCGGAAATCACGTGGGCCCCACCCGGAAATCACGTGGGCCCCACCCGGAAATCACGTGGGGCCCATCCGGAAATCACGTGGCCCCACGCGGAAATCACGTGGTCCCCACCCGGAAATCACGTGGGCCCCAGCCGGAAATCACGTGGGCCCCACGGGTAAATCAGGTGGGCCCCACCCGGAAATCACGTGGGCCCCACCCGGAAAGCACGTGGGCCCCACCCGGAAATCACGTGGGCCCCACCCGGAAATCACGTGGGCCCCACCCGGAAATCACGTGGGCCCCACCCGGAAATCACGTGGGCCCCAGCCGGAAATCACGTGGGCCCCACGGGGAAATCACGTGGGCCACACCCGGAAATCACGTGGGCCCCACCTGGAAATCACGTGGGCCCCACCCGGAAATCACGTGGGCCCCACCCGGAAATCACGTGGGCCCCACCCGGAAATCACGTGGGCCCCACCCGGAAATCACGTGGGCCCCACCCGGAAATCACGTGGGCCCCACCCGGAAATCACGTGGGCCCCACCCGGAAATCACGTGGGCCCCAGCCGGAAATCACGTGGGCCCCACGGGTAAATCAGGTGGGCCCCACCCGGAAATCACGTGGGCCCCACCCGGAAATCACGTGGGCCCCACCCGGAAATCACGTGGGCCCCACCCGGAAATCACGTGGGCCCCACCCGGAAATCACGTGGGCCCCACCCGGAAATCACGTGGGCCCCACCCGGAAATCACGTGGGCCCCACCCGGAAATCACGTGGGCCCCACGGGGAAATCACGTGTGCCCCACCTGGAAATCACGTGGGCCCCAGCCGGAAATCACGTGGGCCCCACCCGGAAATCACGTGGGCCCCACCCGGAAATCACGTGGGCCCCACCCGGAAATCACGTGGGCCCCACCCGGAAATCACGTGGGCCCCACCCGGAAATCACGTGGGCCCCACCCGGAAATCACGTGGGCCCCACCCGGAAATCACGTGGGCCCCACCCGGAAATCACGTGGGCCCCACCCGGAAATCACGTGGGCCCCACCCGGAAATCACGTTGGCCCCACGGGGAAATCACGTGGGCCCCACGGGGAAATCACGTGGGCCCCACCCGGAAATCACGTGGGCCCCACCCGGAAATCACGTGGGCCCCACCCGGAAATCACGTGGGCCCCACCCGGAAATCACGTGGGCCCCACCCGGAAATCACGTGGGCCCCACCCGGAAATCACGTGGGCCCCACCCGGAAATCACGTGGGCCCCACCCGGAAATCACGTGGGCCCCACCCGGAAATCACGTGGGCCCCACCCGGAAATCACGTGGGCCCCACGGGGAAATCACGTGGGCCCCACCCGGAAATCACGTGGGCCCCACGGGGAAATCACGTGGGCCCCACCCGGAAATCACGTGGGCCCCACCCGGAAATCACGTGGGCCCCACCCGGAAATCACGTGGGCCCCACGGGGAAATCACGAGGGCCCCACCCGGAAATCACGTGGGCCCCACGGGGAAATCACGTGGGCCCCACCCGGAAATTACGTGGGCCCCACCCGGAAATCACGTGGGCCCCACCCGGAAATCACGTGGGCCCCACCCGGAAATCACGTGGGCCCCACCCGGAAATCACGTGGGCCCCACCCGGAAATCACGTGGGCCCCACCCGGAAATCACGTGGGCCCCACCCGGAAATCACGTGGGCCCCACCCGGAAATCACGTGGGCCCCACCCGGAAATCACGTGGGCCCCACGGGGAAATCACGTGGGCCCCACCCGGAAATCACGTGGGCCCCACGGGGAAATCACGTGGGCCCCACCCGGAAATCACGTGGTCCCCACCCGGAAATCACGTGGGCCCCACACGGAAATCACTTGGGCCCCACGGGGAAATCACGTGGGCCCCACGGGGAAATCACGTGGGCCCCACGGGGAAATCACGTGGGCCCCACCCGGAAATCACGTGGGCCCCACCCGGAAATCACGTGGGCCCCACCCGGAAATCACGTGGGCCCCACCCGGAAATCACGTGGGCCCCACCCGGAAATCACGTGGGCCCCACCCGGAAATCACGTGGGCCCCACCCGGAAATCACGTGGGCCCCACGGGGAAATCACGTGGGCCCCACCCGGAAATCACGTGGGCCCCACCCGGAAATCACGTGGGCCCCACCCGGAAATCACGTGGGCCCCACGGGGAAATCACGTGGGCCCCACCCGGAAATCACGTGGGCCCCACGGGGAAATCACGTGGGCCCCACCCGGAAATCACGTGGGCCCCACACGGAAATCACGTGGGCCCCACCCGGAAATCACGTGGGCCCCACCCGGAAATCACGTGGGCCCCAGCCGGAAATCACGTGGGCCCCACCCGGAAATCACGTGGGCCCCACCCGGAAATCACGTGGGCCCCACCCGGAAATCACGTGGGGCCCACCCGGAAATCACGTGGGGCCCACCCGGAAATCACGTGGGCCCCACCCGGAAATCACGTGGGGCCCACCCGGAAATCACGTGGGCCCCACCCGGAAATCACGTGGGCCCCACCCGGAAATCACGTGGGCCCCACCCGGAAATCACGTGGGCCCCACCCGGAAATCACGTGGGCCCCACGGGGAAATCACGTGGGCCCCACCCGGAAATCACGTGGTCCCCACCCGGAAATCACGTGGGCCCCACCCGGAAATCACGTGGGCCCCACCCGGAAATCACGTGGGCCCCACCCGGAAATCACGTGGGCCCCACCCGGAAATCACGCGGGCCCCACGGGGAAATCACGTGGGCCCCACCCGGAAATCACGTGGGCCCCACCCGGAAATCACGTGGGCCCCACCCGGAAATCCCGTGGGCCCCACCCGGAAATCACGTGGGCCCCACGGGGAAATCACGTGGGCCCCACCCGGAAATCACGTGGGCCCCACCCGGAAATCACGTGGGCCACAGCCGGAAATCACGTGGGCCCCACCCGGAAATCATGTGGGCCCCACGGGGAAATCACGTGGGCCCCACGGGGAAATCACGTGGGCCCCACCCGGAAATCACGTGGGCCCCACCCGGAAATCACGGGGGCCCCACCCTGAAATCACGTGGGCCCCACCCGGAAATCACGTGGGGCCCACCCGGAAATCACGTGGGCCCCACCCGGAAATCACGTGGGCCCCACCCGGAAATCACGTGGGCCCCACCCGGAAATCACGTGGGCCCCACCCGGAAATCACGTGGGCCCCACCCGGAAATCACGTGGGCCCCACCCGGAAATCACGTGGGCCCCACCCGGAAATCACGTGGGCCCCACCCGGAAATCACGTGGGCCCCACCCGGAAATCACGTGGGCCCCACCCGGAAATCACGTGGGCCCCACCCGGAAATCACGTGGGCCCCACCCGGAAATCACGTGGGCCCCACCCGGAAATCACGTGGGGCCCACCCGGAAATCACGTGGGCCCCACCCGGAAATCACGTGGGCCCCACCCGGAAATCACGTGGGCCCCAGCCGGAAATCACGTGGGCCCCACGGGTAAATCAGGTGGGCCCCACCCGGAAATCACGTGGGCCCCACCCGGAAATCACGTGGGCCCCACCCGGAAATCACGTGGGCCCCACCCGGAAATCACGTGGGCCCCACACGGAAATCACGTGGGCCCCACCCGGAAATCACGTGGGCCCCACGGGGAAATCACGTGGGCCCCACGGGGAAATCACGTGGGCCCCACGGGGAAATCACGTGGGCCCCACCCGGAAATCACGTGGGCCCCACCCGGAAATCACGTGGGCCCCACCCGGAAATCACGTGGGCCCCACGGGGAAATCACGTGGGCCCCACCCGGAAATCACGTGGGCCCCACGGGGAAATCACGTGGGCCCCACCCGGAAATCACGTGGGCCCCACACGGAAATCACGTGGGCCCCACCCGGAAATCACGTGGGCCCCACCCGGAAATCACGTGGGCCCCAGCCGGAAATCACGTGGGCCCCACCCGGAAATCACGTGGGCCCCACCCGGAAATCACGTGGTCCCCACCCGGAAATCACGTGGGCCCCACACGGAAATCACGTGGGCCCCACGGGGAAATCACGTGGGCCCCACGGGGAAATCACGTGGGCCCCACCCGGAAATCACGTGGGCCCCACGGGGAAATCACGTGGGCCCCACCCGGAAATCACGTGGGCCCCACGGGGAAATCACGTGGGCCCCACCCGGAAATCACGTGGGCCCCACCCGGAAATCACGTGGGCCCCACCCGGAAATCACGTGGGCCCCACGGGGAAATCACGTGGGCCCCACCCGGAAATCACGTGGGCCCCACGGGGAAATCACGTGGGCCCCACCCGGAAATCACGTGGGCCCCACACGGAAATCACGTGGGCCCCACCCGGAAATCACGTGGGCCCCACCCGGAAATCACGTGGGCCCCAGCCGGAAATCACGTGGGCCCCACCCGGAAATCACGTGGGCCCCACCCGGAAATCACGTGGGCCCCACCCGGAAATCACGTGGGCCCCACCCGGAAATCACGTGGGCCCCACCCGGAAACCACGTGGGCCCCACCCGGAAATCACGTGGGCCCCACCCGGAAACCACGTGGGCCCCACCCGGAAATCACGTGGGGCCCACCCGGAAATCACGTGGGCCCCACCCGGAAATCACGTGGGCCCCACCCGGAAATCACGTGGGCCCCACCCGGAAATCACGTGGGCCCCACCCGGAAATCACGTGGGCCCCACCCGGAAATCACGTGGGCCCCACCCGGAAATCACGTGGGCCCCACCCGGAAATCACGTGGGCCCCACCCGGAAATCACGTGGGCCCCACCCGGAAATCACTTGGGCCCCACCCGGAAATCACGTGGGCCCCACCCGGAAATCACGTGGGCCCCACGGGGAAATCACGTGGGCCCCACCCGGAAATCACGTGGGCCCCACCCGGAAATCACGTGGGCCCCACCCGGAAATCACGTGGGCCCCACGGGGAAATCACGTGGGGCCCACCCGGAAATCACGTGGGCCCCACCCGGAAATCACGTGGGCCCCACCCGGAAATCACGTGGGCCCCACCCGGAAATCACGTGGGCCCCAGCCGGAAATCACGTGGGCCCCACGGGTAAATCAGGTGGGCCCCACCGGAAATCACGTGGGCCCCACCCGGAAATCACGTGGGCCCCACCCGGAAATCACGTGGGCCCCACCCGGAAATCACGTGGGCCCCACCCGGAAATCACGTGGGCCCCACCCGGAAATCACGTGGGCCCCACCCGGAAATCACGTGGGCCCCACGGGGAAATCACGTGTGCCCCACCCGGAAATCACGTGGGCCCCAGCCGGAAATCACGTGGGCCCCACCCGGAAATCACGTGGGCCCCACCCGGAAATCACGTGGGCCCCACCCGGAAATCACGTGGGCCCCACGGGGAAATCACGTGGGCACCACCCGGAAATCACGTGGGCCCCACGGGGAAATCACGTGGGCCCCACCCGGAAATCACGTGGGCCCCACCCGGAAATCACGTGGGCCCCACCCGGAAATCCCGTGGGCCCCACCCGGAAATCACGTGGGCCCCACGGGGAAATCACGTGGGCCCCACCCGGAAATCACGTGGGCCCCACCCGGAAATCACGTGGGCCACAGCCGGAAATCACGTGGGCCCCACCCGGAAATCACGTGGGCCCCACGGGGAAATCACGTGGGCCCCACCCGGAAATCACGTGGGCCCCACCCGGAAATCACGTGGGCCCCACCCGGAAATCACGTGGGCCCCACCCGGAAATCACGTGGGCCCCACCCGGAAATCACGTGGGGCCCACCCGGAAATCACGTGGGCCCCACGGGGAAATCACGTGGGCCCCACCCGGAAATCACGTGGGCCCCACCCGGAAATCACGTGGGCCCCACCCGGAAATCACGTGGGCCCCACCTGGAAATCACGTGGGCCCCACACGGAAATCACGTGGGCCCCACGGGGAAATCACGTGGGACCCACCCGGAAATCACGTGGGCCCCACCCGGAAATCACGTGGGCCCCACCCGGAAATCACGTGGGCCCCAGCCGGAAATCACGTGGGCCCCACCCGGAAATCACGTGGGCCCCACCCGGAAATCACGTGGGCCCCACCCGGAAATCACGTGGGCCCCACCCGGAAATCACGTGGGCCCCACCCGGAAATCACGTGGGCCCCACCCGGAAATCACGTGGGCCCCACCCGGAAATCACGTGGGGCCCACCCGGAAATCACGTGGGCCCCACCCGGAAATCACGTGGGCCCCACCCGGAAAACACGTGGGCCCCACCCGGAAATCACGTGGGGCCCACCCGGAAATCACGTGGGCCCCACCCGGAAATCACGTGGGCCCCACCCGGAAATCACGTGGGCCCCACGGGGAAATCACGTGGGCCCCACCCGGAAATCACGTGGGCCCCACCCGGAAATCACGTGGGCCCCACGGGGAAATCACGTGGGCCCCACCCGGAAATCACGTGGGCCCCACGGGGAAATCACGTGGGCCCCACGGGGAAATCACGTGGGCCCCACCCGGAAATCACGTGGGCCCCACCCGGAAATCACGTGGGCCCCACCCGGAAATCACGTGGGCCCCACCCGGAAATCACGTGGGCCCCACCCGGAAATCACGTGGGCCCCAGCCGGAAATCACGTGGGCCCCACCCGGAAATCACGTGGGCCCAAGCCGGAAATCACGTGGGACCCACGGGGAAATCACGTGGGCCCCACGGGGAAATCACGTGGGCCCCACACGGAAATCACGTGGGCCCCACCCGGAAATCACGTGGGCCCCACCCGGAAATCACGTGGGCCCCACCCGGAAATCACGTGGGCCCCACCCGGAAATCACGTGGGCCCCACCCGGAAATCACGTGGGCCCCACCCGGAAATCACGTGGGCCCCACCCGGAAATCACGTGGGCCCCACCCGGAAATCACGTGGGCCCCACCCGGAAATCACGTGGGCCCCACCCGGAAATCACGTGGGCCCCACCCGGAAATCACGTGGGCCCCACCCGGAAATCACGTGGGCCCCACGGGGAAATCACGTGGGCCCCACCCGGAAATCACGTGGGCCCCACCCGGAAATCACGTGGGCCCCACCCGGAAATCACGTGGGCCCCACCCGGAAATCACGTGGGCCACAGCCGGAAATCACGTGGGCCCCACCCGGAAATCACGTGGGCCCCACCCGGAAATCACGTGGGCCCCACCCGGAAATCACGTGGGCCCCACCCGGAAATCACGTGGGCCCCACCCGGAAATCACGTGGGCCCCACCCGGAAATCACGTGGGCCCCACCCGGAAATCACGTGGGGCCCACCCGGAAATCACGTGGGCCCCACCCGGAAATCACGTGGGCCCCACGGGGAAATCACTTGGGCCCCACCCGGAAATCACGTGGGCCCCACCCGGAAATCACGTGGGCCCCACCCGGAAATCACGTGGGCCCCACGGGGAAATCACGTGGGCCCCACCCGGAAATCACGTGGGCCCCACACGGAAATCACGTGGGCCCCACCCGGAAATCACGTGGGCCCCACCCGGAAATCACGTGGGCCCCACCCGGAAATCACGTGGGCCCCACCCGGAAATCACGTGGGCCCCACCCGGAAATCACGTGGGCCCCACCCGGAAATCACGTGGGCCCCACGGGGAAATCACGTGGGCCCCACGGGGAAATCACGTGGGCCCCACCCGGAAATCACGTGGGCCCCACGGGGAAATCACGTGGGCCCCACCCGGAAATCACGTGGGCCCCACGGGGAAATCACGTGGGCCCCACCCGGAAATCACGTGGGCCCCACCCGGAAATCACGTGGGCCCCACCCGGAAATCACGTGGGCCCCACGGGGAAATCACGTGGGCCCCACCCGGAAATCACGTGGGCCCCACGGGGAAATCACGTGGGCCCCACCCGGAAATCACGTGGGCCCCACACGGAAATCACGTGGGCCCCACCCGGAAATCACGTGGGCCCCACCCGGAAATCACGTGGGCCCCAGCCGGAAATCACGTGGGCCCCACCCGGAAATCACGTGGGCCCCACCCGGAAATCACGTGGTCCCCACCCGGAAATCACGTGGGCCCCACACGGAAATCACGTGGGCCCCACGGGGAAATCACGTGGGCCCCACGGGGAAATCACGTGGGCCCCACCCGGAAATCACGTGGGCCCCACGGGGAAATCACGTGGGCCCCACCCGGAAATCACGTGGGCCCCACGGGGAAATCACGTGGGCCCCACCCGGAAATCACGTGGGCCCCACCCGGAAATCACGTGGGCCCCACCCGGAAATCACGTGGGCCCCACGGGGAAATCACGTGGGCCCCACCCGGAAATCACGTGGGCCCCACGGGGAAATCACGTGGGCCCCACCCGGAAATCACGTGGGCCCCACACGGAAATCACGTGGGCCCCACCCGGAAATCACGTGGGCCCCACCCGGAAATCACGTGGGCCCCAGCCGGAAATCACGTGGGCCCCACCCGGAAATCACGTGGGCCCCACCCGGAAATCACGTGGGCCCCACCCGGAAATCACGTGGGCCCCACCCGGAAATCACGTGGGCCCCACCCGGAAACCACGTGGGCCCCACCCGGAAATCACGTGGGCCCCACCCGGAAACCACGTGGGCCCCACCCGGAAATCACGTGGGGCCCACCCGGAAATCACGTGGGCCCCACCCGGAAATCACGTGGGCCCCACCCGGAAATCACGTGGGCCCCACCCGGAAATCACGTGGGCCCCACCCGGAAATCACGTGGGCCCCACCCGGAAATCACGTGGGCCCCACCCGGAAATCACGTGGGCCCCACCCGGAAATCACGTGGGCCCCACCCGGAAATCACGTGGGCCCCACCCGGAAATCACGTGGGCCCCACCCGGAAATCACGTGGGCCCCACCCGGAAATCACTTGGGCCCCACCCGGAAATCACGTGGGCCCCACCCGGAAATCACGTGGGCCCCACGGGGAAATCACGTGGGCCCCACCCGGAAATCACGTGGGCCCCACCCGGAAATCACGTGGGCCCCACCCGGAAATCACGTGGGCCCCACGGGGAAATCACGTGGGGCCCACCCGGAAATCACGTGGGCCCCACCCGGAAATCACGTGGGCCCCACCCGGAAATCACGTGGGCCCCACCCGGAAATCACGTGGGCCCCAGCCGGAAATCACGTGGGCCCCACGGGTAAATCAGGTGGGCCCCACCGGAAATCACGTGGGCCCCACCCGGAAATCACGTGGGCCCCACCCGGAAATCACGTGGGCCCCACCCGGAAATCACGTGGGCCCCACCCGGAAATCACGTGGGCCCCACCCGGAAATCACGTGGGCCCCACCCGGAAATCACGTGGGCCCCACGGGGAAATCACGTGTGCCCCACCCGGAAATCACGTGGGCCCCAGCCGGAAATCACGTGGGCCCCACCCGGAAATCACGTGGGCCCCACCCGGAAATCACGTGGGCCCCACCCGGAAATCACGTGGGCCCCACGGGGAAATCACGTGGGCCCCACCCGGAAATCACGTGGGCCCCACGGGGAAATCACGTGGGCCCCACCCGGAAATCACGTGGGCCCCACCCGGAAATCACGTGGGCCCCACCCGGAAATCCCGTGGGCCCCACCCGGAAATCACGTGGGCCCCACGGGGAAATCACGTGGGCCCCACCCGGAAATCACGTGGGCCCCACCCGGAAATCACGTGGGCCACAGCCGGAAATCACGTGGGCCCCACCCGGAAATCACGTGGGCCCCACGGGGAAATCACGTGGGCCCCACCCGGAAATCACGTGGGCCCCACCCGGAAATCACGTGGGCCCCACCCGGAAATCACGTGGGCCCCACCCGGAAATCACGTGGGCCCCACCCGGAAATCACGTGGGGCCCACCCGGAAATCACGTGGGCCCCACGGGGAAATCACGTGGGCCCCACCCGGAAATCACGTGGGCCCCACCCGGAAATCACGTGGGCCCCACCCGGAAATCACGTGGGCCCCACCTGGAAATCACGTGGGCCCCACACGGAAATCACGTGGGCCCCACGGGGAAATCACGTGGGACCAACCCGGAAATCACGTGGGCCCCACCCGGAAATCACGTGGGCCCCACCCGGAAATCACGTGGGCCCCACCCGGAAATCACGTGGGCCCCAGCCGGAAATCACGTGGGCCCCACCCGGAAATCACGTGGGCCCCACCCGGAAATCACGTGGGCCCCACCCGGAAATCACGTGGGTCCCACCCGGAAATCACGTGGGCCCCACCCGGAAATCACGGGGCCCCACCCGGAAATCACGTGGACCCCACCCGGAAATCACGTGGGGCCCACCCGGAAATCACGTGGGCCCCACCCGGAAATCACGTGGGCCCCACCCGGAAAACACGTGGGCCCCACCCGGAAATCACGTGGGGCCCACCCGGAAATCACGTGGGCCCCACCCGGAAATCACGTGGGCCCCACCCGGAAATCACGTGGGCCCCACGGGGAAATCACGTGGGCCCCACCCGGAAATCACGTGGGCCCCACCCGGAAATCACGTGGGCCCCACGGGGAAATCACGTGGGCCCCACCCGGAAATCACGTGGGCCCCACGGGGAAATCACGTGGGCCCCACGGGGAAATCACGTGGGCCCCACCCGGAAATCACGTGGGCCCCACCCGGAAATCACGTGGGCCCCACCCGGAAATCACGTGGGCCCCACCCGGAAATCACGTGGGCCCCACCCGGAAATCACGTGGGCCCCAGCCGGAAATCACGTGGGCCCCACCCGGAAATCACGTGGGCCCAAGCCGGAAATCACGTGGGACCCACCCGGAAATCACGTGGGCCCCACGGGGAAATCACGTGGGCCCCACACGGAAATCACGTGGGCCCCACCCGGAAATCACGTGGGCCCCACCCGGAAATCACGTGGGCCCCACCCGGAAATCACGTGGGCCCCACCCGGAAATCACGTGGGCCCCACCCGGAAATCACGTGGGCCCCACCCGGAAATCACGTGGGCCCCACCCGGAAATCACGTGGGCCCCACCCGGAAATCACGTGGGCCCCACGGGGAAATCACGTGGGCCCCACCCGGAAATCACGTGGGCCCCACCCGGAAATCACGTGGGCCCCACCCGGAAATCACGTGGGCCCCACGGGGAAATCACGTGGGCCCCACCCGGAAATCACGTGGGCCCCACCCGGAAATCACGTGGGCCCCACCCGGAAATCACGTGGGCCCCACCCGGAAATCACGTGGGCCCCACCCGGAAATCACGTGGGCCCCACGGGGAAATCACGTGGGCCCCACCCGGAAATCACGTGGTCCCCACCCGGAAATCACGTGGGCCCCACCCGGAAATCACGTGGGCCCCACCCGGAAATCACGTGGGCCCCACCCGGAAATCACGTGGGCCCCACCCGGAAATCACGTGGGCCCCACCCGGAAATCACGTGGGCCCCACCCGGAAATCACGTGGGCCCCACGGGGAAATCACGTGGGCCCCACCCGGAAATCACGTGGGCCCCACCCGGAAATCACGTGGGCCCCACCCGGAAATCACGTGGGCCCCACCCGGAAATCACGTGGGCCACAGCCGGAAATCACGTGGGCCCCACCCGGAAATCACGTGGGCCCCACCCGGAAATCACGTGGGCCCCACCCGGAAATCACGTGGGCCCCACCCGGAAATCACGTGGGCCCCACCCGGAAATCACGTGGGCCCCACCCGGAAATCACGTGGGCCCCACCCGGAAATCACGTGGGCCCCACCCGGAAATCACGTGGGCCCCACCCGGAAATCACGTGGGCCCCACCCGGAAATCACGTGGGCCCCACCCGGAAATCACGTGGGCCCCACCCGGAAATCACGTGGGCCCCACCCGGAAATCACGTGGGCCCCACCCGGAAATCACGTGGGCCCCACCCGGAAATCACGTGGGCCCCACCCGGAAATCACGTGGGGCCCACCCGGAAATCACGTGGGCCCCACCCGGAAATCACGTGGGCCCCACCCTGAAATCACGTGGGCCCCACCCGGAAAACACGTGGGCCCCACCCGGAAATCACGTGGGCCCCACCCGGAAATCACGTGGGCCCCACGCGGAAATCACGTGGGCCCCACCCGGAAATCACGTGGGCCCCACCCGGAAATCACGTGGGCCCCACGGGGAAATCACCTGGGCCCCACCTGGAAATCACGTGGGCCCCACCCGGAAATCACGTGGGCCCCACCCGGAAATCACGTGGGCCCCACCCGGAAATCACGTGGGCCCCACGGGGAAATCACGTGGGCCCCACCCGGAAATCACATGGGCCCCACCCGGAAATCACGTGGGCCCCACCCGGAAATCACGTGGGCCCCACCCGGAAATCACGTGGGCCCCACCCGGAAATCACGTGGGCCCCACCCGGAAATCACGTGGGCCCCACCCGGAAATCACGTGGGCCCCACCCGGAAATCACGTGGGCCCCACCCGGAAATCACGTGGGCCCCACCCGGAAATCACGTGGGCCCCACCCGGAAATCACGTGGGCCCCACCCGGAAATCCCGTGGGACCCACCCGGAAATCACGTGGGCCACAGCCGGAAATCACGTGGGCCCCACCCGGAAATCACGTGGGCCCCACGGGGAAATCACGTGGGCCCCACCCGGAAATCACGTGGGCCCCACCCGGAAATCACGTGGGCCCCACCCTGAAATCACGTGGGCCCCTCCCGGAAATCACGTGGGGCCCACGGGGAAATCACGTGGGCCCCACGGGGAAATCACGTGGGCCCCACCCGGAAATCACGTGGGCCCCACCCGGAAATCACGTGGGCCCCACCCGGAAATCACGTGGGCCCCACCCGGAAATCACGTGGGCCCCACCCGGAAATCACGTGGGCCCCACGGGGAAATCACGTGTGCCCCAAGGGGAAATCACGTGGGCCCCACCCGGAAATCACGTGGGCCCCACGGGGAAATCATGTGGGCCCCACCCGGAAATCACGTGGGCCCCACGGGGAAATCACGTGGGCCCCACCCGGAAATCACGTGGGCCCCACCCGGAAATCACGTGGGCCCCACCCGGAAATCACGTGGGCCCCACGGGGAAATCACGTGGGCCCCACCCGGAAATCACGTGGGCCCCACCCGGAAATCACGTGGGCCCCACCCGGAAATCACGTCGGGCCCACCCGGAAATCACGTGGGCCCCACCCGGAAATCACGTGGGCCCCACGGGGAAATCACGTGGGCCCCACCCGGAAATCACGTGGGCCCCACACGGAAATCACGTGGGCCCCACCCGGAAATCACGTGGGCCCCACCCGGAAATCACGTGGGCCCCAGCCGGAAATCACGAGGGCCCCACGGGGAAATCACGTGGGCCCCACCCGGAAATCACGTGGGCCCCACCCGGAAATCACGTGGGCCCCACCCGGAAATCACGTGGGCCCCACCCGGAAATCACGTGGGCCCCACCCGGAAATCACGTGGGGCCCACCCGGAAATCACGTGGGCCCCACCCGGAAATCACGTGGGCCCCACCCGGAAATCACGTGGGCCCCACCCGGAAATCACGTGGGCCCCACGGGGAAATCACGTGGGCCCCACCCGGAAATCACGTGGGCCCCACGGGGAAATCACGTGGGCCCCACCCGGAAATCACGTGGGCCCCAGCCGGAAATCACGTGGGCCCCACGGGGAAATCACGTGGGCCCCACCCGGAAATCACGTGGGCCCCACCCGGAAATCACGTGGGCCCCACCCGGAAATCACGTGGGCCCCACCCGGAAATCACGTGGGCCCCACCCGGAAATCACGTGGGCCCCACCCGGAAATCACGTGGGGCCCACCCGGAAATCACGTGGGCCCCACCCGGAAATCACGTGGGCCCCACCCGGAAATCACGTGGGCCCCACCCGGAAATCACGTGGGCCCCACCCGGAAATCACGTGGGCCCCACCCGGAAATCACGTGGGCCCCACCCGGAAATCACGTGGGCCCCACCCGGAAATCACGTGGGCCCCACGGGGAAATCACGTGGGCCCCACCCGGAAATCACGTGGGCCCCACCCGGAAATCACGTGGGCCCCACCCGGAAATCACGTGGGCCCCACGGGGAAATCACGTGGGCCCCACCCGGAAATCACGTGGGCCCCACCCGGAAATCACGTGGGCCCCACCCGGAAATCACGTGGGCCCCACCCGGAAATCACGTGGGCCCCACCCGGAAATCACGTGGGCCCCACGGGGAAATCACGTGGGCCCAACCCGGAAATCACGTGGTCCCCACCCGGAAATCACGTGGGCCCCACCCGGAAATCACGTGGGCCCCACCCGGAAATCACGTGGGCCCCACCCGGAAATCACGTGGGCCCCACCCGGAAATCACGTGGGCCCCACCCGGAAATCACGTGGGCCCCACGGGGAAATCACGTGGGCCCCACGGGGAAATCACGTGGGACCCACCCGGAAATCACGTGGGCCCCACCCGGAAATCACGTGGGCCCCACCCGGAAATCACGTGGGCCCCACCCGGAAATCACGTGGGCCTCACGGGGAAATCACGTGGGCCCCACCCGGAAATCACGTGGTCCCCACCCGGAAATCACGTGGGCCCCACCCGGAAATCACGTGGGCCCCACCCGGAAATCACGTGGGCCCCACCCGGAAATCACGTGGGCCCCACCCGGAAATCACGTGGGCCCCACCCGGAAATCACGTGGGCCCCACCCGGAAATCACGTGGGCCCCACGGGGAAATCACGTGGGCCCCACCCGGAAATCACGTGGGCCCCACCCGGAAATCACGTGGGCCCCACCCGGAAATCACGTGGGCCCCACCCGGAAATCACGTGGGCCACAGCCGGAAATCACGTGGGCCCCACCCGGAAATCACGTGGGCCCCACCCGGAAATCACGTGGGCCCCACCCGGAAATCACGTGGGCCCCACCCGGAAATCACGTGGGCCCCACCCGGAAATCACGTGGGCCCCACCCGGAAATCACGTGGGCCCCACCCGGAAATCACGTGGGCCCCACGGGGAAATCACGTGGGCCCCACCCGGAAATCACATGGGCCCCACCCGGAAATCACGTGGGCCCCACCCGGAAATCACGTGGGCCCCACCCGGAAATCACGTGGGCCCCACCCGGAAATCACGTGGGCCCCACCCGGAAATCACGTGGGCCCCACCCGGAAATCACGTGGGCCCCACCCGGAAATCACGTGGGCCCCACCCGGAAATCACGTGGGCCCCACCCGGAAATCACGTGGGCCCCACCCGGAAATCACGTGGGGCCCACCCGGAAATCACGTGGGCCCCACCCGGAAATCACGTGGGCCCCACCCTGAAATCACGTGGGCCCCACCCGGAAAACACGTGGGCCCCACCCGGAAATCACGTGGGCCCCACCCGGAAATCACGTGGGCCCCACGCGGAAATCACGTGGGCCCCACCCGGAAATCACGTGGGCCCCACCCGGAAATCACGTGGGCCCCACGGGGAAATCACCTGGGCCCCACCTGGAAATCACGTGGGCCCCACCCGGAAATCACGTGGGCCCCACCCGGAAATCACGTGGGCCCCACCCGGAAATCACGTGGGCCCCACGGGGAAATCACGTGGGCCCCACCCGGAAATCACGTGAGCCCCACCCGGAAATCACGTGGGCCCCACCCGGAAATCACGTGGGCCCCACCCGGAAATCACGTGGGCCCCACCCGGAAATCACGTGGGCCCCACCCGGAAATCACGTGGGCCCCACCCGGAAATCACGTGGGCCCCACCCGGAAATCACGTGGGCCCCACCCGGAAATCACGTGGGCCCCACCCGGAAATCACGTGGGCCCCACCCGGAAATCCCGTGGGACCCACCCGGAAATCACGTGGGCCCCACGGGGAAATCACGTGGGCCCCACCCGGAAATCACGTGGGCCCCACCCGGAAATCACGTGGGCCACAGCCGGAAATCACGTGGGCCCCACCCGGAAATCACGTGGGCCCCACGGGGAAATCACGTGGGCCCCACCCGGAAATCACGTGGGCCCCACCCGGAAATCACGTGGGCCCCACCCTGAAATCACGTGGGCCCCACCCGGAAATCACGTGGGGCCCACCCGGAAATCACGTGGGCCCCACGGGGAAATCACGTGGGCCCCACCCGGAAATCACGTGGGCCCCACCCGGAAATCACGTGGGCCCCACCCGGAAATCACGTGGGCCCCACCCGGAAATCACGTGGGCCCCACCCGGAAATCACGTGGGCCCCACCCGGAAATCACGTGGGCCCCACGGGGAAATCACGTGTGCCCCAAGGGGAAATCACGTGGGCCCCACCCGGAAATCACGTGGGCCCCACGGGGAAATCACGTGGGCCTCACCCGGAAATCACGTGGGCCCCACGGGGAAATCACGTGGGCCCCACCCGGAAATCACGTGGGCCCCACCCGGAAATCACGTGGGCCCCACCCGGAAATCACGTGGGCCCCACGGGGAAATCACGTGGGCCCCACCCGGAAATCACGTGGGCCCCACCCGGAAATCACGTGGGCCCCACCCGGAAATCACGTGGGCCCCACCCGAAAATCACGTGGGCCCCACCCGGAAATCACGTGGGCCCCACCCGGAAATCACGTGGGCCCCACCCGGAAATCACGTGGGCCCCACGGGGAAATCACGTGGGCCCCACCCGGAAATCACGTGGGCCCCACCCGGAAATCACGTGGGCCCCACCCGGAAATCACGTGGGCCCCACCCGGAAATCACGTGGGCCCCACCCGGAAATCACGTGGGGCCCACCCGGAAATCACGTGGGCCCCACCCGGAAATCACGTGGGCCCCACCCGGAAATCACGTGGGCCCCAGCCGGAAATCACGTGGGCCCCACGGGTAAATCAGGTGGGCCCCACCCGGAAATCACGTGGGCCCCACCCGGAAATCACGTGGGCCCCACCCGGAAATCACGTGGGCCCCACCCGGAAATCACGTGGGCCCCACCCGGAAATCACGTGGGCCCCACCCGGAAATCACGTGGGCCCCACCCGGAAATCACGTGGGCCCCACGGGGAAATCACGTGTGCCCCACCTGGAAATCACGTGGGCCCCAGCCGGAAATCACGTGGGGCCCAGCCGGAAATCACGTGGGCCCCACCCGGAAATCACGTGGGCCCCACGGGGAAATCACGTGGGCCCCACCCGGAAATCACGTGGGCCCCACCCGGAAATCACGTGGGCCCCACCCGGAAATCACGTGGGCCCCACCCGGAAATCACGTGGGCCCCACGGGGAAATCACGTGGGCCCCACCCGGAAATCACGTGGGCCCCACGGGGAAATCACGTGGGCCCCACCCGGAAATCACGTGGGCCCCACCCGGAAATCACGTGGGCCCCACCCGGAAATCACGTGGGCCCCAGCCGGAAATCACGTGGGCCCCACCCGGAAATCACGTGGGCCCCACCCGGAAATCACGTGGGCCCCACCCGGAAATTACGTGGGCCCCACCCGGAAATCACGTGGGCCCCACCCGGAAATCACGTGGGCCCCACCCGGAAATCACGTGGGGCCCACCCGGAAATCACGTGGGCCCCACCCGGAAATCACGTGGGCCCCACCCGGAAATCACGTGGGCCCCACCCGGAAATCACGTGGGCCCCACCCGGAAATCACGTGGGCCCCACGGGGAAATCACGTGGGCCCCACCCGGAAATCACGTGGTCCCCACCCGGAAATCACGTGGGCCCCACACGGAAATCACGTGGGCCCCACGGGGAAATCACGTGGGCCCCACGGGGAAATCACGTGGGCCCCACGGGGAACTCACGTGGGCCCCACCCTGAAATCACGTGGGCCCCACCCGGAAATCACGTGGGCCCCACCCGGAAATCACGTGGGCCCCACCCGGAAATCACGTGGGCCCCACCCGGAAATCACGTGGTCCCCACGGGGAAATCACGTGGGCCCCACCCGGAAATCACGTGGTCCCCACCCGGAAATCACGTGGGCCCCACACGGAAATCACGTGGGCCCCACGGGGAAATCACGTGGGCCCCACGGGGAAATCACGTGGGCCCCACGGGGAAATCACGTGGGCCCCACCCGGAAATCACGTGGGCCCCACCCGGAAATCACGTGGGGCCCACCCGGAAATCACGTTTGCCCCACCCGGAAATCACGTGGGCCCCACCCGGAAATCACGTGGGCCCCACACGGAAATCACGTGGGCCCCACGGGGAAATCACGTGGGCCCCACGGGGAAATCACGTGGGCCCCACCCGGAAATCACGTGGGCCCCACCCGGAAATCACGTGGGCCCCACCCGGAAATCACGTGGGCCCCACCCGGAAATCACGTGGGCCCCACCCGGAAATCACGTGGGCCCCACCCGGAAATCACGTGGGGCCCACCCGGAAATCACGTGGGCCCCACCCGGAAATCACGTGGGCCCCACCCGGAAATCACGTGGGCCCCACCCGGAAATCACGTGGGCCCCACCCGGAAATCACGTGGGCCCCACGGGGAAATCACGTGGGCCCCACCCGGAAATCACGTGGTCCCCACCCGGAAATCACGTGGGCCCCACACGGAAATCACGTGGGCCCCACGGGGAAATCACGTGGGCCCCACGGGGAAATCACGTGGGCCCCACGGGGAAATCACGTGGGCCCCACCCTGAAATCACGTGGGCCCCACCCGGAAATCACGTGGGCCCCACCCGGAAATCACGTGGGCCCCACCCGGAAATCACGTGGGCCCCACCCGGAAATCACGTGGGCCCCACCCGGAAATCACGTGGGCCCCAGCCGGAAATCACGTGGGCCCCACCCGGAAATCACGTGGGCCCCACCCGGAAATCACGTGGGCCCCACCCGGAAATCACGTGGGCCCCACCCGGAAATCACGTGGGCCCCACCCGGAAATCACGTGGGCCCCACCCGGAAATCACGTGGGCCCCACCCGGAAATCACGTGGGCCCCACCCGGAAATCACGTGGGCCCCACGGGGAAATCACGTGGGCCCCACCCGGAAATCACGGGGGCCCCACGGGGAAATCACGTGGGCCCCACCCGGAAATCACGTGGGCCCCACACGGAAATCACGTGGGCCCCACCCGGAAATCACGTGGGCCCCACCCGGAAATCACGTGGGCCCCAGCCGGAAATCACGTGGGCCCCACCCGGAAATCACGTGGGCCCCACCCGGAAATCACGTGGGCCCCACCCGGAAATCACGTGGGCCCCACCCGGAAATCACGTGGGCCCCACCCGGAAATCACGTGGGCCCCACCCGGAAATCACGTGGGGCCCACCCGGAAATCACGTGGGCCCCACCCGGAAATCACGTGGGCCCCACCCGGAAATCACGTGGGCCCCACCCGGAAATCACGTGGGCCCCACCCGGAAATCACGTGGGCCCCACGGGGAAATCACGTGGGCCCCACCCGGAAATCACGTGGTCCCCACCCGGAAATCACGTGGGCCCCACCCGGAAATCACGTGGGCCCCACCCGGAAATCACGTGGGCCCCACCCGGAAATCACGTGGGCCCCACCCGGAAATCACGTGGGCCCCACGGGGAAATCACGTGGGCCCCACCCGGAAATCACGTGGGCCCCACCCGGAAATCACGTGGGCCCCACCCGGAAATCCCGTGGGCCCCACCCGGAAATCACGTGGGCCCCACGGGGAAATCACGTGGGCCCCACCCGGAAATCACGTGGGCCCCACCCGGAAATCACGTGGGCCACAGCCGGAAATCACGTGGGCCCCACCCGGAAATCACGTGGGCCCCACGGGGAAATCACGTGAGCCCCACGGGGAAATCACGTGGGCCCCACCCGGAAATCACGTGGGCCCCACCCGGAAATCACGGGGGCCCCACCCTGAAATCACGTGGGCCCCACCCGGAAATCACGTGGGGCCCACCCGGAAATCACGTGGGCCCCACCCGGAAATCACGTGGGCCCCACCCGGAAATCACGTGGGCCCCACCCGGAAATCACGTGGGCCCCACCCGGAAATCACGTGGGCCCCACCCGGAAATCACGTGGGCCCCACCCGGAAATCACGTGGGCCCCACGGGGAAATCACGTGGGCCCCACCCGGAAATCACGTGGGCCCCACCCGGAAATCACGTGGGCCCCACCCGGAAATCACGTGGGCCCCACCCGGAAATCACGTGGGCCCCAGCCGGAAATCACGTGGGCCCCACGGGGAAATCACGTGGGCCCCACGGGGAAATCACGTGGGCCCCACCCGGAAATCACGTGGGCCCCACCCGGAAATCACGTGGGCCCCACGGGGAAATCACGTGGGCCCCACCCGGAAATCACGTGGGCCCCAGCCGGAAATCACGAGGGCCCCACGGGGAAATCACGTGGGCCCCACCCGGAAATCACGTGGGCCCCACCCGGAAATCACGTGGGCCCCACCCGGAAATCACGTGGGCCCCACCCGGAAATCACGTGGACCCCACCCGGAAATCACGTGGGCCCCACCCGGAAATCACGTGGGGCCCACCCGGAAATCACGTGGGGCCCACCCGGAAATCACGTGGGCCCCACCCGGAAATCACGTGGGCCCCACCCGGAAAACACGTGGGCCCCACCCGGAAATCACGTGGGGCCCACCCGGAAATCACGTGGGCCCCACGGGGAAATCACGTGGGCCCCACCCGGAAATCACGTGGGCCCCACCCGGAAATCACGTGGGCCCCACCCGGAAATCACGTGGGCCCCACGGGGAAATCACGTGGGGCCCACCCGGAAATCACGTGGGCCCCACCCGGAAATCACGTGGGCCCCACCCGGAAATCACGTGGGCCCCACCCGGAAATCACGTGGGCCCCAGCCGGAAATCACGTGGGCCCCACGGGTAAATCAGGTGGGCCCCACCCGGAAATCACGTGGGCCCCACCCGGAAATCACGTGGGCCCCACCCGGAAATCACGTGGGCCCCACGGGGAAATCACGTGGGCCCCACCCGGAAATCACGTGGGCCCCACCCGGAAATCACGTGGGCCCCACCCGGAAATCACGTGGGCCCCACCCGGAAATCACGTGGGCCCCACCCAGAAATCACGTGGGCCCCACCCGGAAATCACGTGGGGCCCACCCGGAAATCACGTGGGCCCCACCCGGAAATCACGTGGGCCCCACCCGGAAATCACGTGGGCCCCACCCGGAAATCACGTGGGCCCCACCCGGAAATCACGTGGGCCCCACGGGTAAATCAGGTGGGCCCCACCCGGAAATCACGTGGGCCCCACCCGGAAATCACGTGGGCCCCACCCGGAAATCACGTGGGCCCCACCCGGAAATCACGTGGGCCCCACCCGGAAATCACGTGGGCCCCACCC
Source organism: Ovis canadensis (assembly GCF_042477335.2). Lineage (NCBI taxonomy): Eukaryota > Metazoa > Chordata > Mammalia > Artiodactyla > Bovidae > Ovis > Ovis canadensis. The sequence continues at coordinate 13,177,835 of NC_091254.1, read as the reverse complement.
GGAAATCACGTGGGCCCCACCCGGAAATCACGTGGGCCCCACGGGGAAATCACGTGGGCCCCACCTGGAAATTACGTGGGCCCCAGCCGGAAATCACGTGGGCCCCACCCGGAAATCACGTGGGCCCCACCCGGAAATCACGTGGGCCCCACCCGGAAATCACGTGGGCCCCACCCGGAAATCACGTGGGCCCCACCCGGAAATCACGTGGGCCCCACCCGGAAATCACGTGGGCCCCACCCGGAAATCACGTGGGCCCCACCCGGAAATCACGTGGGCCCCACCCGGAAATCACGTGGGCCCCAGCCGGAAATCACGTGGGCCCCAGCCGGAAATCACGTGGGCCCCAGCCGGAAATCACGTGGGCCCCACGGGGAAATCACGTGGGCCCCACGGGGAAATCACGTGGGCCCCACGGGGAAATCACGTGGGCCCCACGGGGAAATCACGTGGGCCCCACCCGGAAATCACGTGGGCCCCACCCGGAAATCACGTGGGCCCCACCCGGAAATCACGTGGGCCCCACCCGGAAATCACGTGGGCCCCACCCGGAAATCACGTGGGCCCCAGCCGGAAATCACGTGGGCCCCACGGGGAAATCACGTGGGCCCCACCCGGAAATCACGTGGGCCCCACCCGGAAATCACGTGGGCCCCACCCGGAAATCACGTGGGCCCCACCCGGAAATCACGTGGGCCCCACCCGGAAATCACGTGGGCCCCACCCGGAAATCACGTGGGCCCCACCCGGAAATCACGTGGGCCCCACGGGGAAATCACGTGGGCCCCACCCGGAAATCACGTGGGCCCCACGGGGAAATCACGTGGGCCCCACCCGGAAATCACGTGGGCCCCACCCGGAAATCACGTGGGCCCCACCCGGAAATCACGTGGGCCCCACGGGGAAATCACGTGGGCCCCACCCGGAAATCATGTGGGCCCCACGGGGAAATCACGTGGGCCCCACCCGGAAATCACGTGGGCCCCACCCGGAAATCACGTGGGCCCCACCCGGAAATCACGTGGGCCCCAGCCGGAAATCACGTGGGCCCCACGGGGAAATCACGTGGGCCCCACCCGGAAATCACGTGGGCCCCACCCGGAAATCACGTGGGCCCCACCCGGAAATCACGTGGGCCCCACCCGGAAATCACGTGGGCCCCACGGGGAAATCACGTGGGCCCCACCCGGAAATCACGTGGGCCCCACGGGGAATGGGCCCCACCCGGAAATCACGTGGGCCCCACGGGGAAATCACGTGGGCCCCACCCGGAAATCACGTGGGCCCCACCCGGAAATCACGTGGGCCCAACGGGGAAATCACGTGGGCCCCACCCGGAAATCACGTGGGCCCCACGGGGAAATCACGTGGGCCCCACCCGGAAATCACGTGGGCCCCACCCGGAAATCACGTGGGCCCCACCCGGAAATCACGTGGGCCCCACGGGGAAATCACGTGGGCCCCACCCGGAAATCACGTGGGCCCCACGGGGAAATCACGTGGGCCCCACCCGGAAATCACGTGGGCCCCACCCGGAAATCACGTGGGCCCCACCCGGAAATCACGTGGGCCCCACCCGGAAATCACGTGGGCCCCACCCGGAAATCACGTGGGCCCCACCCGGAAATCACGTGGGCCCCACCCGGAAATCACGTGGGCCCCACCCGGAAATCACGTGGGCCCCACCCGGAAATCACGTGGGCCCCACCCGGAAATCACGTGGGCCCCAGCCGGAAATCACGTGGGCCACAGCCGGAAATCACGTGGGCCCCAGCCGGAAATCACGTGGGCCCCACGGGGAAATCACGTGGGCCCCACGGGGAAATCACGTGGGCCCCACGGGGAAATCACGTGGGCCCCACGGGGAAATCACGTGGGCCCCACCCGGAAATCACGTGGGCCCCACCCGGAAATCACGTGGGCCCCACCCGGAAATCACGTGGGCCCCACCCGGAAATCACGTGGGCCCCACCCGGAAATCACGTGGGCCCAAGCCGGAAATCACGTGGGCCCCACGGGGAAATCACGTGGGCCCCACCCGGAAATCACGTGGGCCCCACCCGGAAATCACGTGGGCCCCACCCGGAAATCACGTGGGCCCCACCCGGAAATCACGTGGGCCCCACCCGGAAATCACGTGGGCCCCACCCGGAAATCACGTGGGCCCCACCCGGAAATCACGTGGGCCCCACGGGGAAATCACGTGGGCCCCACCCGGAAATCACGTGGGCCCCACGTGGAAATCACGTGGGCCCCACCCGGAAATCACGTGGGCCCCACCCGGAAATCACGTGGGCCCCACCCGGAAATCACGTGGGCCCCACGGGGAAATCACGTGGGCCCCACCCGGAAATCATGTGGGCCCCACGGGGAAATCACGTGGGCCCCACCCGGAAATCACGTGGGCCCCACCCGGAAATCACGTGGGCCCCACCCGGAAATCACGTGGGCCCCAGCCGGAAATCACGTGGGCCCCACGGGGAAATCACGTGGGCCCCACCCGGAAATCACGTGGGCCCCACCCGGAAATCACGTGGGCCCCACCCGGAAATCACGTGGGCCCCACCCGGAAATCACGTGGGCCCCACGGGGAAATCACGTGGGCCCCACCCGGAAATCACGTGGGCCCCACGGGGAAATCACGTGGGCCCCACCCGGAAATCACGTGGGCCCCACCCGGAAATCACGTGGGCCCCACCCGGAAATCACGTGGGCCCCACGGGGAAATCACGTGGGCCCCACCCGGAAATCACGTGGGCCCCACCCGGAAATCACGTGGGCCCCACGGGGAAATCACGTGGGCCCCACCCGGAAATCACGTGGGCCCCACCCGGAAATCACGTGGGCCCCACGGGGAAATCACGTGGGCCCCACCTGGAAATTACGTGGGCCCCAGCCGGAAATCACGTGGGCCCCACCCGGAAATCACGTGGGCCCCACCCGGAAATCACGTGGGCCCCACCCGGAAATCACGTGGGCCCCACCCGGAAATCACGTGGGCCCCACCCGGAAATCACGTGGGCCCCACCCGGAAATCACGTGGGCCCCACCCGGAAATCACGTGGGCCCCACCCGGAAATCACGTGGGCCCCACCCGGAAATCACGTGGGCCCCAGCCGGAAATCACGTGGGCCCCAGCCGGAAATCACGTGGGCCCCAGCCGGAAATCACGTGGGCCCCACGGGGAAATCACGTGGGCCCCACGGGGAAATCACGTGGGCCCCACGGGGAAATCACGTGGGCCCCACGGGGAAATCACGTGGGCCCCACCCGGAAATCACGTGGGCCCCACCCGGAAATCACGTGGGCCCCACCCGGAAATCACGTGGGCCCCACCCGGAAATCACGTGGGCCCCACCCGGAAATCACGTGGGCCCCAGCCGGAAATCACGTGGGCCCCACGGGGAAATCACGTGGGCCCCACCCGGAAATCACGTGGGCCCCACCCGGAAATCACGTGGGCCCCACCCGGAAATCACGTGGGCCCCACCCGGAAATCACGTGGGCCCCACCCGGAAATCACGTGGGCCCCACCCGGAAATCACGTGGGCCCCACCCGGAAATCACGTGGGCCCCACGGGGAAATCACGTGGGCCCCACCCGGAAATCACGTGGGCCCCACGGGGAAATCACGTGGGCCCCACCCGGAAATCACGTGGGCCCCACCCGGAAATCACGTGGGCCCCACCCGGAAATCACGTGGGCCCCACGGGGAAATCACGTGGGCCCCACCCGGAAATCATGTGGGCCCCACGGGGAAATCACGTGGGCCCCACCCGGAAATCACGTGGGCCCCACCCGGAAATCACGTGGGCCCCACCCGGAAATCACGTGGGCCCCAGCCGGAAATCACGTGGGCCCCACGGGGAAATCACGTGGGCCCCACCCGGAAATCACGTGGGCCCCACCCGGAAATCACGTGGGCCCCACCCGGAAATCACGTGGGCCCCACCCGGAAATCACGTGGGCCCCACGGGGAAATCACGTGGGCCCCACCCGGAAATCACGTGGGCCCCACGGGGAATGGGCCCCACCCGGAAATCACGTGGGCCCCACGGGGAAATCACGTGGGCCCCACCCGGAAATCACGTGGGCCCCACCCGGAAATCACGTGGGCCCAACGGGGAAATCACGTGGGCCCCACCCGGAAATCACGTGGGCCCCACGGGGAAATCACGTGGGCCCCACCCGGAAATCACGTGGGCCCCACCCGGAAATCACGTGGGCCCCACCCGGAAATCACGTGGGCCCCACGGGGAAATCACGTGGGCCCCACCCGGAAATCACGTGGGCCCCACGGGGAAATCACGTGGGCCCCACCCGGAAATCACGTGGGCCCCACCCGGAAATCACGTGGGCCCCACCCGGAAATCACGTGGGCCCCACCCGGAAATCACGTGGGCCCCACCCGGAAATCACGTGGGCCCCACCCGGAAATCACGTGGGCCCCACCCGGAAATCACGTGGGCCCCACCCGGAAATCACGTGGGCCCCACCCGGAAATCACGTGGGCCCCACCCGGAAATCACGTGGGCCCCAGCCGGAAATCACGTGGGCCACAGCCGGAAATCACGTGGGCCCCAGCCGGAAATCACGTGGGCCCCACGGGGAAATCACGTGGGCCCCACGGGGAAATCACGTGGGCCCCACGGGGAAATCACGTGGGCCCCACGGGGAAATCACGTGGGCCCCACCCGGAAATCACGTGGGCCCCACCCGGAAATCACGTGGGCCCCACCCGGAAATCACGTGGGCCCCACCCGGAAATCACGTGGGCCCCACCCGGAAATCACGTGGGCCCCAGCCGGAAATCACGTGGGCCCCACGGGGAAATCACGTGGGCCCCACCCGGAAATCACGTGGGCCCCACCCGGAAATCACGTGGGCCCCACCCGGAAATCACGTGGGCCCCACCCGGAAATCACGTGGGCCCCACCCGGAAATCACGTGGGCCCCACCCGGAAATCACGTGGGCCCCACCCGGAAATCACGTGGGCCCCACCCGGAAATCACGTGGGCCCCACGGGGAAATCACGTGGGCCCCACCCGGAAATCACGTGGGCCCCACGTGGAAATCACGTGGGCCCCACCCGGAAATCACGTGGGCCCCACCCGGAAATCACGTGGGCCCCACCCGGAAATCACGTGGGCCCCACGGGGAAATCACGTGGGCCCCACCCGGAAATCATGTGGGCCCCACGGGGAAATCACGTGGGCCCCACCCGGAAATCACGTGGGCCCCACCCGGAAATCACGTGGGCCCCACCCGGAAATCACGTGGGCCCCAGCCGGAAATCACGTGGGCCCCACGGGGAAATCACGTGGGCCCCACCCGGAAATCACGTGGGCCCCACCCGGAAATCACGTGGGCCCCACCCGGAAATCACGTGGGCCCCACCCGGAAATCACGTGGGCCCCACGGGGAAATCACGTGGGCCCCACCCGGAAATCACGTGGGCCCCACGGGGAAATCACGTGGGCCCCACCCGGAAATCACGTGGGCCCCACCCGGAAATCACGTGGGCCCCACCCGGAAATCACGTGGGCCCCACGGGGAAATCACGTGGGCCCCACCCGGAAATCACGTGGGCCCCACCCGGAAATCACGTGGGCCCAACGGGGAAATCACGTGGGCCCCACCCGGAAATCACGTGGGCCCCACGGGGAAATCACGTGGGCCCCACCCGGAAATCACGTGGGCCCCACCCGGAAATCACGTGGGCCCCACCCGGAAATCACGTGGGCCCCACGGGGAAATCACGTGGGCCCCACCCGGAAATCACGTGGGCCCCACGGGGAAATCACGTGGGCCCCACCCGGAAATCACGTGGGCCCCACCCGGAAATCACGTGGGCCCCACCCGGAAATCACGTGGGCCCCAGCCGGAAATCACGTGGGCCCCACCCGGAAATCACGTGGGCCCCACCCGGAAATCACGTGGGCCCCACCCGGAAATCACGTGGGCCCCACCCGGAAATCACGTGGGCCCCACCCGGAAATCACGTGGGCCCCACCCGGAAATCACGTGGGGCCCACCCGGAAATCACGTGGGCCCCACCCGGAAATCACGTGGGCCCCACCCGGAAATCACGTGGGCCCCACCCGGAAATCACGTGGGCCCCACCCGGAAATCACGTGGGCCCCACGGGGAAATCACGTGGGCCCCACCCGGAAATCACGTGGTCCCCACCCGGAAATCACGTGGGCCCCACACGGAAATCACGTGGGCCCCACGGGGAAATCACGTGGGCCCCACGGGGAAATCACGTGGGCCCCACGGGGAAATCACGTGGGCCCCACGGGGAAATCACGTGGGCCCCACCCGGAAATCACGTGGGCCCCACCCGGAAATCACGTGGGCCCCACCCGGAAATCACGTGGGCCCCACCCGGAAATCACGTGGGCCCCACCCGGAAATCACGTGGGCCCCACCCGGAAATCACGTGGGCCCCACCCGGAAATCACGTGGGCCCCACCCGGAAATCACGTGGGCCCCACGGGGAAATCACGTGGGCCCCACCCGGAAATCACGTGGGCCCCACGGGGAAATCACGTGGGCCCCACCCGGAAATCACGTGGGCCCCACACGGAAATCACGTGGGCCCCACCCGGAAATCACGTGGGCCCCACCCGGAAATCACGTGGGCCCCAGCCGGAAATCACGTGGGCCCCACCCGGAAATCACGTGGGCCCCACCCGGAAATCACGTGGGCCCCACCCGGAAATCACGTGGGCCCCACCCGGAAATCACGTGGGCCCCACCCGGAAATCACGTGGGCCCCACCCGGAAATCACGTGGGGCCCACCCGGAAATCACGTGGGCCCCACCCGGAAATCACGTGGGCCCCACCCGGAAATCACGTGGGCCCCACCCGGAAATCACGTGGGCCCCACCCGGAAATCACGTGGGCCCCACGGGGAAATCACGTGGGCCCCACCCGGAAATCACGTGGTCCCCACCCGGAAATCACGTGGGCCCCACCCGGAAATCACGTGGGCCCCACCCGGAAATCACGTGGGCCCCACGGGGAAATCACGTGGGCCCCACCCGGAAATCACGTGGGCCCCACCCGGAAATCACGTGGGCCCCACCCGGAAATCCCGTGGGCCCCACCCGGAAATCACGTGGGCCCCACGGGGAAATCACGTGGGCCCCACCCGGAAATCACGTGGGCCCCACCCGGAAATCACGTGGGCCACAGCCGGAAATCACGTGGGCCCCACCCGGAAATCACGTGGGCCCCACGGGGAAATCACGTGAGCCCCACGGGGAAATCACGTGGGCCCCACCCGGAAATCACGTGGGCCCCACCCGGAAATCACGGGGGCCCCACCCTGAAATCACGTGGGCCCCACCCGGAAATCACGTGGGGCCCACCCGGAAATCACGTGGGCCCCACCCGGAAATCACGTGGGCCCCACCCGGAAATCACGTGGGCCCCACCCGGAAATCACGTGGGCCCCACCCGGAAATCACGTGGGCCCCACCCGGAAATCACGTGGGCCCCACCCGGAAATCACGTGGGCCCCACGGGGAAATCACGTGGGCCCCACCCGGAAATCACGTGGGCCCCACCCGGAAATCACGTGGGCCCCACGGGGAAATCACGTGGGCCCCACCCGGAAATCACGTGGGCCCCAGCCGGAAATCACGTGGGCCCCACGGGGAAATCACGTGGGCCACACCCGGAAATCACGTGGGCCCCACCTGGAAATCACGTGGGCCCCAGCCGGAAATCACGTGGGCCCCACCCGGAAATCACGTGGGCCCCACCCGGAAATCACGTGGGCCCCACCCGGAAATCACGTGGGGCCCACCCGGAAATCACGTGGGCCCTACCCGGAAATCACGTGGGCCCCACCCGGAAATCACGTGGGCCCCAGCCGGAAATCACGTGGGCCCCACGGGTAAATCAGGTGGGCCCCACCCGGAAATCACGTGGGCCCCACCCGGAAATCACGTGGGCCCCACCCGGAAATCACGTGGGCCCCACCCGGAAATCACGTGGGCCCCACCCGGAAATCACGTGGGCCCCACCCGGAAATCACGTGGGCCCCACCCGGAAATCACGTGGGCCCCACCCGGAAATCACGTGGGCCCCACGGGGAAATCACGTGTGCCCCACCCGGAAATCACGTGGGCCCCAGCCGGAAATCACGTGGGCCCCAGCCGGAAATCACGTGGGCCCCACCCGGAAATCACGTGGGCCCCACCCGGAAATCACGTGGGCCCCACCCGGAAATCACGTGGGCCCCACCCGGAAATCACGTGGGCCCCACCCGGAAATCACGTGGGCCCCACCCGGAAATCACGTGGGCCCCACCCGGAAATCACGTGGGCCCCACCCGGAAATCACGTGGGCCCCACCCGGAAATCACGTGGGCCCCAGCCGGAAATCACGTGGGCCCCAGCCGGAAATCACGTGGGCCCCACGGGGAAATCACGTGGGCCCCACCCGGAAATCACGTGGGCCCCACCCGGAAATCACGTGGGCCCCACCCGGAAATCACGTGGGCCCCACCCGGAAATCACGTGGGCCCCACCCGGAAATCACGTGGGCCCCACCCGGAAATCACGTGGGCCCCACCCGGAAATCACGTGGGCCCCACGGGGAAATCACGTGGGCCCCACCCGGAAATCACGTGGGCCCCACCCGGAAATCACTTTGGCCCCACCCGGAAATCACGTGGGGCCCACCCGGAAATCACGTGGGCCCCACCCGGAAATCACGTGGGCCCCACCCGGAAATCACGTGGGGCCCACCCGGAAATCACGTTTGCCCCACCCGGAAATCACGTGGGCCCCACCCGGAAATCACGTGGGCCCCACACGGAAATCACGTGGGCCCCACGGGGAAATCACGTGGGCCCCACGGGGAAATCACGTGGGCCCCACCCGGAAATCACGTGGGCCCCACCCGGAAATCACGTGGGCCCCACCCGGAAATCACGTGGGCCCCACCCGGAAATCACGTGGGCCCCACCCGGAAATCACGTGGGCCCCACGGGGAAATCACGTGGGCCCCACCCGGAAATCACGTGGGCCCCACCGGGAAATCACGTGGGCCCCACCCGCAAATCACGTGGGCCCCACCCGGAAATCACGTGGGCCCCACCCGGAAATCACGTGGGCCCCACGGGGAAATCACGTGTGCCCCACCCGGAAATCACGTGGGCCCCACGGGGAAATCACGTGGGCCCCACCCGGAAATCACGTGGGCCCCACCCGGAAATCACGTGGGCCCCACCCGGAAATCACGTGGGCCCCACCCGGAAATCACGTGGGCCCCACCCGGAAATCACGTGGGCCCCTCGGGGAAATCACGTGGGACCCACCCGGAAATCACGTGGGCCCCACCCGGAAATCACGTGGGCCCCACCCGGAAATCACGTGGGCCCCACCCGGAAATCACGTGGGCCCCAGCCGGAAATCACGTGGGCCCCACGGGGAAATCACGTGGGCCACACCCGGAAATCACGTGGGCCCCACCCGGAAATCACGTGGGCCCCACCCGGAAATCACGTGGGCCCCACCCGGAAATCACGTGGGCCCCACCCGGAAATCACGTGGGCCCCACCCGGAAATCACGTGGGGCCCATCCGGAAATCACGTGGCCCCACCCGGAAATCACGTGGTCCCCACCCGGAAATCACGTGGGCCCCAGCCGGAAATCACGTGGGCCCCACGGGTAAATCAGGTGGGCCCCACCCGGAAATCACGTGGGCCCCACCCGGAAAGCACGTGGGCCCCACCCGGAAATCACGTGGGCCCCACCCGGAAATCACGTGGGCCCCACCCGGAAATCACGTGGGCCCCACCCGGAAATCACGTGGGCCCCAGCCGGAAATCACGTGGGCCCCACGGGGAAATCACGTGGGCCACACCCGGAAATCACGTGGGCCCCACCTGGAAATCACGTGGGCCCCACCCGGAAATCACGTGGGCCCCACCCGGAAATCACGTGGGCCCCACCCGGAAATCACGTGGGCCCCACCCGGAAATCACGTGGGCCCCACCCGGAAATCACGTGGGCCCCACCCGGAAATCACGTGGGCCCCACCCGGAAATCACGTGGGCCCCAGCCGGAAATCACGTGGGCCCCACGGGTAAATCAGGTGGGCCCCACCCGGAAATCACGTGGGCCCCACCCGGAAATCACGTGGGCCCCACCCGGAAATCACGTGGGCCCCACCCGGAAATCACGTGGGCCCCACCCGGAAATCACGTGGGCCCCACCCGGAAATCACGTGGGCCCCACCCGGAAATCACGTGGGCCCCACCCGGAAATCACGTGGGCCCCACGGGGAAATCACGTGTGCCCCACCTGGAAATCACGTGGGCCCCAGCCGGAAATCACGTGGGCCCCAGCCGGAAATCACGTGGGCCCCACCCGGAAATCACGTGGGCCCCACCCGGAAATCACGTGGGCCCCACCCGGAAATCACGTGGGCCCCACCCGGAAATCACGTGGGCCCCACCCGGAAATCACGTGGGCCCCACCCGGAAATCACGTGGGCCCCACCCGGAAATCACGTGGGCCCCAGCCGGAAATCACGTGGGCCCCAGCCGGAAATCACGTGGGCCCCACGGGGAAATCACGTGGGCCCCACGGGGAAATCACGTGGGCCCCACCCGGAAATCACGTGGGCCCCACCCGGAAATCACGTGGGCCCCACCCGGAAATCACGTGGGCCCCACCCGGAAATCACGTGGGCCCCACCCGGAAATCACGTGGGCCCCACCCGGAAATCACGTGGGCCCCACCCGGAAATCACGTGGGCCCCAGCCGGAAATCACGTGGGCCCCACGGGGAAATCACGTGGGCCCCACCCGGAAATCACGTGGGCCCCACCCGGAAATCACGTGGGCCCCACCCGGAAATCACGTGGGCCCCACCCGGAAATCACGTGGGCCCCACCCGGAAATCACGTGGGCCCCACCCGGAAATCACTTTGGCCCCACCCGGAAATCACGTGGGGCCCACCCGGAAATCACGTGGGCCCCACCCGGAAATCACGTGGGCCCCACCCGGAAATCACGTGGGGCCCACCCGGAAATCACGTTTGCCCCACCCGGAAATCACGTGGGCCCCACCCGGAAATCACGTGGGCCCCACACGGAAATCACGTGGGCCCCACGGGGAAATCACGTGGGCCCCACCCGGAAATCACGTGGGCCCCACCCGGAAATCACGTGGGCCCCACCCGGAAATCACGTGGGCCCCACCCGGAAATCACGTGGGCCCCACCCGGAAATCACGTGGGCCCCACCCGGAAATCACGTGGGCCCCACCCGGAAATCACGTGGGCCCCACGGGGAAATCACGTGGGCCCCACCCGGAAATCACGTGGGCCCCACGGGGAAATCACGTGGGCCCCACCCGGAAATCACGTGGGCCCCACCCGGAAATCACGTGGGCCCCACCCGGAAATCACGTGGGCCCCACGGGGAAATCACGAGGGCCCCACCCAGAAATCACGTGGGCCCCACGGGGAAATCACGTGGGCCCCACCCGGAAATCACGTGGGCCCCACCCGGAAATCACGTGGGCCCCACCCGGAAATCACGTGGGCCCCACCCGGAAATCACGTGGGCCCCACCCGGAAATCACGTGGGCCCCACCCGGAAATCACGTGGGCCCCACCCGGAAATCACGTGGGCCCCACCCGGAAATCACGTGGGCCCCACCCGGAAATCACGTGGGCCCCACCCGGAAATCACGTGGGCCCCACCCGGAAATCACGTGGGCCCCACGGGGAAATCACGTGGGCCCCACCCGGAAATCACGTGGGCCCCACGGGGAAATCACGTGGGCCCCACCCGGAAATCACGTGGTCCCCACCCGGAAATCACGTGGGCCCCACACGGAAATCACGTGGGCCCCACGGGGAAATCACGTGGGCCCCACGGGGAAATCACGTGGGCCCCACGGGGAAATCACGTGGGCCCCACCCGGAAATCACGTGGGCCCCACCCGGAAATCACGTGGGCCCCACCCGGAAATCACGTGGGCCCCACCCGGAAATCACGTGGGCCCCACCCGGAAATCACGTGGGCCCCACCCGGAAATCACGTGGGCCCCACGGGGAAATCACGTGGGCCCCACCCGGAAATCACGTGGGCCCCACGGGGAAATCACGTGGGCCCCACCCGGAAATCACGTGGGCCCCACACGGAAATCACGTGGGCCCCACCCGGAAATCACGTGGGCCCCACCCGGAAATCACGTGGGCCCCAGCCGGAAATCACGTGGGCCCCACCCGGAAATCACGTGGGCCCCACCCGGAAATCACGTGGGCCCCACCCGGAAATCACGTGGGCCCCACCCGGAAATCACGTGGGCCCCACCCGGAAATCACGTGGGCCCCACCCGGAAATCACGTGGGGCCCACCCGGAAATCACGTGGGCCCCACCCGGAAATCACGTGGGCCCCACCTGGAAATCACGTGGGCCCCACCCGGAAATCACGTGGGCCCCACGGGGAAATCACGTGGGCCCCACCCGGAAATCACGTGGTCCCCACCCGGAAATCACGTGGGCCCCACCCGGAAATCACGTGGGCCCCACCCGGAAATCACGTGGGCCCCACCCGGAAATCACGTGGGCCCCACCCGGAAATCACGCGGGCCCCACGGGGAAATCACGTGGGCCCCACCCGGAAATCACGTGGGCCCCACCCGGAAATCACGTGGGCCCCACCCGGAAATCCCGTGGGCCCCACCCGGAAATCACGTGGGCCCCACGGGGAAATCACGTGGGCCCCACCCGGAAATCACGTGGGCCCCACCCGGAAATCACGTGGGCCACAGCCGGAAATCACGTGGGCCCCACCCGGAAATCACGTGGGCCCCACGGGGAAATCACGTGGGCCCCACGGGGAAATCACGTGGGCCCCACCCGGAAATCACGTGGGCCCCACCCGGAAATCACGGGGGCCCCACCCTGAAATCACGTGGGCCCCACCCGGAAATCACGTGGGGCCCACCCGGAAATCACGTGGGCCCCACCCGGAAATCACGTGGGCCCCACCCGGAAATCACGTGGGCCCCACCCGGAAATCACGTGGGCCCCACCCGGAAATCACGTGGGCCCCACCCGGAAATCACGTGGGCCCCACCCGGAAATCACGTGGGGCCCACCCGGAAATCACGTGGGCCCCACCCGGAAATCACGTGGGCCCCACCCGGAAATCACGTGGGCCCCAGCCGGAAATCACGTGGGCCCCACGGGTAAATCAGGTGGGCCCCACCCGGAAATCACGTGGGCCCCACCCGGAAATCACGTGGGCCCCACCCGGAAATCACGTGGGCCCCACCCGGAAATCACGTGGGCCCCACACGGAAATCACGTGGGCCCCACCCGGAAATCACGTGGGCCCCACCCGGAAATCACGTGGGCCCCAGCCGGAAATCACGTGGGCCCCACGGGGAAATCACGTGGGCCCCACCCGGAAATCACGTGGGCCCCACCCGGAAATCACGTGGGCCCCACCCGGAAATCACGTGGGCCCCACGGGGAAATCACGTGGGCCCCAGCCGGAAATCACGTGGGCCCCACCCGGAAATCACGTGGGCCCCACCCGGAAATCACGTGGGCCCCACCCGGAAATCACGTGGGCCCCACCCGGAAATCACGTGGGCCCCACCCGGAAATCACGTGGGCCCCACCCGGAAATCACGTGGGGCCCACCCGGAAATCACGTGGGCCCCACCCGGAAATCACGTGGGCCCCACCCGGAAATCACGTGGGCCCCACGGGGAAATCACGTGGGCCCCACCCGGAAATCACGTGGTCCCCACCCGGAAATCACGTGGGCCCCACACGGAAATCACGTGGGCCCCACCCGGAAATCACGTGGGCCCCACCCGGAAATCACGTGGGCCCCACGGGGAAATCACGTGGGCCCCACCCGGAAATCACGTGGGCCCCACGTGGAAATCACGTGGGCCCCACCCGGAAATCACGTGGGCCCCACCCGGAAATCACGTGGGCCCCACCCGGAAATCACGTGGGCCCCACCCGGAAATCACGTGGGCCCCACCCGGAAATCACGTGGGCCCCACCCGGAAATCACGTGGGCCCCACGGGGAAATCACGTGGGCCCCACCCGGAAATCACGTGGGCCCCACGGGGAAATCACGTGGGCCCCACCCGGAAATCACGTGGGCCCCACCCGGAAATCACGTGGGCCCCACCCGGAAATCACGTGGGCCCCACCCGGAAATCACGTGGGCCCCACCCGGAAATCACGTGGGCCCCACGGGGAAATCACGTGGGCCCCACGGGGAAATCACGTGGGCCCCACCCGGAAATCACGTGGTCCCCACCCGGAAATCACGTGGGCCCCACCCGGAAATCACGTGGGCCCCACCCGGAAATCACGTGGGCCCCACCCGGAAATCACGTGGGCCCCACCCGGAAATCACGTGGGCCCCACGGGGAAATCACGTGGGCCCCACCCGGAAATCACGTGGGCCCCACCCGGAAATCACGTGGGCCCCACCCGGAAATCCCGTGGGCCCCACCCGGAAATCACGTGGGCCCCACGGGGAAATCACGTGGGCCCCACCCGGAAATCACGTGGGCCCCACCCGGAAATCACGTGGGCCACAGCCGGAAATCACGTGGGCCCCACCCGGAAATCACGTGGGCCCCACGGGGAAATCACGTGGGCCCCACCTGGAAATCACGTGGGCCCCACCCGGAAATCACGTGGGCCCCACCCGGAAATCACGTGGGCCCCACCCTGAAATCACGTGGGCCCCCCCCGGAAATCACGTGGGGCCCACCCGGAAATCACGTGGGCCCCACCCGGAAATCACGTGGGCCCCACCCGGAAATCACGTGGGCCCCACCCGGAAATCACGTGGGCCCCACCCGGAAATCACGTGGGCCCCACCCGGAAATCACGTGGGCCCCACGGGGAAATCACGTGGGCCCCACCCGGAAATCACGTGGGCCCCACCCGGAAATCACGTGGGCCCCACCCGGAAATCACGTGGGCCCCACCCGGAAATCACGTGGGCCCCAGCCGGAAATCACGTGGGCCCCACGGGGAAATCACGTGGGCCACACCCGGAAATCACGTGGGCCCCACCCGGAAATCACGTGGGCCCCACCCGGAAATCACGTGGGCCCCACCCGGAAATCACGTGGGCCCCACCCGGAAATCACGTGGGCCCCACCCGGAAATCACGTGGGGCCCACCCGGAAATCACGTGGGCCCCACCCGGAAATCACGTGGGCCCCACCCGGAAATCACGTGGGCCCCACGGGGAAATCACGTGGGCCCCACCCGGAAATCACGTGTTCCCCACCCGGAAATCACGTGGGCCCCACCCGGAAATCACGTGGGCCCCACCCGGAAATCACGTGGGCCCCACCCGGAAATCACGTGGGCCCCACCCGGAAATCACGTGGGCCCCACCCGGAAATCACGTGGGCCCCACGGGGAAATCACGTGGGCCCCACCCGGAAATCACGTGGGCCCCACCCGGAAATCACGTGGGCCCCACCCGGAAATCCCGTGGGCCCCACCCGGAAATCACGTGGGCCCCACGGGGAAATCACGTGGGCCCCACCCGGAAATCACGTGGGCCCCACCCGGAAATCACGTGGGCCACAGCCGGAAATCACGTGGGCCCCACCCGGAAATCACGTGGGCCCCACGGGGAAATCACGTGGGCCCCACCCGGAAATCACGTGGGCCCCACCCGGAAATCACGTGGGCCCCACCCGGAAATCACGTGGGCCCCACCCTGAAATCACGTGGGCCCCACCCGGAAATCACGTGGGGCCCACCCGGAAATCACGTGGGCCCCACCCGGAAATCACGTGGGCCCCACCCGGAAATCACGTGGGCCCCACCCGGAAATCACGTGGGCCCCACCCGGAAATCACGTGGGCCCCACCCGGAAATCACGTGGGCCCCACCCGGAAATCACGTGGGCCCCACGGGGAAATCACGTGGGCCCCACCCGGAAATCACGTGGGCCCCACCCGGAAATCACGTGGGCCCCACCCGGAAATCACGTGGGCCCCACGGGGAAATCACGTGGGCCCCACCCGGAAATCACGTGGGCCCCACCCGGAAATCACGTGGGCCCCACGGGGAATTCACGTGGGCCCCACCCGGAAGTCACGTGGGCCCCACGGGGAAATCACGTGGGCCCCACCCGGAAATCACGTGGGCCCCACCCGGAAATCACGTGGGCCCCACCCGGAAATCACGTGGGCCCCACCCGGAAATCACGTGGGCCCCACCCGGAAATCACGTGGGCCCCACCCGGAAATCACGTGGGCCCCAGCCGGAAATCACGTGGGCCCCAGCCGGAAATCACGTGGGCCCCACGGGGAAATCACGTGGGCCCCACCCGGAAATCACGTGGGCCCCACCCGGAAATCACGTGGGCCCCACCCGGAAATCACGTGGGCCCCACCCGGAAATCACGTGGGCCCCACCCGGAAATCACGTGGGCCCCAGCCGGAAATCACGTGGGCCCCACCCGGAAATCACGTGGGCCCCAGCCGGAAATCACGTGGGCCCCACCCGGAAATCCCGTGGGCCCCACCCGGAAATCACGTGGGCCCCACGGGGAAATCACGTGGGCCCCACCCGGAAATCACGTGGGCCCCACCCGGAAATCACGTGGGCCACAGCCGGAAATCACGTGGGCCCCACCCGGAAATCACGTGGGCCCCACGGGGAAATCACGTGGGCCCCACCTGGAAATCACGTGGGCCCCACCCGGAAATCACGTGGGCCCCACCCGGAAATCACGTGGGCCCCACCCTGAAATCACGTGGGCCCCCCCCGGAAATCACGTGGGGCCCACCCGGAAATCACGTGGGCCCCACCCGGAAATCACGTGGGCCCCACCCGGAAATCACGTGGGCCCCACCCGGAAATCACGTGGGCCCCACCCGGAAATCACGTGGGCCCCACCCGGAAATCACGTGGGCCCCACGGGGAAATCACGTGGGCCCCACCCGGAAATCACGTGGGCCCCACCCGGAAATCACGTGGGCCCCACCCGGAAATCACGTGGGCCCCACCCGGAAATCACGTGGGCCCCAGCCGGAAATCACGTGGGCCCCACGGGGAAATCACGTGGGCCACACCCGGAAATCACGTGGGCCCCACCCGGAAATCACGTGGGCCCCACCCGGAAATCACGTGGGCCCCACCCGGAAATCACGTGGGCCCCACCCGGAAATCACGTGGGCCCCACCCGGAAATCACGTGGGGCCCACCCGGAAATCACGTGGGCCCCACCCGGAAATCACGTGGGCCCCACCCGGAAATCACGTGGGCCCCACGGGGAAATCACGTGGGCCCCACCCGGAAATCACGTGTTCCCCACCCGGAAATCACGTGGGCCCCACCCGGAAATCACGTGGGCCCCACCCGGAAATCACGTGGGCCCCACCCGGAAATCACGTGGGCCCCACCCGGAAATCACGTGGGCCCCACCCGGAAATCACGTGGGCCCCACGGGGAAATCACGTGGGCCCCACCCGGAAATCACGTGGGCCCCACCCGGAAATCACGTGGGCCCCACCCGGAAATCCCGTGGGCCCCACCCGGAAATCACGTGGGCCCCACGGGGAAATCACGTGGGCCCCACCCGGAAATCACGTGGGCCCCACCCGGAAATCACGTGGGCCACAGCCGGAAATCACGTGGGCCCCACCCGGAAATCACGTGGGCCCCACGGGGAAATCACGTGGGCCCCACCCGGAAATCACGTGGGCCCCACCCGGAAATCACGTGGGCCCCACCCGGAAATCACGTGGGCCCCACCCTGAAATCACGTGGGCCCCACCCGGAAATCACGTGGGGCCCACCCGGAAATCACGTGGGCCCCACCCGGAAATCACGTGGGCCCCACCCGGAAATCACGTGGGCCCCACCCGGAAATCACGTGGGCCCCACCCGGAAATCACGTGGGCCCCACCCGGAAATCACGTGGGCCCCACCCGGAAATCACGTGGGCCCCACGGGGAAATCACGTGGGCCCCACCCGGAAATCACGTGGGCCCCACCCGGAAATCACGTGGGCCCCACCCGGAAATCACGTGGGCCCCACGGGGAAATCACGTGGGCCCCACCCGGAAATCACGTGGGCCCCACCCGGAAATCACGTGGGCCCCACGGGGAATTCACGTGGGCCCCACCCGGAAGTCACGTGGGCCCCACGGGGAAATCACGTGGGCCCCACCCGGAAATCACGTGGGCCCCACCCGGAAATCACGTGGGCCCCACCCGGAAATCACGTGGGCCCCACCCGGAAATCACGTGGGCCCCACCCGGAAATCACGTGGGCCCCACCCGGAAATCACGTGGGCCCCAGACGGAAATCACGTGGGCCCCAGCCGGAAATCACGTGGGCCCCACGGGGAAATCACGTGGGCCCCACCCGGAAATCACGTGGGCCCCACCCGGAAATCACGTGGGCCCCACCCGGAAATCACGTGGGCCCCACCCGGAAATCACGTGGGCCCCACCCGGAAATCACGTGGGCCCCAGCCGGAAATCACGTGGGCCCCACCCGGAAATCACGTGGGCCCCAGCCGGAAATCACGTGGGCCCCACCCGGAAATCACGTGGGCCCCACCCGGAAATCACGTGGGCCCCACCCGGAAATCACGTGGGCCCCACCCGGAAATCACGTGGGGCCCACCCGGAAATCACGTGGGCCCCACCCGGAAATCACGTGGGCCCCACCCTGAAATCACGTGGGCCCCACCCGGAAAACACGTGGGCCCCACCCGGAAATCACGTGGGCCCCACCCGGAAATCACGTGGGCCCCACCCGGAAATCACGTGGGCCCCACCCGGAAATCACGTGGGCCCCACCCGGAAATCACGTGGGCCCCACCCGGAAAACACGTGGGCCCCACCCGGAAATCACGTGGGGCCCACCCGGAAATCACGTGGGCCCCACCCGGAAATCACGTGGGCCCCACCCGGAAATCACGTGGGCCCCACGGGGAAATCACGTGGGCCCCACCCGGAAATCACGTGGGCCCCACCCGGAAATCACGTGGGCCCCACGGGAAATCACGTCGGCCCCACTCGGAAATCACGTGGGCCCCACGGGGAAATCACGTGGGCCCCACCCGGAAATCACGTGGGCCCCACCCGGAAATCACGTGGGCCCCACCCGGAAATCACGTGGGCCCCACCCGGAAATCACGTGGGCCCCACCCGGAAATCACGTGGGCCCCACCCGGAAATCACGTGGGCCCCACCCGGAAATCACGTGGGCCCCACCCGGAAATCACGTGGGCCCCACCCGGAAATCACGTGGGCCCCACCCGGAAATCACGTGGGCCCCAGCCGGAAATCACGTGGGCCCCACCCGGAAATCACGTGGGCCCCAGCCGGAAATCACGTGGGCCCCACCCGGAAATCACGTGGGCCCCACCCGGAAATCACGTGGGCCCCACCCGGAAATCACGTGGGCCCCACCCGGAAATCACGTGGGGCCCACCCGGAAATCACGTGGGCCCCACCCGGAAATCACGTGGGCCCCACCCGGAAATCACGTGGACCCCACCCGGAAATCAGGTGGGCCCCACCCGGAAATCACGTGGGCCCCAGCCGGTAATCACGTGGGCCCCAGCCGGAAATCACGTGGGCCCCACGGGGAAATCACATGGGCCCCACCGGGAAATCACGTGGGCCCCACCCGGAAATCACGTGGGCCCCACCCGGAAATCACGTGGGCCCCACCCGGAAATCACGTGGGCCCCACCCGGAAATCACGTGGGGCCCACCCGGAAATCACGTGGGCCCCACCCGGAAATCACGTGGGCCCCACCCGGAAATCACGTGGGGCCCACCCGGAAATCACGTTTGCCCCACCCGGAAATCACGTGGGCCCCACCCGGAAATCACGTGGGCCCCACCCGGAAATCACGTGGGCCCCATCCGGAAATCACGTGGGCCCCACCCGGAAATCACGTGGACCCCACCCGGAAATCACGTGGGCCCCACCCGGAAATCACGTGGGCCCCACCCGGAAATCACGTGGGCCCCACCCGGAAATCACGTGGGCCCCACCCGGAAATCACGTGGGGCCCACCCGGAAATCACGTGGGCCCAACCCGGAAATCACGTGGGCCCCACCCGGAAATCACGTGGGGCCCACCCGGAAATCACGTGGGCCCCACCCGGAAATCACGTGGGCCCCACCCGGAAATCACGTGGGCCCCACCCGGAAATCACGTGGGCCCCACGGGGAAATCACGTGGGCCCCACGGGGAAATCACGTGGGCCCCGCCCGGAAATCACGTGGGCCCCGCCCGGAAATCACGTGGGCCCCACCCGGAAATCACGTGGGCCCCACCCGGAAATCACGTGGGCCCCACCCGGAAATCACGTGGGGCCCTCCCGGAAATCACGTGGGCCCCACCCGGAAATCACGTGGGCCCCACCCGGAAATCACGTGGGGCCCACCCGCAAATCACGTGGGCCCCACCCGGAAATCACGTGGGCCCCACCCGGAAATCACGTGGGCCCCACCCGGAAATCACGTGGGCCCCACCCGGAAATCACGTGGGCCCCACCCGGAAATCACGTGGGCGCAACCCGGAAATCACGTGGGCCCCACCCGGAAATCACGTGGGCCCCACGGGGAAATCACGTGGGCCCCACCCGGAAATCACGTGGGCCCCACCCGGAAATCACGTGGGCCCCACCCGGAAATCACGTGGGCCCCACCCGGAAATCACGTGGGCCCCACCCGGAAATCACGTGGGCCCCACCCGGAAATCACGTGGGCCCCACCCGGAAATCACGTGGGCCCCACCCGGAAATCACGTGGGCCCCACACGGAAATCACGTGGGCCCCACCCGGAAATCACGTGGGCCCCACGGGGAAATCACGTGGGCCCCACCCAGAAATCACGTGGGCCCCACCCGGAAATCACGTGGGCCCCACCCGGAAATCACGTGGGCCCCACCCGGAAATCACGTGGGCCCCACCCGGAAATCACGTGGGCCCCACCCGGAAATCACGTGGGCCCCACCCGGAAATCACGTGGGCCCCACGGGGAAATCCCGTGGGCCCCACCCGGAAATCACGTGGGCCCCAACCGGAAATCACGTGGGCCCCACCCGGAAATCACGTGGGCCCCACCCGGAAATCACGTGGGCCCCACCCGGAAATCACGTGGGCCCCACCCGGAAATCACGTGGGCCCCACCCGGAAATCACGTGGGCCCCACCCGGAAATCACGTGGGGCCCACCCGGAAATCACGTGGGCCCCACCCGGAAATCACGTGGGCCCCACCCGGAAATCACGTGGGCCCCACCCGGAAATCACGTGGGCCCCACCCGGAAATCACGTGGGCCCCACGGGGAAATCACGTGGGCCCCACCCGGAAATCACGTGGGCCCCACCCGGAAATCACGTGGGCCCCACCCGGAAATCACGTGGGCCCCACCCGGAAATCACGTGGGCCACAGCCGGAAATCACGTGGGCCCCACCCGGAAATCACGTGGGCCCCACCCGGAAATCACGTGGGCCCCACCCGGAAATCACGTGGGCCCCACCCGGAAATCACGTGGGCCCCACCCGGAAATCACGTGGGCCCCACCCGGAAATCACGTGGGCCCCACCCGGAAATCACGTGGGCCCCACGGGGAAATCACGTGGGCCCCACCCGGAAATCACGTGGGCCCCACCCGGAAATCACGTGGGCCCCACCCGGAAATCACGTGGGCCCCACCCGGAATTCACGTGGGCCCCACCCGGAAATCACGTGGGCCCCACCCGGAAATCACGTGGGCCCCACCCGGAAATCACGTGGGCCCCACCCGGAAATCACGTGGGCCCCACCCGGAAATCACGTGGGCCCCACCCGGAAATCACGTGGGCCCCACCCGGAAATCACGTGGGGCCCACCCGGAAATCACGTGGGCCCCACCCGGAAATCACGTGGGCCCCACCCTGAAATCACGTGGGCCCCACCCGGAAAACACGTGGGCCCCACCCGGAAATCACGTGGGCCCCACCCGGAAATCACGTGGGCCCCACGCGGAAATCACGTGGGCCCCACCCGGAAATCACGTGGGCCCCACCCGGAAATCACGTGGGCCCCATGGGGAAATCACCTGGGCCCCACCTGGAAATCACGTGGGCCCCACCCGGAAATCACGTGGGCCCCACCCGGAAATCACGTGGGCCCCACCCGGAAATCACGTGGGCCCCACGGGGAAATCACGTGGGCCCCACCCGGAAATCACGTGAGCCCCACCCGGAAATCACGTGGGCCCCACCCGGAAATCACGTGGGCCCCACCCGGAAATCACGTGGGCCCCACCCGGAAATCACGTGGGCCCCACCCGGAAATCACGTGGGCCCCACCCGGAAATCACGTGGGCCCCACCCGGAAATCACGTGGGCCCCACCCGGAAATCACGTGGGCCCCACCCGGAAATCACGTGGGCCCCACCCGGAAATCACGTGGGCCCCACCCGGAAATCACGTGGGCCCCACCCGGAAATCCCGTGGGACCCACCCGGAAATCACGTGGGCCCCACGGGGAAATCACGTGGGCCCCACCCGGAAATCACGTGGGCCCCACCCGGAAATCACGTGGGCCACAGCCGGAAATCACGTGGGCCCCACCCGGAAATCACGTGGGCCCCACGGGGAAATCACGTGGGCCCCACCCGGAAATCACGTGGGCCCCACCCGGAAATCACTTGGGCCCCACCCTGAAATCACGTGGGCCCCACCCGGAAATCACGTGGGGCCCACCCGGAAATCACGTGGGCCCCACGGGGAAATCACGTGGGCCCCACCCGGAAATCACGTGGGCCCCACCCGGAAATCACGTGGGCCCCACCCGGAAATCACGTGGGCCCCACCCGGAAATCACGTGGGCCCCACCCGGAAATCACGTGGGCCCCACGGGGAAATCACGTGTGCCCCAAGGGGAAATCACGTGGGCCCCACCCGGAAATCACGTGGGCCCCACGGGGAAATCACGTGGGCCTCACCCGGAAATCACGTGGGCCCCACGGGGAAATCACGTGGGCCCCACCCGGAAATCACGTGGGCCCCACCCGGAAATCACGTGGGCCCCACCCGGAAATCACGTGGGCCCCACGGGGAAATCACGTGGGCCCCACCCGGAAATCACGTGGGCCCCACCCGGAAATCACGTGGGCCCCACCCGGAAATCACGTGGGCCCCACCCGAAAATCACGTGGGCCCCACCCGGAAATCACGTGGGCCCCACCCGGAAATCACGTGGGCCCCACCCGGAAATCACGTGGGCCCCACCCGGAAATCACGTGGGCCCCACCCGGAAATCACGTGGGCCCCAGCCGGAAATCACGAGGGCCCCACGGGGAAATCACGTGGGCCCCACCCGGAAATCACGTGGGCCCCACCCGGAAATCACGTGGGCCCCACCCGGAAATCACGTGGGCCCCACCCGGAAATCACGTGGGCCCCACCCGGAAATCACGTGGGCCCCACCCGGAAATCACGTGGGGCCCACCCGGAAATCACGTGGGCCCCACCCGGAAATCACGTGGGCCCCACCCGGAAATTACGTGGGCCCCACCCGGAAAACACGTGGGCCCCACCCGGAAATCACGTGGGGCCCACCCGGAAATCACGTGGGCCTCACGGGGAAATCACGTGGGCCCCACCCGGAAATCACGTGGGCCCCACCCGGAAATCACGTGGGCCCCACCCGGAAATCACGTGGGCCCCACGGGGAAATCACGTGGGGCCCACCCGGAAATCACGTGGGCCCCACCCGGAAATCACGTGGGCCCCACCCGGAAATCACGTGGGCCCCACCCGGAAATCACGTGGGCCCCAGCCGGAAATCACGTGGGCCCCACGGGTAAATCAGGTGGGCCCCACCCGGAAATCACGTGGGCCCCACCCGGAAATCACGTGGGCCCCACGGGGAAATCACGTGGGCCCCACCCGGAAATCACGTGGGCCCCACCCGGAAATCACGTGGGCCCCACCCGGAAATCACGTGGGCCCCACCCGGAAATCACGTGGGCCCCACCCGGAAATCACGTGGGGCCCACCCGGAAATCACGTGGGCCCCACCCGGAAATCACGTGGGCCCCACCCGGAAATCACGTGGGCCCCAGCCGGAAATCACGTGGGCCCCACGGGTAAATCAGGTGGGCCCCACCCGGAAATCACGTGGGCCCCACCCGGAAATCACGTGGGCCCCACCCGGAAATCACGTGGGCCCCACCCGGAAATCACGTGGGCCCCACCCGGAAATCACGTGGGCCCCACCCGGAAATCACGTGGGCCCCACGGGGAAATCACGTGTGCCCCACCTGGAAATCACGTGGGCCCCAGCCGGAAATCACGTGGGCCCCAGCCGGAAATAACGTGGGCCCCACCCGGAAATCACGTGGGCCCCACGGGGAAATCACGTGGGCCCCACCCGGAAATCACGTGGGCCCCACCCGGAAATCACGTGGGCCCCACCCGGAAATCACGTGGGCCCCACCCGGAAATCACGTGGGCCCCACGGGGAAATCACGTGGGCCCCACCCGGAAATCACGTGGGCCCCACGGGGAAATCACGTGGGCCCCACCCGGAAATCACGTGGGCCCCACCCGGAAATCACGTGGGCCCCACCCGGAAATCACGTGGGCCCCAGCCGGAAATCACGTGGGCCCCACCCGGAAATCACGTGGGCCCCACCCGGAAATCACGTGGGCCCCACCCGGAAATCACGTGGGCCCCACCCGGAAATCACGTGGGCCCCACCCGGAAATCACGTGGGCCCCACCCGGAAATCACGTGGGGCCCACCCGGAAATCACGTGGGCCCCACCCGGAAATCACGTGGGCCCCACCCGGAAATCACGTGGGCCCCACCCGGAAATCACGTGGGCCCCACCCGGAAATCACGTGGGCCCCACGGGGAAATCACGTGGGCCCCACCCGGAAATCACGTGGTCCCCACCCGGAAATCACGTGGGCCCCACACGGAAATCACGTGGGCCCCACGGGGAAATCACGTGGGCCCCACGGGGAAATCACGTGGGCCCCACGGGGAACTCACGTGGGCCCCACCCTGAAATCACGTGGGCCCCACCCGGAAATCACGTGGGCCCCACCCGGAAATCACGTGGGCCCCACCCGGAAATCACGTGGGCCCCACGGGGAAATCACGTGGGCCCCACCCGGAAATCACGTGGTCCCCACCCGGAAATCACGTGGGCCCCACACGGAAATCACGTGGGCCCCACGGGGAAATCACGTGGGCCCCACGGGGAAATCACGTGGGCCCCACGGGGAAATCACGTGGGCCCCACCCGGAAATCACGTGGGCCCCACCCGGAAATCACGTGGGGCCCACCCGGAAATCACGTTTGCCCCACCCGGAAATCACGTGGGCCCCACCCGGAAATCACGTGGGCCCCACACGGAAATCACGTGGGCCCCACGGGGAAATCACGTGGGCCCCACGGGGAAATCACGTGGGCCCCACCCGGAAATCACGTGGGCCCCACCCGGAAATCACGTGGGCCCCACCCGGAAATCACGTGGGCCCCACCCGGAAATCACGTGGGCCCCACCCGGAAATCACGTGGGCCCCACCCGGAAATCACGTGGGGCCCACCCGGAAATCACGTGGGCCCCACCCGGAAATCACGTGGGCCCCACCCGGAAATCACGTGGGCCCCACCCGGAAATCACGTGGGCCCCACCCGGAAATCACGTGGGCCCCACGGGGAAATCACGTGGGCCCCACCCGGAAATCACGTGGTCCCCACCCGGAAATCACGTGGGCCCCACACGGAAATCACGTGGGCCCCACGGGGAAATCACGTGGGCCCCACGGGGAAATCACGTGGGCCCCACGGGGAAATCACGTGGGCCCCACCCTGAAATCACGTGGGCCCCACCCGGAAATCACGTGGGCCCCACCCGGAAATCACGTGGGCCCCACCCGGAAATCACGTGGGCCCCACCCGGAAATCACGTGGGCCCCACCCGGAAATCACGTGGGCCCCAGCCGGAAATCACGTGGGCCCCACCCGGAAATCACGTGGGCCCCACCCGGAAATCACGTGGGCCCCACCCGGAAATCACGTGGGCCCCACCCGGAAATCACGTGGGCCCCACCCGGAAATCACGTGGGCCCCACCCGGAAATCACGTGGGCCCCACCCGGAAATCACGTGGGCCCCACGGGGAAATCACGTGGGCCCCACCCGGAAATCACGGGGGCCCCACGGGGAAATCACGTGGGCCCCACCCGGAAATCACGTGGGCCCCACACGGAAATCACGTGGGCCCCACCCGGAAATCACGTGGGCCCCACCCGGAAATCACGTGGGCCCCAGCCGGAAATCACGTGGGCCCCACCCGGAAATCACGTGGGCCCCACCCGGAAATCACGTGGGCCCCACCCGGAAATCACGTGGGCCCCACCCGGAAATCACGTGGGCCCCACCCGGAAATCACGTGGGCCCCACCCGGAAATCACGTGGGGCCCACCCGGAAATCACGTGGGCCCCACCCGGAAATCACGTGGGCCCCACCCGGAAATCACGTGGGCCCCACCCGGAAATCACGTGGGCCCCACCCGGAAATCACGTGGGCCCCACGGGGAAATCACGTGGGCCCCACCCGGAAATCACGTGGTCCCCACCCGGAAATCACGTGGGCCCCACCCGGAAATCACGTGGGCCCCACCCGGAAATCACGTGGGCCCCACCCGGAAATCACGTGGGCCCCACCCGGAAATCACGTGGGCCCCACGGGGAAATCACGTGGGCCCCACCCGGAAATCACGTGGGCCCCACCCGGAAATCACGTGGGCCCCACCCGGAAATCACGTGGGCCCCACCCGGAAATCACGTGGGCCCCACGGGGAAATCACGTGGGCCCCACCCGGAAATCACGTGGGCCCCACCCGGAAATCACGTGGGCCACAGCCGGAAATCACGTGGGCCCCACCCGGAAATCACGTGGGCCCCACGGGGAAATCACGTGAGCCCCACGGGGAAATCACGTGGGCCCCACCCGGAAATCACGTGGGCCCCACCCGGAAATCACGGGGGCCCCACCCTGAAATCACGTGGGCCCCACCCGGAAATCACGTGGGGCCCACCCGGAAATCACGTGGGCCCCACCCGGAAATCACGTGGGCCCCACCCGGAAATCACGTGGGCCCCACCCGGAAATCACGTGGGCCCCACCCGGAAATCACGTGGGCCCCACCCGGAAATCACGTGGGCCCCACCCGGAAATCACGTGGGCCCCACCCGGAAATCACGTGGGCCCCACCCGGAAATCACGTGGGCCCCACCCGGAAATCACGTGGGCCCCACCCGGAAATCACGTGGGCCCCACCCGGAAATCACGTGGGCCCCAGCCGGAAATCACGTGGGCCCCACGGGGAAATCACGTGGGCCCCACGGGGAAATCACGTGGGCCCCACCCGGAAATCACGTGGGCCCCACCCGGAAATCACGTGGGCCCCACCCGGAAATCACGTGGGCCCCACCCGGAAATCACGTGGGCCCCAGCCGGAAATCACGAGGGCCCCACGGGGAAATCACGTGGGCCCCACCCGGAAATCACGTGGGCCCCACCCGGAAATCACGTGGGCCCCACCCGGAAATCACGTGGGCCCCACCCGGAAATCACGTGGACCCCACCCGGAAATCACGTGGGCCCCACCCGGAAATCACGTGGGGCCCACCCGGAAATCACGTGGGGCCCACCCGGAAATCACGTGGGCCCCACCCGGAAATCACGTGGGCCCCACCCGGAAAACACGTGGGCCCCACCCGGAAATCACGTGGGGCCCACCCGGAAATCACGTGGGCCCCACGGGGAAATCACGTGGGCCCCACCCGGAAATCACGTGGGCCCCACCCGGAAATCACGTGGGCCCCACCCGGAAATCACGTGGGCCCCACGGGGAAATCACGTGGGGCCCACCCGGAAATCACGTGGGCCCCACCCGGAAATCACGTGGGCCCCACCCGGAAATCACGTGGGCCCCACCCGGAAATCACGTGGGCCCCAGCCGGAAATCACGTGGGCCCCACGGGTAAATCAGGTGGGCCCCACCCGGAAATCACGTGGGCCCCACCCGGAAATCACGTGGGCCCCACCCGGAAATCACGTGGGCCCCACGGGGAAATCACGTGGGCCCCACCCGGAAATCACGTGGGCCCCACCCGGAAATCACGTGGGCCCCACCCGGAAATCACGTGGGCCCCACCCGGAAATCACGTGGGCCCCACCCGGAAATCACGTGGGCCCCACCCGGAAATCACGTGGGGCCCACCCGGAAATCACGTGGGCCCCACCCGGAAATCACGTGGGCCCCACCCGGAAATCACGTGGGCCCCACCCGGAAATCACGTGGGCCCCACGGGTAAATCAGGTGGGCCCCACCCGGAAATCACGTGGGCCCCACCCGGAAATCACGTGGGCCCCACCCGGAAATCACGTGGGCCCCACCCGGAAATCACGTGGGCCCCACCCGGAAATCACGTGGGCCCCACCCGGAAATCACGTGGGCCCCACGGGGAAATCACGTGGGCCCCACCTGGAAATCACGTGGGCCCCAGCCGGAAATCACGTGGGCCCCACCCGGAAATCACGTGGGCCCCACCCGGAAATCACGTGGGCCCCACCCGGAAATCACGTGGGCCCCACCCGGAAATCACGTGGGCCCCACCCGGAAATCACGTGGGCCCCACCCGGAAATCACGTGGGCCCCACCCGGAAATCACGTGGGCCCCACCCGGAAATCACGTGGGCCCCACCCGGAAATCACGTGGGCCCCAGCCGGAAATCACGTGGGCCCCAGCCGGAAATCACGTGGGCCCCAGCCGGAAATCACGTGGGCCCCACGGGGAAATCACGTGGGCCCCACGGGGAAATCACGTGGGCCCCACGGGGAAATCACGTGGGCCCCACCCGGAAATCACGTGGGCCCCACCCGGAAATCACGTGGGCCCCACCCGGAAATCACGTGGGCCCCACCCGGAAATCACGTGGGCCCCACCCGGAAATCACGTGGGCCCCACCCGGAAATCACGTGGGCCCCAGCCGGAAATCACGTGGGCCCCACGGGGAAATCACGTGGGCCCCACCCGGAAATCACGTGGGCCCCACCCGGAAATCACGTGGGCCCCACCCGGAAATCACGTGGGCCCCACCCGGAAATCACGTGGGCCCCACCCGGAAATCACGTGGGCCCCACCCGGAAATCACGTGGGCCCCACCCGGAAATCACGTGGGCCCCACGGGGAAATCACGTGGGCCCCACCCGGAAATCACGTGGGCCCCACGGGGAAATCACGTGGGCCCCACCCGGAAATCACGTGGGCCCCACCCGGAAATCACGTGGGCCCCACCCGGAAATCACGTGGGCCCCACGGGGAAATCACGTGGGCCCCACCCGGAAATCACGTGGGCCCCACGGGGAAATCACGTGGGCCCCACCCGGAAATCACGTGGGCCCCACCCGGAAATCACGTGGGCCCCACCCGGAAATCACGTGGGCCCCAGCCGGAAATCACGTGGGCCCCACGGGGAAATCACGTGGGCCCCACCCGGAAATCACGTGGGCCCCACCCGGAAATCACGTGGGCCCCACCCGGAAATCACGTGGGCCCCACCCGGAAATCACGTGGGCCCCACGGGGAAATCACGTGGGCCCCACCCGGAAATCACGTGGGCCCCACGGGGAAATCACGTGGGCCCCACCCGGAAATCACGTGGGCCCCACCCGGAAATCACGTGGGCCCCACCCGGAAATCACGTGGGCCCCACGGGGAAATCACGTGGGCCCCACCCGGAAATCACGTGGGCCCCACCCGGAAATCACGTGGGCCCCACGGGGAAATCACGTGGGCCCCACCCGGAAATCACGTGGGCCCCACGGGGAAATCACGTGGGCCCCACCCGGAAATCACGTGGGCCCCACCCGGAAATCACGTGGGCCCCACCCGGAAATCACGTGGGCCCCACGGGGAAATCACGTGGGCCCCACCCGGAAATCACGTGGGCCCCACGGGGAAATCACGTGGGCCCCACCCGGAAATCACGTGGGCCCCACCCGGAAATCACGTGGGCCCCACCCGGAAATCACGTGGGCCCCAGCCGGAAATCACGTGGGCCCCACCCGGAAATCACGTGGGCCCCACCCGGAAATCACGTGGGCCCCACCCGGAAATCACGTGGGCCCCACCCGGAAATCACGTGGGCCCCACCCGGAAATCACGTGGGCCCCACCCGGAAATCACGTGGGGCCCACCCGGAAATCACGTGGGCCCCACCCGGAAATCACGTGGGCCCCACCCGGAAATCACGTGGGCCCCACCCGGAAATCACGTGGGCCCCACGGGGAAATCACGTGGGCCCCACCCGGAAATCACGTGGTCCCCACCCGGAAATCACGTGGGCCCCACACGGAAATCACGTGGGCCCCACGGGGAAATCACGTGGGCCCCACGGGGAAATCACGTGGGCCCCACGGGGAAATCACGTGGGCCCCACGGGGAAATCACGTGGGCCCCACCCGGAAATCACGTGGGCCCCACCCGGAAATCACGTGGGCCCCACCCGGAAATCACGTGGGCCCCACCCGGAAATCACGTGGGCCCCACCCGGAAATCACGTGGGCCCCACCCGGAAATCACGTGGGCCCCACCCGGAAATCACGTGGGCCCCACCCGGAAATCACGTGGGCCCCACGGGGAAATCACGTGGGCCCCACCCGGAAATCACGTGGGCCCCACGGGGAAATCACGTGGGCCCCACCCGGAAATCACGTGGGCCCCACACGGAAATCACGTGGGCCCCACCCGGAAATCACGTGGGCCCCACCCGGAAATCACGTGGGCCCCAGCCGGAAATCACGTGGGCCCCACCCGGAAATCACGTGGGCCCCACCCGGAAATCACGTGGGCCCCACCCGGAAATCACGTGGGCCCCACCCGGAAATCACGTGGGCCCCACCCGGAAATCACGTGGGCCCCACCCGGAAATCACGTGGGGCCCACCCGGAAATCACGTGGGCCCCACCCGGAAATCACGTGGGCCCCACCCGGAAATCACGTGGGCCCCACCCGGAAATCACGTGGGCCCCACGGGGAAATCACGTGGGCCCCACCCGGAAATCACGTGGTCCCCACCCGGAAATCACGTGGGCCCCACCCGGAAATCACGTGGGCCCCACCCGGAAATCACGTGGGCCCCACCCGGAAATCACGTGGGCCCCACGGGGAAATCACGTGGGCCCCACCCGGAAATCACGTGGGCCCCACCCGGAAATCACGTGGGCCCCACCCGGAAATCCCGTGGGCCCCACCCGGAAATCACGTGGGCCCCACGGGGAAATCACGTGGGCCCCACCCGGAAATCACGTGGGCCCCACCCGGAAATCACGTGGGCCACAGCCGGAAATCACGTGGGCCCCACCCGGAAATCACGTGGGCCCCACGGGGAAATCACGTGAGCCCCACGGGGAAATCACGTGGGCCCCACCCGGAAATCACGTGGGCCCCACCCGGAAATCACGGGGGCCCCACCCTGAAATCACGTGGGCCCCACCCGGAAATCACGTGGGGCCCACCCGGAAATCACGTGGGCCCCACCCGGAAATCACGTGGGCCCCACCCGGAAATCACGTGGGCCCCACCCGGAAATCACGTGGGCCCCACCCGGAAATCACGTGGGCCCCACCCGGAAATCACGTGGGCCCCACCCGGAAATCACGTGGGCCCCACGGGGAAATCACGTGGGCCCCACCCGGAAATCACGTGGGCCCCACCCGGAAATCACGTGGGCCCCACGGGGAAATCACGTGGGCCCCACCCGGAAATCACGTGGGCCCCAGCCGGAAATCACGTGGGCCCCACGGGGAAATCACGTGGGCCACACCCGGAAATCACGTGGGCCCCACCCGGAAATCACGTGGGCCCCACCCGGAAATCACGTGGGCCCCACCCGGAAATCACGTGGGCCCCAGCCGGAAATCACGTGGGCCCCACCCGGAAATCACGTGGGCCCCAGCCGGAAATCACGTGGGCCCCACCCGGAAATCACGTGGGCCCCACCCGGAAATCACGTGGGCCCCACCCGGAAATCACGTGGGCCCCACCCGGAAATCACGTGGGGCCCACCCGGAAATCACGTGGGCCCCACCCGGAAATCACGTGGGCCCCACCCGGAAATCACGTGGACCACACCCGGAAATCAGGTGGGCCCCACCCGGAAATCACGTGGGCCCCAGCCGGTAATCACGTGGGCCCCAGCCGGAAATCACGTGGGCCCCACGGGGAAATCACATGGGCCCCACCGGGAAATCACGTGGGCCCCACCCGGAAATCACGTGGGCCCCACCCGGAAATCACGTGGGCCCCACCCGGAAATCACGTGGGGCCCACCCGGAAATCACGTGGGCCCCACCCGGAAATCACGTGGGCCCCACCCGGAAATCACATGGGCCCCACCCGGAAATCACGTGGGCCCCACCCGGAAATCACGTGGGCCCCACCCGGAAATCACGTGGGCCCCATCCGGAAATCACGTGGGCCCCACCCGGAAATCACGTGGACCCCACCCGGAAATCACGTGGGCCCCACCCGGAAATCACGTGGGCCCCACCCGGAAATCACGTGGGCCCCACCCGGAAATCACGTGGGGCCCACCCGGAAATCACGTGGGGCCCACCCGGAAATCACGTGGGCCCAACCCGGAAATCACGTGGGGCCCACCCGGAAATCACGTGGGGCCCACCCGGAAATCACGTGGGCCCCACCCGGAAATCACGTGGGCCCCACCCGGA